>NC_062568.1:132041699-132702949 GCF_022837055.1 Prionailurus viverrinus
CTTTGACTAATGAATGTACATAAAAAGAAAGGCAAGTGCAAAATGAAATAAACATGAGAAACTTTCACAAATGAAATGGAGTTAAAGAATAAACATTACAAAATTATTTTACTAACCTCTTCATTTAAATTGCTAACCAACAGGACTGTATTGCCACCAGCTGAGACTCCAGGCATACCCACTCGGCCAGCAGCAGCTGCAGCAGCTGCTGCAGCAGCATTTGGAATAGCCAAAGGACTCAGAGCTCCTGGAACAGCTGCAACAGGAAGCCCTAATTTTAAAATAAAGCATATTTTACGAAACACACACAAGTCGTTTACAAAAACCAATTTAAGCACGATGGCTGCATGGCTTACGGCTGACCATTCCAAATGGTTCCTGAAAGTTAATTTTTATAACATTTAGAAAAATGGTTTACTGATAATGCATCAGAGAAAACTAACTGGTTTCAATGAAATCATTAAATATTAGGGCTAAGGTACATACCTGTATGTTAAAAAATTAAATATACCATATTCCATCTCCTATGAAAAAGCAAACAAAGCATAAAGGATGTAATATTTCTAAATCAGAGATTTGAAAAATTCACTTCCACGGTTTATAGCAAGAAGCCACATCTAAAATAAATATCTTCAACAAAACAGTAACTCACACTTTTTTCTACAAGTGCTATCATCTTCATAAACTCATACTTGAAACCGAACAGCTACAGCTTATGAAACAAACAGTTAAGTCCTTCAGTTCTTGGAGACCTATCACCCTGAACATCATTATTTCATTCAAATGACTTAAAGAAAATCTTACAGAAGTTTGTTTGCCTTAATTCCATACTCAAGCAGTCATAATGAACATAACAAATTTCTCAAACACATTTCCCCAGTAGAAGGAATGAGAAAACGTCACCGTATCCACACAGGCTTTCTCCTTCAGTATTTTCCCCACATTTTGCCTACCAGTTTTAACATTTCCTTCTCATTTCTATTGTTCTATTTTCCAGTCTTACTGTTGTTCTATCATCTTTAAGATATGCCAGTCTTCACTCTAGAGAGAATTCTCTTTTGTCTCATCATCTTTTATCCACGTTCCAATTAAAAGAATGAACTCTAAATCCTTTCATCCCTGAAATTCTTACATACCAGCTGATTCCTCAATACATATTAGTTCACTAATGAAGTAAATTGTATGTTACTTTTATTCTTCCCATGAAAAAGGAAACATCCAACCTACATGAAGTTAATCCGTGACATACCTGGATCAAAATGGCCCTTTGTACTGTTGTCCCAGAAGTTCATGTTTTATTTCTCCTTTTCTCTTTCCATCAGCCTTCTTGTCTATGTCATAAGGATGTGCTGTTGCCTTTGGTTTCAGATCTCTCAATATTTTAGCCAAGTTTTTTTTTAAGTCTTTTTACGTTATAGAAACTATGATGGCCTTTCACTGACAGTCTAAAAGGTTAAGATTCACAATTCTTAATCTCTTCAGTTTCTGACTTCTAATTTTTCCCTCCAATTTCTTTGTATCTCTTCTCTCTAAGCACTCCAACAGTGGAAAGATATTTTTCTCAATCTTTCTGTGGATAAGCTTATTTTAGTGCTTTTTGCCCATTTTTTGAGATTTCCCCCTTTTTTATTTCTCCATCTTATTTTTTAGATTCTACTTTTTGTGATGGAAAATATCCAACACATAGAAAAAAGAGAGAGTCTACAATAACAAATCCCACATACCCATCACACTGGTTTACCAATTACCAACTTATGGCCAATCTTGTTCCATCCATTCACCCATTTTACTGTTAAAATAGAAACTTCTCATGTTCTTTGATGCCTTTTTGGATCCATCGGTGTGAATCTTTTTAACCAATTATTCTAAAGTGTTACAAACTTCCCCATGTCAAATACTATAGCCCTCTGATTACACTTCATAGGTTGTTTCCATTTAACATTCAATAGATATCTTAATTTGCTGCCAAAGGCAAGTATGAGGATACATTCCCAATTCTTAGATGCACTGACAGTAATTTTGTTTTTGAATACTGTTAGAAAGTGACGCCTCATCCTTTCTTTAAATATAGTATTCCTTAAGTATTTTCAGATAGCTGTGGCTGAATGTACATACCATTCAACTGAAGTTGACAACACAATTATTTCACACTGGCAGAAACTCCAGATGCAGGCATTACACTGTCAAATTATTTCCTCATTTCCCTGACTTTAATTGGCTACTTTTCAGGGGAAAAAGTAACTTAAAATTCTGTTAAGATTCTTGGTCTTAATGGGATCCAGTCCATGGCCCAAAACAAATACTATCGAAAATACATGGTATGCAGAAGAGGTCAATATCAACCCTCAAATTCCCTTTTAGGAATAAAAGACTTTTTTTTTTTTTTAATCCATCAAAGACATCTGAAAGCAGCTCCTTTCACAAAAAATTAAATAAGCTAAATTTCTGGTTTTTCACTTCTACCAGACAAGAAACAATTTTCAGGGCCCACTAAGCCAGAAAAATTTAACTGAAGAATTAGTTACCAACATTAATATAAAAATGACCTAATCCCTAGCATCTTCCCTGTGCATCTCTACTCTTCACTGCCATCTTGTTCATTAAAATACTCCTACTTATCTACTAGAATAGTCTTGAACTTTGTATATCACAATGAAAATGTTCTTTTAGTCTCAGGACCCCTTTATACTCGTAAAATTTACTGAAGAATACAAACAGCTTTTAAATGAGTTGTATTTAACATATCAGAAATTAAAGCCAAGAACTGTTTTAAAAAGAACAAGTATACATGATCACATATTCTATTACCCTTTAAAGCAATGTATGCTAGTGAGAATAAGTCAAAAGACAACATTTTAGTAGTGTTATGGATATATAGTTTGGACTTGTTAGAAACCCTAAGAGGCCTCCAGAGATCTCTAAACATTTTGTGAACCACTGCCATGTATTCTTGGTATGATGCTTTGTACATCTGTGGTTATCAATACATAAGGAATTGGGGAAAAAAAAAAAAAAAGAATTCACTTCCAAAAAAGAAAATGCTGTAACATATGATGGACACACAAACACACACACACACACACACACACACACACACACACACACACACACACAAAAGAATGAGACATGCAATAGATTACACAGTACTGACACTTCCAGGATTAAGTTTGAAGTCATCTATTACTCGTCTTTCCTTGTTGACATTTCAAGCAATATTATTAATTCATGAAATATAAAATATCAATCTACCTAAATTCAATATATAAATCTAAACATGACAGTCTAAGCTTAATATTTCATTTTTTCAAAAAAGCTTCTTCTGAAATACACCTCTACAATGTCAATATACAATTCAATGATCTAATGAAAACTTCACCAATATACTCAAAGGTGATAGAAAATTTGTTCAAAGAAACTTCATTCAAGACATAATGGTTTTTGAAATACATTTCTTATTGAAATCTGGATGTTATAATGGAGTAACTTGGTGGCACATTATTTAAAACATGAAGACTTATCATGGAAAAATGATCACTGAGAATTAAAAGAGAACTGAAATTAATTTAAAATGGAAATTGAAAAAAAAAAGTCTAGTTTTTTAGTGTGACAGATCTGACTTTTTAAGTGCCAGGGAATGCCATCTTTTAACAAACAACATTGCACTTTGGTAAAAATAAGACTGCTAATTTTCTAGTGAGAAAATGGGCTCAAAGGAGATGCAACTACCTCCTTCTAGTACGGAGGTAACGGGAAACAAAAAGTGGAATGTAAGCTGTTGAGATCTTCACTGCTGTAACTACTATCCAAATGATATACGTCTCCCCACTTTTCTATTTATCACCAATCTGGGCCACTGTGCTATGGCAGGTGATAACGTTATTCTGCCAAATCACCTTTCTTCATTTTAGGTAGCCCAGGATATGGCCTAAGAGTACTTTAAGAGATGAGGGCAGTCTGTCTTTAATGCCACTAGCAAGTAGTTCTCTTCCACTATATCCTCCCCCAGGCTGATAGAAAAGCTTACTTAAGCCATCTTTACATAGTTCTAAAATCACTGGAATTAGTCTTGAGTTTTTACTGGACTTTTAAAGTCTCTAACGACAGATTCTACAATTAATTTCTCAGTACACTCTTCTCTGAAAAATTACTATCAGTCAGGAAAAAAAAAAATTCGGTTTAACCTAAATGTCTTCTACATTAAAAACAACCTACATTGGGGCGCCTGGGTGGCTCAGTCGGTTGAGCGGCTGACTTCGGCTCAGGTCATGATCTCGTGGTCTGTGAGTTCGACCCCCACATTAGGCTCTGTGCTGACAGCTCAGAGCCTGGAGCCTGTTTCAGATTCTGTGTCTCCCTCTCTCTGACCCTCCCCCGTTCATGCTCTGTCTCTCTCGGTCTCAAAAATAAATAAAAAAAAATAAAACGTTAAAAAAATAAAATAAAATAAATAAAAACCTACAAAATATTTCATGATGCACTATTTATTTACACCATAATAAATTCTGAAAAATAATTCTGTATATTTATATTAATGTTAACTCCTAGTTGTAAATCAACAAATTTACAATCTCCCTTCATAAAAATTACATAAAACATGTTATATACATTGGCTCCAGCAAATTATTTCTAGTTGTAGAAATACTTTTAATTTTAATAATGTACATCTTTAGCTATGGCAGCAGGTATGCTGGAAAAAAATATTGACACATGTTCATGATGAGACATAAAAATGCCTGTTCTACTTCTAGGATTGTTATAAGGATAAAATAATGTCAAAGAGCTTCATAAACTGCCACACGAAGGTGTAACAGGAATCCTTTTCATATAAAGTGATCTTCATCAGGTGGGTCACCCAGATATTTTGAGTTGACTCAGCAATTTTATAGATTTCTCATGTTAGTTCTGACACATTACTAACCCTTCCACCACTGAAATGGATGAACACACAGCCATGTATATGATACAGGTTCAAAGTCCAGTGGGATGAAGTGATATTACTTATTTATCTTAAGGTCACACAGACATCCTTAATTTTGCCCAGAAGAATTAAAAAACCTAACTTATTTTTTTATTTTTTATATTTAGTATGTATGTATGTATGTATTTATGAGAGAGACAGTGTGTGAGTGCGGTAGGGGCAGAGAGAGAGGGAGACACAGAATCTGAAGCAGGCTCCAGGCTCTGAGCTGTAAGCACAGAGCCTGATGTGGGGCTTGAACTCACGAACTGTGAGATCATGACCTGAGCTGAAGTCGGATGCTTACTGACTGAACCACCCAGCTGCCCCAAAAAACTAACCTTTTTGTTAACTTCCTTTAAATCATTTACAAATTTATCCATGGTTTTTAATAAGGTTTTTATTTTAGAACAGTTTGAGATTTACAGAAAAACTGAAGCTTCTACAGAGTTCCTATATAACCTGCACACTTCCTTTTCCCATTAACATTTTACATTAGTATAATTATTGCAATTAATCAACTAATACTGATATATTATCATCAACTGAAGTCCATACTTTGTCAGATTTCCTTGGTGTGCATCTAATATTCTTTTTTGTTCCAAGATCCTCTAATACATTTAGTCATGTCTCATCCCCTTAGGCTTCTCTTGACTTGTCCTTAGGATTATTTTACCCATGATTTTTAAGGATGCACAATTTGTTTTATCCCTTCATTTCCCATTCTAAAACTTATATCCAAAGTCCATTAAATTATTTCCCTTGGTCTTACTTCTTTACCCTGTTTAGGACATCTGGTAGTTTTAAGTCTCACATACTACTGAACACAGTATATTGGAAGGGCCTTCTAATTCATAAAGTATTGGGTTTTCGGTGGGGAGGGAGGTTTTAGAACATTTTATTTCCTGATTTGAAACTAAAAATTTTGCTTTTGACAAAAATGAGAAATGCTATTCTATCCTCAATCCATGCCTCCTCTTCTACAAACCTACCCTTCAATTCCTTATTGTGCCTGCTGGAATCCATTCTTTTCTATCATTAACAATCAAATTTTTCTTTTTCAACGTGTTCCTTAGAGAAACTTTTTAATTAAAAGCTTGCTTTGTCCTCATGGAACTTCTCTTATAACCCTTTCAAAAAGTCATTTTTACCTCCCTAAACCCTGCCCCAAAGGAAAGAGAAAGGATGTATTATTCATCATTCTACCCCACCACCCAGGGTTTCTTTCAGACTGCTGTCCCACCACCATCAATTAAGACAGCTTCTGCACGAAATCATTTCTCATCAAAACAACCATCAGGATACCGGGACATTTTCACTCATTATATAGACTTTTTAAGCACCTGGCTTTATTCCTCCTCCTCTCTCAGCCCCTATTATCATCCTGTGATATGTCAAACACTCTGGTCTCACAATTTCTTTAAAACTTCTACTTTGATAATTTTTACATCAATCCATTTCAGCAACTTCTCTTGCTACATCTTTTTTTCTTTTTGTTTTGCCATCCATTTCTAACATTTAAATCTCCTTTCCCGACTTCATTCTTCCATCTTTCTCAATTCTACCCCATACAACCACTGAATCCACTTGTGGCCTTTATTTATTTTAGCCCTTTCTATTCTTCCTGGACTTGACTTCACAATGTAGCCTAAATTTCTTTGATATTCTTCAATGCCAGACTTGGATAAATCCAATCTTGTACTCTGGCTAAACTTTCATGTGGTTAAGTATTAGAGTGAACACAGAACATATAACATACCCCAAAACTGATTCACAAACATTTTGTTATTTAACATCAGCCGACTTCCTCATCTATTTTCAAGAGTTCTCTACAAATCCACTAGACTTAAGTTCAGAAAGTCTAAAATTGAGATCAGAATCCCCTCAGGTTTTCCAACCAATTTCAGAAGTCCTCCCTTCCTTCATCTGTTTCCCCTTTTCCTTTTTTTCATAAAAACACAATGGTGAGAGGAAAGAATATAGACTACACAAATGACGACTTCAGTTCTGGCTCTAGCTCTGCCCCTACATTGTTCCCTGCCCTCCCCCCCATTTCTGTGTGAGCTTGACAATAATCCCTTGTAGTTCTCACAGTGATCTAAACAAGTACCTCTTTATTTTTTAGGATCCAGCATTTTCACTATAATCTTGAGCCAATACACTACAATCAATTCTGGGACTTAATTCTATCTCAGCTCTCATTACTTCTTTTCTAAAAGAAACATCTTAAAGACTGAGAAATTAATATTTCAAAAATTCAGCCCTGAGAAAACAGAGGATAGTTCAATAATCCAAAGACTCGGAATCATTTTCTAAGAATGCACACATAGGGAGATAGGCATGTTCAACCGTAGTTTCTTACTTCTTAGATGTTAAGACAGAAATGAAATGAGAAAGCCAAAGATATGGGACAGTGAATTAGAACAGATATTCTCGTGTGATTTATGATTTATGTCTAATATGATAAAATACTGCTTTTCTAATTATATGGTTTTGAAAAAAATTTTGATGTCATGATCATATTCACCGATACACTTTAAAGATTTATGTAGTTTCATAATTCTGGGAAATATTTCTAGAATGTGTGTGTACTTGTAATTATCTTAGTCTTTGTTGGGTGATGACTTGCAAATGTGTCTGCAGTAAATGAGTTATTTGGCTTGATTTTATGACCAGAATCTTCTTTGCTATAATTCAGTCTTATAATGGAATATTATAGACAGGCTTTGCTAAAATTAAGATTTTGGTATTTAAGTTTTAATGTGTATTTTATAAAAACATAAAAATGGAAATTCAGTTTGCTATATTTTGGATCCACTTTTGAACGGATATATGAACAATACTTTTGTTTTTGCAATCATATAATAACCAGGTTCAACACCTAATGGGCTGAGCAACAAAAAGCCAATGTCTTGGCAACACAAAACACCTTAGTATAGGAGGGACAAAAAGGAAATTAAAACTATAGGACTTACATATTTACTATATGTATGACATTATTCTATTTTAACTCCATGGGGGGGGGGGGGGAGTTTAGTCAGACTAAGAGGCCCAACTAATCTACTGCATATTTTATTCAATTGTCTGTTAGGAGTATGAACTCTGGAGCCAGACTGCCAGCATCCCTGAATACCTCAGCCACCCACTAATTATAAGAATCTGAGCAAACTGCTCATCTTTTTGTATTCCAGTTTATAGGCCGATAAAGCAGGCAGACAGTTAAGGGTTAACTTCATTTACGGACAATGTGAGGACTAACTCACAAGGGTTAGGAACAATGCCTGGCACATAACGCATATTCAATTAATGGTTAGTGATTAGTATCCATATGCATCAGACAATTTCATTCTAAGCCATAGTATTTCAAATATTTTTGCTACAAAATAAATGAAGAACTGCAGCAATATAGGTGGAATCTAAGTAACTACTTTTAAACTAATAATTTTCTAAATATTTATTCCTATCATGGGAATTATGCAAAAGATCTAGGCATTTTGACAGTGGAGCCATATTTTTCTAGGGAAAGCAAATAGTGTTAGGAAAAAAACAGCTTATCTCTTCTGTCAATACCCATCATCCAAAAAGACCCCACTTCTTAGAAAGTGGTATAAAGTATCCTAAAGACTCCTTTCCACAAGGATCTTTTTTAAAAAGTCTACTTAATGGCCTACATCATAATAATTAAGTGAAATCAGACTAAGCTCTGAGGCTACTGAATGGTTCAGAAAAAAAAAAAAACACAAGAATTTCTAAATAGCATTCAACTTTGGAGGATACTGTAACAACCTAAATTTATTAAGTAATATCTAAAAGACAATAATGAGTATCTTATTTTAAAACCACACATGGGAAAACATGGGCATCACTTAAATATAAGAAAATAGATGAGTATTGGTCTATTGCTCATTGCGACATACTAATTAATTTCCAATTTGTCTGGATTTGTAGTTTTCCCCCCATCACCCTACTGAAACAGCATATTGCAATGTTGCATAAAAGATGTTTGTTTTTACTGCATATCTTATAGCCATATTAAAAATGTATAAACAGACAGACTGCACATACCCACAGATACAAGGAAAAGAACACCTAAGGGATGTTAATCCTTTGAGAAAACAACTCACACTCATACCTGTGGGTCTTTTTTCCCTCATAAGTAGCTGCAGGAGAAGTGATTTATATTCTTTTGGTATTTAGTAAGGAAACACTAATGCTTCCCAGTTCTTTATTTTAGGGTGATATATTATTTTGGGGGAGAAACATATTTAAATTTTAATTAGCTCTGTTTAGTCCTTATCCACCACCACCCTTTTCTTTTTTTGGGCCACTGGCTACGACCAAAATAAAAAATTATTATTACATAAATAAAACTGCTCACCTCTGGGCTAAGGCCATTATCTCAAACCACTCTGGGGCTACCAGAACCTACAGTTTCTGAAGTTTAAAGCAGAAGCAACCTACAGTTTCTGAAGTTTAAAGCAGAAGTTGGGAAGAATCTAGGTTGTACCCATTCATAAACTGGTTTAAATAATTAACAAAAAACAAAAGCTGGGCATCAATTTCTTCCACCTAAAACTAGTAAATAAATGCAAGAATTTAACTGTCTACAACAAACCAATTATAAGGTAAACAGCCTTAGTTGATGAAGGAAAATTCTACAAAGATTTTCAACTAATTAATGGAAAGGGATATGTGAATGGGGAGGAGGAAGGCAACATTTGCAACCCCCATATAGAATAAATTAAGGCAGCAATCACTGGTGGATTCTCAAACCATTAGATCAATATAATGAAGGATCATAACACCTAAACTACAATCTATTTTAAAACATGACTAAAAGTGGGATAACCAGATGTTTTATGCTTCCAATAGACATACAACATGAAACAAGAACACCTATGAAGTATTCCTATGAATATTCTTGAGAAATAGAAATAACAGAATCTAAATTTAATCAAGCTTTTGGAGTTAACTTCTGGTTCACATGGAAACAAGTTAAGATGACACTACAAAAAAGAGCCACACCAATCCAGACTGTAGGACTTTCTCAAAATAATTAGGTTTCCTCATTAAGTCAATGGATCTGAGGGTGGGCATGAAGGGAGAGTACTACTACAGATTACCAGGGTCTTAAGAGAAATAACCAGATGTCATGTATGGCCCCTGAGAGGATATTCTGAACAAAGCAACTCTTAAAATACATTTTTTGAGAAAACCGGGGAAATTTGAAGATGGATTGAGTACTCAATGACATTAAGAAGTCACTGTCAAATTTGATGGGTGTGATAATCATATTATGGTTTGGTAAGAAAATGTCATTATTTTAAAGATATTATGGTAATGTTTGAGATGACATGACATGATGTCAAGGATTTGCTTCAAAATACAATAGAAAAAATGATGAACAGATAAAACAAGTGTGGAAACTATTGAATCAAAATGATGGGAATGTAGGATTCACTATACTGGTATATGATGACTGAAATCTTTGATAGTAGAAAGTTTTTAAAACCTACCATATGAATAACCCATTCGAAAATAACAAAAGCTTTCAGAAATTACTTAAAAATAATTTTAAAAGAATATTTTAAAGTTTACTTGTTGATTTTATGCATCACAAACAGGAAAAAAAACTCAATTTAACAGCTAGACAACATTCTATCAGAAAAATGCCAAAATATATTTATTTGGCATGAATAAACAAAGTATTAAAATACTGTTCAATAGCTATAAAGAATTTTTTTGAGAATTCTGTTAACTTTGCTAACAAGCTAAATTTAGCATCTAAAAATTACTAACTTTTCTCTGTATTTATCAACTCCACTACACAGTAAAACCATCTTGGGATCTTGAAAAACTACAAACTACTGGGACACACTCCTCATTATTTTCAGTGTAAGGGTAGGGCTTGGTGATTTCGACACGCAGAAAAATTTGAGAGACACTGTCCTACAGAACTACAGATTTACCTTTATGAACAAATGTTTGTTAGATCGGTCCTCAATTATCAATTATTTTGACATCAACAGATTTCCTATAAAAAGTTTTGTACTGCCTTTTGTTAAGGCCATATGAAGAAATGGATGACAATTACTTTATTCAACTCAAAACGCATGGAAAGCTCTAAAGTACTTTGTACACGGTACCTTCCCTAATTTTTTAAATGTAGACAACATGATCATGAAAAATTACTTCTAGCAATTTTCCTAAAAGTGATCCGCCCCTTAATAAATTAAATACACTTCTTAAACATGATAAAATGATCATAGTAACGACGTCTCAATTTATAATCTCAAGGATTTTTATCACCTTGTTCTTTGAAGTAGAATAAGTGAATAACTAATAGTCTGCTGGATTTGTGATTATGTATTTAGATGTCAGATTTCTAATTATTTACAAAGCACTAGGTCTCCCTTCTTGAAAGAAGTACATTTTCTGAGACACTGTAAGCCCTAGCACTAAAAGAAAAAGAGAAGCCAAGTATAAATGCTAGTCTTAATAAACTATTATGTAAAATAAACCAATTAAAATGTATAATATTGATTCCGAATTCAGCCAAATCCTTAGATATAAAATTATACGAGGTAAAGTGAATTCCCTAAATATTTGCAGAAAATATTTAGTACTTGTGTTCTTACAGAATCTTCGAAATAAAGGGTCATCTATCAATTATTTCATTTTGAACAAGTACTGCTTGAGGAAGTCTCAGCAGGAAATGGATCAATACCATCAATACCAGTTTGTTGTATGTTGAAGTCACCTGACATTAAATATCATTGCAGGCAAATAAACATAGAAAAGATTTAGTTACCATTCCAGAGGGCATGACCTTACTAAAGTAATACTGGATGTTGCTATAAAGGGTGCCTGAAAGCTACTATAAAAGGCAAAATAGTAAGTGGCTCCTTATAAAGATGACAATATCCACCAATGTGGGGGAAAAAATTAACTTCATGTCCGATAAATAGATATCTTTGGATTGAGATAAATTTAAAAATAATTTTTCTATAAACTGGCTAGTGTAAAATACTGTGTGAATCAAGTTGAAGACTCAGCTTATATGAAATATGGATAACCTTAAAACACATTTTACATGTACATCCCAATAGAAAGAAACCAATTCAGAGACTTCTGTCTAGTAAGCATTTAAAAATTACAAGCTAGCTCATAATAAAAAATTAAAATAACCTGACACATTCTTATCAAATTAATATCCAGTAAATCAAAAAAATAATACTCAATGCTAGTAGGGAAAAAAGTGGAATAGCCAGCCTCATGTACCATTCATATTAGTTTAATATCACCTTTCTAGAAAGAAATTTGCAGTAAGAATCAGGAGTCTTTAACACTTTTTTTGATTTAGTAATTCTAGCTCTAGGCATCTAGTTTAAGGGAATAATTTGAAAGACAAAAAGTTATGTACAGGGTATCTGTCACATGCCATATATACTAATAAAGAGTATAGAAGAAGATTCAATGTCCAACAAAGGTACTTTCAAAAATATTAAAATCAGTTTTCAAAAAAATTCTTACAAAATAACAATTAGAACATATCACAAAACTGCAATGTGATTTTAATTTTGTACAAAAATACATATTTACATAGAAAATAAGAGCAAAAATATTAACAGTGGTTACCTCTTGTAAATGATCAAAACTATCAGAGTCCATTCCATTATCTGATTTTTGAATCTTGTAACTCCCCTAACATTCAAAAAATATCTGGGGATACTTAAACAAAACCCAGTTATAACAAAATGCAAAACCACTGAAATAGATAAACGATGAAATCATTTAGTAAAAGGTGAATTCACATATTTCCACTACAAAACATTTCCTTTTTCCTTATCAAGCAAGAGTGCAGAAACGAAGATATATTAAAATAGTCAAAACAGAGTGAAGGAGAAGACACTAGCCACATTTATTTATTAAGGAGTGAACTTAACTCATATGCTTTTAGTGCAATACACAATACATGAAAAATGGATAATGAAAGTACAGAGGAAGACACAAGTTAATTATGCCAGTGCTTCATATTTTTTATGAGAAAAATGTTTTACTATTACTTAAAAAAAAATTTCATCAGGGCTATGAGGTTACAAGGAAAACAGTGATGAACTCCCTAGAAGAATCTTCATGACTTCTAACCTGTATTCCATCCAGAATCCAAACACACAGAGGCACATCTAACTATACCCAAATGAGCACACACACAAACTCCTTAAGAGTCCAAGGAACTGATTGTTATGGTCCTATGCTTGTCACTAGCTGGACTTTCTTGGTATTTTACCCTTAAATTGTTCAACGAGTTCCATGTGAATTTTTAAACTTCTCAAAAAAGAGACATCATCTGCTTTGGTTATTTTAAGGATTAAATAATGTGACTGTACAGTGCGCCTATTAGAATGCCTAGGACCTAGAAGCTACTCGATAAATGTTGATGTTTTCTCTTCTGTAAAAATCGTATCATTTCTATCAGTAAAGAATTGAAGAATCTACAGTAAGGATTATAATCAAAGATCATGTATCACTCATTGTCTCACTCTTGCCTTTACCTTTAAAATGGTACATTACGAAATAATCAATTTAAGAAGCCAAGTTAAGGGAGTAAAGGCTTAAAGTAGGCCCACACTGTAATACAGATTCTGTCAGAAAAAAATATTACCAACCTTAAGACTGTTAAAAGTCATGATAGACAGTTAGGGCTTGTGCTAGATGTGTTAGAACATTAGAATAAAGGGTCAGTTTGGTCTGAAGTCACCAGAATTAATTTCAAATGTCAACTGCTTCTCTTGTGCATTAGGGTGTCTCTGTTCACAGATGTATCACTTATACTGCACTTTCAATGGAAAACACCATTGTTACATATCCACAATAAATATAAATCTATTTATAAGAATTACTTCATTATAATATGCTTTTTCTGACTGAGGGACACAAACTAAACTTTAACAGCTAGTTTTTAACTCCTCAATCTTGGGTTCCATATGGACACACTCTGATTTAAAGAAAATCTTACAAATATCAAATGTCAAGAATTTCTGAAACACAGCAAATAAAACTAAAATTTCATCCTAAGTTATAAATCACTCATTTTACTTACAAAGTAACATTTTCCCTTAT
This sequence comes from Prionailurus viverrinus, assembly GCF_022837055.1. Lineage (NCBI taxonomy): Eukaryota > Metazoa > Chordata > Mammalia > Carnivora > Felidae > Prionailurus > Prionailurus viverrinus. The sequence continues at coordinate 132,055,780 of NC_062568.1, forward strand.
TCTTCATTCCCTATTATCTTCATCTTTACTCCATCAACTAGTTGTTGCGAATTTTTGCTTTTTTTTTTATGGGAGGTGACTCAAATCCATTGTAGAACAAGGTGAAATATAAATGATTGAGACAAAATGTGAATACCAGAATAAATTTTCATAGCGAATTCTTCGTTTAAATTGTTTTTTAAGAGACAGATTATAATATCATTGAAAAAACCCATATGACTAATCCCATTACATGTTTCACCTGTTCACTTTTCACCGTTTCTGTGCAGTGCTAAATTAAAGCAATCAGAATTGCTAAAGACTAAAGAATATGCACAAAGACTCTAGACATAGACCAAGACAGTGTGTAATCAAGTTTAACGTGTAAATAACTCAACAGTATTTCTTTATTAGAGCTCTTCTTTTATTTTGACAGAGAAACTGAGGATGATGAAAGGAATATAGCTGATAGAACTGTAATTAACACTTTAAGCTTTTCTCCCAACAGCATTCATATACATCATAAAAAAAAATAATAATAACCTAACACAATTTCTTAAATTCCAAAATGGAGGATTTATTATACTTACTGTAGTTTTAATAGGCACTTTCCCATTTGGCAAAATGGGAGAAAAGTGGTATAGACAATAAAAATCATACCTAAGAGAGAGGTCTCCTTGGCAAATGCTGCAGCAATAGCTGGGTCCAATGCAGGTTGTCCATCCCCAGATGGAAGATCAGGTCGAGTATAATCCCTACTTTTATCATTGTTGTATTTTACATTCAAATTCACAAGTTTGGAAAAATCAATCCTTAGTGTACAGCAAGCATTATAAATATTCTGACCATCTAGGGCCTGTAAAAGTGAATAAAGTAGATCAGCAGTCTTAAGGAATGAAAATTAGCAAGAAATAGGATTTCGACAATAAAACCCAATATTGAAGACCTGCACATAAAAGCCACCAGGAAAGGGACCAAGTATCATGCATCATTCTTCGTTATCCCAGCTGTACATTATTTGTTTCCACAAATACTATCTTCTTTAAATAGAAAGTGCTACTTAAATCTAAAATACAACCAGTTGAACACATTTGCTAATGCTTTTAATTCAAAATATCTGCAAATAATTTAAAAAAATAAACAAGGATGACAGTCCTGTCAAAGTCATACCATAATAGTCTGCATGATACTTTAATTTTATTATACACATTTTTTGCTGGATGGCAGTACTTAGAAGAATTGTTAGAATTTTGTAAGGTAACTTTTGTTTGATGACACACTTTATGAAGTGCCTCAAGCCAAGTAAGTATCACTATACGGCATAATAGCAAGTCCCATAAAACAGGGCAAAAACTATTATTTCCGTAACTTGAGGTGTTCAACCTGAATCAAAATAACTTGAATTAGAAAATCCAACATCATCCCAGGAAAGCTCTGGAATAGAAGAGTACAGGCTCTAGAGCTGAAAGTCTACATTCAATTACATCATACTGAGCAAGTTACTTAACCTCTCTGAGTATCAGGATCTTTCTTAATCTGGAAAACAAAGATGGTAATGGCTGCCATGATCCTCACAGGTTACTTTGAGGATTGAACAAAAGATCACATATGTGTAAGTATAATGTGAGTTATAAAAGACCATGCTGCTGTTATGATTATTATGGGTTTTTTTTCCTGCTCCTATATAATCACAATTGCTACTCCAGCTGGATGTAAGCCTAGAAGAAACTAAAGAACAAGGGAATATATTAATTTTTCATTAGAAGAATAAACATTTACTGTATAAAACAATAGTTCAGAAATGAACAATGTTTAGCTAAATCACCATGAAAATGAAACAAGTTCTTCTGATAATAGATCAATAGATTAAGCCTGATGTTTACATAGACCAAGATCCATTATATGTATACATCTAGAACTATAGTACTTTAGTAGTAGACCAGTTTTTTGTTTTTTTTTTTTTGCAGACTTTTGAAGACTGGACTGAAATATATATGAACCTTGGGACAAATTCAAGAGATTGTTGAATTTTTCCAACACTCACTAATGCTCCACTGTTAATCTGTTTTTTATATAGCCTTCATTGTCTTAATAAGCATAAAAATGTAGCAAGTGAGGGGCGCCTGGGTGACTCAGTCCATTGAGTGCCTGACTTCGGCTCAGGTCATGATCTCATAGTTCATGAGTTCAAGCCCCATGTTGGGCTCTGTGCTGACAGCTCAGAGCCTGGAGCCTGCTTCAAATTCTGTGTGTCTCGCTCTCTCCCTGCCCCTCCCCTGCTCACACTCTGTCTTCCTCAAAAATAAACATTAAAAAAACTTTTTTAAAAATGTGGCAACTGAACTCCAAAGTTTAGAACCAATTCATTTTGTAGTATACTGAGATATACAAGGATGACTGCAAAACAGGAAGAGATCTGTAGCACAGCAGGTGATGTTCCCCACAAGTGCTAGGAGAGTTGTGACACAGTATGAAAGTTCTAATACCTACAATGTGCTATACACCGTGCTATGTTCTAGGAATATATGTTCTAGGAACAAAGCAGAAGAGCCACCCACTCTTATATAACTTATAGGAAAACAAAATATAGACATCTCACAAGTAATTACAAATTTGATGTGTGGTAGTGAGAATAAAGGAAGGGATGTGATGTAGCTGGAAGTTTATGGAAGACTTCTCAGAGACTTCTAAACCTGAAAGAGGAAGACAGGTAGAGGTGGACATAAAAAGACAAAGAGAAAGCAGTAGAAGCCAAATGAAACATCAGGTTCTAAGCCTGAGAAATCAGAGAAAATACAGCATATGCAAGCTATTTTACAAAGTCCAATATAGTTGGGGTGCCTGGGTGGCTCAGTTACTTGAGTGTCCCAACTCTTGATTTCAGCTTGGGTCATGATCCCAGGGTTGTGGAAATGAGTCCCGTGTTGAGCTCTGTGCTGAGCATGGAGCCTGCTTAGGATTCTCTGTCTCCTCCTCCTCCTCCTCCTCCTCCTCTGTCCCACTCCCCCACCTACGCACTCTCTCTAAAATAAATAAAAGGAAAAACTTTTAAAAAATTCCAATTTAGTTAAAAGAGGAGAGATGAGATTGGAAAGACAAACACTGAGGATTGCTTTAAAGTTCTGTAAGCCATGTTAAGGGCTGAGAAGTTTATACTTAAGGACAAAAGCCAGTCACTGAAGGGCACTGAGAATGGAAGTAATAGGACTTTATGTTGAATCATCCTTAGTGCTCGGGAGAAAAATAAGTGTAGGGGAAGAACTCAAAGTGGTGAGGTGAGTCAGAGGCCTTCTGGGATTCTTGGACTAGCTGTCCCAATCACTCTGCATGAAAAGGAGTGTGTCAGATTCTGTATTAACAGCACACTAAACACACTACTAGAAGTATGCTGACTTGTATTTTGGCAAACGCTCCTGGTACCATCAGAGACCAGCACTTTGAATAACACCTGGTTTAGACGAGGGTGGTGTGCAAGAGAGCTGGGAGACAAAAGGATAGATTCAACAGAAATTTAGGATGAGAATAAGATTTGATGGTAGGATGAAAGGAAGAGGAATAAAAGACATGTTTTCTGGCTTGTTACCGACATGGAATTTGATACCCTGAGCTTTTTACTGACACAGGTGAGGAAGGGTTTGGTTTTTTTTTTTTGGGGGGGGGGGTGGGAAGAAAGGCTGAGTGGGTAGGTGACAGGAGCTGAACTGATCACACTAAGTCTGAAGGTGCTTAATGGTCCACTAAGTTCCTAGTCTGGGTCTCTCAGAAGAGATCTGAGCTAGAAAGAGCCACGTGGGCAAGTCAGAGTCATGAAGGTATAATTGAGCTATGGGAACAGGTGAAGTCCCCCAGGCAGAAAGAAGGGAAAGGATATGATGAGACAAAGAGAGGTGGAACATATCTAGGCAAGAAGTGTTGAGGCCAGGAGAAGAGAAGATTTTAAGAAAGAGAATGGCTCACACTGTATCAAAGGTACCTAGAGGGTAAGGACTGAATAAGGCTGGTGAGATTTACCTACTGTAGTGATCCTGGGGACACTGGGAAGAATAATTTGAGTAAATCGGGGCTGAAACCAAATTATAGTAGGTGAGGAAATAAAAAGGGAAAAAGTATACACAGCAAACAAAGAGAGCTTATTTAGTAGGTCTGGCTATAAATGAAAAGGGAGAAGAAAGGGTGATACATATGTGGAGTTCAGGGTAAATTCACTCAAAATGAGAGAAATTTAATGATGCTTGTGACACTGGTGACAAGTAGCCAACACAGAGAAAAATGTAAGAGAAAGAGGGGATGAACGATAGTGCAAAGTCTCTTGAAGGGGAGAAGAAGACAGGATCTGGTGTTTACTTGTCCTAAAGTTATCTATGCCTTTTATTAGAAGAGAACGATAGGTGTGGTATAAGTGGATTTTGTGAGAAAAGCTGATGGGAGTTTCCATCTGATACTTTCTATTTTTTCTGAGAAATAGTAGGCAAACTCATAAGGAGGAGTGAAGAGAGTTGGTAGACTAATTTTCTGATACAGTCTTTGTGAAAAATGGGACAGCATGCTGGAGAAATGTGGTGACATTTGTCAAGCAGAATAGAGGGCCTATTTGTAATTAATGCTGATAAACTTCAACTGGTATCAACTGCTAGATTACAGGATATTCTCTAGGTACACCCAACAGTCTGGATACAGGCATGAAGAAAGATTACTAGAGTCATCAAAAGTATATGTTTTAACAAGGAATCTGGATTACAAGATAATGGGGCAAGCAAGTTCGGGAAACGACCTCTTTTTTCCTTCTCTAATAAGTGAAACAATGTTCAGTTCAGATACCAGAATAGTTAAATAATGAATATTAAATAATTACCTAATAACTCCCTCGGAATTACAACTGTAGATCTTTGTAGAGAAGACATGATTGAGTGTAACCCTCACAAATACTTGATGCTTATTATCCTGCACAGACGACTGGTTAAATTTAAACCTCAAATATCTGATAACATAATTAAAGTAGAATCTTTTGTTCTCATTACTATAGATTACCTCAGACAAAACACATAAACTACTTTCCCTATTGGATTATACCCCAAATGCAGTGTAATTTCAAATTAAATTCCATTCCATTGCCTTCTACCAAATACTCTCCCCTCTCCATCAGAAGGGATGACAAAAAATATTCCACATTAAGAAAAACATGCACTATATTTAAATATTTGGAAGCTGTGAAAAGTGCCATAAACATCCTGGCTTCTAGACCGTCTGCTACTGATCAAACCTCATACCACATGGATTTTGGTTACTCTTTAAATATATAATATCTCCAAAGTTAGAGGTCAGGGACATGTAAAGAGAAATCAATATTTTTGGAAAAAAGAATCCCAAGTGTTAATGTATGCCTGAAAAGGAAAATATAATAAGATTAGATCATGTAACTTAAGAACAAGTGAGTAGCAACACACTGGAGAAAATCAGACTGAAAATATGTCTACCTTACATATAATGAACATTGTAAGTAATTTACCTCTTTAAATATTAGCATCCCCTTGTAACACAAGAATAATTCCTGTTCTGTTGACTACATATTAGGAAAAAAACGAGGTAACAGCACTTGGTAAACATTTCAATTATGCCAATATAAACGGTATAGCAAAAATATCTGAAGCTATTTTTGCTCCCCAAATGACATGCTGAAGTTGGAAACACAATGAAACAATCAAAAATGGTCTGGGTTCAATACAATCTATCTTGATCTAGAGGAAGCACTGAACTATTACAGACCATAATTATTTGAAAGTATGAGTAAAAGGGAAAAAAAAGAGGTAAGACAGAAGGTAAAGCAAGAGAAGACAGCTGATGCAATGGTTTAATAATGAATATTTAATCGTTTAACAGAATAATAATCACAATGAGATAACACGGCACAAGATGTTAAAGAGCTAGAGCAAAGGTAGATTTAAATACGATACACAAATAGAAGATTAAGGCAGTTGGTAGCAAAGATATGATATGCAGTTTTCAATAGTGGTCATGATATGGGAAGATATTTTACTTCTTTTAGTAGTTTCTTATCCTCCATATATAACAACAAAAAAACGTAAATGATGTGAATAAAAAGCAGATCAGGAATCTATTCAAAAAAGCAGTCTTAAAAAAAAAGGCTTTAAAGAGAGTATTAAATATACTGTAGTCTTAAGTACACTGAGAGCTTATCATAATATCTGAACCACATGTGTGATGATTATTTCAGCCCAAGTGTCTTGATAGCTAAATTAATTACTCTGAAACTCCCACTGGAAAACACTCAAAATCTTTACTGGTGTTCATGCACAATATATCCTGCCATATCCTCAGGAGCATAAAACTTTGGACCTAAATCAAAAATGGACAGTAATAGAAATCAATATTATAACTATAGATAGAACTATCCTTAGAAATAAACATTTCTATCACAAATACTAAGCTTTTCTAATTGTATCTAAATGACACCAATTTGTGCCATCTACAATGCTACATGGTATTGCCAAGTTATGTCCGTATTAGTAACATCAGCAATATATGTGTTTATGTGTACCCACCATTGAAAAAGATCACTATCTATAAAAAAAAAAAAAAAAAGCAAGTGCCAGACTTACTAGTTTTGCTTGTTGAGCATTTACTGGATCACCATACTGGAGAAGAGCCTGAAACTGGTTATTTTTTGTAAATGTGATGATCTTTAATACAGCACCAAACTTTGAAAATATCTGTTAAAAAATTAAAATCAAAATATTATTTATCTACTGTTATCTTTATTTCTCCAATTTATAGGTAAACACGAAAATTAAGTTAAACTTACTTGGTGAAGAACATCAAGTGTTACAGGGTAGTACATATTGTCAATAATTATTCTAAGCACTGGACTCTGGGCTGGAGTCACTGCACTCTCACTAACTGTGGTGCCACTAAGAGGCGTATTTGCTGTCTGGACAGCTGTCACAGCTTGAAGAACTGCTTGAGCACGCTGAAAATTAAAAGATAAGCACTTTAGAAACACACTCCGTATTTTCATTTAAACTTTGCTACATGTTACACTATTAGTTCATTTTTTTCTACAACACACACAGATTAAACAAAATTTAACAATCATTCAATAAATACTTTGGAGCTCCTACCATGAGCCAGGTATTATCGGTTTATAATTCAAGTATCCTACTGGTATTTACTTCAAAACAATTATCTAAGGTTTGAGACCTAGATAATTGAAAAAACGAAGAAAGGCAACGTAATTTATTTTCAAAAGAACAAAATATAGTTTGGCAGATTCATAACATCAGAAAATGTTTTAAACAGAAACTTTTAGAGAATAAAACTTCAACTTAACATTATTCACTCCATAAAAAAGGTACCCAGTAAACCTCAGCAAGGGGATTACCAGATTATCCAAAAGAACTCCTGTAAAGTTTATTATTTCTAATACAATCTTAAAGGAGGAATATTCAGGACATATATTAAGTCTTTTTCATAGTAGCATAACTTCTAAAATACTACTAATTAAACCAGACAAATCAACGACACTTAAGACACATCTTAATGTCTGAGACACATCTAATTTCTGAGATTTTAAAATGTGAAAAAAATATACATACTAGAGTATTACTACTATGATAGATTCACCAGTAAGGAAATAGTATTTCTACCTATCTGGGGTCAAAAAACCTATATAAAGGCAAATAATTGTTAAGTAACAACAACAAATAGTACTACATTGTTTTACAGTTTGAAAAGCTGTACTGGGGGCGCCTGGGTGGCGCAGTCGGTTAAGCGTCCGACTTCAGCCAGGTCACGATCTCGCGGTCCATGAGTTCGAGCCCCTCGTCAGGCTCTGGGCTGATGGCTCAGAGCCTGGAGCCTGTTTCCGATTCTGTGTCTCCCTCTCTCTCTGCCCCTCCCCTGTTCATGCTCTGTCTCTCTCTGTCCCAAAAATAAATAAACTTTGAAAAAAAAATTTTTTTTAAAAAGAAAAAGCTGTACTGGCAGATGAATAGGAATATAAACTGAGCATGATAAATGAAAAGGAAGGCGAACACAAAAGATAGGAGAATAAACAAAACTGGTAACTTTGAAAGCACATATACTATGGTAGAAATAATTCTGCAATCCGTAAGTGTGTCAAATCAACACAATATATACCTTAAACTTACACAATATATCAATTTTTATCTCAACAAAGCTGGAAACAAAAAAAAAAAAAGTCATTTCATTGACATGTCCCATAACCAGGAGATCACGCAGTTTGGAATTCAGAGACCACATGCCCATCTGGTCAAACCTCATTATTTAAATGCTAATTAAACAATAATATGACCTACAGATCTATATATTGGCTGAGGTGACTTGAAGTATTTTAACTAGTGTACTGCAATATTACTTCCTTCACTAGTGAAGCGTGTCCTTACATATATTTATGTTATTGCAAGCATGGGAATATCACAACTTAGGAAAATACTAACATCTCCTACTTCAAATAATGGAATGTCTTTTTAAAACAGGAATCACATGATATACTATCCAAATGGAACAAAAGGTTAAAAGTTTCCTCTGCAACCCTGTCACCCTGTATCCTTTCTCATACCCATTCCATACCGATATTATCATGGGTACCCTTCCATATATCACCTAGGTGTGTGTGTGCGATATGTCTATTACATACCTTTCCCCCCAGTACTATTCACTTTTCTCCATCTTCTCTTTTTAGCTTAACAATTAGGTTTTCTACTATCATTAACAAATAACTTTCCATATTTTTTTTAACTGATGAAACAGAGTTGGCTTGCAAACAAAGATTTTAACTGAACTTAGTGAACTATTACGTATACATATAAAAGGACACAGATCCTAAGAGTATACAGCTCAATAAAACATCACAAATTGGACATATCTATAAAATGACTAGATAAAAATAGAGCATTGTCAAAACCCTAGAGGCCACATTCATGCTTTCTCCCAGTTATATAAAATGGCATCATCTGTGTTCTACTTTGGTCTGGCTTCTTTCACTAAACATTATTTTTATGATATACATCCATGTTTTGCAAGTATAAGTAGCTTGATCATTCTTTTTGTATTCTAAGAAATTCCAACAAATGAATATGCCACAACATATTCTACTGCTGCTGAACATGTAGATGATTTCTAGTTTGGGACTACTATGTATTAGTGTTCCATGAACTTTCTCATACATATCTTCTGATGCACATATTACATATTTTCTCAGGTATGTAACTAGGATAGATTTACTAAGACAAATATTATGTATATGCTCAGCTTTACTACATATTTCAAGTTTTTAAACATAAGTCTACTAATTTACATTCTTAGCATGTATATATGAAAGTTCCAGCTTCCCAACCTTGTTACCAACATCTGGCATTACCCATCTTAATCATAGGCAATCTGACACAGTACATGGTAGTAGCTCAATGTGGTTTTAATTTATGTCAAAGTTTCTTTTTTTTTTTTTAAGTTTATTTATTTATTGAGAGAGAGAGAGAGAAAGAGAGAAAGAGCATACACATTCACATGCTAGCAGGGAAGGGGCAGACAGAGAGGGCGAGAATCTCAAGCAGGCTCTCCACTGGCAGTGCAAAGCCCAACATGGGGCTCAAACTCCTGAACTGTGAAATCAGATCCTAAGCCAAAACCAAGAGTTGGATGCTTAACTGACTGAGCCACCCAGGCGCCGGTGTCAAAGTTTCTTAATGCAAACCTCACCCACACTGTGGATCAAAAGATGGCTTTCTAGAGGAAACTAAAGGGAGACCTGAAGATGTCTACCAACCGGCCATGTGAAGTGTGGGTTGGAAAAGTGGCACAAGGGTAGGCAGGCCTTAATATTCCAGGCAAGAGTGACATCACAGAAACATAGTGGCCTCAAAAGACTGGACATAAGAGAAAGCATGCCAGGTTGGAGGATTTACAATTACTTTTGGGTAGAAGCACAGGGAAACATACAGCCGTAAGACAGAAATAGTAACCATCTCTTCTGAAGGGCTTTATCCTGAGCATGAAAAGGATATGGCTGCAGGAGAGTAACTAAAATCAGATTTGTCTGTTTTACAAAAGTATATATATACTTAGGGGCACCTGGGCGGCTCAGCTGGTTAAATACCTGACTCTTGATTTCGTCTCAGGTCATGATCTCACAGTTCATGACTTCGAGCACCACATGGAGCTCTGCACTGCCAGTGTGGAGCCTGGTTGGGATATATATTTATTCATTCATATTCATTCATTCTCTCTCTCTCTCTCTCTCTCTCCCCCCTCCCTCTCTCTCTGTCCCTCCCCTACTTGCACACACTCTCCCCCACTCTCAAAATAAATAAACCAACTATTAAAAAAAAGATATAAATATATATATTTAGAGAGAGGGACGGGGTGGGGGGAAAGAGACTAATAGGGAAGGGGAGAGGGGGAAGTGTAGGGGAAGGGAGAGGAAGTAGGGAGGGAGAAAGAATTCAAGAGGGGAAAGCAAAAAAGCAGATCAATAAGAGAGCTGTTATCACAGTACAGCCAAAAGGTAACTGTGTCTGAGCTACTAAAGTAGCAAGAAAGATGATGAAAACTAGGCAGATATTAACAAGAGTGAACTGATAAGACTTGGTAATTTGAGGAAGGATCATGGAAGAATTCAAGGTTGACTCATATTTACTGGACTCTCTTCTATTTATGAAAGCCCAGAAAAATGCATATAAATGAGGTGATGGGGATTAAAGAGTACCCTTATCATGGTAAGCACTGAGTAACATACAGAATTGCTGAATCACTATATTGTACACCTAAAACTAATTAAAACTGTATTACCTACACTGGAATTAAAATTAAAAATAAAAATGCCTATAAATACAACATGGAATAAACCCAAACACTGAATACAGAGAATGTCCTCATTAGCATAGAATACTTTTACCAAAATTCCTGGAATGCAGAAAATAAATGGAAACAAATGGGAACAAAGAAAGCTTAGTGAACACAGAACAAACAGGGTTTGCACTGTTAACCGCCACATTATGTCAGATTAGAAACTGGCAGAGTCCTAGGACGAAAATCAAAGGGTTAATGGAAAGTCTGCATAATGAACAAATTCCTCTTTCTCCCATTTCCTCATCATCTCTCTCCCTTATCATTAAAAAAAAAAAAAAAAAAAAAAAAAAAAAATCCTCCCTTAAAAGAAAGAAATTCTAAAGAGTTTTACAGGCCCAGAGTAAGGACCTCTTTGGTATTTATGGGATCCCAGCTCAGTGTCCAAACTCCTTATTTTACTCTAGAGGAAAGCATACCAGTCCAATAAAACCTAATTGTCCATTCTAAAATATATAAACACAACTAGGGGGAGGAAGACAGACAGATGGACAGAAGATAAACATAACAGCTAACACTGAAAGAATGAAATAATTTAGATAGAGTGAGGTATTTTTAAAAATACTATTAATTAGTAGTATCCTTAAAGAATTGTGAAATCACAAAACACTGACCAATTGTAACCTAAAAAGGATTATCAAAAAAGATTAAAGGGCTTCTGAAAATTAAAAGTACGGCTGCAAAAGCAATTGTTTTGTTTTGTTTTCCCAACACAAGCAACTGTTGCATTGATTGTTCCCTATGTCTGGAATAGTCCAGGCCAGAATAAGTGTATTTATTTCCAAATCACTTTGAAGTATGTTACTGAAATGTCACCTGTTCATGGGGTTTTCACTAAGTATTCTATTCAAAATTATGAATCCCCTTCCCTTACATGCATTTGTCTATAGATGCCTTATCTTTTTTCATGTTCCCTGCAATGGAATCTTTTAAAATGAGAATGCATTCACAAATTACTTTACTAAAAATACTAATATATAAATAAAATTGAAATACTGAATGCCATTTTAAATTCTGAGTAAAATAAATATAGAATATCTTCCTTTGGCATATTTCCTCATGATAAATTCCTAGAAGTACAATTTCTGGTTCAAAAGGAATGAAAATTATTACCAAATTAAAACCCAGCTGAAAATTCAGCCTTGTCTTTAGACAAAAAATTTTAAGTATTTATTTATCAACTATCAAAATGATCTGGAAAGGTCAGTTTTTATGAAGGTTAAAATATATGAGGAATTATTTTCCATTACATTTTCAGTAAGACAAACAGCCAGATAGTTTATATTTTACTGAAACATAAAACATATAATTAGCTAAAAACTGTATTAAAAGAGCTAAAAGACCGTTCCTTAAATGCTATGTTTTTAGGTCTAAAATCATTCCTATACTATTTAAAAAATACATACATATTAATTTTAAATAATTGGTATCTGCTACATCACACTTAAAAAAATTCAATATATTCATATATTCTCAATTCTTACATTCCCAAACACCCCCACTCCCACCAGAAAACCATTCACACATCTTCAATAAAAATATTTCCATAAGACCTATAGGTCTTAAGTTTCTTATAGAAATATTTTTATTTCTAACATTTTTATTTCTAATTTTAGTTATTAATAACTAAAGGTATTAAACATACCTTAAAACTCTAAGCAACAGACCTATACAGTTTATGCTAATAGTAAGCCCAATCTCATGTACAGTTTCTATACAAAAATTTGAACTTGCAACATGAAAATGAACATTTTGACTAGAACCTTAAAGCTTTGAAAAAATATTATTTACTTCATCAAGTACCAATTTAAAACATGCACATAATAAGACTTCACATACATTTTGTAAATTAACATAATATTTAATACTTAGGGACATACTGCAAGAAAATGTCTTTAAAATAACAAGAAAATGCCCATAGCTTCTGAATGGTTAAAAATTTTTACTTTCTGTTAATATGTTTCAGACTCTTAATATGTCCTAGGCCATTTTATTTGTGTACCTACACATACTCACTTGGTTTAATGTATTATCTGTTTTTAGTTCTTTGTGATTGGAGTACTGGATATAAATTGGTTGGTTACGGAGATGAGGTGTCACAGCAGAATAGTAATTAACCATAGTAATAGCGGCTTCCTCTGTTGCTAGTTCCAAAAATGCCTGAAAATTTAAATAGCAAATATTTTAATACCATGAATTATATTCAAATAAACGTAAGTATCTGTGTAATATATTCAGTTAATGAGAAAAATCAGTACAAGACTATAACCTTCCCAGTTACATTTAGATGTTCAATAAGTTATCCTTACTTATCCTTATTTTCCATATACCACAAATATAGTCTCCCAAAAAAAGCTAAAGAAAATAAAATCTAAACGTTTTCTAACATCAGAATTTTACCACTCTTAGAGACATAAGAAATCTCAGTCATTTTTAAAGCAGTATAACTCAAGAGAGAAAGAAAAAAATTAAGAATTAAATATCAGATTAGTGACATTCATTATATTTAAGAGCATGTTAAATTTCATAAGTTCTTCTAAATGATATCATTAGAAATTTTAAAGCAAAATTTTAATATGCCAGGGCACCTCTGCAACAGATACATTTATTAAATGAATAGTTATCTAGGATTAATGACTATTTTCTTCTAATGCTATCAGATAAACACTTCCATGAGATAAACTTAAAGATGCTACTAGTATCCACACTGTTTTCTGATATCAAAGCCACAATAAAAGAAATATTTCATTTGTATTTTCCACAATCTCATTATAACAACTGTTCAATTAGAGTCCAAAAGTGAATTCAAAAGGCGAAATTTAAAACTACAGTAACTCATTCATTTTGGCTCCCCAGTATTAATTTCCCAAACACCATTACCAGGAAAAGTCAAGAACTTCTGTCATTCTCTTTTACAAAAGTTAGGACCTACTATATTCTACCCTTTTATTAGGAGATAGCTAATTCACACACACAGGATAGCTTGGGGCTTAACAGTTTTGTAAGTCTTGAAAGAAGCATACCTGATTTTTTCCTTTCAGCATAAGGATGTTGGTCACTTTACCAAAAGGTAAGCCTAAAGCAATAACTTCAGTTTCTGTCACTTCACCAGGTAACTTTCGAATATGAAGTACACGAGAAGGAGCACCATCCATTTTATCTTCTCCTTTAAATTTTTTACTATCATTACCATTGGCTGAAAGACATTTAAAAAAATAGTTTATTAATTTTCCCCATTTGTGTAAAAAAAAGAAACCCCACAAAACAAAGTTTAAAAAAGAACTTAATTGAGCCCTGGGTCACACTGGACTCTGTGCTCACAGCTCAGAGCCTGGAGCCTGCTTCGCTTTCTGTGTCTCCCTCTTTCTCCGCCCTTCCCCCGCTCACGATCTGTCTCTCTCTGTCTCAAAAATAAACATAAACATTAAAAAAAATTTTTTAAAGGGGCGCCTGGGTGGCTCCGTCCGTTGAGCATCCGACTTCAGTTCAGGTCATGATCTCACAGTTCGTGGGTTTGAGCCCCATGTCGGGCTCTGTGCTCAGAGCTCAGAGCCTTGGAGCCTGCTTTGGATTCTGTTCTCCCTCTCTCTCTCTCTCTACCCCTCCCCTGCTGTGTCTCTGTCTCTCAAAAATAAACATTTAAAAAAAATTTTTTTTTAATTAAAAAACATAGCTGAGTATACCTGAATAATTTCTAAAAATTAAAAAACTGGGCTTTCAAAGGGAGAGAGAAAAATCATATCCACCAATTATTATCAAATAAAATTATGTTACCAATTAAGGTAACTACTGGGTAAATGTTTCTGAACAGAGTGTGTGTATGTATACATACACACACACACACACACACGTAAAGAGTAATAAATGACAAGCAAAAATTAAAATGCAATTTCAGAAAGAAATTTTCCAATGGCTAAAGAACACAATTCTCTTACAATTTAATCATCTTATTACAGACTAACAGAAATACAAAAAGTGTGAAATATTGACTTAGCAAAAATTAGGGTGATAAGAAATTATTAATGGTTTAATTTGGAAAATATTGTACTCAAAAAGTGGAATCAAAGAAGGCAATGCTGTAAAGATAATCATGCAGTCAATCCACATGACAGCTTAACTACAATGAGTCTCTCCTAATTTACTAATATTATCACTTAATCCACCTAAGTATTTTGTCACTATCAACATCTATATAAAACACTCATGGACTTCATTAACTTACTGTTATTCTGACCTTTAAAATAAACTGATATATTTTTATCCAACAAATTAGTTACCTGCCTTTATTCCAAAGCCTCACCAAAAATAAAAGTCCTACTAAAAACACAAAATTGGTGAGATTTTATGTAAAACTGTTTGAAGGACTTGCAATCTATCCAATATTCCACAAGAGTAGTTCCTAATTGTCTAAAGACTAAGGGATATTTCTGAAACTAACTAAAATGAAGGATCCTCAATCCACTGAGAAATATGTATACTCCACTTGTGTATAATTTCAGGTACTTCATGGTACTCCCCAAATCAACACTACCCATAAACATTATATGTGTGTGTTGTGTATGTATATATATTCAACAATATCTATAAAATTCTAAGATCAACTTGCTCTCTAAGTGGCTTTAAAATTCACTTACACACTGATTCTTTAAGAGTTACTGAGTATCAAAAAAAACCAGTTACTGAGTGTCAAGAACATGTTTAGCACTGTTTGAGGCTCTGGGGGATACAGCAGTGAACAAAATGATCAGTAAGATCCCCAATGCTCTCTTACAGTCTAGTAGGAGAGGTGGACTAACTTACATGAACAAAATATCTCTTACAGTGATTAACTGCTATGAATAAAGCAAAGCAAAATGTTGTTGATTAAAATGGACTTAGCAGAGAACTAGAAGAAGGTGGTGTGATAGTGACTTTATTGGATGATTAAAGAATATCTCTAGGAAATAATATGTGAACTCACTCGATAATTAACTTAAGTTAAATTTAAGTCATATTTTATGCTAAGAGCTTTACTGAAGTTTATATACAGGAATAGCCAGCCAATGCCTTTAGAAATCCCCTTTGGATGGCTTTGTACAGAAGAGTAGTAGGCTCTGGCCTCTGGATATATTACCATGAAAATCTTGCTGGCTAGCTCCTAATCACTCCAGAAATAAGAAAAACTAAAGGAAGCCCTCTATACTTCATAACTAAGGACGGTTTGTACATGCACAAGCATCTGAATATATTAGAAAGAAGAAAGAGGCTGAATTTTCTCTTTTGTGGCATTTTATTGAACAAAATCATGACTGGGTCTGTTAGCCGAAAATCTAAGTAAAGCAGGAATTTAAGGATACATGTATACTTTAAGTCTTATAATTGGCATACAAACATATACTCTTATGTAAGACTATAGCCATTTCTTGGCAAAGCAAACGGAGTACAGAATCCTGATAGTCTGTGTTCTCATTTGTTCATTTGTTGGAATAACAAGAACGAATACTTCATAATCCAATCTAGAGCCCCAGGAGTTAATAGGTTATGGTATCAGTAAATTTCAGTTTTTCCTAATTTAGTCTGTCCTTTTCTTTCTGGGGAAAAAAAAGCAAAAAAAAAAGTACATCACAATAAAGATACTATCTATTACTGCATACATAAAGGCTTCCCTTTTTAAATTACTTTTAGAATATGATCCTCAAAAGGTTAATAGCCTGCATTTTCCCATTATAAAGAAAATAGGATAGTTTATTGTTCTGGATTTGTGTTGGGTAATTCCTGGGCAGTGTGAATTGTGAACGTTAGTAAAACAGTTAAATAATATGGAAAGGTGGAATCATTTTGAAAAGTCAAAGAAAATAAATAACCTTATTTTTTGAAGCTACTTTCCTTCTACATCAGCATTTAACATTCCCTGCAAATTAACTACATGCCAAACACTGTACAACTCTATAGTACAATCCCATTTATGGATAAGAGCTAGTTAAGTCGACCAAGGTCAGACATTAAGTAGTAAAAGACAAGAAGTAATAGAAAAAGACTGAAACTCAGGAAATAGGACTCCATGGCCTGTGGTCTTAACCCACCACACTATACAAGGATCCCAAAGACAAATATTGCATTATACACAATTGCCAAGAGAGGATCTGTCCTTTTCTTCCAAAGACCATGTAACATCAAAACTTACACTTTGGTCACACTCTGATATTCCCTCAGTTAGTTAATAGTTTAGAAGGGGTAGCTACTAAATATTCATACTTTAGTACTAAATATTCATATTTTGGTGTGAAATATTATTAAAGTTTTCATTTTAGATAATGAGACTATGAGAACATGAAATTGGGAAATAAGGACTTCTTTAATCATATGACTAAAGCATACTTTCATCTATAAAAACACTCCAGCCCTAGAAAAGAAAAAGGGCACAAGAAAATATATAGCCCTTAGCTTATAAAACACATAGGCCATTTATTACCCTATCAGAGAAGTAAGGAAGATTGGGTCTCTCTGGGTTACAGATCTAGGATTCTTCAAAGGCAAAGAATAATTTGAACCTCTTTCCATGATCTTTTCCCTTCCACTCCTCAAGTAAATCCAGAAACTTCTGGTTTGTGTATGTAAAACCAGTAACAATTAAAATGATTTCTAAGAACTCAGGCAACAACAATATAGTAATACTTTTATTTATGCATACAGGTTGTATATAAATTGCAGAAACCTTTAATATTATTTTCCATATACTATTCAGCCTTCTTAAAGCCTTTTGCTTAAGATGTTCTTCTCAAATTTGAAACAAAATAATACGGAAAAATATGCAGAAACTGTTTCTATTTGAATACTTCCTCTGCCAAATTCAAAAGTGGTTTTCTACCACAATTCTAAAGTGACCATGTTCATTCACCTTTAATCAGTCTCTTTTTTCCCTTAACTGACCTTTGCTTTTTACTGGTGTTTATCACAGTTTTCACGTTAACAGTCTCACCAAGATTCTGGGTAATTTGTTAAATCCATCCATGGCCAAAATACTGTAAGCCCTCTCATACTTACCATATCTCTGTTCTCACAGCACCCCTAACAATTCACATCTAGTTTTCTTACTTCCCTGACTCACTGTATAGTTGTTTGAACTTTCTGTTAAGCACGCATTCCCAGTAATGGTGGGAATTCCTCAAGCTGTACTGGCCCCAAAGTCCTATCTTTACTTGCTCATGTAAAACCTGGGTCTCAAAAACCACCTGCTCATTTAATTTGTAAATCTATTACCTTAGTCCCACTCATTCACCAATTTTCTAATTCTATACTTTCAACTGCATCAGCCTGAAGTGCAACATTACAAAACTTTAACTTCCACTTATTTATACAGTAGAAACTATTTAACAAAAGATAAGTACATTCTCATTCTCTGAAGTCTTTCAGACCCAACCATGTATAAAAAAGCATTGGTAGCATCCTTATCAAATGTGAAACTGAGAGGAAAAGCAGTTTCAATTCCAATCAGTTTTAGTTAAGGCTTCAGGGCAAAGCATGTTATAAAAGCTGTTGGCTTTAGAAAAATAAAAAATAAAAATAAACCTGAGTTATGAAAAATGAATGCTCATATTCTTTACATTCCTATCTGGGAAAACAGAAAACCCAAAGAAGAATTAACTAGAAATGCAGGTATATACAGAAAGACACTTCTGTTATTCTGCTAGCTGTTTAGTCAGGTCCAACAGCCACCACACAAAAAATCTTAGATTTAATGTAAAAACTGGCTATAACTCTGCATTTTCAAGAAGCTGCACTGCACAGCCTACTTGCCAGAAGTACCTTACGCATGAGCTAGGAAAAAATAGAAGGCTAAACTAGAAGACTCATGTGCTGGAATACTTCAAAGCATTATAGCAAAATGAAATGGCATTATATAAAAATGTCTTCACATAAAAATTAAAATCTCAAAGAATTCTGAGTAACATATACCAGAATCTATGGGATGATTTCAGTTTTTTCACATAAAGCAAAATATCACACTTTTAACAATATTTAAATCCTACTATTATAGAATAACAATCAGGATTACTGGCAGAAATATGTATACTTTAAAGGGACAGTCCATATCCAGAGCTATGAAGAAATGACTCAAAAAATTAAAAAGACCATATTTTACAATTGTCAAACCTCCTCTCCAATGAAAAACTAGTTATTCCTTTCAATAAAAGCCAAATCCAATACTAGTCAGAGCTAGGTTTTTTTTTTATTTTTTTAATGTTTCACTTTTATTTCTGAAGGAATATATTACAAAATATTCTTTTTTTAAAAAATTTTTTTAACATTTATTTATTTTTGAGACAGAGAGAGACAGAGCATGAACGGGGGAGGGTCAGAGAGAGAGAGGGAGACACAGAATCTGAAACAGGCTCCAGGTTCTGAGCTGTCAGCACAGAGCCCGACGCGGGGCTCAAACTCACGCACCGTGAGATCATGACCTGAACTGAAGTCGGCCGCTTAACTGACTGAGCCACCCAGGAGCCTCTATTACAAAATATTCTTAATGCACGACTTCTTATTTACCTGAGACTAAAATTCTAATGACTTTAACTTTTCTCACTTCTAAATTTTTTTTTTTCCTGACACAAAAAACTGGCATGTATATAGAAAGAAAGTCTGGACAGATGAGGGAAAGGCCACTGAACAGACATTTTTAGAAACAGAATTCTATAGTAAAGTGATTTTGAGGAAACATTTTGGATAAAGCTGGAATAGATGAAATCCCCTTCTGTATCTGATAATCATAGAAGTTTCCTTGTAATACTGTCTGTAAAAGTACCTTTTTGAGACACTTGGATGACAACGGCATTTTTTTTTAATAAACTTTTTTAATGTTTTATTTATTTTTGAGAGAGTGAGGGAGGGAGGGACAGCATGAGTGGGGAGGGACAGCATGAGTGGGGAGGGGCAGAAAGAGAGGGAGACACAGAATCCCAAGCAGGCTCTAGGCTCAGAGCTGTCAGCATAGAACCCAATGCGGGGCAAGAACCCACGAACCGTGAGATCATGACCTGAACTGAAGTCAGTTGCTTAACTGAGTCACCCAGGTGCCCTGACAATGGCATATTTTTCCAGGCAAGTAGAATCACAAGTTTTTAAAGGTCTTTAATGCTGTTTGCTCCTATAAGCAATCATATTCAAATTGGGGTCTGTGAGATCACATACAGACTCTCATCTTTTTTGTTAAGGAAAAAACATCTTAAAACTCAGGGTTTCCAATGTGAATGAAGGTAAAATAAATTGAAAGCATGTAAATTTCTTATGTTAAAACAAGGCTTTAAGGAATTTTATTCCATCAGAACACAAGACTCAATCATTCTTTAGTCACTGAAGTACATTGTCTTTCCTAAAGATACTTTTAAAAAGATAGTAACAAATTATTGTTTCTTTCCACCAAAACCCAATCTCCTTTTCCATGATTTTCCCTTTGTTAATGGGACTATCATCCATCAATCTAGTGATTATCTAAGCCCAAACTAATACTTCTCCCAAACCAGTCTACTTCCAAATAACTCAGAAGTTCTAATTTCTTGATACATTATTTCTTCCATATTCTAAGAACCTAAAATTCAGAACACCTTAATATCTCTGGAGATGACAGTACAGTGTTTGTCTACCCTGTGTACAGTAGTAACCCTCACTCCATACCCCACGAAACACACATGGAAGAAAAATCTTTTCTAAAATGTAAATCTGGTAAAGTCCAAGCTCCCTAACATAACAAATCAAATCTTATATGCAAACCTCTACCTATCAGAACTCAACTTTAGTCACTCCCCTTCTCATATTTCACATTCCAGCAAGATAAAACTAGGACTAGCTCATGGTTCCCAGAAGTATTCTACAGTTTCAAACGAATTTTGCACTTGTTTGAAAACTCTGTAAATCCATATAGAATATGTCCAACACCACAGAGAATTAATTCCCTTGTACTACTTCCTGTTCATCCGAACACCCACAGGCAACCCTTATTCTGGCTACTATACTAAAACTTGATTATCTGTTCTTTATAAAAATGGAATCACACAGTGAGTACTCTTGTGTCTAGCTTCTTTTGGTTCATAGAAGGTCTACTAATATTCACTCATGTTTTTGTGTTAATAATCATTCTTTTGTTATGAGTAAGTAGTAATCTACTGTTTGATTATACTATAATTCACTGACATTTTCCTATTTACAGACATTTGGGTAATTTCAAGTTTGGGACCATCATACATCAAGTTTTTTATACACATTTGTACAAGTCTTACAGTGAACATGTTTACACTGGGTAAAAACCTAGACCAGAAAGTACGAGGTCATAAGCTGTGTTCATGTTTAACTTTATAAAATACTGCCAAAGTTGTTTTCCAAACTATTTTACACTTTCACCAGCAATGGCAAGTTGTTCCAATTGCTCCACATCCTTCCTCATCAACATTTACATTGCCAATCCGTTTAATTTTAGCTTAAATTCCAGTGGGTGTGACATACCTCACAGCAGTTGTTAACTTGTGTTTTCCTGATGACAAATATATTATTTTCGTGCATTTATCAACCATTCATATACCTTCTTTGGTCTATTTCAAAAAAAATTAGGCTGTTTGTGCTTACAGATGTGAAAGGATTCTTAAGCTATTTTGGATACAAGTCCTTTGTCAGATATATGCACAAATATGTGAATATTAGGATCTTTTCCCAACCCGTGCCTTGCCTGTTCATTGTCTTAACAGTGACTTTTGATGTTTTTCATTTAGATGAAATGTCTAGTTTATAAATTATTCTTTTATGGATAGTGGTTTTTGTGTGTTCTCTAAAAAAAATCTTCATTTACCTGAAGGTTAGATATATACTCTATATTTTTTCAAAATGCTTTATGTATTTAGTTTTTTAGGTTTAGATATACATCCATCTAACTTTTCTGTACAGTATCAGGTAGTTTCTTTCTTTTTTTCATATGTGTTTCTGTTTTCTGGCACCATTTCCCCAAATGAATGACCAAGGCACCTTTGTAAATAATCAGTTGATCATAAATATAGGAGCTTCTTTCTGCACACTATTCTATAAATACTAATCCTGCTAATATTAAACTGTTTGATTACCACAAATTTACAGTGAATATTGAAATCAGATAGTGTCACTTTTTTTTTCTTTTGGAAAATGGTTTTAATCTAGGTCCTTTTTTATTTCCACATAAATTTTAGAATCAACTTGTCAATTTCAATTTAAAAGCCTGTTGAGCTTGACTGGCTTATAGATTCAATTCCATCCAATTTGGGGGAAAATGACATTTTAACATATTGAGCCTTCTAATTCATGAACATGGTTTCTTCCTCATTCAGGTCTTTAATATCTCTTTGTAGCATCTTATATAGTTACTGGTATACTTGTCTCCCAAATTATTTGTTAAATGTATTCCTTGATATTTGTGTTTCTGGTATTTTTGTAAATGGATTTTTTTTCATTTCATTTTCCAGTAATTTGCTAATAATATCAGGAAACAATTTTTGTATACTGAACTGGCATCATATAACCATTCTAAATTCACTGATCAGTTCTATGCACCATTTTTTAGATTCCTTTGGGTTTTTTATTTTAAAAATTATGTTTATTGAGCAGAAGATAGTTTTACTTCTTCCTTTCTAATCTTTATGCTATTTTATTTGCCCTATATAAACAAAAAGCAGGAGAAAATGTGAAAACAGACATTACTTCATTCCTGCTTTTAAAGAGAAAACATTGGGGCGCCTGGGTGGCGCAGTCGGTTAAGCGTCCGACTTCAGCCAGGTCACGATCTCGCGGTCCCTGAGTTCGAGCCCCGCGTCAGGCTCTGGGCTGATGGCTCAGAGCCTGGAGCCTCTTTCCGATTCTGTGTCTCCCTCTCTCTCTGCCCCTCCCCCGTACATGCTCTGTCTCTCTCTGTCCCAAAAATAAATAAACGTTAAAGAGAAAACATTCAATATTTCACCATTAAAGAATGGAATTTGTTTTAGGCTCTTACTGGATGTCCCTCACTCAATCTGTGGAGGTTCCCTTACCAGTTTTCTCAGTTTTATCATGAATGAATGCTGTATCTGTCCTATTGTATCTGTCCTATTCTCCTATTGACACTTTTTCCCCTTCATTCTATTATTGTGATAAATTACACTGAGTTCACTTTGAAATGTTAAACCTTACAATCCTTGGGTCCGCCTCAATTAATAATCATGAATTATCATTTACAAACTGCTAGATATGATAATCTAACATTTTGTTAAGAATATCTGCATTTATGTTAATGAAAAATATTGGTTTGAAATCTTGATTTCTTATATCCTCTTTGTTAGGTTTTGGTATCAGTCATAGCAGCATCACAAAGTGAATTTGGAGTATTCTCTGCTTCTCTTTTTCTAAAAGCAGTATACTGAAGATGGCTATTATTTCCTACGTTGAAGTTTCATAAAATACAACAGTGAAACCACCCATATCTGAGTAAACTCACCTATGAGTGAAATCACCTATGCCTGGAGTAATCTTTGTGAGAAGATTACTAATCTAATTTTTATAATAGACATAGAGCTAATCTGTATATATTATGGAGTAACAGTTTATGTCAGTGTTTTGCTAAGTTAGGTTTGTGAAGGATCTTGTCTATATCACCTAGGTTGCTGAATTTATTGGCATTACTATTCTTTGTAGTACTGCCTTATTTTCCTGTTAGTTTCTGTAGGATCTGTAGTGGTACCTCTACTTTCATTCCTGATATTGGTAATATAGCTTTCTTTTCTTGACTGATTAAACTTTTTAAAAAATGCTTATTTGAGAGAGACAAGGAGAGCATACATATGTACAAGCAGCGGAGGGGCAGACAGACAGGGAGAGAGAGAATCTCAAGCAAGCTCCATCCACACTGTCAACGTAGAACCTGACACAAGGCTTGAACTCCCAAACCATGAGATCCTGACCTGAGCCGAAATCAAGAGTTTGATGCTTAACTGACTGAGCCACTCAGGCACCTCTAAAGCTTTTTCTAAAGTAGGTATTTTCTAATATGGGTATATACATAGACATATTTTCCCCATGTACTTTCTCAAATGAGCCAACAAATTTTAATATATTTTCACTTTCATTCAGTCAGATGCCCTTTATATCTTCATGTATTATTCAGAATTGTGTAGTTCAATTTTCAAATATTTGGTGATTCTTACTTAAATTCTACTATGATCAGATATTATATAAGCTTTCAGTCATTTGAAATCTATTATTTTATGTCCTAATATATAGTCGATCATGGTGCTATATACACTTGAGAAGTTTTTCTGCAGTTAGGGCATAGTTTTGTGAATGTGAGTTAAGCCCAGCTGAATGTTCAGCACTGTTCAAATCCTCTATTTTAAAGATCTGTCTTATCAATTACTGTAAGAAATGTTAAAATATCCAACAATGATTATAGACTGGTTTCTCTCTTTAGTTTTACACATACATGTATTTTTTCATAAACTCTGAAGCTCTGTTATTACTGGTATAAAGTGTTTTTCAATATATTAACCCTTTAAGCACTACAAAATATGATATTTTTATATCTGGTAATACTCCTGTCTTGAATTTTACTCTGAGGCTAATATAATCAGATGAACTTTCTTGTGCTTGTTGTTTGCACAGAATATTATTTTCAATCCTCTTTACTTTCAGCCTATCTGTGTACTTCAACCCGACTCTAGAAGATACTGCAGTCAGACCTTGCTTTTTAATCCAGTCTGACAATCTTTGCCTTTTAATTGGACTTCTTAGACCACTAATGTCCAAAGGAAATATTCTGCAAGTCATGTAATTTTAAATATTCTATTAACCACGTCAAAAAATGAGGAGTGAAATTAATTTTAAGAATAGATTTTAGATCAATATATCTGGAATATTACCATATCAACATATAGTCAATATTTTAAAAACTGAAATATTTTACATTATTACTTTTGATACTATGTTTTTGAAACACAAAGGCATACATCTCCACACATACATCTCCATTAGGAACAGCACAGTTCACGGCCTCATACAGCTAGTGGTTACTACAGCAGATTAAAGGGTTTTTTGTTTTTTTTTTGTTTTTTGGTTTGTTTTTTTTTGCTAATTTACATTTACACATTTATGTTTAACATCTGTTTATTTTCTTATTGCCTGGTGTTTTCGTGGTGTTCTTCTCTTGCACTGCACTAACAGAATATTTGATAATATTCCATTTTAATTCCTCCATGGGCTTTTTCCTTTTAAACAGCCTTTCTGAGGTATTATTCACATGCAATAAGCTGCATACATTTAAAGTATACAATTTGACAAGTTCTGACATATGCAAACATCCATGAAATCTTCACCCTAAGAGAGTATATATATCATTCACCCCTAAATTTCCTTGTACCCTTCGCAACCCATCCCCCTGGCTCCTCCCCACCCCCAAATCCAATCTGCTTCAGTTTGTATCTCCTTGGGTTTTATATAAATGAATTCATACAGAATGTACTCCCCCTCCCCCGCCCATTTCTTTTACACAGTAGCATTATTTGGGTATTTATCCCTGCTATTACATGCATCAATATCTTATTCCAGGAGTGGCGGCTCAGTACAGCATAAGACTCTTGATGTTGGGGTCATGAATTCAAGCCCCACATTGGGCAGACAGCTTTCATAAAAGAAAAATAGCTTATTCTACATGTCTGAGTAGTATTTCATTGTATCCAAAGGAATACGAGGCCAAAATTGCAATCTATTTATCCATTCATCTGTTGATGGACATGTGGATTGTTTATGGCTTTGCTTATTACAAACAAGCTATTATGAACATTCAACTGAGTTTTTTAGTTTTTTGGGTTTTTTTTAAATGAACATATGCCTTCATTTTTCATGCATAAATGCCTAAGAGATAAACAGCTGACAAACGTCATTTGGTAGTTTAACTTTTTAAGAATCTGCAAGATTATTTTGTCCAAGTAGTTCTTCAAGTTTACATTCACCAACATGAGAGTTACAGTTCATCCACATCCTTTCCAACACTTAGTATGGTCAATCTCTTAAATATTAGCCATTATAACAGGTGTGTAATGTTATCTCACTTCAATTTGCATCTAATGATTAATGACATAGAGCATCTTTTTCATGTACTTATTTGCCATATGTTTTTGCTGAACTATCAAGTATTTTTGCCAATTTATTACACTAGGTTGTTTGTTGCCTTAAGTTTTAGCATTTATACAGTCTGAATTTATATATATTCTGGATCAAAGTTCCATATGCTCTGTAAAGATATTCTGCTACTCTATGGTTTGTGTTTTCATTCTACTATCAGTATCTGCAAAAGAACTTAGAGTCTAAAAGCTGATGAAATCCCACTTGTTCTTTTATAGTACTTTTGGGGTCCTATCAAAGAAACGTCTGCCTAATCCAAGGTCACAAAATTTTTTTACTATGTTTCTTCTAGGTCCACTCAGAGTTAATTCTTCAATATGGTATGGGGTACACATCCAAGTGTGTTTTGGTGTTTTGTTTTTGGTTTTTGCATACAGATACCTTAGTCAAAAACCAGTTGTCCATAATTATGTAGGTTTATTTCTGGATTCTATTCTGTTCTATTCATCTATTTATCTTTCTTTATGCCACTATGATACTGTTTTGATTACTCAGCTTTATTGTAACTTGAAAACAGGGAATCAGTCCTCCCAACCTTTTCTCTATTCACTTTTAACTGTACTTCCTTGTATGTTTTTTTTAATTATTTCAGTATGCAACCTTAATAGAATCTACTTTAAGTTAGAGTTAATATTCTATCACTTCATGTAAATAAAAACCTTACAACTGTAAAATTCTATTATCTTCACTTAGTGCTGTTGTCATATAAACATCAACACAAAGTCTCTGTGTGTTCACTCACTAATATTTTCCTTTATAGCTTTAAAAATATCTATAATCCTTGTGTGTTAATTCCACTATCTAGGTCATTTTGGTGTCCGCTCCTGTTGAATGCTTCTCTATTAGATGGAATGTTTTCATGCTTCTTTCCATAATTTGTAATTTTTGATGGTACGGGGGATATTATGAATGATAGTTCACAAAAAAAGACTGAGTCATGTCTTCCTTAGGGGGTGTGGCTTTGTTTAGGCAAGCAATTAAATTACTGGTGATCCTTATTGTCTTGTCAGGCCAAACTATCTAGCTTCTTCACTCTTCGTTTTAAGGTTGGTGCTTAGTGTAATGGGTGATCCATTCTCTTAAGGACTGGGCTTTCTGTGGTCTAAATTGAATGC
The DNA here is from genome assembly GCF_022837055.1 of Prionailurus viverrinus. NCBI lineage: Eukaryota > Metazoa > Chordata > Mammalia > Carnivora > Felidae > Prionailurus > Prionailurus viverrinus. The sequence continues at coordinate 132,082,896 of NC_062568.1, forward strand.
CTGAGGTTCTCTCCAAGATGTCTACATTCTGACTTCCCAGAACTCCCAAGATCTCAGAGCACTACAGAACCTTGGGAATCACCACTTTAGCTCTCAACCCCAGAACAGGTCCATTCTGACAGATCATGCAGAGTTCTCAACCTGTATACAGGCAGCCCAGCTATTATTCAAAATTCTGAATCAAGTGAATCACCATACTGAATTCTGACCACTGCAAAATGCCCAAACCCCTGGAGAGCTTCCTTTTTCAGGACCCTTCGCAAATCCCAGATGTCTGAGCAGCTTTGAATTCCAGTCTGTCTTTCCAGCTCAGTGAGACCTCCATGCTCTGCTTAGATTCTCCTTTCCTGTGCTACAAGAATAGGGTAGCCCAAGGCAGAAAGCCAAAGCGATCATGAGACTCCCCTCAGGGATTTCCCTCTCAGGGATCTTTATCTGGTACTGTCTGCTCATCAATTCAAGACAATATATTTTATACAGTTTTGTAGTTATTATTTTTTTTTGGAGGGCACATGGAAGGAGAAGGAAAGGGTGCTATCAGTTATTCTGTCATAGCCCTACATACTAATTTTTAAAACATTTCAACTATTCATCACTATATGAATTGTTTTAAAAAAATCAAAGTGGCAAAGCAGCGTTAGACATTTGAACCTATTTGTTCAATTATTTGTACACAGTATTTTGACTATCAAAATCATGGCCTAGTGATTTTGTTTTGTAATCACGGAAAAGTCAATAATAATGATGTGTGGGCAAATTCATTATCACATCATTATGACTATGTTAAGTACTTCATTATAGTTTTTACTTAACTGAAGTGCCAGGCATATGTATGTGTGTGCCAAGGCGCACCTATACATAAGCAATGGCTACCTGAAATAAATCAAAATGCTTCTAGTTTTTTACAATCCTTTTACTACCCAAAACAATTAATTCCTCAAGCAAGTAATTCAGGAAAGGGTTCAGAAAAAAGGAACTTCGGTTTTAGGTAAACAGTGTAAAATGCAGGGGTATAGGCAGAATAATTAATTCATCGTCATTATCATCATCATTATCCCCATTTCAAATTTTGATCCATAAGACAAGAGTCTAAAAATTAGTTTATATTTGTTTAGACAGACCTTACAACCAACCAACTTTATTTCAGACATATATACAATTTAAGAAAAATACCCTATGAAGATAATATGGAGAAAACATTAAAAAACCCAATTCAAAGAATTAAAATATTGTTATAGCAAAGAAAAAAAGGTTGAAAGCACACAGAAAAGAAAACTATCTAGCTCAATCTTTTGACTTTTATTTAGTTGGGCTTTAGAGCTTGTGGGATAGAGAATACTTCAAATATAGTAATTCCCTTTATCTGCTGTTTCACTTTCTATGGTTTCAGGTACCAGTAGTCAACCATGATCCAGAAGCAGATGATCCTCCTTCTAAAATACTGTCAAAAGGCCAACAGTACCCTAACACTGTATCACAATGCCTATACATCATTCACCTTGCTTCATCTCATCACACAGCCATGTTATAATCTCACACCATTACAGGAAGACAAAGGGTGAGTACAATACAATATTTTGAGAGACAGAGGGAGAGAGTATGCACATTCACATAGCTTTTATTACAGTTTACTGTTATCACTGCCCTATTTTTAGTTTTCGTTAATCTCTTAATGTGCCTAATTTATAAATTAAGCTTTATAGATATGTATGTACAGGAAAAAACACTGTATATATAGGGTTTTGTACCATCTACAGTTTCAGGCATCCACTGCAAATCTTGGAACACATGCCCAGGGAGGTGGGGGGAACTATTATAAAAAATTTTTCTGTAAGACACTCAAACACAAAAACTAAAAACAAAAGGATAAAAGGGGCAAGAATGAGGGGACTTTTAACATGAAAGGAAAAGGTTATATTTTTGTGATTAAAGAAAGGGCAAAAACACTTACTACTTGTCCACAAAAGTCACCAATTTTAGGTATTTTACTTGACACATATATACTCTAATAAAACTTCCTCTGTAGTGTTTCAACAGAAACATTTTTTTTTCTCCAACAGGAACATTTAAAACATTTAACATAAATTATAAAAGGCTATTCTGGTAAAGCAGACTAAATATTAGTTTTAATATTCTGACCCATAAAATGGCAAATTATTAAATTAAACACTGTTAAGAGAGTAACACTTACCTGTAACCACCATGCTGCTCATATTAGAGTTTGGACTACTGAGAACACTGCCTGAGAGTAGTTCGTCAGATCCTCTCTAGAAAAAACAAACACATTAACATAAGTTATCTTTAAATTTAAAAATATTAATCCATCACTTATCTGTATTTTCCAAGTATTCGCTGAAAAACAAATGTCAGGTGTTACATACACTATTGGCAGTATTTTAAAATATTTTAAAAGTTTAACCACTAAAATAGAAAATTAACTTTCTTGTCAATCTCTTTTCCACAAAGCCAACAGGGCTTCCTTTCTTCCTTTCACCTAAGTATTGGCTTACTACCAATAATAAAAATGTTTCCAAGCTTTCTTTTTTTTCTTTTAATTTTTAAGAGCAGCTTTAGGTTTGCAAGAAAATTGAGAAGGCAGCCAACAGAGACTTCTATTTACTCCTTTCCCCCATACATACATAGCCTCCCTCATGATCAACAACTCCCACCACAGTGGTACAGTTTTTACCAAGGATCAACCCGCATGGACACATCATAATCACTGAAAGTCTGCAGTTTACCGGACGGTATTGATGTTGTACATTCAGCAGGTTTGAACAAATGTGTTAGGATGTATTTCTATCATTATAATATCATACAGAGGATTTTCATTGACCTAAGAAATTCTCTGTGCTCTGCTTTATTCATCCTTCCCCAACCCTATCCCTGGTGACCACTTAAGTTTTTACGGTCTCTAGAGTTCTGCCTTTTCCAGGACGTCATATAGTTAGAATCATACAGTATGTAGACTTCTTAGAATGGCTTCTTTCATTTAGTAACATGGATTTAAGGTTCCCCCTTATCTTTTCTTGGCTTGATAGGTCATTTTCTTTTACTTCTGAAAATTATCCCAGTGTCTAGACATACCACAAACACTTTTGGATGCTCCCAAGTTTTGACTATAAGGCTGCTATAAATATCTGTGTGCAGGGTTTTGTGTGTACATTAAGTTTTCAACTCCTCTGGGTAAATACCAAGATGCACAATTGCTAGATTGTGTGGTAAGAGTACATTTAGTTTTATAAAACTGCCAAACTGTTTTTCAAAGTGATTATACCATTTTGCATTCCCACTAACAATATATGAAAATTCCTGTTGCTTCACATCCTCATCAGCATTAAAGATTGTCAGTGCTCCACATTTTGGCAATTCTGATAGGTGTGTATCTTGTTTTAGTTTACATTTCCTCAATGACATATTTTGTGGAATATCTTTTCATATGCTTATTTGCCATCTGTACGTCGTCTTTGGTGAAGTGACTATTACGGTCTTTGGTCCATTTTCTAATTGTTTTCCCACTGTTAAGTTCTAAGAGTTCTTGGTCTGTTTTGTCCTTTATCAGATGTATCTTTTGCAAATGCCTTCTCCAGTCTGGGGCTTAGCTTCTAATTCTCTTGATACTGTCTTTTAAAGAGAAGTTTTTAATTTTAATGTGGTCCAGCATATCAATTATATTTTCATGGACTATGTCGTTGGTGTTGTATCTAAAAAGGCATCATCATACCCAAGATCATATAGGTTTTCTCCTATATTATCTTCTAAGAATTTTACAGTTTTGCATTTTACATTTAGGTTTATGATATACTTTGAGTTAATTTTTCAGAAGAGTGTTAACTGCGTCTGGATTCATTCTTTTGCAAGTAGATGTCCAATTATTCCAGCAGCATTTGTTAAAACGCCATTATTTGCTCCACTGTCTTGCCTTTGCTCTGTCATCAAAGATAAGCTATGTTTACAGGGGGCTCTATACTAGGATCTCTATTCTGTTCCACTGACCTATTTGTCTATTCTTTCACCAAAACCACACTGTCTCAATTACGGTAGCTTCACAGTAAGTGCTGAAATTGGGCAGGATCAGTCCTCCAATTCTGTTCTTCTTCAATATTGTGTTGACTATTCTGGGGTCTTCTGCCTCTCCACAGAAACTTTAGAATCTGTTTGTTGATATCCATAAAATAACTTGCTGTAATTTGGACTAGGATTGCACTAAATCTGTACGTCAAGCTGGAAAGAACCGGTATCGTGACAATACTGAGTCTTACTATCCACAAACATGGAATATCTCTCCATTTATTTTGGTTTTTGGTTCATTAATCAGAGTTTTGCAGTTTTCCTCACATAGATCTTCTATATATTTTGTCAGATTTATACCTAGGTATTTCACTTTCTGCGGTTCTGTCAGTGATACTGTGTTTTTAATCTCAGACTGCACTTGTTCACCACTGATATATAGGAAAGCAGCCGATGTTTGTATATGAACCTTGAATCCTGCAACAGTGCAATTATTGCTTCTTAGTTCTAGATTTTTTTCAGTTCTTTCAGATTTTCTACATATACCATGTCATCTGTGAACAATTTTATCTCTTCTTTCTTGATCTGTGTACCTTTTCTCTTTTCTTGCCCTACCACATTAGCAAAAGCTTCCAATAGGATGTTGAAAGGAAGTGATGAGATGGAATGTCCTTTCCTTGTACCTAATCTTAGAAAGTGTTGAGTTTCTCACCATTAAGTATGATGTTACCTGTAGGTTTTTTATTTTTTGTAGATATTTTTCATCAAGTTGAGGAAGTTCTCATCTATTTCTAGCCTTTGTCATAAGTGGATATTAGATTTGTCAAATGTGATTTTTCTTTTTTCAGTCTACTGATGTAATAGATTAACCTAGTTTTCATTGTTTTTATGACAAGTATGCAATATTGCATTAAGAAAAGGGGCTCTGTAGTCTAGTTTCCACCTACCAGCTATGTAACTAGTAAATAACTATCCTAAGTTTTAACTTCCTCATTTGTAATATGAAGAAAGTATTTACATTAAAATCCTTGGGATTAAATGCTGTAACACACAAACAGTGGTTACCAGACAGTGTGCCTAGCCCACCGCAGCAGTGTTCACTATAATATTCCCAAGTGTCAACCAGGCACAGGGTCCATATATAACTGTTGACTAATGAATGAATGCTGATTATTATTAACAGTTGCCCAAGTTCTCAGAAAACACAGACTCCCATACTTTTCAAAAGTATACTTGACCTGTTTTCATGTATATATATATTATTAGTTTACTTTTTAGATGTTTGCGGGAGTCATAATCCTTCCATACCAGTGGGGGTTCATAAGTAACTCTGGAGATAAGGGGTGAGGAATCTTAGGTCTTCTGAAGTATAAAAGCCTGTAATTCTGATGTGTGGTGTGCAGAACACTCTCCTTCCTACAATATATGTTCATTAACGAATTAATTTTTTCTTTAACATTCTATTTGTGGTCTTGTTTCTCCCTCAAATGATTTCACACATGCTGCTAAAATACAGTAGGTTTAACAGCCTTCATAACAGAGTCAGTAGAATATAAAATTATTTGCAATTCTTGATATTTTTACCAAAATTACTGAAAATATGTTTATAAACATTATTTTTAAAAAAAGTTATGGGGTGCCTGGGTGGCTCAGTCGGTTGAGCGTCCGACTTGGGCCCAGGTCATGATCTCACAGTCTGTGAGTTCAGGTTCCGCGTTGGGCTCCATGCTGACAGCTCAGAGCCTGGAGCCTGCTTCAGATTCTGCGTCTCCCTCTCTCTGCCCCTCCCCCACTCATGCTCGCTCACGCTCTGTCAAAAATAAACATTAAAAAAAATTTTTTTTTAAAGTTATGTTGGCTTTTCCACTGAATATAAAGCTTACCACTACTATGCCCAAAATAAGTGATTCTATAGTACTAATAACGTTAATGTTTCCACATTAACTGATAGGACAATTTTATTTGCTATATCTTGACACTGATGCTTAACTTGTAAAAGATATAAAATCAAATGACTCAACAGAATCGTGATTGATGGTTGTTCCACAATACTGGCTATGGAAACAAACTAAATTAGAACTTAAATTCGGAATAACAATCTCTACTAAAAATACATATTTTTATAATTAATTCATCTAAGATGGATGTCAATTGATTTTAGATTCCGTTAAAAAAAGAAAAAGAAATGAAGTGTTAAGATACGCATTGACGTGCTCTTTAAAATCTGACCACAGAAACTTTTTCCTGTATAATGACCATTTCATGAGAAATTAGTATCCCACAAAAACAATCAGAAAAATGCTAACATGGAAAGATACAACTTATACGTCAAAGAAAAAATAAGCGTAAACATATAGGATTAAGTATAAAAGCACATTTAAATGACATTTTACAATCATTCCAGTATTTGAAATTTTTTTAATTTTATTATTAGATATTATGTTCATCACAATAGTACAATCCGAGTACCATCCATCACTCCCAGGTGGAAGAGCTACTGAAACTACCAGGAAGGCAAGCAGTAACTGGAGGCTGAGACTGACAAGAGTCCTGGGCTCTGCCAGGTTTCAGGACTAAGAACTGCCCGAAGACTTTCTTTTCTGGAGAAGAAGGAACCACAACAGAAAGTCTTGGGGCAAGGATGCCAACATCAAGTTCCTGAGAAAAACTAGATTTTCAGAAAGGAAGGAACTCACTCACATGACTATTCCTGGTGTCCTTGACAAACCTCAGGTTGAGAATGATCAAAGGAAAAAAATGAAACAAGACAGCACAATTATACATCACCAAACCATGCAGACAAGAACAAAAGCTTAGGAAATAATGAAGCCACAAGATGAAGCTGGCCTAGTGAATAACCTTTATGGAACAAACTGATACCATTTTAAGCCAGCAGGACTTTGGCTTATGAGAAATAAACTTGCCTATTTCTGCCACTATGTTCTGCATTTTATTACAGTAACTTAGCCTTCACCCTAACACATATTTACCTGTAGTGTGAAGAAATGGCACTGCCATTTTTATTTAACTGGTTATCTCTATAAGGTCACAAAAAGTGAAATTGGATCCCTATCTAATACAATACACAAAAAATAGTAATTTTCTGATGGGTTACAGACAAATGTAAGAGGCGTTAATTTAAAAACTTCTGTAACGTATGAAGATATCTTTATGACCCTCAGGTCATGTAAGGACTTTTTAAGTTATAACACAAGAAAATGAACCATGTGAGAAAATACTCCTACAGAGTGGCCACAAAATTTCTCTAAAAGAAACTGTATCCCAACAACAGATGAAAACATAAAAACTATTACTAGAGATGGCTTTAAAGATTTCCAACAATCAACAGCAAAGATATCAATAAGAACAAGGCAAAGATTCACATGGTGGAAAAAGAACACATAAATAATTTTAATTATGATGGCAATGGGAACTCATGGCCATATTAAAACTCTATACATTAAAATTAGCAGTTTTTATTCATCAAAACACAGTATTAAGTGAAAAGGAAATCTACAAACTAGGAAATGATATGAGTAACATAAATAACAGAGAATCAATAGCAATACATAAAAAACTATAAAGTTGGTTAAATTCAAATTTTTATTAGGCAAAGACATAAATAGATATTTCATAAAACTTCACAAAAGAAACACTAATGACCATAAATATGTCGGGAGAAAATAAAGATGTAACGCCTCATTAATAATTAGGGAAATATAAAGAAAGACCAAAGAAATTATTACATACCAAGATGGCAAAAACCAAGGAATTTAACACTTGACCAAGTGCTGATGAGAATCTGAAACAGTAAGAACTCTTGTATACTATTGTTAACATTAACTGGAGCAAACACCGACAAATAATCTGTACTACCTTATGAAGTTTAACACACTGTACATCCTAGCAATACTTGTCCTTAGATATGTACCCTCAAAAACTTTTGCACACATGAACCAAGTAGTACAAATATGTTCAGAGCAGCATTATTCTTAAAGTCAAAAACAGTAAATGACCCAGAGGAATTCCAACAAGAAAAGAGATAGATCAGGGTATTTTAACAGATGAATACTACATTGCAAAGAGTTATTACATAACTATATACAAAAGCATGGCTAATAATTAAAAACACAAAGTAAAACACAAGTGAGAGAAACAGAAAATAGGCATACCATTTTCGCAAAACTAAAAATATAAAACAATACATTTTTGTCATTTACATGACAAAATATGAAAAAGATAAAATAATTCTGGGCAGTCACTACTCATAGCAGGGTAGAGGGATATTAAAAGGAACACATAAGCATATACAACAGCACTGAAAACATTCCATATTAATTAATTCCAAATTATTAATTTAGAAACTTCAAGTCCAAAATGATGCAAACGTAAAGTTCTCCACAGTCCAAAATTTGTCCTTAAATTCAATACAATTCCTTTCCAAAAATGTATATATATCTACATTTTTAATATTCATACAAAACAGAATCACACCATACCTGCTGCTTAACACCATTCTCCTTTCATTTAATAAAACAGCTTAGAGATTTTTTAAAAAAAAGATCAACACTACTAATCTAGTTCATTTTATCAACAGCTTCGTAGCATTCTAGTATATTAGTATACTACGGTTTTTTAAATTCTCCAACTGATATGTTTCAGTTATGTGCAATTCATCCTTGTATTTAAATACCTGTGAAAGTCTCAAAAGCAGATCATAATCTATGTAATGAGTAACTCAATAAATTCCATAAAGAAGAAATTGTGCAAACCATATTTGCTCAAACAGAATAAGATATTTTGAGGGGAAAAAAATTGAACAAAATTCAATTGTTTTATTTTACCTTTTTTTTTTTTTTTTTTTTAATAGAGAGAGATACAGTGGGTAAGGGGCAGAAAGAGGCTCGATCTCCCGACCCTGAGATCATGACCTGAGCTGAAATCAAAGAGTCAGACACTTAACCAGCTGAGCTACCCAGGCAGCACTCTGAAAATTCAATGTTTTAATCAGATGAAATTTTGAAATAGTTCCTATATAACCTGGATCAAAATGAGAATATAAACTTCAAATGCAGACGATTATAAAATTTTAGAAAGACTAGTTACCCCATTTAAAAAATTGGGCAAAAGATTAATATGAAAAGCTGTTTAACCCTGATCATAGAAAAAAACAAATTCAAATTAATACTACATTTAAGTGCCACCTCATCTATCAGACTGGCAAAACCCCAATCACTGAACAATATACTCTATTCAACAAGCTATCGGGAATGGAGGCACTCATATATTTTCTATACAGCAGTACAAAAAAAAAAAAAAGACAAAAATTTCCCTGTACAGCCATGGAGTGATCTCCAGGATAAACTTATCATTAAAAAGGAAGTTGTAGCTGTTATAACCTGTATACACTGTCACTCTCTCTAGGGTGATGGGAAGGAGAATGTAGGAAGCAATTCACATTTGTTTACATTACACAAAAGAAGGATAAGCCAAAAATTGATGAAAATGACACCTATAATGGGATAGACAAAGCAAAGGAGAGTGGACAGGAAGTATTAACCAGACTTCTATAAATGTAGTTTATTTTACTTTTGATTTGGGAAAATTTAGCCAAAAATGTTAGGGGGGAAAAAATCCCTAAAAATCAAAACCAAATGAAAACATGAAACATATCAGCTTGGTAGTAGAACCACACACAGAATTCTTTCAATAAACTTTGATATTCTGTTTTTATACTATAAGGACAAAAATAACGGCAAAGAAAGTTTAAACTGTATTCAGTAATTATAATGTCAGTGTAATACTGATGTTCCTTTTTAACTAGTGTATATATATGTACATATAGTACAATTTTAATGTTAGCAAGCAAAATTATTCAATTTATACAAGAGGTAGAAATATAAAATCAGAAAAGTAAAAACTGTAAAGTTAAATTGGAAATAACAAATGAGCTCACAATATTATGTCTCCAAATTATTTGCTAGCTCTGTTCACTAAAAGGGCTTTGAAGTAATGACCACCTAACAGCAATTAGCACCTTTGCACCCACGTTACTGTGGTCTCTTAAGGACCACTACTCACCCAAAGAAACCAGGATTTTTTTTTTTAAAGAAATGGCTAAGATCTAGAACAAGAAATGATACTTCAAGCAAGTAAGTATCATAGCTACTGGTGTTATAAGCTCTCAATAGCTCAAAATGAAAAATTAAAGACTTCTTAAAGAATGATCATTGCAATAAGACTGGGAAATAAATGTAGAAGCCTGTTTTCTTATAAAAAGGGAATTCCAGTATGACAAAATACTGACGTAAAAAGTTAACAGAAAAATCTAAAATAGGCGGGGGCAGGGGGAGGAGTGGATCACCATTTTTGCAATACCCAACGCAACTGCAATTATTAACTAATAAAATCAAGAAGGTATGAAAGGATAATGGGAGCACTATACTGGATACATCATGCTAACCAAACCTGAACCTGCTGATAAATGTTAACGTCACAAAAAGATAATGAGATATGTTCCTCCTGGTGTGATACAACAGGAAAAACACACAGTGCATCTACAAAATATTCCTGCTAAAAATTAAACCTGAATCTGATCAAGCCTCACCTCAGGAAATAGGACATGAGGAACATGTAAAACAATGACATGGAAGTATAATCACCAAAATCAACAAAGTGGAAAACCGTACAGAAGAGATGACCCAGTTTCTCTAATAAGCAATAAAAGAAAAAGCAATAAAGGGAATGGAAGGTAAACTGATTCATAGTTATCTTTATAGAGACTTAAAAGACGTTAACCAAACCAGCATACTGACTTTCCTTGGATCCTGATTTGAAAGAGGAAAAAAAAGACATTTTTTTTAAAATGTTTATTTATTCAGAGAGACAGCACAAGCAGGAAAGGGGCAGAGAGAGAGAGGGAGACACAGAATCTGAAGCAGGTTCTAGGTTCTGAGCTGTCTGCGCAGAGCCTGACACGGGGCTCAAACCCACAAACTGTGCCATCATGACCTGAGCCAAAGTCAGACACTTAACTGACTGAGCCACCCAGGCGCCAAGACATTTCTGAGGCAAATGGAAAATTCTTACTGCTGGAAATTAGATATTAAGAAATTATTTTAAATTTTATTAAGGTATAATAATGGTATCAATATCATCCTTAGGAGATTATTATGTTAGAGACACACGATAAAGTATTTAGTGAGGACATGAAATGATCTCTGAGATTTACTTTAATATTCTCCAACAGGAAGGATTTGTGTATTACTGTACCATTACCATTCACACTACTTTTTATGTATCTTGAAAGTTTAATAATGAAGTTTTAAAAAAATTTAAAAAGGGAAAAAAAATTGACACAAATAAATGGAAAGACATTCTGTGCTCCTGGTTTGGAAAAAAATCAGTATCATTAAAATGTTCATACTACCCAAAGCAATCTACAAATTCAATGCAATCCCTATCAAAATTCCAACAGCATTTTTCACAGAAATAGAACACACAATCCTACTATTTGTACAGAACCACAAAGGACCCTGAAGAGTTAAAGCAATCTTGATAAAGAACAAAGCTGAAGGCATCACACTCCCTGATTTCAAACTAGTAATCAAAACACGATGGTACTGGCCTAAAAACTAGATACATAGATCAATAGAAAAGAAATGCAACCATACATACATATACATACACACACACACACACACACACACACACACACACACACACACACACACACACATATATGGTCAATTAATTTATGACAAAGGAGCCAAAAATATACAATGGGGAAACAGTCTCTTCAATAAATGGTGCTGGGAAAACTGAACAGCCACATATAAAAAGAATGAAACTAGACTACTATCTCAAACTATACACAAAAACTAACTCAAAATGAATTAAATACTTGAATATAAGATCTGAAAGCATAAAACTCAAAGAAAACATAGGTGCTAAGCTCCTTAACAAGAGTCTAGGCAATGATATTTTGGATTTGACACCAAAGGCAACCTGAGGACCTATAGAATGGGAGAAAATATTTTCAAGTCATATACAGTTGTCCCCTCTTACCTATAATTTCAGTTACTCATGGCCAACCATAGCCTGGAAGTAGATGATCCTTCTTCTGAGGTATTGTCAGAAGGTCAAGAGCATCCTAATCCTACATCACAATGCACCTATGTCATTCACCTCACTTAATCTCCTCGCATAGCCATTATTTCATCACAAGGGTGAGTACAGTACTATAAGACAGTCTGAGAAAAAAATTTTTTTAATGTTTATTTAGTTTAGAGACAGAGAGAGCACGCACGTAGAGAAGGGGCAAAGAGAGGAGACACAGACTCTGAAGCAGGTTCCAGGTTCTGAGCTGTCAACACAGAGCCTGACATAGGGCTTGAACTCATGAACCGTGAGATCATGACCTGAGCCAAAATCGTACGCTCAACAGACTGAGCGCCCCCTGAATCCATTTTTAAACAAGAAAGTCAGTGAGTTCAGGATCTCAAGTGGACTAAAAGACAATAAAATAAATTTCATGTGAGGCAGAAAAATAAGGATAAAAGCACAGATTAATCAATTACAGAAACAAAAAAAAAAGAAAGAAAAGAAAAGCTGATTTTTACAGACCAGTAAAATAAGGTCTCTGACAAGAGAAATAAACAGAATACAAATGATCAAAATTAGCAATAAAAAGGAATTTTAAAATGCTATAGAATTCTGAGATATCTGAAACCCAGTAAAATATAATTTTCTAAGAAAGCAGTAAATAAACTAGTAACTTTGGAAGAAACTGAACTATTTATCAAAGACGTGTCCCTCTTTCCTCACCCTTTATATATAAGCTGCTTAAAATCTTTGTAATATATAGAGGAAATGATGGGAAGTGCATACAGTGCTGATTAACTGGTAAAATCACTGGTGATTTAATTTACTTTCCTTTTTGGCTAACGCATTAAGCATAACCTCTATAATTGCAGAAAATATTATGGGGAAGAAAGAGGTAAATTTTTCAAATGTTACAGTTTCCTACCTTTGAGCTCAAGCATTGCCATCTTATTTTATTGATAATGTAAATATAATATTACAATTATCCTATAAACTTCTTTAAATGTTTGAGAGACAGAAGGAGAGCATGCACGGGAGCAGGGGAGGGGCAGAAAGAGAATCCCAAGCACGCTGTGCAGTCAGTGCAGAGCCTTGCACAGGGCTCCATCTCATGAACCATGAGATCATGACCTGAGCCGAATCAAGAGTCAGATGCTTAACCGACTGAACCAGTCAAGCTCCCCAAACTTAGTGCAATTTAATCAAAAAGTCTTCATGGAACTCAGCCGACTGATCTTAAAATACACATGGTAAAGAAAGTGCCAAGACAATTTTGAAGAACAAAGTTGTGAAATTCACTCTACAAGGTTCCAAGACTTACTGTGACGCTACACTAAATTAAGACACTGTGGTACTGGTACAGGACAGACAAACAATGAAACAGAACAGATAGCCCAGAAACAGTTCCATCCATCTATGGAAATCTGACAGCTGACACTGCAGATCAGTGGGGAAAAAACATGAACTATTCAATTAAGTTGGTACTAAATGGGTTATTCATAAGGGGGGAAAAATAATTAAACCTTTATCATATACTAAAGTTAAATTCCAGGTAGACTGAGGCCCCAAATGTGAAAACCAAAATTTCAAAACTTTCATGATAAAAACCACTATATATAAGATCTTGAGTTAAAGGAAAATTTCTTAGAACTAAAACATAAATGTGACATTAAAATTTCCAAATTCTATTCAATAAAAAAAAAAAAAAAAAAAAACACAAGCCACAGACAGGAGTTAATGTATGTAAGTAACATGGCTTTAGGACCCATAATGTATAAAACTCCTACGAAACAATTTAAAAAAGGATAAAAACTACATTAAAAAGAAAATGGATAGACTATATCCATGAACAGGTATTTAACAAGAATGGCCTATAAATAAGAAAATGTATCCATTCTCAGGAAATTCAAACTAAAACAAGAGATCTATTCACATGTTCCTCAGTCTGACAATTAAAAATTCCAACAACGCCAATTATCAGAGAAGACGTACAGAAACAAGAATTCTCATACACTGCTAGTAAAGTATAAATTAGCACAACCATTTAGGAATGCAACATGTCAATATCAACTTGCAAACAGACACACAATATAATCCAGCAATTCCACTTCCAGAGAAACTAGTGGCATTTATTAATGCATGCACAAGAATACTCACAGCAGTAATTTATAACAGGAAAAAATTAGAAACAACCTCGATATTTGTCAGTAGGGTTAGGTACATTCACATAATCATATACCATATGGCAATGAAAATGAATTAGAGCCACATGTAAACCTGGGTTAAAAGAAACAAAAATGGGGACCTGGGTGGCTCAGTTGGTTAAGCGTCTGACTTTGGCTCAGGTCATGACCTATCTCACAGTCAGAGTTCGAGCCCTGCATCAGGTTCTGTGCTGACAGCTCAGAGCCTGGAGACTGCTTCAGATTCTGTTTCTCCCTCTCTCTCTGCCCCTCCCGTTTGTGCTCTCTCAAAAGTAAACAAACGTTAAAAAATTAAAAAATAATAACATTGAACAAAAAGAACAAGTTAGAGAATACAAGCAGCATGTGGCACATATACATAGTTTAAACATGTAGAACAAAACCATATATTGCTTATGACACAAAACATAAATAACACACACAGGGAAAGTACAGACATTCACAGGAATGGCAAACACCAAATTCAAGATAGTGGTTACCTGGGGTGGAAGTGGAGGGAAATATAGGATGCAACGAACTGAATGTTAATGACCACCAAAATTCATACATTCAAATTGTAATTCCCAATGTGATGGTATTTGAAAATGGAGACTTTGGGAGATAATTAGGGTTAAATTAAGTCCAACTCTGTATCTTCAAAATTCTACATTTAAAGGCTGAAAGGAACCCTCCAACGAACCTTTCCTAACACCATTAAAATGAGTTCACTTTGTGACCTTTTTTACTTTTTTCCCCCCTGAATTCTTTTGGATTAGATGTCTTTAGTCACCCCCATTCTCCAATTATTTTAGAAGTTATATATTCTATCCCTATTTTACAATTTTAAAATACAAATTTATCTGATTCACTTCAGTCTTAAAATTTCCACCCTCCAGATTGGTACAGTCCAAAAGAAATGTAAGATGAGCATATAGGATGATCTTATAATGTAAGACGATCTTTTAAATGTTCTAATAACCATATTTTTAAAAGACAAAAAAAGAACACAATTTTATTGAACACAAAATAATACTAACATGTAATAAATATAAAATTACATTTTTTTTATCATACTAAGTCTTGGAAGTTTATGTACATTTTACAACTGGAGATCAATTTAGACTAGCCATATGTCAAGTGCTCAATGACTACATATGACTAGTGGCTACTATAATGGACACCATAGCTCAAAACAATATTAGAAGCATCAGAACTTAAACATCAGTTACTCAACTACTCTCTTACACGTTGTTATAATATTTTTAGTTCAACTTTTTAAACCCCAAATCAAACAATCACTGCTATCACTTTCTCATACTCTCAATAATTATATTTACCCACAGACCTACCAACTTCTTGGTTAACCTTACTTTTCCTACCCCAAACCTCCTTTCTGGAGTCATCAGCTTTCTTCCTACAGCATAAACTCTAGAAATTCTTCACTGAGTCTGTTGATAAATTTCCTCAATTGCCTTTTTTGGGGGAGGGTGAAGGGAAAAGGGGTTTCTGAAATAACTATTTTGCTCTTCTCTTTAAGTGATAATTTAGCGGACTACAAAGTAACAGCTAGGTAGTTACTTTCATTCAACACCTTGAAGATACTATTTCACCATCTTCTGGACCCCCATGTTGCTGAAGAAGCATATTGTATCTTTACAGTTGTTACTCCTTCTTGGGAAATCTGGTTTTTCTATGGCTGCTTTAAAGCTCTTCCGTGTGTCTAATGGCTTGCTCTTTCACTGTGATGTGGCTAGGTTTTCTTGTGCTTCCTAAATCTAAGAATTTATGAAGCTCATCAATTTTGGTAAATTAGGAGGTTTTTAAACTTTCATATTCCACTTCCCTGCAATCTTTAACTTTCACTTTCTGGTAGTCTAGATAATTTATTAGAATTTCTCTTCCTTTCCTCTTTTAACCTCTGCTTTTTTGTTGCTCTGTGTTAAATTCTGAGTAATTTTTATGTTTTAATTTACTAATTCTCTCTGTAGGGTTATCTGCCCAGCTATTTTTAACCTGGACTCAAAGCTCTCTTAAAAACTTATGTACAGGGGCGCCTGGGTGGCTCAGTCGGTTAAGTGTCCGACTTCGGCTCAGGTCATGATCTCGCGGTCTGTGGGTTCGAGCCCCGCGTCGGGCTCTGTGCTTACAGCTCAGAGCCTGGAGCCTGTTTCAGATTCTGTGTCTCCCTCTTCCTCTGACCCTCCCCTATTCATGCTCTCTCTCTCTCTCAAAGATAAATAAATGTTAAAAAAAAAAAACAACTTATGTACACTTGAGGGGATACCTGGCTGGCTCAGCTTGGAAAAGCATGCGACTCCTTTGATTTCGGGGTCTTGAGATTACTAAAGATTACTTGAGATTACAGAGATTACTAAACAAAAAATTAGTAAGCTATTGAAAAAAATATGTACACCTGAAACTAATACTATGTATGTCAACTATACTTCAATAAAAAATTTAATTTGTGGGCACCAGTGTGGTTCAGTCAGTTAAGCATTTGACTTCAGCTCAGATAATGATCTTGCGGCTCCTGAGTTTGAACCCTGCATCAGAGACCCTGCTGTCAGCGGGGAGCTGGCTTCAGATCCTCATCTCCCTCTCTCTCTGCCCCTCCCCTACCTGGCACATGTGTGCATACACTCTCTCTCAAAAATAAATAAACTTTTTAAAAATTTTAATTTTAATTTTTAAAGAAAAAATTTGGTCTCTAACAGCCAGTTAAAAAAGTTCATATCTGGGAGTCCACTGTGGTTTTCCTCCCAAATCAGGTGTACAGAGTAAAGAGCTACAGTAACAACTATGATCCTCATTTGAGCACTTATGTGCCATTCTGTGCTAAATCTTACATGTTATTTCATTTAATCTCCAAAATAACTTTTGAGGTAAGTCCTATTAAGACCATTTAAAAATTTGTTAAACTAAAGCTCAGAGATTACCTTCAATGTTATAGAGAGGCCATACTCTAGCCTGCTAGCAAATTCTAAATCACATGCTCTTGACAAGACCTCCACTAAAAAATTCTTGTCTACCATCAATAACTACAATTTAAGTTGAACTTTAATACTGTCTTTCCATCATATAAATTAAGTGAACTTTAAGATACATTTCTTTTACATATCCTTTAAGAATACTGATAACAGATGTCTACTGAACTATGCTGAGGAGACACTGATGAACACAAAAAAGGTGAAAGAAGTTATTATAATATTATTGGGAATAACATTACAGACACACACAAAAATCAAATATGTCTTCTAATGTAAAAACATACCACCACTTATAAAATATTACCAAAAACAAACAAAAAGAATATGATAGTCTCTAGATCCAACACCAATTGACAGATACATGAACATTTTATTTTATTTTTTTTTTTCAACGTTTATTTATTTTTGGGACAGAGAGAGACAGAGCATGAACGGGGTAGGGGCAGAGAGAGAGGGAGACACAGAATCGGAAACAGGCTCCAGGCTCTGAGCCATCAGCCCAGAACCTGATGCGGGCTCGAACTCACGGGCCGCGAGATCGTGACCTGGCTGAAGTCGGATGCTTAACCGACTGCGCCACCCAGGCGCCCCTGAACATTTTAAATTATAACATCAGAACACAATTAGTAGATGCAGACTCGGGGGGCAATTCTGTGGAATCAACAAGTTTTCTTCAAAAATAAAATGCAATGAGACGCCTGGGTGGCTGGCTTAGCTGGTTAAGCATCCGACTTCATCTCAGGTCATGATCTTACTGCCTGTGATTTCCAGCCCCGCATCAGGCTCTGTGCAGGGCTCTGTGCTGATAGCTCAGAGCCTGAAGCCTGATTCAGATTCTTTGTCCCTCCCCTGCTCCCTCTCTGTCTCTCTCTGTCTCCCTCTCTCTCAAAAATAAAACATGAAAAAAAATGTTTAATAAAATGCAATGTTAAAAAAAACCAAACTTCACGAAAGGATAACATGCAGATTAAAAAAAAAAACTAAAAAAAGGCTTATCAACCTATTGAATTTGCTCATCTTGTTTCATCCTGATCTCTCCTTCTCACCAAAAAAAAAAAAAAAACCCTGTAACAAATACTTTGACCTTTATGAGACAATTAAAATGTTTTTTTATTCAATTTTCTTTTTATGTTTTTATTTAGTTTTTGAGAGAGAGACACAGAGCACAAGAGGTGGAGGGGCAGAGAGAGGGGGATCCACAGAATCAGAAGCAGACCTCAGGCTCTGAGCTGTCAGCACAGAACCAGACACATGACTCGAACTCACAGACCATGAGATCATGACCTAAGCTAAAGTCGGATGCTCAACTGACTGAGCCACCCAGGCACCCCAAATATTAAAAATTTTAACATTAATTTGGCACTTGATAACATTAAGGAATGTTTTTTTTTTTTCTGTCCTTAACAGTATTCTGGTTATATCAAAAAAAAAAAAAAAAAAAAATTCTTATCTTTATGAGACACACCAACATTACAAGTAAAATACTGTATCTGCTACTCATCTCAAAATAACATAGGAGAGGGGCGCCTTGGAGGCTCAGTCAGTTAAGCATCCGACTTCGGCTCAGGTCATGATCTCGCAGTTCTTGAGTTCGAGCCCCAAGTTGGGCTCTGTGCCGACAGCTCAGAGCCTGGAGTCTGTTTCAGTTTCTGTGTCCCCCTTTCTCTCTGCCCCACCCCTGCTTGTGCTCTGTCTTTCAAAAATGAATAAACCTAAAAAAAAATTTTTTTTAAATAACATAGGAGAAAAGTACAGTGAATATCACAAATTCTAGCAATGGTTTATTGATGATTATTGGGACTAAGTGACAAATAGTGGTTCATAACTATCAGGTCTTTTTCTATGTTCAAATTTCACAATAGGTATAAAAAAATCATTGCTCAAAAACACATCTTTCATGATAAGTTTCTGTGATACTTTTACCACTTCTAAAGTAAAAATATTACTTAACCACCTTAAGGCCCTAATGCAGTATGTCCAAAACTAAATATTACACTTTAGCAACACAAAGAGACCACATAAGAGTTTAAATTTTAAATTTATAGAGACTCATGATTCTAATTTACAGCACCCCACGTAATACCAAAGCCAGTCTTCTTGGAGTTAATTCTCCAAATTCTAACAAGAGGATAATAATGAGCTACTTTTTATGTATGGGAACTTACCAGTATTTACAGAATAGTGCCTACCAGATGAAGTACAGATTTCATAACCTGCACTTGAGACCTTCTACAACCTATGTGCCATCTTTCTCTCAAATTCATATACAAATCTACTGACACAAAAGCTATTCAGTGGTTCTCAATTTGTGCCAGCCCATCAACACAACTCTGGCCACATCATTCCCTCAACATACACTACTCACCTCCTCTCCCCAACTATTTTTAATGTACAGGTCACAACTCACTACTTTCGTGAGGTCTACTCTGATCCTACCAAACCAGACTAATCTCTTTTTTAACAGCCATAGGCACTTGCTTAAACCTTGTGTTATCTCTTTAACCAGATGAGGTCCTAGAAGACACAGCTCTTTTGGATCCCCAGCAAAAAGGAAGAATGTTATGAAATAAAATTGATGTTTATCTTTTCACTGATAAGTGGCTTGAGATGATAAGCATACTGAAGCCAGACCCATGAGGAGTTATTAAATATTTAGTGTGTATGTACTACTTAACACATACTACTGATGATGGAAAAGCAATAAAACAAATAAGGTCCCTACCTCTACCCTCAAAGAGCACATATTCTCAGTGTTTCTGAATTGCCAGTTAACAGTGTTGGCATTTTGTAGACACACTATAAATGTCTGTAACTTGCAATTCAAATATAAACACCTAAGCATGAATATGTAGCATTTTAAGAAAAATCACACTCTAAAAGCCCAAACAGAAGTTTTTAATAACATACTTACTATAAACAACCAGTTATATTCAATCATTACAAAAAGTAACATCTAGCATTATTTCATTGCAATTATCTAAAAAGCCCATGTTGGTGAATTCACATCTCAAACAGTTAAGTTCAGCAATTTACAAACAGTGCTTTCTAAATACTAGTGAGATCCAACATGGAAAATGCTAATAACTTATTTTAACAAATTATGTCCTCTACTGTCCAGTTTTAAAGGCTTCATTTAGTAGTTAATTTAGTATGAGAGCTAGCACCAATTTCACTGTTTAAAATATCCATCCAAAAAGTTAACATTTTACCACAAGGAGTATAATCTTGAATTACTGTGCAATCACTTCATTCATTTGTTTTGCTCAGTAAAAGGCCGATTATACTGCGATTTCAGTGGCAAAATGGTTAAGAGTA
Source organism: Prionailurus viverrinus (assembly GCF_022837055.1). NCBI lineage: Eukaryota > Metazoa > Chordata > Mammalia > Carnivora > Felidae > Prionailurus > Prionailurus viverrinus. The sequence continues at coordinate 132,103,495 of NC_062568.1, forward strand.
TAGAAATGAAACCATGAAGTTAATTACAAATTACAAAGAACAAAAAAACCATTTTACAGAAATGCAACAAATCTCTTCATTAAAAATTCACAAATTTCTGAGGCACCTGGGTGGCTCAGTTGGTTAAGCACCCAACTTGTGATTTCAGCTCAGATCGTGATCTCCTGATCATGAGATTAAGCCCCTTGTCAGACTCTGTGCTGAGTGTGGAGCCTGCTAAGAATTCTCTCTCCCTCTCTTTCTGCCCCCACCCAGAATAAATAAATAAATTTTTTTAAAAATCTTTAAGGGGCGCCTGGGTGGCGCAGTTGGTTAGGCGTCCGACTTCAGCCAGGTCACGATCTCGCGGTCCGTGAGTTCGAGCCCCGCGTCGGGCTCTGGGCTGATGGCTCAGAGCCTGGAGCCTGTTTCCGATTCTGTGTCTCCCTCTCTCTCTGCCCCTCCCCCGTTCATGCTCTGTCTCTCTCTGTCCCAAAAATAAATAAATGTTTAAAAAAAAAAAAAATCTTTAAAAAAAACTCACAAATTTCTTTTTATACTCTCACTAAGCTAACCAAAAAGAAGTCTAAAATCAACTGAGTAGCTACATCAAATTTATAAGGGTAATGAAAAATGAAATTTCAACAAACCCTAAAGTTATAAAATTCAGATATTCTATATGTAGTGCAAATCAGTTAATATTAACTGAGGACCTGGTTTGTGAAAAATACTTTTTATGCATAATCACATTTAATCTTCAAAACTATTATAATCTCATCTAAAAAGTAAAGGACCTGAAGCTAAAAACATTTAAGATCAAATAAAAAAAAAACTATACTCCTTAATAATACAAATAAATCTATATGTCCAACACTACATGAAGAAATTCAAAGTAATAATCTGTAAGAAAATGTACCTACAATGTGTACAGGAAATCAATTTTACACAGAAGTGTAACAAAGATGATCATTAAAATAGGTCAGGTATACAAAAAGGCAGTTCACAGGACAAGATATATAAAGTCAAATTCTCAAAATCTCACCCATTTCAAAATATAAATTGTAAAACAATTTTTTAGCCTAAAATTAGGTGATACTCTAAATTGTTCAAAACCCAGAATTAATAAGGGTGTGGACAAACAGGCATTCCCATACACAGTTGTGGAAAGAATCCTTTTGGCATTCTGGTTTTCATAAACTTTTAAACTGTAAATGTCATTTGACACAGGATTTTTACTTCCATTGTAAATATTTCCACATACTCTTTAACTGCAAACTAGAATCAAACTATGTCATCAACATAGAAACGACATTGTGGTGTAGCCATATAACAAAGAATGAGGCAGATCTAGAACTACAGACCACATTATGTAATTTTTTTTGAAAAAAGGAAAAAGTAGGTGGACTTGTACTTCCAGGCAAGACGGTGTAATATGCACAAGTTTCCCACTGAAACTTTAAAAAAAAAAAAAAAAATTATACAGGACATGTGTAACAATGGTTTTCAAGAACCAGACAATGATGGACAACGATCCCTGAAATTCAGAAAACAAGTAAGGTCAGTCCATGATTGCCCCAGCTTACTATCTTGAAAGAACAGGCCATGGCACAGCCCAGGTGGAGAAAATGGCCAAACTTCAAAAACTCCCTAAGAGGACATGAGTCCAAGGAGACCAAAGCAAGTAGGGTTTCTAAAGCAAAGTACCAAAGAGAGTTGCACAGAGGCAGCTCTGGGAATCTGTGGAAAATCCCCCTGAATATTCAATGCATGCACACAACTGTGTTGTGAGTAATACAGAAAATATTTTTCTTATTGTTTAAGTAGTATTTAAAAGATAATTGGCTGTTTCAACAAATAATATATGACTTGTAACATATACAAAAGTAAAATATATGATACCAATAGTACAGAGGCCAAGAGAGAAGAAATAAGTCTTGAAAGAAGACTGTAAGTTAGAGATGTATGATACAACTCCTAAAACCAGCCACCAATATAACCAGAGTTATAAGCTAATCAGTTAACAAGAGATACAATGGAATTAAAACAGTATCCATCCAAAAGATAGCAGAAAAAGGGAACAAAGAACACAAAGCACAAACAGAAAAACAGCAAAGTAGTAGTTTTAAAACTAATCTTATTAGTCAAAACAAGAGAGTGTAAGTTGGATGTAAAAATGGAATTCCAACTTTATGCTATCTACAAAAAACACATTTTAAATCTAAGGACACAAATAGGTTGAAAGTAAAAGAATGGAAAAAGATATACCATGTGAACCCTATTCAAAAGAAAGCCAGAATGGCTAGATCATAAAAGTAGATTTTAAAGCAAAGAGTATTACCAAGGATAAAATGGTCACTACATAATAAAAAAGGAGTCAATGCACAAAGAAGACATAGTAATCCTAAATATTCATGTACTAATCATAAACTTAAAAAACATAAATAAATAAATAAATAAATAAATAAATAAATAAATACTGGAACTGCAAGGAGAAACTTAGACATGCACAGGTAAAAGAGGAAATTTCAATATCCTTCTCTCAATGTGATAGCACAATACACAGAAAATCAAGAAGGACAGAGATCACTTCAACAACATTATCAATAAACAAATGACATTTATAAAACACTACCCAAGAGCAGAATACACATCTCTATCAAGTGCACATAAAACTTAAGATATATGATATTTGGATCGTAAAACAAGTCTCAACAAATTTACAAAGATTCAAGTCTTACAATATGTTCTCTAGCCACAATGGAATTGAATTCAAATAATAGACACATTGGGGCATCTGTTGGTTAAGCACCCAACCTCGGCCCAGGTCATCTCACAGTTCATGGATTCGAGCCCCGTATCAGGTTCTGTGCTGACAGCTTGGAGCTTGGAGCCTCTTTCAGAGTGTGTCTCCCTCTCTCTCTGACCCTCTCCCACGTGCGTGTGCACGTGTGCACGAGGGCTCTAGCTCTCTCAAAAACAAACTAAAAAAAAAATTAAACGAGAAAAGTAACAAACATCTATGGAACACTCATAATATTTGGCAATTAAATAAATAACATACTTCTCATAACACATGGGGCAGAAAAATGTATTACAATGCATTTTGAACTGAATAAAAAGTATGCATGTCAAAATTAGAGAGATGCAGGGGTGCTTAGGTAACTCAGCTTGGGTAGCTCAGTCAGTTAAGTATGCATCTCTTGATTTCAGCTCAGGTCATGATTTCACGGTTCCCAAGTTCCAGCTCCGCACTGACAGTGCAGAGCCTGCTTGGGGTTCTCTCTCGCTCTTTCTCTCGAAATGAATAAACTTAAAAAAAAAAAAAAAAATCTGAGCGAGGCCACGAAAGCTGTACTTAGGAGGGTAATATATAGGGGCACCTCGATGGCTTAGTCAGTGAAGCGTCCGACTTTGGCACAGGTCATGATCTTTCAGTTCACAAGTTCAAGCCCAGCTGTGCTAACAGCTCAAAACCTGGAGCCTGCTTCAGATTCTGTGTCTCCCTCTCTCTGCCCCTCCCCTGCTCACGCTCTGTCTCTCCAAAATAAATAAAAACATTAAAAAAATTTTAATTAAATAAAAAAAGGAAAATACATAGCACTAAACCTCTATGTTAGAAAAGTATCACGTCAACAATACCAGCTTCAACATAACTAAGTTGAAAAAGAACTAAATGCAAAGCAGAAGAAAATTAAAACAGTAGTTATCAATAAAATAGGAAATAGAAAACTCAATGAAACCAAAAGCTGATTTTTGGAGACTATTAATAAAATCAATAATCTCTAGCTAGACTGACAATGAAAAAAAGAGAAAAGACACAAATGATCAATACCAGGAATGAAAAAAGTGACAGCACTACAGATTCTACAGACATCAACAGTATAAAAAGGTAATTATCATAAACAACTCTATGCAAATACACTCAGTAACTCGGATGAAATGGACTAATTCACACGGAAGGCACAAATCACCAAAGTTCACTTAAGAAGAAATAGATAACCTGAGTAGTCCTGGATCTATTAAATAAACTAAATGTGTCATTTAAAACCTCCACAAAGAAAACAACATCAGGCCCACACAACTTCACTGGTGAACTGCCCAAACATTTAAGAAAGAATAGCATTTAGGTGTTCACCCTAATATCATCACTTCTATTCAGCACTGTACTAAGATATCACAGGAAAAAAACGGCATCCAGATAGGAAAGGAAAAAGTAAGACGGTCTATGTAGAAAACCTGATAGCGCCTACAAAAAAAGTTATTATATCTTAACAAGTGAGTTTGGCAAGAGTGAATAATACAAGAACAATACACAAAATATTTGTATTTTTCTCCACTACTAACTAGAAACCAAGATTTTAAAAATACCATTTGTAACAGCACCAAAAAACACTGAAATAGGAATAAATCTGACAAAAATGTACAAAAACTGTACAATGAAAACTAAACACTGCTGGGGCGCCTGGGTGGCTCAGTGGGTTAAGCATCCAGTGCCTGATTTCGGCTCAGATCATGATCTCACGGTTTGTGGGTTTGAGCCCTGCATCGGGCTCCTCACTGTCAGTACAGAGCCTGCTTGGGATTCTCTCTCTCCCCTTCCCTCTGCCCCTCCCTCATTCCTGCACACATGTGCACTCTCACTCTCTCTCAAAATAAATTTAAAAAAAACCTAAACACTGCTAAAAGAAATTAAAGAAGATCTAGGTAAATGGATAAATTGTGTTCATGAGTGGGAAACTTCAACACTGTCATGATGTCAATTTACCTCAAATTGCTTTTTACATTCAAGTTACTTCCAATAAAATCCCAGCAAGCTTTTCTGTAGAAACTGACTCCTATAAAAACATGAAGGACATAGAAGAGCCAAAACAACTTTAAAAAAAAAATAAAGAAAACCATGATTGCTTGATGTCAAGCCTTAACATGAAGTCACAGTAATTAAGACAGTATGTTTTTGGCATCTACATGGACAAAAATGGGTCAATGGAAAAGGATACAGTACAGAAATAGAACCACTCATACAGATAGCTGATTTTTGACAAAGGTGCAAAGCAATTCAATGAACAAAAGACAGCCTTTTCAACAGTGCTGGAAAAAGTTTAACTCCATACCCCCCAAAAAAGAAATGCACCATATTAAAAAAAGAAAAGAAAGAAAAAAAAAAAAAAACTCAAATGCAAAACCCAAAACTATGAAACTTCTATTACAAATCAAAGGAAAAAAATCTTTCTGACCTTGGGTTAGGCAAAGATGGCTTAGATAAGACATGAAAAGCACAAGCCATAAGACAAAAATGGTAAAGGTCATCAGAATTAAAAATTGCTGTTCTTTAAAAGACACTACTGAGAGAATGAAATTACAAATGGCAAAAAAAAAAAAAAAAAAAAAAAAATCTATGAACCATATATCTGATAAAGGACTTATAACCAGAATGAAGGCTTCTTAAAACTCAATAGTAACCCAATTTAAAAAGTGGGCAGGCAATCTCAAGAGATACTTCACCAAAGATGATATGCAGCTGGCAAAAGAAAACACATGAAAAGATATTTAACATAACAGACATTAGTGAAATGCAAATTAAAACCACAAGATTACCACTTCACCCCCTCTAGAATGTCTAGAATCAGAAAGACAAGCATTGGAAAGGATGCAGAAGGACTGGAAATCTCATACCCTATTGGTGGCAATGTAAAATTATACAACCACTTTGGAAAATAGTCTGCAGTTTCTTAAAAAGTTAAGAACATATGTGTATCATATGATCTAACCATTCCCATCAAAGGTATTTCCCCAAGACAAACGAAAAGTTCACACAAAGACTTTTACAGGAATGTTCACAGCTTTATTTACAATAGTCAAAAACTGGAAAAAAACCAAATGTCCATCAAGAGTTGAATGATAAATTGCTGTATATCCATAAAATGTAATACTACTAAGCAATAAAAAGGAATGGACTATTGACAGACAACACGGGTAAATTTCAAAATAATCACAGTGAAATAAGACCAAATAAAAGGGGAGTACATATGGATTCATTTAAAATTCTATAAAATGCCAACACCCTATAGTGACAGAAAGCAGATCAGTGGTTGGAGAAAGAAAGGCAGAAGGAAGGGTTACAAAAGGGCAAAATGATATGTTCATTATCTTGATTGTGATAATGGTCTCATAGATGCTGTATACTTAAAATATGTCCAGTTTATTTTATATCAAATTGAATCTCAATAAAGTTATGTTTTTAAAAGGCAAGATGTGGGCCAGTACATGTGTTATGAATCCATCTGTGTAAGTAAGCAAGGATGCTAATGTTTGATAATATACAAAATGGTAACACCTCAGAGGGAAAAAAAGCACCAAGAAAAATTTAACATAATTACCTACACCCGAGAAACAGGACTGGGATTTGGGGAGACATACCTTCCACTTTGAATTTTTTTAAGGGCACATAGAAATATATATACAATGAGAACTTAACTACTTGTACATATGCATGACTCCAAAGCAAAAATTCTTAACCACTGTCTCAGAAAAGTTCATAAAACAAAACTTCGGTTATTCAAAATTTATATTAAACAAAGGATAAAAAATAAATGGTTGGCAATGATTTTTACATCATTTTCCATTTTTTTCTCCTCAAACCACTAATACAGAAACTGGTAGAACCAATAAACCATACCTGGACATCCAATCCTGAGTCTCCTCCTATCTCTGGGCCTACTCATGGTGGCTCCTGTCTGAATTCCTTCTCTCCTCACCCACTAACAGTGAACAACTCAGACTTGGGTCATTCATTCTTTTACAAAATTCCACAGGATACCTAACTATACATTTTACATCTTGCACTCTTGAGCTATTCCTGATTTCAAATCCTGCAACTACCTCAACTTACAAAATAACACTGCCAAATAAAAATGCCTTCCCCAGAAAAAGCTCTTTCTCCCCCAATGTACATAGTAGAAACTCAACAAATAAGCCTAAATATTAAAGCATGATAAGTGGGGAGCCTGGATGGCTTAGTTGGTTAAGCATCCAACTTTTACTCAGGTCATAACCTCAGGCTCAGGTCATGATCTCATAGTTCATAGGTTCAAGTCCCGTGTTAGGCTCTGTGCTGACAGCTCAGAGCCTGGAGCCTGCTTTAGATTCTGTCTGTCTGTCTGTCTCTCTCTCTCTCTGCCCCACACTCCAATGGTGCTCTGTCTCCCTCCCTCTCTCTCTCAAAAATAAATAAAACATTAAAAAAAAAAATTTAAAGCATGGAAAAGTATCCAGTGTACTACAGGGCAGAGGACAGAAAATAAGCAAGGAAATACAAAATATTCCCTAAAGTATTCTAAAGACTATCACAAAAAATACTGTGAAGAGTCACCATCACTATACTAAGGACACAGCCTCTCAAGACTACTCACATTTGAAAGGGGGAAATGTTACTGCATCCAACAAGTATTTGTATATCAGGTTTGGAGTATGTTGTGCCTGGCTTGAAAAATTAAAAAGACAGAAGACAAGGACCATGCCCAAACACGGCAGACAGGTTTGCAAACAAAAATTTTAACATACTATGCTGTTAAAATGTGCAACGATTCAAGGAAATCAAAGGCCTAAGTATTAGAACTAAGGTCTAAAGGAGTAGTTTTCCTGGCCAAAAAGTGAGGGAAAGATTCCAAATGATCTGTACCATAACAGCTATTTTCCTTTAATAGAAAGATAAACCAGCTCTTAACTTCTGACTCTAATTTGAAGCTAATTACTGAAACAAGTTTTGCTTGTTTTAAAGATCAAGATAACTGATTTCTAATGTGGCTCACTACTGACACATTTTAGTCTTCATAATCAAAAGTTAAAAAACACTTAGATTAATAAAATTATATGATTTATGTCAAATCACTTATCTGCCCACTTAAAACCATAACTTCCCCTCAGAAAATTGGGATATCATTTTTATATTCACAAGTCATGTCTGAAAGCATTTTTCATTCCCTGAACACCATTCATACCTAGTTTAGAATGTTCTCACAGACTTTCTAGAAAAACTTAGTTTTGTCTATTTAGATTGTAAATTATATAATCCAACTTTTAAAATGAAATGAAACACTTTACACTTGGGTTTTGTTAACTCTAACTTTCAAAAGCTAACTTAAAAATTTCCATTGATGGTAATAGTAGATTCAGCCATTCTGTTTTCATTAGTTGCAAACAATTTTTTCCTACCTTGACGCCAACTGCAACCTCAGTGACAATTCTGTAAAGAAAAAAAAATAGTTTCAACCTCTTCTTTTAATGATCACTGTTGGTCTCTAAAACTTTAGGGTAGTTAACCATTCATAAATCTTCCACTAACTATGCAAATGGAAAATAGATACACAGATGGTCAGTGACAATTCTTTGTACTATTTTAAACTCAGTTTTCTAAAAATTGCTTTCAAACTTAAGATGAAATCACTAAACTCCTGGTATTTTTTAATAACCTATTAAATACCAAAAAGAACAAAACCCCAAGAAACTATAATGCCATTTCCACAAAGCTAGTATACTTAGATTAATAGTTTAAAACTTAAAACAATTCTTTAGTTATCCTGACAGAATCAGAAAACATGAATTCCAGGGCCAACTTTTGCCGTCAATTTTCATGTTAACCTGGGGAAATAGCAAACTTCTTTAGATCTAGATTTCATGTGCAAAATTATCTCTAGATAACCTCTCGGACAACTTAAGTTTGGTGACTTTGTTCACTTTGATATGGTCTTCCCTTAATATCTTTTAAAAACACCAAACTCCAAACACTTAATTAAAATAAACTCATATCTTACAGGACTCTTCATATACTGCCGCTGATTCTAATAGATGTACTTTTTAAATGATTCGTTTTTATACCCCCAAATGGGCCCAATACAGCTCTCTTTTCGCCCTCAAGGGTGCCTCCTTTCCAACAATTAAATCATTAAGAGTCTTTTCAGATGTAGAGCATTAAGTACCAGGGAGACCCCGGTCCCGGTCGTTTCCCAAAGCCCTTGCCTTCACCTCACTCAGCATTCTATCTGCACTAGGGCTCTCAAAGATGCAGCACGGTTCTGGCTTTTTGTTTTTCCCGAAACCGGTCAAAGTGGCTAAAAAAAATGGCCCTGTGTTGACTATCTGCTCTTGTTTCTGCCATGGCTGTTGGCCTTTGCCCATGTGACTGATGCCGACCACAAACACTTGGGTTTTTCAGATGATTTAATTTCTGGGCCCTTTTGCCAAGCCTTGAACGTTTAGGCCCCCACAAAAAGGCATTTTTTTCGGTCTCCCGCCCCCACTACCAGACTCAAGTGAAAACAAAGGAGTATGACATCTGCCTTCCCCCTTCCTCCCGCCGCCGCACGCCCTCCCCGCCCCCCCCTTCCCCAGCGGCTCCCACTTAGCTTTCCCCCGAGCTCCCGCCACCGGCATCTCCCCCAGCCTGGGCCCGCCGGGCGAGGCCGGGCAGGTGGAGGACGGCTGGGGTGCACACAGACGCCTTTCTCCCGTCCCCTAACAACCCCCCCACAGGCCTCTCTCTTTGGCCACAACATTCGCTCCCACAGGCGCGGCTACCCAGGGTTCGGGTCCCAGGTTACGGATCGAAATGGCTCCTAGAGGGGGCAGGGACGGGCCAGGCGTTCTGGGGTTCCCACCCCATCCCCCGCCGCCAAGTCCGTGCCCGCTCCCTCTCCGGGGTCGTCGCCCCCGCCATCGCCCCAATGCCTCGCCAGTCTACGAGCCCGCTTTCTTCTCATTTTCTCGACCAGAGCCCGCCGGGGGAAGCGAAGGGAGGGGTGTGTGCGATGGGGCGGGGGTTGGGTAACGGCAGCCCAGCCCTGGGAGGGGCCGCCGGAGGGTTTCTGGCCGACCCCGAACCGGGCCGAAGGAGGGTCCAAATCCCCTCTCACACACTTCCTTCCCGGCCCCATTACATACCCGTCCATTGCCGAACCGGACAAAGCTTCGCTCACAAGAACCGAGCCACGCAGCCAGCGAGACACACAAGCGGCTAGAAAATGGCGGCCAGGGCCCGACGGAAATTGCCGAAGGTGTCGGAGCGCACGGGGCAGCGCGCGGCAGCGGCGGCGGCGGAAAGAGCCGAGCGCGCCGGCGCCCGGCTGCGGGAGGCGAGCGGCGGGGCGCGGGGACGAGGGGGAGTGGGCGCCGTCGCCGCCGCCTCTTCCTCCGCGCGGCCGCGCGCCTGGGGCCCTCCGCCCTCCGCCCTCCGCCCTGTGGGCCCAGGCCTGCTGCGGTGGAGCAGGGCGGCCTAGCTTCTTTTTGCACGCGCCTCTGCAAAGTCCCTGATGTCTTTCTTGGGCAGCGTGGATGGAACACCTCTCAACCCTTCACACCCATTGCCCTGGATCTCACGGGGGTGGTCCCAGAACTGCACGACTGCCACCAAGCAGCCTCCACTTTTAACTCCAAACCAGGTCCCAACTTGGCCACCCTCGACCTACTTGGGCAAAGGAAAAACCATTTTATAGCTGTCCTCCTACGCCATCTTTTATTTGCAGACCCTCTCCATCCTCTCAAACACACACACACACACACACACACACACACACACACACACGCACACAAAACCTTTACCCCACTAAATGAAACCATTGCTTTGTACAAATCAGACTGAACCTAGATTTTTGCTTCCAGACCCTTGTAGTTCCCTGCCAACTGGGAGAGAATGTAATTCTCACCTCAGCTAATGATAATGAGCACTTACAGGAAACAGTCACAGTACCTTGGATGGAAAAGAACACAGGTGGAGCCTTGTAATAAAGAGTAGGTATGAAAATGCAGCGATAGTTAGGATCTACCATTTGGGAGCTCGAAAGGGAAAGTGGGGATGAGAGTGGTGCCTCAGTCTTCATTGGTTAGGGATGGAAGGAACATTGAAATGGGCCACACAAATTGACTCCCTTTTCTGTGTATCTCACAGTCTTCATTTTAATTCTAATAGTATATTGGACCTTTCCTTTAACATGTTTTTCAGGGGCTCGACAAAATTTGAACAAGCATCCATTTTGGGGAAATGTGCTTAGTGGGGTGACTCTGGCCAGCAACTTACCGTCTTCTCCATCCATCACCCCGAACTACAACACACACACACACACACACACACACACACACACACACACACACAACAAGTATTCTCTGTATTTCTCCAGTTACTCTCAGTGCCCACTCTGGGTCTATACCTCCTACATGCAACCCTGTTACTCCTTTATTGATTGGTATTTCACTGCACTAACCGGTACGTTCTATACAATTCATAAAATAATACTATTTTTAAGGTGGACTGACCTTAAAGAGCATCTTGTCCAAATATTTTGCTATAGAACTCTTAAAAGTATACAAATGTTATTTACCTCAGCGATTGGCAATCCTTAAAAAAAAATCTATTTCGGGGGCGCCTGGGTGGCTCAGTCGGTGAAGTTGGGGTCATGATTCCGTTGGGGTCATGATCTCACGGTTTGTGGGTTTGAGCCCCGCATTGGGGTCTGTGCTGACAGCCCAGAGCCTGGACCCTGCTTTGAATTCTGTGTCTCCCTCTCTCTCTGCTCTTCCCCCACTCGTGTTCTGTCTCTCTCTCTCTCTCTCTCTCTCTCCTTCAAAAATAAATAAATATTTAAAAAAATCTATTTCCAACAATGTCTTTGCCTTCACCATTGACTTACAATATATAAAGGACCCATTATCAGTCCTATCACTTTTCATATATTTGTGGTGTTGTACATGTATTTTCCCTCAACAATTAAATATGTAAGCTCCCAAAGGACAGGCACTCTAGCATAATTTTCTATATTCTCCATATTGACTCAATCAATATTGATGCATGGTCAAAGACAAACTGTCTCCATGAGGGGAAGCTTGTCCTTAAATGGCAAAAGATATTATAATATTCACAAAACCACGTTTTTCTCTATTTTTTCTCCTAATAAAGTACAAGAGTATGAACAAATAATAGTAAATATGATTGTTTATTTAAACCCTCCACTTTCTAGAAAAGATTTAAAGTTCTTTACAAGTCAAGACATATAAAATACTAGACGAAATATCAAAGTCAAATAAGAAGGAGTAAGACAAATGGACAAAAATGTAACATGGAGTCAAAAAGAGGCTAATGTAACAATGTATATCACAAAAACATGTTGATTAAAAACTAGTTTCAGATTTGAGCTCTTTCATTTAGCAGCTGTGTGACATTAGGTATGTTCACTAACTCCTCCAGGAAAAAGTTTCTGTTACTGAAAATATGGGATTTATTACTGAAAATGAAAAAGGGATTTAAAATAGGGACTTCATCCTAGATGGTTGTGAGGTCTAAATGCCTTAATGTATGTAAAGTATCTCTCTAGTTCAGTGATGGGTTATGGTAAATATTCAATAAAGACTGCTATCATCATAGTTCTTTTACTTATTAACTGTTATTCACTCGACAAGAAACCGGTAACAAGTTTAGCTCTTGGATTGTTAACAATCAACAGTATTCATATAAATAAATCGATATAGAGATTTTCACAAAGGTTAAAGATGTCATTGAAGTAATTAGATTGGCTGGTATCTAGTGGAATAAATCTGGGAAAATGTCATAGATAAGTTTTGAAACCTCATCCAAATCTAAATTTACATGATTTTTATGAGTTAACCATGAGACAGATTATTAATCTCAACATTAGCACATGGCCAACCTTTGTAATATATGACAAGATTGTATTAGTGTTTATGGATTCCTAAAAAAAAAAAAGGCAATAAAAAGTGAGTGCCTGTACAGTATTATTTTCATACCCATATCTTTTTTCAGTGTAACAATTTGTTCTTTCCCTTCTGAGTGGTAAATGTTTTGACCTTTTACAGAGATTTACACTTATGTGAACAATGATTAAATCTAAATTTCAGTGTATGCTAAGACAAAACGAGGTCTAATATGGATGCAATAAAAGTAGGAAATAGGATCTTGTTCATAATGTCCTGATTTTATTCCTGTCTCCTCTCATCTGCATATAGTACCAAAGGCTTCCTTTAACGTTTTCATAAAGCAGTTTCTTCTTATGAGAAGAGAGAATAATAATGTGATCAGTTAGATCATTTATTTTTTTGATATTTATCTTTGAATAGGTGATATAAATTCAAAATAGATAAAGTAAATTCCAAAGGTATAAAAGCATATACAAAATGCCCAGAAAGGGTAAATACCTACAGACAAAATGGGTAATAATTGTAAATTAACATAGGTTTCTTTTTAGGCTGATGGAAATGTTCTGAAACTAGATTGTAGTGATAGTTGTACATATACCAAATATACTAAAATTTATTGAATTATATACTCAATATTGGTGAATTTCATATCGTATAAATTATACATCAATAAAGCTGTTACAAAAAGAAAAAGCACCTATTTCTTCTCCCCAGCTGCTGTGTTACAGAAGCAACCCATCTTACCAGTTTATTGCATAATGTTCTAATGCATAAATTGATTAGATACATAGTATCTGTTTTTATTTCAAAGAAATAACTACAGTACACACTTCTGCAACTTATGTTTCAACTTTAAAAATATGTCATAGAAATCTTTCCTTATTGGTACATTTAGAACTGTCTCTTTCTTTGTATATGGCTGCATAATATTCCACCAAATGAGTAAATCATGATGTATTTCACTGGATCTCATTGATGAACATTTAGGTTGCCTCCAATTTTAGTATTTACAAATAATTCTGCAATCAATATTTGTGTTTCTAAGTCATTTTATACTACAAACTAAATTCCTGGGTAGAATGCATTTTTAAATTTTAAAAAATACTATCAAATTGTCTTTCAGGTTAGTGAGCCCTTGTGGGGAAATATTAGCAATTCCTATTGTAAGAAAGAGGGCTGATTTCCTTAATATATAAGGAGTTACTACAAATAAAAAAGTCAACAGCCAAATAGAAAAAATAAGTAAAGCATACAAATAGAATCTGAACAAATATTACAGAAAAATAAAAACAAAAATAAATGCTCAACCCCACTTACAATAAGAGAAATTAGAGATAAAACTGTACTCAGGTACTCTTTTTCACCTGCCAATGACCATCTATCTCCTTCCCTAGGAAACATAGCACAAAGCTTCCTGACTACTGAGAAAAAGGATTCCTTTCAAAACTATCAATCTGTGTGAAAATAGAATAAACATGCTTCTAAATACACTAAATTTATATGTCAAAAAGTTTGTTCCCTATGCATTTCTTCTTTGATATCTTCTGGAAGATGTATTTCCCAATGAGGGAATATATCAGTAAAGAAAATATGGTATCCTGGAAGCCAGACATCCAACGTGTAAGAGAGGAGAAATAAATTAGATATTGATCAAAGAACACTCAGGCCAACAGCTACACAGCTATATAGCAGTTCTTGGGTTCCAGTATGATAGGAGACCAGAGGGCCCCAGGAAAGATGTCTCTAAGACAAAACAACTTATATAGACCAAAAATGTCTGACTATATTGAGCAGTTTTGTAATGCTGTTGGCAAGCATAGGGTAAGAAATTAACTCAGATAAATAAAAAGTTGTAAGGAAATAAGTCACAGTGCACTCTATGGATCAGTTGTAAAAAATAGCTATGTCTTCACACAATGTGAGCACTGAATATTAACAAAATTAATATTATGAAACACTATCATGAGAGGATAGAAGACAAGTATGGATGTGTGCGTGTGTGTATGTGTGTGTGTGTGGTGGGAATATGAATTCTCATACTCCAAAGTAGAAAGTCAACAGATAATGTCTAGAATTGATAGGTGAGAAAATAGCAAGTGAGTATATTATTCAGAAGCATAGAGGTAAATACCAGAAAAATCAGGGAAAAGAGTTCAAAGTGGTTGTTTCTAGGGCATGGTACTTGGGGATAAGGAAAGGGTGAGACAGAAGAGTATAGTTTTGGTTTTGTTTATTTTGTGATAAATCTTCCAGAACTATTTACTTGTTAAGCTTTGTGCATGTGTTACTTTGGTAAAAATACATTTTACATTAAAAAACGAAAGGATTAGATGGCTGTGAGCAAAGGACTGTCTTTGCACAAACATTGCCTCTTTTGTATTCAGCAAAAGTGACTGCTTATCTACATGCTCACTGAAAAAAGCTCAGCATAGCTGGCTGTCCTTCCTATACTGTGCATATAATAGAGATTATTCTTGGAAGAGAACACAATAGTTTGAGTGGATCAGCAGTTTTTAGAATGATCATGCATAAAGAACTAAAGTAGGGAAGAGAATGAGAAAAGTAAAGAAAAATACACAGAAAAGTAAAAGGTGAAAAAACATGCTATATACCAAGGCAACAACATCATTTTGCTTTAAAATATTGTAAACTCTGAAATGTTATAAACATATTATAAAATCCGCATTATGATTCACGTAGCTTTATGTAAATAGCCACATAAATGATAACTGACAAGTGATTTGCAAATAAAAATGCAGGTTTTCAGCTCATTCCTGGAATGAGTAGCTCTTCCTGACTAAATTCTTCTTTGATAACTTCACAAAGAAAGAAACCAAATAACAGATGGAAACCATCGGCCTTTTCAAAATCTTTTAATATTTCTAAAGTTTTCTAAGTAGTTTGAATACATTTGCTCCTTAACACTGGAAATGAAAAACCGAGAAATGAGAGCTGAAAATAGTTCAGATTTGGTTAAATCTCTTAATTATTTTACAATAGATGTCTCTCTTGGAGCATTGTCACCTCCGTCCATGATCCCCGGACCCCCTACACCCACTTTCTATTAGAGAAACAAAGTGGCTTTTTAAGAAAAGAAAGAAGAATATGATTTTGTCCTTATTTAATATTCACAATGAAGTATGTTTACCAAATTTGCAAATGACAGATAACCTGTGTCAGGAAGATAGAACCCACATTCAAGATGATATTGAAAGGAATGTAAGCTCTCATATTTAGGTTAAAAGAAACAGCTAAAGGGGTGCCTGGGTGGCTCAGTTAGTTAAGTGCCCGACTCTCGGTTTCGGCTCAGGTCCTGATCTCACGGTTCATGAGTTCAAGCCCCACATGCGGCTCTGCACTTACAGCGCAGAGCCTGCTTGGGATTCTCTCTCTCCCTCTCTCTCTCTGCCCCTCCCCTGCTTGCATTCTCTCTCTGTCTCTCTCAAAATAAATAAATAAACCTTAAAAAAAATAAAGAAACAGCTGCAAAACACTCTACACATTAGGGGATATATGGTTTGATGACAGAACCTCTAAAGAAATCATAAAGCATCGAGCAAAAACAATTACGATCTTAGGATTTGTTAATGGAATGAAAGTATTCTACTCAAATTTTGCCCATAGATTATGTTTACTTAGAATAAGTGCTAAGAAAACAGTAATCATTAGACCGGTATATTTCTGGAGGGCATTATTGTTGGCAGCTCAATGTTCATTCTATTCTCTACTGTGGAGTAGTTGAGCCTTTATTTCCAGCTTCATGGAGAAGCCAATCAAGGTAATCATTGGCCTTCCATAGTGATAGTTTCGGGTGATTCTTAGTTAAGGCCAATCAGAATATGGCATTTCTTTGAGCCCAGGGATTGGTTCAGGAGTGGGTCTATCAGCATGAAATTTGCTATCATTTGATGAGGGTAATAATCATCATCTCCCTCTTGATGGACACAAATGCGGAGGTATGCAGCTCTGATCATTGCAAACAACCACACTATAATCACAAAATGAACTTACCTAAATGTAAAACCTACAGAAAGACAGAAAGAAACTTTTACCTCCCAACAATCTATTTTGAGTAGGAGATAGGTAGACTCTTTTTAAATGTAGGTAAGGTCGTGTCACTCTTGTGCTCAGACCCCTGAAATGGAACCTGATTTCATTCTGAGTAAAAGGCAGGATCCTTATAAAAACTTATAATCCTAGATGATCTGGTCCCCTGTCCTCTGTCTTCAATCCTGATGACTTTCCCCTTCGCTCGTTCTTTGCCATGTGCTAGCCTTTTTTGCTGTTCCTGGAACATGCCAAGCACTGTCTTTCCTTAGGGCCTTCATTTAAACTGTTTCTCTGCTCTTCCTGCAAATACTTTTGCCTACTTCCCATGCCTCCCCCAATTCTCTCTTCTTTAAGCCTTTATTCAAATCTCAGGGAGATGCACCCTGATCACACTACTAAATACAGCCACCTGCCACCCTGCTCCAATCATCTCAGTCCCCTTTTCCTTGCTCTACTCTTTTTATTAAAGGCACTTACCACATTCTAATGTACTGTGTAGTTTATTTTTTTATATGTATTGCTTACCATCTGTCCCCCTCTCATTGGAATATAAGCTCTAGAATGGCAGTTTGTTTTGGCCTTGATGTATTTCAAGCACCTAATACAAATGTCTGGCACAGAGTAGATGCTTCTCAAGCATTTGCTGAAGAATGAATGAGGAAGGGATCTGCTGGATCACCTAGTTTCTGAAGACTGACTCTAGTAGACTTGCCAGTGATGTGAGCCAGGGTGATTCCTTTATTGCTTTATACATTTAGAGTAGGAACGTCTTTTTTAGACAATCAAAAGCAAACTAGCTATTAAAATAGCAAAGGATGGGGGATCCATATCCGAAAAAGAATGTTTGAAGGAGTTGGAGATGTTGACCCTGGGGAAAACCAGTGAAGAACATGTTAGTCGTCCTCAAATAAGTGAAGGGCTGTCATGTAAAAAGAGGACTTAAGCATATTATTTATTGTTCCACAAAGTAGAAGGGATTAAAGTTATAGAGAGGCAAATTTCAGCTCAGTGCAAGAATGAACCTTCTAACAATAAAACTGCCTCACAGTGGAATGAGCGGCCTCATGCTTTAGTCAGCTCTCTGTTATATGCTCAAGCAGAGGCTGAATGTATCTATCAGAGAGAGGATGTAAGAGATCACTGCACAGGGCAGTGGATTGAACTAGGTGATTTTTTGAGTCCCTTTCTACTATTGAATTTGGTATGAAGTGTTTTGATGGGGGCACTTATAGAATATTTGCTTAGCCCCAAAATACATGTTCTTTCTCTGTGAACTCTCTCTCTCTCTCAATTCCTTGACTCTCTTCACATGATGGGCTTTCAGCAGCCATATTTGTAATGCGAGAGCCCAGTTCCTATGGCCATAGCTAATTAGGCCAAGAATGGGCAGCCTAGCAAAGTATGTCAATCAAATTCTTCCACCTAGAAACTTAGATACAGGAGGAAAAACTCTCAGTCGGTGTTCTTAAGTGATTAGAAAGGCAACACCCTAACTCAGAAGTACTGGACAACTATATTCTACTGTGTGAGTTAGGAGTGGAGATAACTGGTCTGCATGAAGGAATAAAAGACTGAAGCTGATACAAAGAGAGAGCAACACTAACAAAGGCTATATTGCCTGTCTATCAGGCTTTCCAGTTTCTAGGTCCTGTTCTTCCTAAGGTGTAATGATGTTCTCACCCATGAGTCTAACTAACTCTTTTCACTTTCTTTCTATTTCTTTTCTGTAAGCCATTCAAGTTGTTTCTATTACTTGCAACCAAAGGGTTATAATCAGTAAACAGTTTATTGTGTTTTTAACTACTGTATCTCTGTACAGGATCCCCATTTATAAACTAAATCTTCTATCATTTATATAAAATGGGTAAAAATAAGATTCTCTCTTATTACATATTACATATATACATATACATATTACTTATTAATTGAAACTGCATACACTGTCAATTAATTGAAAAAAACAAGTTGTATGACATTTCTTTTAATGTATCAGTTGCCTAACTATCATTTCTATCATGTTAATACTTGACATAAAGCTTTAAAAACTGTGATAACAGTTCTATTATGTTGAGTATTTTGGGACTTAACAAATGCACTGTATATTTCTATTTGGGTACCTTAACGTTATTATTGCTATTATTATGCCCTACTCACTTGGTAGTATTTTCTGTTCTTGTCCTTTACTTAGCTTTTTTATTCTTTCAGGTTTAGCTGTTGGTGGTACTGTGAACATGATAAAACAGGTGTTAGCTAAACATTTTAAAAAACTGGGAGTGACACATAAGTGCAAGAGTAGGGAGGAAGGGCTTTTTCATTGATGCCATTTACCAATAACTGGGAGCAGTGACTACTAAGGTTACTCCCCCACCTCAAGCGTTGGGGTCCAGGAAAGGATACATAAAGAAACAACCAGAACCTTTTGGCTAGGTCTCCACCAAGAGAACTGATCTCACAGAAGTCAGATTTGGCCCCTAAGTAAATGGTTTCACCTCTACCAGTCTCCCCTCCCTCAGTGCATGGGAACAGAGTCTCTTTGGGAGAAAAACTCTGATTTGCTATGTTTGTTGATTTTCATGACATAAATACTTCCACAAGGTCGATTTCAAGCTACAAGTGTGACTAAACATGGAAAAAGTGAGCATAGTTGGCTCTTGAGGGCATGTTTAAGCTGGCTCTAGCACACCACTGAGATAGGCTGCCTTGTATCTAGAACCCACTGCCAAAGACAGTCAGCCTCAGGCAGTGCCTTCTGTCTTGAATGCTCTTCTTCACATTTTTTAACTTAATGTTTATTTACTTTTGAGACAGAGAGTGTAAGTTGGGGAGGGGCAGAGAGAGAGAGACAGAGAGAGACAGAGACAGACAGACAGACTCTAAAGCAGGCTCCAGGCTCTGAGCTGTCAGCACAGAGCCCAACGCAGGGCTTAAACTCACAAACCATGAGATCATGACCTAAGCCACCCAAGCACCCCTCTTCTTTACATCTTTACAGGGTTTTCTCCTTTATTTCATTCAAGTCTTGCTCAGAAGACTTCATTCAAGTCTTGCTCGGGTAGGCCTTCTTGGAGAGTTCTATTTAAAATACCAACTCTAGGGGCGCCTGGGTGGCGCAGTCGGTTAAGCGTCCGACTTCAGCCAGGTCACGATCTCGCGGTCCATGAGTTCGAGCCCCGCGTCAGGCTCTGGGCTGATGGCTCAGAGCCTGGAGCCTGTTTCCGATTCTGTGTCTCCCTCTCTCTCTGCCCCTGCCCCATTCATGCTCTGTCTCTCTCTGTCCCAAAAATAAATAAACGTTGAAAACAAAAATAAAAAAAAAATAATAATAAAATACCAACTCTAAATAAATAAATAAATAGGCGGCTGTATCCCATCACTCCATTTCCTTCCTCATTTTCTCTTCTTAGGAATTAACAGCCTAACATATTGTGTATCTATATGTTTAGTTGATTATTATTTGTCTCATCTCCCAAAATGCAACTGATGAAGAGAGCAGTGAATTTGCATTTTTTGTTCTTTGCTGCCCTCCCAACACCTAGAACAATGCCTGACACAAAGTACATAGTCAACAAATAATTATGGAATGAATTAATGGATAGACTTTGTTAAATCAAGTGGCAATCGTCTCTACATCCTAAGTGCTTAGCACAGTCCCTGGACCAGAATTGGCACTCAATAACAATGTTTGAATATATGAATAAGTAATTACATAGATATATAAGACAAATGAGCAAGAGTGGGAAGTTAGAAGAAAGTTCATTTAGGAACACTATATTTCTAGTGATATGCCTGCATACCAGATGGCAAATCTGTTCTTCCTTATCTTGTTTCATAGCATGGAAGACTGACATACAGAAAAACAAGTTGACTTTACCTACATACACAAGATGTGCTGTGTTTCTGTAAGGCTAGTAGGTCAACTCAGAAATGAAAGTTTGGATTTGAACCAGTCTGATGTAATGGAAAGAGCGATAGACTGACAATTTAGGAGAGTTTGCTCCTCCTCTAGCTGCCTAAACTGAGTAGGATGAATCATTTAACTTTTTTTCTTACATTAGGTAAAATATCCCATTCAAACAAAGTAATTTTCTATTCCAAAGGTTTTCATTCATGTTGTTGTTAGTGAGCTAAAGTTACTTAACTAATTCTAGTTTAAACATATATATAATATAGCTTACTATATGAAATATAAGATATTCATTCATTCATTCATTCAACAAATATGTATTATTCAATAAACATTTATTTATTCATAAACATTTATTTGACCACCCTATTTAATAGAGTAAACTGTCCCCTTCACACACCTGATCCTTTTTACTCTACATTCATTTTCTCGTAACATCTTCCAAGCTAGGAAATATTTTCCTCATTTATTATGTTGATTTTTTATTTTTTTTTCTTCCCCCACAACCTCCTCCCGCTGGCAACTCACAAGGGAAAAAACTTACTTTGTTCACCAATGTATCCTAAGCACTTAGAAGAGTACCTGGCACTCAATAAATATTTATTAAATGAATGAAATTTATACTCTCTATGTTTCAGACACGATTTTGGGAACTAGAGATACAGTAGAGAACAAAACAAAGACTCTGCTCTCAAGGAACTTACATTCCAGGGGGAGAGACAGAAAAAAAAATTATATATATATGTGTATTTCAGAAAATGATAACTGCTATGTAGAAAACTAGCAAGGCAGGGTAGAATGAGGGTAATAGATGAGAATTGAGTGATATGTTTCAATAGGGAGATTAGCAAAGGCCATTCTGATAAGATGACATTTAAGCGGAGACTTAAAAGAAGATAAAGATAGCAGAATGAGCCTGTAGGCTTGGTAGTCCAGACCCATAAAGATGCAGAAATACATTCACTGTGGCTGTTCAAAATTTTTGAAAATTAAGTTATCTAATGTGTGTTTATTAAAAAACTACCATGTTTCAGTCTCTGTGCAAGCTACTGAAAACAAACAAGCAAACAAAAAAATCCAACTGTCCTCAGCCTCAAGTAATTAGACTTCTGGTAGAGAGAAGATATGAGGAAATCAGTCATTAAAATTCGGTGCAAAAAACCCCAAAAATTCAGCGCAGTACCAGCACAACTAGGTAAAGCACAAAGGAGGTCTCCACCACAATTTTTCCTTTTTAATGTAAGCTGGAGAGGGTTGAAGATACACGATCAGGATTTCTGGGTGGTTGAAGCTTTAACTGTTAGGTTGCCAATAGATGAGGCTGGAAAGGCATCACTGATATAGAAACAGCATTTGCAAGTCAGGGAGTCAGAAGAGAGAATAAAGTGTTCGGAACCGGTACACAGAGAGATGATAATAGTGTTGAAGATTTGGGTGTAAGAAATGGAGAGTGAAGAGGAAACCTGATCCTCAAATGTCTGTGTAAGACATGCTGATGAGTTTGAACCTTAAGGGAAATGCAGCAGGGAGTTGTTGGAAGGTTTTAAGCAGAGGAGGACATGAGGTCTTTATAAGATACTTGGGTAGAGATTTAGGGTACACATTGAAATTTTAACTTTTTGAAGTCATAAGACTTTCTTAAAATTGTTATCTATTTGCCACATTTGATATCTCAAAAGGGAAAAAAGCAAATACAAAGAATTTATAGTTTCTCTTTAACATTGAAATACATAAAGGATACTTAAGCTTCAAGATATTTATGTTAAAATTAATCTTTCAGGACACTTAGTATAGCCTGGAAACTATCTTTGATATGAAGCTTCTTTAATAGGCCAATAAGATATTTTCCCACCTATAGTATTCCTGATAATATGATAATATTGCCTTGATTTTACCTTGGTTAATGGGCTAATGGACTTGCTTTTGATATTAATTAGAAAAAGTTTATTTATCTCTCATAAAAAGTTATCTTGTTCTCACATTTTCAAATGCAGAGAGTTTTGTTAAGTTTGGGGAGGAATAAACAAAATCTTGTCCTTTGAAGGGTAGAAGACTTTGCCACCCAAAACATGCCACTTTGGCATAAGGATGATTTTGAGCTGAAGGCAATCGAAAAAAAGCAAATATGAAAAAAAGCTCTCCTCCTATTTATCTAAAAGCAAGACATAAATTTACAAAGATGCCCTTCCTCCCCCTCCCCCAGGAAGAACACATAAAGAACAACTTTAGCCCCTTATCAGCCTGGAGACAGCACCTGAGGAATCTACATAACAAACTTTACTAACCAGCCTTTATCTACCGTTAGTTTCCCAGACAGTTGTCTTCCCATGATTTGAGCCCTAGAATCTCGAGGTATTTTCCCTTTGTCTTGCAGCTGCTCTAAAAAAATTATTATTGCATTGTTATAATGCTATACCCAAGGTCTAGCCACCCCTTTGAGTTACTAATCCCTGAGTTTCTCTCAGATACATGTGAAATATACATGTTAGTAAACTTCTGTTTGTTTTTCTCTTGTTAATCTGTCTTTTGTCTGTCTAATTTACTGGGTTCCAGTTGGAGAACTTATGGTAGGCAGGGGAAGTGGTTTTCTTTCTCTTTTTCTTTTCTTTTTCTTCTTCTTTCTTTCTTTCTTTTTTTAATCTTTCCCTGTATCCCATTGGGCACAAGTAGTTAAAAAGAAGATACCAATCTGGTCATTCAGATGTTATATGTGCTATGGAATGCTTTGTGACCAATTAGGGTATATTTTTAGATAGGTTTTAATAGTTTATACAATATATCTTTGGACTTTCTTGTACTCATGTCAAGTATGGCCACATCTTCTGGAACTCCTTCCCAATATCACTAAAAAGACAAAAAAAAAAAAAAGGAAAAAAAGAGAACTTAAAAACTACAATAAAACCTTTCAAAATACTCCTCACAATATTCTGATTTTGTGTGATTTAGAACTTCTGAGATTGAGTTAAATTGGAATAGAGTTCATCTTTGTCAAAAATAATTCCTTGCTTATGAACAGTACAATTTAATTGTATTAGTGTTAGCAGAATGTTTAAAATAATGTAGATTATCAACTGTTTCTAAGCACCTTCAATACCCTCAAGTACTTTCAGAAGTTGTTAATTTGCATACAGTTGATATGCTAATTATAATTAATCTTTGAATAATTCTTATCTATTCGTTAAATCAGTCCCCAAAGATTTTTATTAGTCAACATATTGTTAGCTGTAAGCTTGAGTTGCTTAAGACTTGATAGCTGAATGAGTACTGCAAAATTGTGACATGTTTTCTGCCCTTTATCTCTGTCAAATGAACTTGGATAATTTCTTTTTCTTTAGTTACTATTCCAACTTGTTTGGTACCTCTTTGTTTAGGATGCAACACCATTATGTCTGCTGAAAATATCCACCTCCAGTGTAATTTTAAAAAAAGTGTTTATTTGAGAGAGAGAGCATGAGTGAGGGAAAAGGCAGAGGGGTGGGGGCGGTGAAGAGAATCCCAAGCAGGACCCATGCTGCCGGCACAGAGCCAGACAAGGGGCTCAATCCCATGAACTGAGATCATGACCTGAGCTGAAATTAAGAGGTGGCGTTCAACCAACTGAGCCACCCAGGCAGTGCTACAGTGTAATTTTTGAAGACATAATTATTAACAAAACTAAGGAAAGTATGGTTTCCATCTTACGGGGTTCAGGACATGGTATCCCAAAATATGAGAATTCGGCATTTGAATGTCTTAAGCTGGAGGATTTTGAGAAAAGGGCAGAAGAAGGAAGATGACTTGCCACCATCGTCCTTACCCTTCTTCCCTGAAACAACTCGTGAAACTCCCATGTAAAAAATATTCTTCCTGTACAAGGAAGAAGGGTGACATTCTTATAACCAGAGATGGGGAATTTGAGGTCAAGAAATCTGTACAAACCTTGTTAAACTTATGCTTATCTTGTAGTTACTTCTTCACCACTTGCTACCCAAACCCAAACCTCTATATCTTACCAATTCTTCATGAATTCATTGTTTCATTCTTCAAAAAGGAACACCTTCCTACTCTGGTCTTTTCTTTAGGTCTTCATTCTCCTGTGAAGGCCCCCGTGTACACATAAAATGTCAATAAAATGTGTATGCTTTTCTTCTGTTAATCTGTCTTTATCAGTTTAATTGTCAGACTCAGCCAGGGATCCTAACAAGGTTGAGGAAAACTTTCCTATTCACATCTCATCAGCTCCCAGTATAATCTAAAATTAAAAAATAAAAAAACAAAACACAAACTAAACCTTGCCCAACACATTTTCCTATACTTGGAAGCATTTCATTGAAAAAAAAATGTGGTGCCCCAGCTTTGCTGTCATCTTAAACACAAATTTAATATGATTGGTTAATCCAGCATTAGCTCCAAAAGTGACCAACCTGACAAATTTTTTTCCAGATAAGGTTCTGGACCAGAGGAGAACTGAGAGCCAGCATTCACCTTTCAGAACAGATGCCTATCAGTTTTGGCACAGGGTTGTTACAAGGGTATAATAGTTCTGGAATGCACACATGTTTCTGGTTATACAGTCTCTCTTGGAAAATTTACATGTGCTATCACAGTACTCTAATGTTTGAAAATGTCGTGCCCTTGTTATTTGAAAATGACAGTGCTGAGCTGTGCTTTGTGTTGTTTATTTGAAGGCAGTGAAAGGTCAGAGATCCAGTCGCTCTTTTCCTTCTGTTCTTCTTGTAAAAGGTAGCATTCATCCTCAAGGAGGATGACTCAGAATAGAGTTATCTATTGAATGCTTTGTATGTATAAGGCATATGATAGGCAGTCAGGAGATACAGAGGGATCAGTCTGAATCCTGCCCTTAGAAGCTATCATGGGGCTTTCCTGCCTCTGAAGGTGAACTTGTCAGGGATCGCTAATGTCCAGTCCTAGAAACTGAAATTCTCATGATCTACCCTGCTTCCAGATCCTATGTCTGTATTTCCTGCATTTGTACATCTTGCATTAACCTGTATGTGAAATTCAGTCCCTTGTGTAGTTGACATGATAAATTAGTTTCCACTAAGTCTTTGCGAGAATGTCCCTGAATATTTAGCAATGACCGTGAGGAGTTGTTATATTGTATTGGGGTTAGACATCAGTAGCCCCTCTCTCTTCCTTCCTTCTTTCTTCTTGTTTTTGTACTCTTTCCTTCTCTGTTGAAGCAAACCAAAATTTCCTCCCTCTCTCATGCATATCATTTTAGTGAGCATCATTTATTGCTTCAATATACATTTGGGGGTCTCACTCACAACTCCAAGAAATAATTCTTCCAAATAATACTATACTTTGTTCTTCCCAAGAGAACCCTTAGGGGACTGATTTTACCTCTCCCCCTTATAGGAGATGAGAGAGAAGTTTTAAAAGGTGGATTTTGATTACCTAAAGAAAGCTTTGAATTGCTACTCAGAAAAACTCTGAAACCCTACCCTCTCAACTCAATGCAACAAAAACTGAATAGGAACTTCAAACTATCATCTTCTCTTTCCTACACCTGAGCGGTTGGACACCACTAGGCAAAAAATCTCCCAGTCTTACAGATGCTGCCGCCATAAAATCATAATTTCAAACTGCAGCCGGATCCTTGGCTTCTCCTACTAATCCCTTGAGCTTCCTTTCCCTCAACTACTACTCCAAATCTGTACAAATCTCATCCAATTCTCCACTCACTTTCAGCCCACTTTCATTGACAAAACTTAGGCCATTGTGCAGAAATTCTCCGAATTTTCAGATCTCTCACCTACAAAATAATTTATATAAACCATTCACATGTATTCCTTTCCTCTAGTTTTGAGCATGAAGCGTGTCTCTTCCAGTTCCTTGATGCTATACCATCTGGGCCCTTGATCCATCAATTACTCCCTCACCTCTATCATTAAACTTTGTTTAGGGGTAGGCATCTTTTTTTTTTTTTTACTTTCATTCTTTTTTTTTTTTTAAATTTTTTTTCAACGTTTATTTATTTTTGGGACAGAGAGAGACAGAGCATGAACGGGGGAGGGGCAGAGAGAGAGGGAGACACAGAATCGGAAACAGGCTCCAGGCTCTGAGCCATCAGCCCAGAGCCCGACGCGGGGCTCGAACTCCCGGACCGCGAGATCGTGACCTGGCTGAAGTCGGACGCTTAGCCGACTGCGCCACCCAGGCGCCCCTCATTCTTTTTTTTTAATTAATTTTTTAAAAATTTGCATCCAAGTTAGTTAGCGTATGGTGCAACAATGATTTCAGGAGTAGATTCCTTAATGCCCCTTACCCATTTAGCCCATCCCCCTTCCCACAATCCCTCCAGTAACCCTCTGTTTGTTCTCCATATTTATGAGTCTCTTCTGTTTTGTCCTCCTCCCTGTTTTTATATTATTTTTCTTTCCCTTCCTTTATGTTCATCTGTTTTGTCTCTTAAACTCTTCATATGAAGTCATATGATATTTGTCTTTGACTGACTAATTTCACTTAGCATAATACCCTCCAGTTCCATCCACATAGCTACAAATGGCAAGATTTCATTCTTTTTGATTGCTGAGTAATACTCCATTGTGTGTGTGTATATATATACCACATCTTCTTTATCCATTCATCCATCGATGGACATTTAGGCTCTTTCCATGCTTTAGCTATTTTTGATAATGCTGCTATAAACATTGGGGTGCATGTGTGCCTTCAAGACAGCACACCTGTATCCCTTGGATAAATACCTAGTAGTGCAATTGCTGGGTTGTAGGGTAGTTCTATTTTTAGTTTTTTGAGGAACGTCTATACTGTGTTCCAGAGTAGCTGCACCAGCTTGCATTCCCAGGCATATAAGTTTTTATTTCTTTGTTTGTTTGTGTGCTTGCTTTTTATTTTATGGTAACACTGTGCCCACCAGAATATGTTTACCTCACAATGGTTAAAATACAAAATGTGAACTTCATAATTCCAACATTTTATCCTTACTCTTAGCAAAACTGTTAATCTGTATTGTGAACTATTTCATACATACTGTATGCAGATGTTCATAAACAGTTTAGAGAATGTTAATGAAATTAAGACCTTCTGGGTTAACAAATAATGGCCAAGATCCTGAGTAAATCCCTGGTAGCAACAAGGTTCACCAGTCTGGACATCTGGCTCAGCTATATTGGGGACATGATCCTTGAGCTACAGCAGAAATAATAGCCTCAGGAAGTAGGCCATGCTATGTTTTCTTTTTCTAAGATTTCAGCGTTCTATCTCCAGCTTTCAGGAGTACATCAGACTGAACATACTTTTGTACAGTGATATCAGGGTTCTCAACTAATATAGCAGCAGTACCTGGAGGGGAAAACAGAAACTTCCCTAACAAAGAGTCAAGACAGGTCAACCACGGTTAATAATCCGGGCTAGGCTCATGAGCATCCTTGGCCATTAAAGAGTAACTGGAACCTGACTTGCCCTCCTACCATTAACAACAACAACAACAACAACAACAACAACAAACAGAAAACTTGAAAAAATATATAAAGAAACAACTGTTTTCATATATTGGGCAACAGGCAGTGCATGACTGAGAAAAAAAATAAATGAGGCAAACCTTATGATCACTCCAGCTTTGTGCCTGAAGGCACTTTCTGGAATATGGTAAGGAGAAAGGTAAGCAAAACAGAAAATGACACTCTCAATAAGCTGAGGTGACAGATACGAGATTTAAGAGAGGCAAAACATCTGCAGTTTGAACTGATGAGAACTGGAAAGAAAGAAGAACAGAGAAAGAGCTCCAAAACACTTCAAGAGTTATCCTTGAGTCTACCAGTGAACACTGAGCTACACATGCATAGGCTTAAACTCCATAAGGCTGGTCAAAAATGATTGAGGATCTATAAGCTGAGCAATTCCCATTACTCACACAGGGCCAGGAGATTCACAGGACTGGGAGAGAGTTGAGTTGTAATAAGCTATAGTAGAGAGCCCTTGTTGAACTCCTTGGGCATTCAATAGGAACCCCAGAAAGGTCATACCTTAACAGTAGGGCTCACTAGCACTAGTGTTAAGAATACTCTTGGGGCACGTGGGTGGCTCAGTTGGTTAAGTGTCTGACTCTTGATTTTGGCTTAGGTCATGATCTCATGGTTCATGAGTTTCAGCTCTGAGTTGGGCTCTGCATTGACAGCATGGAGCCTGCTTGGGATTCTCTCTCTCCATCTCTCTGTCTGCACTTCCTGTGCTTGTGTACACATGCACATACTCTCTCTCTCTCTCAAAAAAAAAAGATCATCCCTGCCCAAGTTACCAAAAAAAAAAAAAAAAAAAAAAAGGAAGAGTTACACAGTTACACTGAGAGACACCTGGGTGGCTCAGTTGACTGAGCAACTAACTCTTGATTTTAGCTCAGGTCATGATCCCAGGGTTGTGGGATTGAGCCCCATATTGGGCTCTGTGCTGAGCATGGAGACTGAGATTTTCTTTTTCTCTCCCTCTACCCCTCTTCCCTGCTTGTGCTCCCTCTCTCTAAAATAAAGAAAAATCACATGAAAATTTTAGCACTGAAAAAGACAATATTTGAGATGAAAAAAAAACCTGATTTGTTGGGCTTAAAGGAGTTTTTAGACACTGAAGAAGGAAAGATCAGTGAACTCGAAGACATAGAAATCAATAGAAACTCTCCCAGTTGATACACAAAAAGGAAGAAAAGACGAAAAAAAAAACTGTAGAGTTTCAGTGACCTGTGGTACAATATTAAATAGTCTAAAACATGTGTAATTGAAGTTTGCACTTAGAGGGGAAGACTGGAATATTAATGACTAACATTTTTTCCAAATTTAATAGAAACCATAAAGCCACAAATCTGAAACTCAACAAACACAGCAGGATAAACACACAAAAACTCACATAAAGCCACATCATATGCAAGTTGCTAAAAATTAATGATAAGGACAAAATCTTAAAAGTATCCAGAGAAAATAAAGAATAATTGCAGATTTCTCATCAGAAAAAAATTGCAATTCAGAAATGTGATGACATCTTTAAAGTTTTGAAAAAATTGCCAAACTAGAATCTGGCTAAAAATTGTCAAACTAAGAATTCAATATCCAGGGAAAATATCTTCCAAAAATTAAAGAAAAGGAAATAATTTTTTTAGACAAACAGAGCTGAGAATATCAGCAGATCTATACAGCAAGAAAAAATGATTCTCAGATAAAAGGAAAATTAAATCTAGATGGAAATTAAATCTTAATAAAGGAATGAAAAGTGTTAGAAAAAGTAAGTATGTGGGTATATTTAAATTTTTATATTATAAAATTTCTTCAAAAGACAATTGACTGCTTAAAGCAGAAATTAATAACATCTCACGGTGAGTTAAAAGAAAAGAAAGTCATTAATATTGGTTGAAATGTTATATAAAAATGATAAAATTTGTCTTTTCATGTCTTTTATTTTCAAAGTAAGATTGTTTTCCAGTGTTGTAATGATAAAAAATATCATATGTAGAAGTAAATGTATGATAACAATAACTTGCGGGGTGGAAGGGGAAGAATGGAACAACAATGTAAGCATTTTACATTATGTGAGAAATGGTATAATTTTTAAAGGGAGATTGTGATCAAAGATGCATATTGTAAAACCTACAGCCACCACTCTAAAGATATAACAAAGAATTATAGCCAAAAAGTCCATAGAAAAGATAAAATGGTATCATAAAAATAATCCAAAAGAAGGCAAGAAAACTGAAAGGTAACCTGTGTTATGGGAGAAGATATTTGCAAATGACATACATGATAAAGGGTTAATATCCAAAATATACAAAGAACTTATAAAACTCAACACCAAAACCCCGAGCAATCCAATGAAAAAATGGGCAGAAGACACAAATAGACATTTTTTTAAAGAAGACATATAGATGGCTAACAGATACATGAAAAGATACTCAACATCACTCTTCATCAGGGAGATACAAATCAAAACTACAATGAGATATCACCTCACACCTGTCAGAATGGCTAAATTCAACAATACAAGAAACAACAGGGGCTGGAGAAGATGTGGAGTAAAGGAAACCCTCTTGCAGTGTTGGTGGGAGTGTAAACTCGTGCAGCCACTCTGAAAACCAGTATGGAGGTTCCTCAAAAAGGCAAAATAGAACTACCCTTAGAATCCAGCAATTTCACTACTAGGTATTTACCCAAAGAATAAGCAAATGCTAATTTAAAGGGATAAATGCACCCCAATGTTTATAGCAGCATTATCTATAGTAGCCAAATTACAGAAACAGCCCAAATGTCCATGGGCGGATGAATAGATAAAGAAGATGTGGTCTATATATATGCAATGGAATATCACCTAGCCATAAAAAGAATGAAATCTTGCCATTTGCGACAATGTGGACAAAGCTAAAGAGTATTATGCTATGTGAAATAAGTCAGTGAAAGAAAGACAAATACCATATGATTTCACTCATATGTGGAATTTAAGAAACAAGAGAAAAAGCAAAGGGGAAAGAGAGAGAGAGGGAGGCAACCCAAGACACAAACTCTTAACTATAGAGAACAAACTGATAGTTACCAGAGAGGAGGTGTGTGAAGATGGGTGAAATAGGTGACGGGGATTAAGGAGTGCACTTGTTATGATAAGCACTGGGTGTAGTACTGAATTGATGAATAACTTCATTGTACACCTGAAAGTAGTTTTACACTGTATGTTAGCTAACTGGAATTTAAATAAAAAATTAAAAAAAAAAAACAAAAAAAAAATCAGAAGAAGGCAAGAGAAGAAAAAGGAAATGATGAAGCAGCTAGGATAAAGAAGAAACAAAACTAAGGTGATAGATTTAAATCCAATTTTATCAATATTAACATTAAATATTAATGGCCTAAATACTTCAATTAAATGACAGATATTATCAGTTTCTGGATAAAAACAGAACCAACTATATACTGTCCACCAGAAATGCACTTTAAATATAAAGATACAGCTAGGTTCAGAAAGAAAAGAAAATAAAGTAGTTATTATTGGTTGAAATGCTACATAAAATTGATAGTAGTTGATCTTTTCAAGGTCTATTTTATTTTCAAAGTAAAATTATTTCCAATGTTGTAATGAGAAAGTATAAACCACCATTATTATTGTCATAGTTAAAACTATCTTATTTTGTAAGCAAATTATCATTCACATAAATGAGAGATTATTTTTTTCTATTTTCCTAGAATTAAAGAAATAGTATCTTCACAAAAGACTGTTAATTCTAGTAATAGAAGAGGCAAATTCTACCCTGTGTTTGAGTGGCTGTTAAAAGACATGGGTTTGTTTTTAGTCTGCAATATTTTATAGAGGTACTCTCCTGGTATCCTGATCTTTAATTCATCATTGCTCAATACCTTTTGAAGCTCTAGCCAGAGGAAACAATTATTTTTTGAAGAATTGACTGTTAGCTATATCATCCATTTCTTTCTTTATATACTATAAAATCTATCCCTGTAGCATGACAGGTAACAGAAAGCATATACACCTGGACACATTGTGTTAGCCACATGTTATGCTGTTAGTTTCTATTAAGGCACATTGTGGGTTATGTACAGAGTGGCCATATAGCGTAGTTGGTCTGGGACAGTTCCTGATTCTACTTGTCCCATTCTGATTGTCATTAGTGCCCTTTCCACTCTCAAAAGTGCCTGTTTGGACAATAAATTATATGTTCATCCCAGTTACAGTCGACTTTGATTTTCCTCTTTCCTTTATTGTCAGTTTTCCTTAGTGCTCACATATGACTTTTGATGCAAGAAAAAGAGCTACAAATGCTACTTTAAAGAAGAAAAAAAATCTTTCATACCATTTGTATATCCTCACAAAATACCGAACTTCCCTCAGAATTTTTCATCCTTCCAGCAGAAATTACTGAATTACTTAAAATCATAGAATGTTAAAGTTAAGAGTTTGTTTAGATAACACTTTGTCTAATCACTTCATCAAATAGGTAAGGGATCTAACACTAGAAGGCTTCTATGACTGACCCATAGTCATTCAGCCAGCCTGGGGCAGAGGTGAGATTATCAGTCAAGATGTGTGCTACAAGGCTAATCATTAGCCACCTGTGGCTATTTCTTTTTTTTTTTTTTAACGTTTATTTATTTTTGGGACAGTGAGAGACAGAGCATGAACGGGGGAGGGGCAGAGAGAGAGGGAGACACAGAATCGGAAGCAGGCTCCAGGCTCCGAGCCATCAGCCCAGAGCCCGACGCGGGGCTCGAACTCCCAGACCGCGAGATCGTGACCTGGCTGAAGTCGGACGCTTAACCGACTGCGCCACCCAGGCGCCCCCACCTGTGGCTATTTCAATATCAATTAAAAAAAAAATTGAATACTAAAAAAAATGAATACTATTAAAAGATTGTTATATATATTAGACACATTTCAGTGCTCAATAGTCACATATAACTAGTGGCTACTATTGGACAGTCCTGGTATGATGCTTCCTCTACTACAGTAGCTTAAAACAGTAAAATTTTCAGGCACCTAATAAGAGTAACACATACCTAAATGTGTATGTGACTCTCACTTTAGAGGAGCCCAAAATACAGCTACAAAGGGGAGGCAATCATTGTATCAGTTAAAACACTGAGAGATATGAGAGATAGAAAACTAGATTTAAATAAGGTTGATTAAAAAGTGAATTTATTGTTGGGTGGCTCAGTCGGTTGAGCGTCCGACTTTGGCTCAGGTCATGATCTCATGATTCGTGGGTTCAAGCCCCCTGTCTGGCTCAGAACCTAGAGCCTGCTTCAGATTTTGTGTCTCCCTCTCTCTCTGCCCCATCCCATGCTTACACTCTGTCTCTCTGTCTCTCAAAAATGAATAAACATAAAAAAACCATTTAAAAAAGTGAATTTATTGCTTCACATAACTGTGACATCTAAGAGTAGAACTTAATTTAGGCCCATGTGGTAAATTTATTTAAAAACCAATTCTTCATGCCTCCCTGCATCCACACTCTTTCCAATGGGACTTCCATCAAGACACAGAATCTATTCCCTCCCACTTGAATCTGGGCTTCCCTGTGACCTGCCAATAGCATTTGGCAGAAGTGATGGTCCTTATACACTCTCTGCTCCCTCCCTAAAACACTGTTACAGCCACGTGAGCAAGCATGGACTCTCCTGTCAGACAATGAAAGATCAATTATAGTTCTCTTTAGCCCCAGCCTACAGACAATTCACCACCATGTATGTAAATGAATCTCTCATAGACCAGTCAGTCCCTAGATGACCACATACATATAAGTAAGCCTAGTCAAAATGAACTGTCCTGACCAGGTCAACATAGCTACTCAGTTGATGCATAGACTTGTGAGCAAATATAAATGCTTATTGTTTTAAGCCACTGAACTTATTTGTTTGTTTCACACACAGAAGCAGATAAATGATACAGAATAGGTGAAAACTTTGAGCACAGAACTTTAAACGATTACGTTAAGATCTGCTTTTTCTTTAACTCTTAGCTTTGTTTCTTCTGTGTTGGTCCCATTCTCAGAGAGGACCTTCATCAATTATGTGAAGATGATTCTGGCCTGTATTCTTGCAATTTCATATCCAATGGAAAAAGCAAGCCTCTTCTGTATCTCCTACAAAAGTTTTGAGATTCACTCTGGATAGCTTGGGTCATATGTCCAACCCTGAACCAATCATTATGGTTATTGTAATTTGATGTGAGAATTAAATGAAAAAGTGCATGTCAAATCCTTAGGATTGCCTGGTATAACTAAAATGATAGCTAGTATTAAAAATAACACTCAGCAATTAAGTCAATATCTCTTGTATTCCTACTCGCCATGATCTTTGGTAGGTACTTTCAAATATGGTGCTTTTGGCTCCTCAAAAGAGGTATTTTAGCAAAATAAGGCACTCTGCAGTGAGTTTTCTTATTTTATCAGTTGACTGATTGTGGTTTAATTAAGATATTTTAACATAATATTCCCAAACCCAAGAATACTAAACACCAAACCCTGGAACACTAAATTCAATTGGCTTCAACAATAAATAGAACATACCCATTCATGAACTAAAAAGCCCAGAGGTAGACTATATTGATTAAAAATTAGACTTTACTTTTTCCTAATTTTCACAGCTTTGTCTTTCTCTATGTGTTGACTCTCTTCAGGCTGGCTTTTCTCATGGTAGCAAAATAGCTGCAGCAACTCCAGGTCATATAGCTGCCCACCACATCCATTCAGAAGGGCGACTTTTCTTTCTAAAACCATTGAGTGTTACGTTCTGGTTTTCACTCTGGTTGGATCAACTAAGGCCACACACCTATCCTTAAACTATCACTGTGAGACAAGGATTTCAAGTGCTTAGAATACCATAGTAGGAAGTAAGGTTGATTCTACTCAAAATGCCTGGCTAATTCAGTGTGGAGTTATAGATTTGGAAAAGGACAACAACAATGTCTACTATACAGTTAACAACAACAACAACAACAGTTAAATTTGAGAGCTATTTAAATTACCTCCACAATGAGAAATCTTGCTCGTAACTATTATGGTTTTTCAAGTGGGCCATCTACCTTATTATTATTATTTTTTTTAATGTTTATTTATTTTTGAGACAGAAAGAGACAGAGCATGAACGGGGGAGGGGCAGAGAGAGAGGGAGACAGAATCGGAAGCAGGCTCCAGGCTCTGAGCCATCAGCGCAGAGCCCAATGCGGGGCTCGAACTCACGGACCGCGAGATCGTGACCCAGGCTGAAGTCAGATGCTTAACCGACCGAGCCACCCAGGCGCCCCATGGGCCATCTACCTTAAAACTTGCTACTTCAGGCAAGACTCTTGTTCACAAGTGACGGAAAACTGAAACTCTTAAACAGTGAAAGGGAATACATTGACTGCTGAAGGTGAAAAGTACAGAGATAGAAAAGGTCAGGCAGAATTGGATTCAGGTACTCAAGGTTTGGCAGGAGGCCTCAGTCTTTCTCTTGGTCAGGTCTGCTCTCTCTATGTTGGCTTTACTGATAGGGAGACCTCTGGTGACTCAGGGGAAAGAGGGCTTCTCTTTTTCTAGGAGTTACAGCAAAAATCCAAAATTGATTGTGATTTGGTCAAGTTTGGATCACGATGCCATTCCTGAGTTAATCACTCTCAGTGTGAGGGTCAGGATGATGGGTTACATCCATTTCCCAGTGCTAGATTGCCTGCATAACTGATTGTTGCTTCTAGAAGAAAGAAAAATCCTGGTAAAGTGGAGAAAAAGCAAAGAAGCTACTCTATTTGTCCAGCAAGTTTATTCCTTTATTTACTTAAACAAGAAGTGTTTATTGAGAGCCTACAGTAGACCTGAGTTTGTGTGAGGGAATAGAGGAGGGAACAAGAGGGAATAAAATGCCATCCTTACTGTAAGATGTGGTAAGTGTCATGAGAGGCAAGGCATGGGGTGCCATGGTTGACTCACCTTGCATAGGAACAGAAGGAGACTTTGCAATAACTCTACTTTTTCAAGTGGGAAAAAAAAACCCCACTATTATCTCCCTCTGATCTCTCAAATTTAGCTCTTTGCCCTTTGAAGCACAAACCTGAATTACTTGATATTTACATTGAATAGTTCCCTAGCAACCATCTCATATATATGAAGAATGGTACAAAATTGCTTTAATGGAGCTGAAAATTAAGCAAATCTCAGCTGTATCAAAATATTGTTATATAAACATAAATTCAAAGATTTTTAAAAGTTTTACCATGGAATTAAATGTGTAGTCACCAAACATCATTTCAAATGGCCAACAATGTGTCAGTGATTGTAAATTTTTCAAAATAATAAAAAAGAACTCAACTTATGCTAGCAAATATTCACTAAAACTGCTTACTGAACATATTGTAATGGGCTATCACCCCCAGTACAGAGTAGCAGTTGGGAAGAAGGTTGTTAGGGATCTATGGCTAGACAATCAGGAAATTCAGCTGAGCTAGAATGGTGGCTGGTCTGGAATGATTGGGATGATAAGCTATAGAGTCCAGAAAAGGGAGAAGGTATGATTGCTGAAGGCAGCAACACTAAGGGACAGAAGAAGGGAATGAGTTTGTTGAATGATTCTGTTACAGGTGGTGTTGACCTCTGACCCCACTTTGTGTTCTTCCTGGGAATGGAAAGCTGTTGACTTGAAATAGGCAATAGGAAGAATCACAATTCTGGCTCTCAAAGTGCTGGAATTGGGGCAAAGCTTGAAAGGCTGTATGAGCATTACAGGGTGATCTTTATGCCAGCATCCTAAGAAGATGCTCTAATAAAAACGCATATATTCAGCCTTAAAAAGGAAGGAAATTCTAATACATAATACAACATAGGTGAACCTTGAAAACATTATGCTAAGTGAAATAAGCCAGACACCAAAGATAAATATTGCATAATTCCACTTATGTGAGTGATCTAGAATAGACAAATTCATAGAGACAGAAAGTGGAATAGTGATTACCAGAAACTGAGGGATGGGGTAATGGGGAGTTATTGTTTAATGGGTACAGAGGTTCAGTTTGGGATGGTGAACAAGTCTGGTGATGGATTGTGGTAACATTTGCACAACAATGGGAATGTACTAAATGCCACTGAATCCTACATTTAAAAGTGGTTAAAATGATACATTTTATGTTACATACATTGTATCACAATAAAAAAAGACCACATACAAGCATTCACTCATTCCTTTAACATTAGTGAACATCTATTAGGGTTGCCAGATAAAATACGAAATTTAGATTTCATAAAAACAATGAACATGTAAATATGTACCATGTAATACAATGTTTGGGGCCTACTCAAAAAGTTATTTGTTGCTTATTTGAAATGTGGCATGTTTATACCAAAAAAGTTCATTGTTTATCTGAAATCCAAATTTCACTGGGATTTCTGTAGTTTTCTTTATCAAATATAGCAAAATTATCTACTATGCATCAGACATTGTGCTTTGTACTGAAATCCAATGAAGCATAATATATGATTCTGGCCTTTGAGGGGTGTTCTCGAGTTATGGTAATTCTTAGACATATTAACAATATGAATTCTACCTCTATGTACAAATTACTAAATATAACAGTGATGTAACTTTAAAAGAAGTCTCTGAGGGGAGCATGGGTGGCTCAATTGGTTAAGTGTCCTACTTCAGCTCAGGTCATGATCACGAGGTTTGTGTATTTGAGTCCCGTATCTGGCTCTCTGCTGTCAACACAGAGCCCACTTTGGATCCTCTGTCTCCCTCTCTCTGCCTCTCCCCCACCTGTGCTCGCTGTCTCTGAAAAATAAACATTAAAATAAAATAAAAAGAAGTCTATGAGTTATAATTTCTAAATGATTAGGAAAAGGAAAGCCTAAGGCTAAAAATAAGAAAACAGGAAAAGGCCTATGAATTCATTGCCAGTTTTGTAGTAGTTTGCTGGTAATTTATATGTAGTGTTGGTACAGTGTCACATCATATTGTAACTTTTTATTCTTCTTATTTGGAAGAACACAATTAAAGGGAAAGATTTTTTAAAAACTTATTTCCTTATAAGAATAATACATCTCTATTCGAGACTATAGTAATGATGTTTTATCCTTTTTTTAGATTTATATATATATATATTTCTTATTTTTGAAATAACAAACACCACTCTCCCTCGGTCATTATTGC
Organism: Prionailurus viverrinus; assembly: GCF_022837055.1. Classification (NCBI taxonomy): domain Eukaryota; kingdom Metazoa; phylum Chordata; class Mammalia; order Carnivora; family Felidae; genus Prionailurus; species Prionailurus viverrinus. Next base: position 132,141,745 of record NC_062568.1, read on the forward strand.
AATATACCACTAATATCTCTCCCACTTATAATTTCTACTTCCCGCAATCTATCACTGATGGGTTAATCTTCCTACTACGTACTCTGATACTGTTACTTCCTGTCCGAAAGTCTTCAGTGGCTCCCCTCTACTTTAGAACAATACCTGAGGTCTTTGGCTTAGAGTTCAAATTCCTCCAAAAGTCACTCTTTCCTTACCACGTATTACTTTTCCCACCTTATTTCACTCTTCTTGTGAATTCTATCTTCCAGATATTGACCTACTTTGTCCTTTAATATGTTTCTGTCTTTTGACTTCTGCCAAAAATGTGTCCTAGCTCATTTTCCTCCTTGAAATCTTTCCCATCTTTTAACGTAGCGAGTGGCTCTCAAGTGGTTTTTGTTTGTTTTCCTTTATCTTACTGAGACTCACTGTAAGAAATGTATTTTACGTCACAACTAATACAGGCACATACATGTACTTAAAAATAAAATGCAATACAATTTTCAAGAAAGCACATTTTCCCTTACTTTGAGTGGTATAAAATTTCTTTTCTATTGTGCTGTATTCTGTTCTCTCACATTCTGTTTCATTAAAAGAAAATGCTAGTGTTATCCCATCAGATTGAGTCTTGACCCAATTATGGGTTACTATTCTTCAATTGAAAACATTGCTTTAATGCTTATCTGAAATGTCCCTTCCTATATGAAGACTGTTATCCCCCTAATCACAAATAGCCTTTCTTTTCTCTAAACTCTGATAAGAGCTTTCTAGTATTGATGCACTTATTAACACAAGACCTGAGGTTATAGTTATTTTTGTGCATTTTATGCCTTCTTGTAAGACTGTAAACTTTAGAGTGACGTTGATGTCTTATTTATTCCGTGTCCTCTTTGGCACCTAGGACATAGTAGAGTCTCACTGGCAGTTAGTCAAATGAGGGAAACCTGATATTGGTCATGATAATATGCCTCATTCGATCTACCCCAAAAGATCTTCGTCTCTTCTTTAGCTGTATATGATTTAGGGATTTTATGAAGAGATTATTCATTGATGTGTTCTCTATTACCTATAACTAATTTATAATGTTCTTGAGTAATTCATCCAGACATCACCAATTCTTATAAAACCTCCTATATGAGGTCACATTTCTGCGTTGGTTCTTTATATGGGGTAGTAATCTTTTATAGTACTTCTGATTCTGATCTGATGCAGGGTGAGACTGGGAAATCCAATTCTAGTTTTACCATATATAGGAGGAGTCCTGGTAAGGTAGCATCTTCTATCTCTCCTATTAGATCAAATAATAAAATGTATGGTAATAATGGGGGAAAATGAAAAGAGAAGCAAACCACTTGAGTAGAGAGTAACATTTTTCAGAAAAGCAGTACTTAGTAACATGAAAACATTCAAAGGGGGAAATCCTTTCAATATTGTTTTTAAAAAAAACTTCAAAGAGGATACCCAAGTCATGCAACTGTTTTTTAACATGAAAATCTTCAAAGAATACATTTCCCATGCAATGCTTAAAATTCTCAAAGGGGGCTCCCTCTGGAGTAAAACTCTTTGAAGGTGAAATCTCTTCAATCGTATGAGTTTTTTCAAAGAGAAAACCTTTTCCGAATTTTCTTTAAGCCAGGAACATTCTTTAAGGAGGAATTATTTCAGAAATAGAAAAACTGTCTTTTCAGTGATATGTGCATTTTTAGATTCCTCCAAGTGAAACGCTAAAAATGACAAAAATAAAATACTACCAATAATATATCCAACAGTTAAGTTTGGTGAGAGAAAGAAAATTCTGGTCCACACTGACCACAATACAATTTATTTCAACGTAAGACATGTAAAGGCCTTGACTTAAGGTTGTTAGATACATAGAGCTAATTAAAATAAGGAAAACACAAATGTTTTTTCTAGAATTATTCCTTTTGGTTTGAAAAGAAAGCAAGAAGATCCTTATTATATGTGGCTCAACTTAATTTCTAGCTTTTATATTCAGTGTAATCTTTGATGAGATCTTTTCTCAGCTTCTCCTCAACTACCTGTTATAAAGCTAATTTTTTTAGATTACTATGACCCCTAAAGAGAAAAATTGCAGATATATTGGGTCAGATCCATTATCCTGAAAGCCTAATATTCTGTCATTGGTACCAGGAGATGTGCTTTTGTGACTTGGCTGTTTAGTCATTTACTTATAAATTCAACAAATATTTATTACGGTTACTATGTGTCAAGTATTACACCATATGTAATGCCCCATGACATCAATATAAGTAATTTGGTATATGCCACCAAGTAGGTTCTTATTTCCTCTTTTCCAGCAACTGTTGGGATCAGTAACTAAAAGGACCAAAACAGGAGTAGGTGTTTTCACCCAACCATTTAATATAGGCCTTGACCTCCACTGCAGACTAGGCTTCCAGCTTACTTTTGTACATCTAGATTATGCATTAAATTGTTCTGGTACACAAAAGAGCTATCTATTGGGATTTCTAGGCTTAGTGTAACCAGAAACTGACATCAATTTTGACACGTGATGCATGTGATACAAAATGCTCACATTGCTTTGTAAAATAGCAATATCATTTGGAATATTCAAAATTAACAGACAAATATATTTTACCTCTGTGCTGTTCTTTCCCCAAATCTATAACCTCAGTCTAATCATAACACAATAGATAATACCCAAATTCAGGGACATTCTGCAGAATACCTGACCACAAATCTTCAAAAATATCTGTTAGTTGAGATTATGGAAAATGATGAAAGACTGAGAAATTGTCACAGGTTATAGGAGACTAAGAAGAAGCTGAGAAACTGTCACAGGTTATAGGAGACTAAGAAGACATTATGATTAAATGCAACATGGATCCTGGAGCTAAAAAAAAAAAAGGACAATGGAAAAAGTGGTGAAATACGAATACCAACTGTAGTGTACCAATGTTAATTTTGTAGTGTTGGCAAAAAGTACCATTGTTATATAAAATGTCACCATTGGGGAAAATTGGGTAAAGGGTACATGGGAACTACTATACTATCTTAACAACTCTTCTGTAAATCTAAAATTTTTCGTAGTAAATAATTGAAAAATATATTGGTGTAGCAGAGGTGCAGGGGGAAGGAGCAATTCTAGAAATGTTTGAGTTCTGGGGTGCTTGGGTAGCTCAGTTGGTTGAGCGTCGGAGTCTTGATTTCAGCCCAGGTCATAATTTCACGGTTTATGGGATCGAGCCCTACTATGGCTCTGCTCTGACAACACTGAGCCTACTTGGGATTCTCTTTCTTCCTCTCTCTCTACCCCTCCCCGACTTGTGCTCTCTATCTCTATCTCTATCTCAAAATAAATGAACAAACATTTAAAAAAGAAAAAGAAAAGTAAATGCTTGAGTTGTGAGAAATGCCACCCTCAGTCATGCTCTGTCCTGAGAATTGCATCAGCTTCTGTCTGGATACCATAGAAAAATGAATTACATTCTCATTCTTGTCCTTGAAACTCACAACTGATTAGAAGAATTTGCAGGACACCTGACAATCCAAAGCCTTATACATGTGGCCCAAAGACAGCTTTCCAATGTGCTATCTCTGAATTGGGAGGAAAAGTTTTTTTTTTTCTATTAGTTCTACTTCCAAATAATCAGTCGATTAATTCAACAGGTATTCATTGATGCTGAAAAGGCCTCGGTCAGTGAACTGGATGCTGGATTTACAAAGCTCAATTAAACATGATTCTTACTCCTAAAGGTCTGACGGTCTACTGAGGGAGGAGATTTATTCATTTGATCCAGTTATTTTTTGAATGCCTATTTTGTGCCTGTCACTATTCTTGGTGCTTGAGCACATAAGTGAACAAAATCTGCAAAGACACCTGCCCCTGAGTTTATGTTCTCTCAGGGGTGGTTTTGGGGGGAGACAACCAATTCATGATGAGTAAAATATATTAATAAATAATGGATCTTCTGATTCAAACCAGGGTTTTTCTTTGCCAGTAGCCTTTGGAGGGAGATCTGGCTAACCTGTGTCATAACTCCTTCTCACCTGCTATATTTCCATCATGTCTCATTTCCACTCATACATGGCCAGGAAGAGGTATTGAGTGGGCACATTATGATATGGTCATGATTACATATCCTCCAAAGGGCACTCCTGATGGGACAAGGGAGCTCAGACTTGTACTTGAGAAGTAGAATCTGTGATGTGTCTGGGACTTAGAAATTTGTTACCTTGATGGGTCTTTGTAGTGGCTTCCTCTATAGGCCAGCAAACCCCATACTCCTTCTAAGCAGCACTAACTGGTCTCTCCATTTATTCACATCTCCTTTCAAAATTCTCAGCACTATTTTACTCTTTTCCTAGATGTCTTACAGATGTCTCAGTAAAGTTCCCTGATAGAATCAAAGAATTTTTCTTTGATAGTCTTGCATTTTTTGAAGGTATGCAATTGTAATGATTTTAAGTAATGTGTTTTTCCTGTTTTGTCAAGCAATTCAACTATTTATATATTGTAGTTTTTATGTTATGTGGTAATGTTTTTACAAGTTATACAGCCTATTGCTCTCCTCTTCCAGGCATTCTTTCAAAATTATTTTCATGTTATGAAAATAAAATAATAATGAAATAATTCAATGAAATCTGCTTTATATAAAATTATGAAAAAAAAAAAGAATTGTCACATTGGCTAGACAAAGCACATCCGAATCATTGCTGCCATCCTAGTGAAAATTAAATTGGATTAAAATGCAGTTTTTAAAATTAATTAACATAAGCATATATCTGAGAGCTCCTTAGACATAAGAAATACTACTTTTTTTTTTTTTTTAGAAAAAAGTCGTAGCTTGACTAGTTTAATTTTCTGTGAATTCTACCAAAATAGGGTCATTTTATAAGATTTTTTAAGATAAACTTTGCTTTGAATTTCACAAATGAAGCATGACTAACCATTACATTTTTTAAAACTACATTTTAAACTCTCTTAAAATAGTCATTCTTGCGCTTAGAGACACAATGGCAATATCTGCTGGATCTGGTTGTGTTCAACAACCATTTTGTTCAATAACCTGAACTCACTTTGGAAGTATTTTAATTGAAATAGCAATTGAAGGTATAAGCAGGAATAACAGTGGGGTAAAGGAGAAGTAGGCCACATTTCTCTGTCTCATCTCCTTTCTGGGGCCTAACATACATACAAACTTAGTTAAATACCAATTTTGGGGTTGCCTTGCCCTTCTGCACTTCCCATTGTAAATAAAAGTTCCACATTGTTGAAACCTATACATTTTTCAATGGTTAATTCTAATATGTTACCTGTATGGATTAGAGTAAGAGTTCTCTAAGAGACTGCATGATCCTCAAACCCTGGAGAAGATCTTAAAGAGAAAAAAAATCAATAAAATTTCATCTAAGTTGAATTATTCAGCTCTGTTAGGATGGTCTGAGAAACAGATGATATGGTAGGATTGGAAGTCCAAGAGATATATTGGGGGAAATCTATAAAAGATAAGGGGACAGAGCCAGACCAAGTGGGAAGAGCATTCAAAGTGCCTTGTAGGTTTGACACCTGTGAGAGAGGAGGAAGGAAGGAAGAATTAGGAAAAAGAGTCTCAGACCAGAGCTCAGCTCTACAAAAGTTTTAGTCAGGCTAATACAGAGCCCTTGAGCCAAAGTCATTCATTAAAGTAGTGCCAAGTCTTGTAAGATTGAGCGTATTTCCTTCACTATGTTCAGTCTTTCTCTGGAAGCCTGGCCTTGGTGTGACTGGCCCAAGGATGGGGTAGATCTAGAGAAGCATCAGCAACGGAGGCCTTCTGTGAATTTTGCTCTTAATAGTAAGAGACCTGAACAGCACACTTTCATGACCACATCAGTAAAACTCTTTCATAGAATATTTCAAAAATAAATGTATCCATTTACATACCCATAAATTTATAGAGAACACTATTTCATGATGTTCTCACATAAACATTTCTCACTAAACCTACTTTAAATGTATTCCTGACTTATACTTTAATGACAAATCAATAATTTAAAGCAGTGGTGCTGGTGAGGAACAAGAAGATTGTTCAAGAAATACATTCAGGAAAAATTTATCATATAAATCTGTATTTAAATCTTTTAAGCATTCATGTAGAAGGAATTAAATACAGATACCCATTTTCTCCTTCACCAAGTGACATTTCCAATGTTTGTGAGTTGAAATATTGTGAAATTTTAAAAAATGAGCCATATTTGTATAGGATTGGTTGTATAGGATTCATTCATTGAATCATTCAACAAAGATTTAGTGACTACCTACTAAGCGTCATAATTGTTTGCTAAGTATTTCGCTTTCCCTATTTACGTACCAGGAAATATTATCAATTTGGCCTGGTTGTGGAAGACATGGGCCAAGTTGAATTAATGAAGGGTCCACTGATATTGCTGCCCCAAGTCATTGCTTTATTATGAAAATATAAGTCAGGAATAGATTCAAAGTGGTTTAGTGAGATTATTTTATGCAGGAGCATCATGAAAATAATGCACGGCATCTATGTAGGTTTATTAGGATGTATACACACACACACACACACACACATATATACATATACATGTGTATGGATATATATAATATGTATGTATACACACACACACACATACATATATATACCTATATGTCTATCTTCCTCTCTCTTATCTGTCTATATAGCTAGTATCTAGCTATTATCTACCTATCTATTCATCCATCCATCTATCTATATGTATTTGCAGCAAATTTGAATTACTCAATTTAGGGTAAATTTTATTGATTTTTTTTTCCTTTAATAAGTTTTCTAGAGTTTGAGGATCACACAAGTCTTTGTAGGACTCTTATTCTTTCTAGTACAGATAAATTAATCATTAAAATATGTGTAGGTCTTAACAGTTTTGAAATTTGGGGGGATTGGGAGATTCTAGGAAGGCAGGGCAAGAAGACCACAACAGTTATCCAACTAGGATTGCATGAGGACTTACTTTATTTCCTGGCCTGGAAATGGAGAAAGATGGTGAAAAAGAGAAACAAAGAAACATCAAGAGAAAAATGGCCTACTTCTCACTTAGCTTGTTGTTGTTTCTGCCTGGAGTTTACCAGCCGATTCATTTGAAATGCTTCTAAAATGAATTTAGCTTGTTGAACATGCTGGCCAATCAACCAAATCCATATGTCTCTAGGCCTAAAATTACTGTTCTTTTTAGCTGTATCTAAATAATAAAAAAATCTTAATGGTTAGCTATGCTTCATTTGTGAAATTCAAATCAATGTTTACCTTTAAAGACTATAATATTTCTCCTTTTAAATCAAAGAAAAGATAAGTCACTGTACAATAATTTTTGGGGGGTGAAAGGTAATGTTTCTTATGATTAAAGAGCTTTTAAATATATACTAAGAAGTTCATTTGAGAACTGTTACTTTCAGTCAAACTTCACCAGACTATGTTGTATCCAATGTGATAATTTATTTTTAATATTCCAAGTGGTAGTGCTATTCAACAGAACAAAGTAAGCATTTCCTATCAAATGCTATACAAAAAAATGCTATACATATTCTATTCACACAAAAGATGAATGTTATGTTTCTAGAATGAATATAACGTATACATAAATGTGTATGATGAGACAATGAATAAATGATACTTTTCCTTTTTGAGAATAATTTACCATGCAGTTTCTTTAGTGTCTGACTGTAGTGAGATGATAAATAATGGCTTGGTTATATATTACTCTATTAACTTAGTTTTATTGGCATCTTGACTTGTAAAGCTTTTATTGGCCTTTGAGAATACTTGAGAAACAAAGACAGGTAAAGTCTGGTTGGAATAATAATTTCCTAAAATGTATTTCTGAATGAAATCAGTAGTGCTCAATAGAAAGAAATGATTTCATCTATGTGTATGTGGTAGCTTAGAAGACTGTTCAGCAAGTATTTATTCCTTTCCCCTGCCCCCATGAAAGTATATTTTCTGCCCCATTGCTGTTGAGACTGGATGTGATATGCTTTGCCCAATGGCATGAACGTAGAAGTGAATGTGTAAATTTTGAACTTAGACCTCAATAGACAGCATGTATTTTCATGTATCCTTGCAGAAACTTCCAACTTTTACCATGAGAAAAGCATTTTTCAGAAAACTGATGCCTCGGTCAGCCTGGGTTTCTAAATAGGACTATGGAGCTGAGTCAGTGCAGCAGATCTAAAAGTTAAAGAAGTTGTCATTGCTGACCTATGTGCAAAAATATTAATAATAATAAAAGCTTATTGCTGAATGTTTTGGTTGGTTGTTTTATGCAGCAAAAACTAGTGTGTTTGTTTAAATACATTTTACATTTTATTTACTCATCATTGTTTATCTTAAATCCCTTGCCCTTCAGTTGAACTAAGGAATGTTTATAATTCATAGTAAAGATTAATGTACACATCTCAAAGAGCTCATTCTTTCAAGAACATGCACTTTTACTTTGTAATGACACTTGATTATTTTTCAGCCAGATGACATGAAGACTAATTTCTCTAGACCATATTTTACCCATTGTGTCACCTTGATATCAAGAATTTCATAGTTTTCATGTAACTACTTCCTATAAAAATGATAAAAATTGGTTGTTCTGGAGGTTACCATTATATCTCTAAGTGATATGCATGGCCAGTGCTGGTTGATTTAGACAATATTGACTGAATCAGTGTTGCAAGTAGAAAGTGATCATAGTTACAGTATCTTCTAATTGCCTCTCTCCCTCTACCACTCTGTTTCTGATTTTAATTACTCTAGTGGCTATTATAATAATTTTAAATATCTAGTTCCATATCTTTTTTTAAATTTATTTTATTTATTTATTTTTTTATGAAATTTATTGACATCTAGTTCCATATCTTTTTTTTAAAAAATTTTTTTTTCAACGTTTATTTATTTTTTTGGGACAGAGAGAGACAGAGCATGAATGGGGGAGGGGCAGAGAGAGAGGGAGACACAGAATCGGAAAGAGGCTCCAGGCTCCGAGCCATCAGCCCAGAGCCTGACGCGGGGCTCGAACTCACAGACCGCGAGATCATGACCTGGCTGAAGTCGGACGCTTAACCAACTGCGCCACCCAGGCGCCCCAAGTTCCATATCTTAATTCACCAATTTTAGGTAGAATCTATTGAGTTCTCTTTATATATAATATGAGAAGTTAGCTTCCTTACATTTTCCTCTACCTCATGTCATGCCATCTTTCAATTTCTTAAAAAAATTTTTTCTTTTATGTTTATTTATTTTTGAGAGAGAGAAAGACAGAGAGAGAGAAAGAGAGAGCTCAAGCAAGGGAGGGACAGAGAGAGAGGGAGCTTGCCGAAACAAGCTCCAGGCTCCAAGCTGTCAGCACAAAGTCTGAGCACAAAGTCTCAAACTCACGAACCACAAGATCATGACCTGAGCCAAAGTCAGCCGTTGAATTGATTGAGCCACCCAGAAGCCCTGACTTCTTCCAATTTCTGTCATTTTTATAAATTTTTTTTACACGCTAACTTAAGTAATTCTACGATATAATCAAAGCTTTTGTGATCTTTGACAATAAATTGATCTAAATATAATAAACTAAAAAAGTATTTACAATAATTATAAAACATCACTGACTGATATCTAAATTGTGTGATTTACCTGTAGGGAAGAAAATATAATTATAGGTGATTAAAACTGTGCTGCTCAACATTGAATGTTTTAAAATTGAGTGAATTTTTTTTTCTTACAGAACATAGATTACTAAATATCATGTCACATTTTTAATTCTCATTCTAGAATCATGGCTTTCTTGTACAGCTTTTTGTGTTTCCCTCAGTTTCTAATTGCCTTTACTTTTCCTTACTGACAGAATAAATTCTCATTTTACAGTCATATTTTTGTGAAAGAAATCTATCTTTTTGAAGTGATGCTTCACAGAGCCCTCTTCTGTTTTAATTTGGACAAGTAGTTTCTAGTTTTACTGCATAGATATTATCTATCTATCTATACAAAAGTAAGAAAATTACTTTTTAGAAACCGGTAGTTTCTAGTCTTACTGCATAGATATTATCTACCAACATAAAAGTAAGAAAATTACTCAGTAATTATGCAGTAAGTAATTACTGAGTAATTTTCCTACTTTTATATTCTGTATTAATTTCATAGCTCCTGAAAGCACATTTATAACTCTTTATATATATATATATATATATATATATATATATATAATATATTGGTGTTGTTTGTTTGTTTTGTGTTTTGTGAAATATATTTTTCAGTACTTTTACAAAAACATCTGTGGGAGTAAATTTTGAGTTCTTGTATGTATCCAGCCCTTGACTAAATTTATAATTATAGTTTCCAATTTTAGATTTCGTCAGAACCTCCTGTATTATTGTCTAATATCCAAAGTTTTTGATGCAATTTTCTGCAGTTTTTCTGTCTTTAAGATATTGGAATTTTCTCTTAATATTCGGAATTTTTATATTTCATGAGTTTTCTTCCATGTATGTCTTTAAAACAATTTCTCCTACTAAAACTCAAGCCCTTTCAATATAGACTCATGTCTCAATTTATTCTATTATTGCTTCATTATGCCATTTTCCCAAATGTCTTCCATTAATAATGTATCTTCTCTTCCATTTCCTTCATTCTTTCTTTCATTTCCTCTTTTCCCTTCCCCCCTGCTTCCTTTTTCTTGCTCTCACTCTCTTTCTTTCTTGAGCTCTTAATAGTTGGATGTTGGACCTTGTAGATCAATTTTTTCATGTTTATTAGCTACTTTTATCATATTTTAATCTATTTTTTTGAATTATGTTTCTTGAAATTTCTTTACCTTTATTTTCTATACTATTGGTTGGTTTTCTATGGTGTTCATTTTATTCAAATTATGTTTCTTGAAATTTCTTTACCTTTATTTTCTATACTATTGGTTGGTTTTCTATGGTGTTCGTTTTATTCTTTCATTTCTATGGTGTTCATTTTATTCTTATTTAAAAAGTTTTAGCAACAATATTTCACATTTCTGACTTACCCTTGTTTCAAAACATTCTGATCATGTCTTATGGGTGTAAGAACTTCTGGAATCCTTTAAAGGATACTATTAGAATTTTACGGGCATCCTAAATTAATTTTGTTTCCCATAGTGTTAATTGTCCTGTTTTCTCCTTTAGTTCTTTTTTTTTGTTTTGTATATTTATCTCAAGTCTTGTTTTTCACAGTTTTCATTTCTATTAAAGAGCAAAGAACAAAGTTGATTAACATTGGGCAATGACATAGGTTTGTTCTATAAAGACAGTAGAGAAGTGTGTTGACCATGGAGAAAGACTTCCAGATTTAAACCTCTTACTAAGTAACTTAAAAATTGGAAGGGTTTGGGCTGGTCCCTTTACCATTTCTGTATATCATCTGTAAAATGGGAAGAATAATAATTGTACCTACCTCATGGAGCAGTTATAAGGATTAAATAAATTAATATATTTACAGCATGTATAACAGTGCCTAGTACATGGCAAGTGCTATGCAAATGTTAACTCTAATTACAATTGAGCAGATTTATATTCAAACATTTTTTTCCTGAAATGGATCACTGATCTCTGGCTCAGTGTAAACAATCATGGCCTGCAGATGAGCAGACTGGAGCAGGCAGACTGGAGACATATGTGCAGGAACGAACAGACAGGCTTCACTTAAGATGTTTCCTACAGGCAGAGTTGCCTTCCCTGTCCTCTCTTCCCCCTTAGCCCTGAAGGTCTACATTTACGGTAGTCTCCGCTCTCCTCTCTCTACAGTATTACCAGCTACATTAACAGTTTTGGATAATTCCAGAAGTGTTCACTGTCTTTAGAGGATAATGCTGACTTTGGTTTTGGAACAAACACTGTACCAATCATTCTATATAGGGCATTTAAAGGGTGAGGCCTTACTGTCTCAGGTATTTTATAGACAGTCATCTAGTAAATAACCTTACTTCCCCCCATGGACTATTCCACTCCACATACTTGGTAAGTTCAAGTTTGAATCCTTTCATTTTCATTTCCAGAAGGAATGAATTCCACTCAGTTTAAGCTCTTTCCTGTGCTTGTGTATTGTGACATCCCATACAGGGATGTAAAACAAAATCTCTGTCATTTTGAATCTTATAGTCCAGTGAGAACAACAGGTAATAGAAAAGTAAGCAAATAAGTCCACAATACCATTTTAAATAGTTATAAGAGCTGTGAAGGAAATTAAGAAGAATAAAAAGTGATCGGGACCCAGAGCACTGTTTTATATAGAATCTTTAGGAAAAAAACCTCTCTATGGAGCACGTCACACTCATATTGCTGTGTGAAGAATGGAATTTAAAGGGAGTAAGAATAGAAGCAAGGAGAAGGGTTAGGAGGCTATTTTAGGAGTCTTGATAGAACATTCCTTTCGGCACAAGAATGTAAACTCCTTGAGGGCAGTTTCTGTCATCATCGCCATTGTTTCATCGCATAAAACAACCTATCCTAAGATAGGTGCTCAGTAAACACGTGTAGCGTGGGTGCATGGGTGACCAGAGCAATATTACAGCAGAAACAAGCATGACCCTTTTGAGAAAGGACCAAAACACCAATAGTAGGAGGGCTAAGAGCAAGAGGTAGAGTGTTTTAGATGAGGTCTGAGAGTTTTAGTGACCAGATATATAGAACCTTTGTATAGAACCTTGTTCGCTATGATCATATGTTTGGATTTTATTCTAACTCTGATGATGAATTGTTGGAGGGATCTGAACTGTGTTATGCCATGGTCTGATTTATAATTAAAAAAAATAACTGCTGCATGAAGAATGAACTGTATAGAGAGCAAAAATAAAGATCAGGAGAAGTATTTGGAGGCTATGATAGGAGTCATGATGAGAAATGATAGTGGCTTGTACTAGCTAGTCACAGCAGAAGGGATGTGAGAATGGTTTGATTCAGGATTTAAGGTAAATATGATGCTTCAGGGTTACCGTAGGAGATGGGAAAAGAATTGAGGATGATTTCTGGGAATTTGGGCTAAATATACATGTGAAGGGTAGTACCACTAATTGTAATGGGAAAGACTTAGGAAAGATCAGGTTTGGGTGAGGGTAAGGGAACCCAGAGTTATTTTTGGCCATGTTAACTTTGACTGTCCAATGAGATATCAAGTTGGGTATGCTGAGTGAACAGATACATGAATCAAGAGCTGAGACAGGCAAATGGGGCTGAAATACAAATCTGGCTGTCAGTTTTAAGATGATATTTAAAGACATGAGAACTTTCTAATGAGTAAGGGTAGGTAGAGGAGAGATCAAGAACTGAATATTGGGGCCCTTTAGCATTTAGAGAGATGTGATTGTGATTTCAGGGCTCTGTCTCCCCAGAAGGTGTCCTTCTCTACTTTTCACAAAGGTGCTATGTGGTCAGCACTCTGAATATGATCTCATCCATGTTTTCTCCTGAAATTTATCAAAATGTCTGGTCTGCAAACAGCATTTTTAACCACTTGCAGTGCTAATATAGATCTTTTAACTTTACTGCATGGAATTTGGGAAAGAAAGGATATAAAAATGTGAGTTCAGAAGCTTTACTTGATAATTTGAATAATGTCAGTTACTCCAGGATCTTTCACATTTTTATTAAAAAAAAAAAGACTTCACTCCAGCTCTAATATTTACTTTAGAACTTCTGAATACACTTAGGACACTTGACATCTTCACAAATCTGAAGAATTTCCATTTCTATACAAGACTCACATTTCTTTGTGTAAATGATTAATGAAAGTTTGTAAGAAATAGCCAAGCAGGTTGGAAATTAATTAAAATTAATTTAAGGCTGGTAGTGTTACTTAGGCATTATCTACAAATACTAATAAATAGATAATAATAAACTTATAATCTTTTGGTGCTTAGGGTCAGAGGTTTAACAACCACAAGAAAACTGAAGAGGCTGTGTATTATACAATATTTGAAAAGACAAATATTTATTAAGTTGTTTAATGGGAACCACTTGACCATCCAATGCCTCCCCTTATACATTTACTATCCTTGCAACTTTATTTTTGCAGTGTTACTATCACAAAAAAGTAGGAAATAGACAAGCAAGATATACTGCTCCTGATGCCAATGCTCTAAGATTATTATGAGTTCCACTTGATCATCTCAGACAAAGTGAGCGGTCATTCTGGTCTTCTGTTGGTTTCTTGGAAGAGAGGAATGGAAACACGAGCAAGGAACAGTGAATCAAGTGCAGGTTGCAGGAGCTCAGAACAGGTGTGAATTAGGGCAGTGTTTTTGTCCTGGGCCTGTGACTGCTGTGTTGACTTTCATTGCACTGCTGTTTGGCTAGGGAGTCAGACTTTGTTTATTTATTTTTGAGAGACAGAGAGAGACAGAGCATGAGCAGGGGAGGGGCAGAGAGAAGGAGACACAGAATCCAAAGCAGGCTCCAGGTTTGAGCACGTGTCAGCACAGGGGCCAACGGGGCTTGAACTCACAAAATGCAAGATCATGACCTGAGCCAAAGCTGGACTGACGCTCCACCGTCTGAGCTACCCAGGCGCCCTCAGGGAGTCAGCCTCTGAAACTGATCCCTGTGTGAAACTACAGCTGGAAGTTTTTTGACAAGTACAACACACAAAAAAGTAGCAGAACCACTAGCCACCCATCTTGCAATCTAGCTCTGATTTCCAGTTTTACCCCTAATTCCCCTAATCAGACATCTTGGCAGTAGTAGATGGGACCAGGGTCAGAGACATGCTGATGAAACGCAAGTAGTAATGCCCATAGCAGAAAATTTTCACAGATTATTTATTACTAGTAAAATACTTTGAGAATAACAGATGACAGGCATGATAAGTTCAAATAATTCTGTTATTAGAAGTAGGGTTTAATATATATCCCATACATATATATAGCATTCCACAAGGAAAGGAAGTAGATTCTAAGATCATAAATTCTACACTTTGGGAGAATTTGACACTGTCATTGCTTGCTGACATATATTGGAAATATTTAAGTGGTTGGACAATTATTTCAGCAGCTGACAAGTTATGGGACTTAATGCATAATAGGTGGATGATGGGTTGTTATTGCTTTCAATTTGGTAGAACAAACAAAAGAAAATTTAGGGTTGTCATTGTGACATTCAGAGTTTTCCCCACCCCTTAAAATTGTTGCCTTTTGCTACATAGACACTATTTAATCAAGTTTTGCTTTAAATTCAAATTTGACTCTCTATGCGGAACCATGGTAAGCCCACACTTTGAACACTAATGCATCACTAATGGTCTCAGCATGTCATTATAAACATCCATAGCCCAGACTAACTGTGGCAATCATTTTCCTCACTCTCATTGAATTTCTTATATGTGACTTTTGGCTCCTAATAGGAATTTACTAAGGCTATCATTGTAACCGTAGCTAAAAGACTAGTGGCATCTGGTATTCTAAGAAAAAGATGTCTTTTTTTGAAAAGTAAAGCTGCTATAATTACTTTAAATTATAATATTGGCACAGAAAATACAGCACCACAATATCCATATTGAAAATGTGCATTGTTGTATAATTAAGTCAGTTTAGAGATTTTAGTGTAATACTCTATACTTATACAATATCTCTCCTCTGAGTTTCCCAGAATGTGCTACATACATTAATTAATTATACCTCACAATGTCCTCGTGAGAAGAGTATTATGTTCATATTCATTTTTATAGTGGGAAAAAAAACTTGGAGTAGAAAAGCAACATAGAATTACAAAGCAATTTAGTGGTAGAACAGGATTAGAATTCACAGCTTCTGAGAACATTTGTAGCTATCTAAATATATGGATTCCTATGAATTGCATGAGGGATCAGGTAGCTCCAGGAACTATTTAGAAGTTCATTGACTTGGAATGATTTTTGATGAGAGATAATTCATGCCCTACCTGCTTCATAATTAGTCATAAAATTAGGCCCTGGGTCATGGTGGGCTGGCAGTTGGTTCTAAATATGGAATTAGACATTTCTAGTATATGTAAAATTTTTTACTCTATGATGCATCTCTGAGATGATTCACAAAGTTATTAATAAAATATGCATAATATGCAGCATAAACTCACACAGTCTTGATATGTCACAACTGTAACCTTAACAATCCAGTACATGTGTTCTCACATACAAAAATCTTTCTTAGAAAGAAAACATTCACCTCCACTAGCCTTATTTTATATGGCCATTAACCTTACAAACAGTTTACTTAAAGTATTGTGGCATATTGTTGAAAGTACAAGATGGTTCCAGAATCCCTGAGAACTACATGGAAACTCCCAGTAGTCACAACATGGCCTGAATATTTTCTCTCAGAAGGAAAGCAATCTTAGCATTATTTATTTTAAGATTATTGAAATTTAATGTTCTATTCATTTATACTTCTTAAGAAAATGAACCTAAAAAGGATATTCATAGAAGTTTTGCCCTCTGTGGGGAGGATAATTTTTGCTGAGCAATCTTTTGGGTGACTCGATGATGCTTTTACTTAAAGTGCTTGATTTTCACAACAGAATGTCTCTGAGAAGATAGTCAAGAAGTTCCTGGCTCGTGATCTGAATTCAGGTAATGGTGAATGGGAAGAGCAAGAGAGATGCTTTAAGAATTCACTCAAATACGGCTTCAAGCAGTTTGGCACATGCGTAGATGGCTGGGAAACAAATGTAACCACCATTCAAGCCTGAAAGTCTGCTGAAAGGAAAAGGATTACTTTTTTGGAAAGAAAAGTTTAGATTCACAATGACTAAAAAGTGAACCAGAAAACAGAAACAGACTTTTAAGATGAATGTCTATTTATGCATTCAACACATGTTTATTCAACACTTACTATGTGCCAGATACTAAGTTAGATGCTAGCAACTGAGTGGAGAATAAGATACACCCCATGCTTAGTCTCCAGCCTTTAATCACAGGCTTCAGAAAAGAAAAGAAGCAATCATAATATTTGGTACAGAGCAGGCCTCAAAAAATTATGTCAAATGAATTAATAAATTTAAAATGCAACTGTTTATCTTGTTGTGATAAAACATCAAATCCCATTCATGAGATTTCTATTTAATGTATTGATTATAATATGGTTACAGATATATTCACAATTGTCGATTTCAAGATATATGTGTAAACATTAAAAGTGGATCTTGAAGTGTTACTGAAAATGGAAGCTATTATTATTGTAGTAGGATGTTAGAGACATATCCTAGATGTAAATAACATTTTTTGTCACTATTTTTGGGCACCATAATAAATGTGTAGCAAATTGTATTTGCATTTTTATGCAGAAGGGTATAAGCTAGGATAAAGGAGAAGGTCAGATAATGGAAGGTGTTATTGGCATCCTATCTTGTCTAATTGAAAAAAAATGTGAGAACTAAAGGGAATAATTTAAAACATTTGTTCTCTTAAACCATATGCTTTAATACTCTAATACCTTGCTTTTATTTACAAATAGGCATATTTGTTATTAAAATGTATATTTTATCAAAACACATCAGGAAATACAGTATCATTTGGATTAGTTTGTGTATGTTTATGCATATGTGTGTAGGGAAAGGAGAGTAAGGGAAAGCATGAGAACACAAAAGAAAGAACGGAAGAAAAGAGAACGATTGAGAAAGGATCTTAAAAAAAAAGTTTATATTTTGGTGGGGGGAGGGACAGAGAGTGGGGGAGAGAGAATCCCAAGCAGGCTCCACACTGTCAGCACAGAGCCCCACGCGGGGCTAAATCTCATGAACTGTGATTCATGAGACTCATGATCTGAGCCTAAGTTAAGAGTCCAATGCTTAACCAGCTGAGCCACCCAGGCATCCCGAGAAAAGGATTTGTGATTCACTATAATTTCTGTATATAGTATATTGCTAACAAATTTCTTCTGAGTACATTTTAAAGTACTTGTTTTGAATTCCTCAGATAGAAACAACATTTTTTAAGCCTGTGGTCTAATACTTTTCTGTAGCATAATAAAATCAATAAATGTTTCTATATTTGAAAATTATTACATACATGTTTTTGTGGAGGCACTGAAGATCTGGAGGTTTTCTCTCCTGCACCACCTTCATCAGCATCCTGGGAAGATGAGATTGAGTACAAGTTGACTTTGGTTTTGAGGAACAAGTACCTAAGATGGCTACTAACTTATTGTTACCATATTGAATTCAGTTTTCTCTCCTCTTCCATTTCCTAATGCACTTCTTTTTGTACTGTCCTCTCCCTGTTATCTTCCCCTATTTATTTCACATACTTTGGCCCTGCAGTATAATGTTTAAGATATTAGTTATTTTGCAAAACGTCTATCATTTGAGAGTTACTTATGTAGTGCCTTAAGCACCCTTGTCAAAATCGTAATAAAGTGTAACAGATATACATAGAGAAATATATATTTCATGAATACAATTTCCTTAAACTTTAAGAAAAATTCTCTGGCAACCTCTAAGAGTAATAAGTTTGTAAAATTTGTGTCTTCTACTATGAGGACTGGAAAGTAAAAACACTTGATTTCTCAGCCATGATTGTAGGTTGGATTATTTTGGTCAATGATAATGTAAACAGAGACATCTTGGGAAGGGAAGCCCAGGAGATAAACTCTGTAATAAAATGACAAATACCCTCCGCTTTCTTCCTGCTTGGAATACAGATGTGATATATGAAGGTGCAGTAGCCATTTTGTAAATGTGAGGACAAACACTACATGCTTAGTACACAGAGCAAAAAGATAGCCTAGATGAGCCTTGTCTGTGACAGCATTGTAAAGTAGTTGCAGTAGGCATCCTGCCTCTAAATTTGTGCTTATATAAGAGAAATAAACTGTTTGCTTAAGCCAGTATTAATAATATTTCCTTTCCATTTTTAGCTGAATGCATAAACAGGCAGTGGGTGGCTTTTGCTCTGCTACTCTCAAATGGGGGAGAGTCTCCCAAGGGCATAAAGACTAGAAGGCAAGCTCTTCCTACTGAAGCATGCCACTACAGTGAGCAGCTGACATACTAACAACACAAAAGGGGGATGACATTAACATACATGTTCTCAGAAAGGAAATGAGCTTTACCTTAGCCCCTCCTCATTAGAATTAGTCCTCATGGATATCATAGTAGCCTGGAGAATGGAGCACAGAACTGAGAATAAATGATAGGCCAGAAGGTTGCTTATGGTTCTGGAAAGATCTGAAGTGATGCAGACATACAAGGAACCAGAGAAGAAGAAACAGGAGTACTACATCACGAGGCATGCAACAGAGGGAAGTAGGAAAGCCAGATTAGACCTCTTCACTTCCCAGCCATTATGAATGAAGCCAACATGTCCTAAAGGCTGGAATGTTACAACTATTATATGTCATCTATCATATAATGTTTAATTTGTGTGTTAATCATTTTTTCTTATTAATCTGGTCATAACAATGCTACAAAATGGGCAGGTCAGATTATACCTGTTCTGTGTTTCAGATACCTCTAACATAGTGAGAAAAGAGAAAATCATCAAAGACGTTATTTGAAATTGCCAGGCGATATATGGTGGGGTTAGGCAAGATAAAATGAAATCCTTAAGGCATGCAAGGCAACCAGCTCTGATTGATGACAAGCCTAAGATAATCACCCAGTGGCAATAGTGGGCGATATATATAAGACCAGGTTTTCAAAAGGGTGGGAAAGAGGCCAGAATAGCTAATATTTTTCAAGTTCAATAAGTACTTTACAAGTCAGAATTTGGTAGAATGTAGTCACTATTTTTCAGTACATTTTGGCCTTGAAATTTGCTCAGTTATGTTTTAAATTTTGTATGGTTGACTATAACTTATGTGAATTAATAATGGGATGGCAGAGAAAGGTTTCACTGCACTAATGCTGTAGATAATATGCATAAGACAAACCAAGAACTTGAGCTACATCAATTAGTCAAACAAAATGATTGTTTCCAGGATAAGGTGAATAAATGGGATTAGAGATGGATGGCCTAGAACCTCTTTGCTTTAGAGAGTAGGGCTTTGAAGAAAGATGACAGAAATAGGAAATATTACAAAATGGTTGGAGGATAGGAAGAATAAAAGTGGTAGAAATTAATATCAAGTGTATCCTTGCTATAGATCAAAAAGAAAAAGGAAAGGACCCAAATAAATAAAATGAAGAATAAAAGAGGAGAGATCACAACCAACAGAATACAACAACCCAGGAGAAATACAAACAATAACAAGAGAATATTATGAGCAATCCCTATCAAAATAACACCAGCATCCTTCACAGAGCTAGAACAAATAATCCTAAAATTTGTATGGAACCAGAAAAGACCCCAAATAGCCAAAGAAATCTTGAAAAACAAAACCAAAGCAGGAGGCATCACAATCCCGGACTTCAAGCTATACTACAAAGCTGTAATCATCAAGACAGTACGGTACTGGCACAAGAACAGACACTCAGATCAATGGAATAGAATAGAGAAGCCGGAAATGGACCCACAACATATGGCCAACTAATCTTGGACAAAGCAGGAAAGAATATCCAATGGAATAAAGACAGTCTCTTCAGCAAGTGGTGCTGGGAAAACTAGACAGCTACATGCAGAAGAATGAACCTGGACCACTTACTTACACCATACACAAAATAAACTCAAAATGGATGAAAGACCTCCATGTAAGACAAGAAGCCATCAAAATCCTCGAGGAGAAAGCAGGCAAAAACCTCTTCGATCTTGGCCGCACCAACCTCTTACTCAACACGTCCCTGGAGGCAAGGGAAACAAAAGCAAAAATGAACTATTGGGACCTCATCAAAATAAAAAGCTTCTGCACAGCGAAGGAAACAATCAGCAAAACTAAAAGTCAACCAACAGAATGGAAGAAGATATTTGCAAACAACATATCAGATAAAGGGTTAGTATGCAAAATCTATAAAGAACTTATCAAACTCAACACCCAAAAAACAAATAATCCAGTGAAGAAATGGGCAAAAGACATGAATAGACACTTCTCCAAAGAAGACATCCAGATGGCCAACTGACCCAAGAAAAAATGCTCAACATCACTCATCATCAGGGAAATGCAAATCAAAACCACGATGAGATACCACCTTACACCTGTCAGAATGGCTAACATTAACAATGCAGGCAACAACAGATGTTGGTGAGGATGCAGAGAAAGAGGATCTCTTTTGCACTGCTGGTGGGAATGCAAACTAGTGCAGCCACTCTGGAACACAGTATGGAGTTTCCTCAAAAAATTAAAAATAGAACTACCCTACAACCCAGCAATTGCACTACTAGGTATTTATCCAAGGGATATGGGTATGCTGTTTCGAAGGGACACATGCACCCCAATGTTTATAGCAGTACTATCAACAATAGCCAAAGTATGGAAAGAGCCCAAATGTCCATCGACGGGTGAATGGATAAAGAAGGTGTGGTATATATATACAATGGAGTATTACTTGGCAATCAAAAAGAATGAAATCTTGTGATTTTCAGCTATGTGGATGGAACTAGAGGGTATTATGCTAAGCAAAATTAGTCAGAGAAAGACAAATATCATATGACTTCACTCATATGAGGACTTTAAGACACAGAACAGATGAACATAAGGGAAGGGAAGCAAAAATAATATTAAAACAGGGAGGGGGACAAAACATAAGAGACTCTGAAATATGGAGAACAAACAGAGCATTACTGGAGGGGTCGTGGGGGGGATGGGCTAAATGGGTAAGGGGCATTAAGGAATCTACTCCTGAAATCATTGTTGCACTATATGCTAACTAACTTGGATGTAAATTAAAAAATAAAATTTAAAAAAATAAAAAAAATAAATTTGGGTATGTTGCAGTTTTGAAGCATATCTTAGGTGTTCGAAGCCCTTCGGCTTGGACTAGACTCCACAAGGCCTAGACAAAGAGGAACTCACCAAGCAAGTGAAGTGTCAGAAGACTATGTCAAGACAGAAGGAGTGAATTTTAGATTCTCAGGCAAAGGGACAAGGTGTTTTCAACAGCACTTTCCTTTTTCTCATCCCAGAAGATACGTGACATGTAGTAGGCACACAAAAGATATTAGCTTTGGTTTTGCCACATATTTGATAATTCCTACATCCCCAGATGAGAGTTCTATAAATCAGGAATTGGATAATAGTTATCCAGGCCAGTCACTTGCAGATATGTTTTTGTTTCACCAGCATATTAAATTTAAAAAAAGAATATAAGTGTCTTAAAACAAGGCTGCCATGTTGCACAACTCTAGAGAACATCACTTGTGTTTAACATGGTAGACCTGGGAGAAGGCCACCTTCTAACAGGACCCACCACTAAGTATTTTCTCACACCTGATTCACAGTTTTGCTACCTTCTTTGCTCTGTAGGTATTCATGTTGCCTCCTTGCTCACACTTTGACTATTCATTTTTCAATCCTTTATTCCCTAAACATTTATTAAATGTCTTCTATATGCTAGACATTATATGAAGCATTAATATATTATTTAATAATGATATCTATCACATGGATATGTATTATTGTTTCCATTTTATTGAAAAAGAAACTGAGACTTGGGGAAGTTAAATAAATTATTCAAGCTCTTATAGCTAGAAAGTGGCAGAATCAGGATTTAAATCCAAATGTGACTGAATCCGAAGCACAAGCTCTTTCCATTGTGGAAAATATTTCTCCATTTAAGTTTTCAAAACTCAAGCCATGTTTATTCAAATTAATCACAATGCATATTATAGTATTACAAAACCTGTATACCAAAAAGGGAAGGAATAAATATTAGAACCAGTAATATGTCTTACAGTAGAGCTAAGCATCCTATGATCAGAAGGATTTAAAGAGCCTTCTTGGGTTGTTCCTTACAAAGGGCTCTAATTTATCATGGTGCTTATCCTCTTCTAACTGAAGAAACTTTTTAGCTTGTTGATAGTGAGGATTACCCAACCTGAAATGGGTGATGATAAAGTCTGGGATCACTGGGTGGCAGTTAGAATGTCCCAAATGTCTGCTGACAACATCATGGATCATTAAATTGTTAGAATATTCACACAAAGCGATTTCATGCAGTGGTGAAAATGAACGATCTGCAATTATATGCAACAACATGAATGAAACAAGATGTTGCTTAAACAAAGAAAATAATTGAAGAATGTGTATAGTAGGTTTCTGGTTTTACAGTCTTCAAAGCAAGAAAACAAACAGTGTACTGTTTAGACCTAAATACATTTGTGATAAAACTATGGGACAGGGGGAACATGGGACAGGATATACCCAAATTTCATAATAGTCATACCTCCTGGGGCATAGGGAGGCAAAGAAAAGAGACACAGATGCAACATTATTGGCAATATTCATAAGTTGGGGGTAGGTTAGTAACTGTTCAATTCATTGTGTCTCAAATAATTTATGTTATATATATTCATATATATACCAAATATTAATTAGTAAAAGGATAGAATAGAAATCTAATTGATGAACGTATCCCTTTTTGTTACCATGGGCATTCTAAATTACTGATAACGAATATCGCCCTTCTTTTTCCAGGAGATTACCGATCATGGGGCCTCAAACGAAGATTTTATTTGGAGACTTATTATTTAATTTGGCTAAGAATAGCAGAAAATTTTCAGAAATAAACTCAAAGAGAAGAAATTGTGTGTGTGTGTTTGTGTGTGTGTACAAGCACACTACTGATCGCATTTCCTTCTTCCAGAAGTTTTCAATAGATGTGTCAAGCCCTTTGTGATCTCTGATGCTAGAGAGTCAGAGGAAGGGGAAATTATGGGAAAGAGTGATAGAATCCTAGTTCTGACTGATCTGACACGCTAACAAGAAGCACATAAGCAGGGAAAGAACCTTCTTCATTTCAAATTCCCATTATTTCAGCTCGAAGAGCAATTGATTCCCATATTTGACTGAGGGTATTCCTCACATGCGAAAACATGTCATACAATTTGGAGCTGTTGTGGTTTAAGAGTTGAGCTCAACTTAAGCGTTAAATATATTTGGTCACAAGTTTTCTCAGAAATCGAATATTCTGCATAACTAGTGCTTTTCCTAAACTTTTAAAACTTTTGCCTACAGTGAAATCTGACTCCAGCTTTTGTATGAAAAACCATTTCACAATCAATTTCAATAGCAAAATTACTTTGCTGTTTTGTTCCTGGAATATCTGCCAAAAAGAAGAGACAAATATAGTAATGTATTTTCCTTTTTTTAAAAAAAAATATTTAAATTCCAGCTGGTTAATGCACAATGTAATATTAGTTTCAGGTGTACAGTGTACTGATCCAACAATTCTATACATCACCTGGTGCTCCTCACAAGTGCCGTCCTTAATCCCCCTCACCTATTTCCCCCATCTAAATCCCCCCCACTCCTGCTGTAATCCTCACCTCCGGTAACCATCAGTTTGTTCTCTATAGTTAAAAGTTTGTATCTTGGTTTGTCTCTCTCTCTCTCTCTTTTTCCCTCTTATTAATGCATTTTCTATGTTGGAATCTCCATTATTTAAGCTGCTTATAACTTTTGAGATGATAATGTTTCATGAATGAGATAGTGTGCAGCACTGTGCTCCTTCATATGCTCTACAAGGTGGCAAATGAGCATTTCCTGGTCTTAGACATGGTAGTTTCTTTCCTTTATGCCTCAAGCAAGTCTTTGGGATGCTACCTATCAAAACATAGCTTTTCTTCATTCATTTTAATGGGGAGCAAGGAGTTTGGAATTTTTAGGTTCAGAAACCAATACAGTCTTACTTTGACCTTTTTCAGCTTGCTAAATGCCCTCCAGTCCTCCGCACTGGAGTGTAGCGAGCAGAACTGAATTCTCATCAATCTCATGAAGGAAGGGGATACATCTGATCTACTGAATAGTTTCAAGCCACTGCTTCAATAATTCAAAACATGTAGTTGCAGTCCATTTGCTGCAATGGTGGCTGCATCAGTGTCTATAATCTGGCGCATTGGATATTCATCCAAAAACTGATGCTCGTCTTCCATATCACAAATACCCAATTTTCTGATGTCGCTGTTTTATGATCTTTAATTTAGAGGAAGCATGTAAAATGTTAGCAAATTCTCTCTGGAAAAAAAAAGTTATTTAGAGAGATTGAACCTTTCCTACTGTAACTTTGGAGAAATGTACCCTCTTGAAATTATGGGCCAAGGCCAGTTATGTTTCCAAGATGGTGAGGTAATTTGTAAACAACTTCACATGAACACAGACCCTACAACAGTCACAAAATACTTCCAACCGCAAAGGAACTCCTCGAATTTTGAGAGACATTTTTAGAGACAAATGTTGGCATAACATAAACTTTGCCACCTTATGAAATAGATAAGAATTTCCATGTTTTTTTAAAGACCAGAACTTTAAATTCCAAAGTAGTTCAATCATTAGCTTAAAATGACAACAGATAACAGAAACAGCAATTTGAAATCAAAATTGTAATCTTTGTCTTACTATCACTAAATATAACTCAGTGCTAAGCAAGCTCATCACTGAATTTTTTTTCTGATAACTCAAACTTTCTCTATCTATTCTCCCTGAATTTATCTCCAAATGTAGCCTCTCGTGTTAACTTCAAATCTCCTTACTCCCTGCTTTTTTCACTTCCAAACCTCTTGCCAGGCCCATAAATCATTATTATTCCTGGTTTCATAAACATTGTTTCTAGAATACCTTGTTACCAAAAAAAATCACTCAGAAATCTAGGTTCTTTACATTCTGTTGTAGTATGGGTTTGAATATTTTAGATGTGTTAAGACTTTTCTCCTTTTTTGTCAATATAGATTATTCATTGACACTTGAAATTGTAGGTGGAAGAAAATTTACATTCCAGTCACATCTCACATTAATTTTTTAAAACTTTTTAATTTGAAATAATGTAAGACCCACAAGAAGTTGCAAAAATACTATGAAGATTTCCTGTGCAAACTTCACCCTGCTTTCTCCAAGAACATCTTAAGTAATCATACTTAGTTATCAAACCAGGAAATTATCATTAGTATAATGTTACTGACTGAATCACAGAACTTGTTCAGCCTTTACATGCACTTTTTTATGTTTGTGTGTGTATGTAGTGCTATGAAATTTTATCATATGTATAGATTCACATAACCACCTTCACAATAAGGATACTGTTCTGTTACCACAAAGGAGTCCCTCAAGTTTACCTTTCATCATCACACCCTCTTTCTAATCTTAACCCGTGGCCAACATTTGTCTGTTCTTCATCACTATGATTTTGTCATTGAGCATTAAATGGAATCCTATAGCATGTAACCTTCTAAGACTGGCTTCTTCCACTCAGCATAATGCCCTTAAGATCCATTTATGTTGCTTCATGTATTCATAGTTTGTTCCTGTTTATTTCACTGTATGAACAGTTTCTTATCTTTTCACACACAGAAGGACATTTGGGTTGTTTCCAGCTTTGGGCTGTTACAAATAAAGCTGCTATTAATATTTACATGCAGGTTCTTGTGTGGACTTGGTTTTAAATTCTCTATGACAAATACCCAAAAATGCAATTGCTGGGTTGTGTCATTAAGTGAATGTTTAACTTTATAAGAATCTGCCCAACTGTTTTCCAGAGTAGTTGTATTATTTTACATTCTCCACAACAATGTATGAGAGATCTGGTAGCTTCACATCCTTGATATTCTTCATTTTAGTCTTCCAGCAGATACGTAATGGTAGTTCATTGTGGCTTTCATTTGCATTTCCCTAATGGTTAGTGATGTTGAAAATTTTTTCATGCGCTTATTTTCCATCTGCATATCCACTTTGGTGAATTGTCTATTCAAGTCTTTTGCCCATTTCTTAATTGGATTGTTTGTTTTCTTAATGTTGAGTTTAGAGAGTTTTTTATACATTTGGCTTACAAGTCCTTTGTCAGATATGTGATTGACAAACATTTTTGCCCAGTCAGTGGTTTGTCTTTCATCTTTTTAGCACAGTCTTTCACAGAGCAAAAGTTTTAAATTTTTATGAAGTCGAATTTATTGATTTTTCCCTTGTTTTGTTGTCATATATACAGAACTCTTGGTCAAACTGTAGGCCATAAATATTTTCTTCTAAAAGTTTTATAGTTTTTCATTTTATATTTAGATCTGTGATCCATTTTGAATTAATAGTTTTATAAAAAGTAAGGTTTATAAAGGTCAAGTTTCTTTTTTTCCCTCCTATTTTATGTTCAGTTACTGTTCCAAATGCTTTCTGCATTGAATTGCTTTTGCATCTTTGTCCAAAATCAGCTGAGTGCACTTAAGTAAATCTTTTTCTGGTTTCTCAATTCTGTTCCATTGATCTGTTTATCCTACCTCCAGTAGCACACTTTCTTGATTACTACAGCCATTTCTTCATTATTTGTAATTTCTTAGGTAAGCATTCACTCAGCACTGTCATACATATCTATATATCTGTATCCATATTAGCTATGAAGTAACTCCTTGGTAGTGTGTGTTCTATCTCTCAGAAATTTTGGGGCTTCATTCGCTTTCAATAAAATATTTAATATAAGCCAACTGATACAATACCTCATATATAGTAGACACCCCATACACATTAAGTCCTTGTCAATTTCTCTTTCCTCTATATCACTTGTCATTCAAAAACTAAAGTGTTCAGGGTCAGCAGATGACCAATCCAGAGACTTGAAGTTCTAAAGCAGAAAGTCCTGATGTGATTTTATAAAGCGATATTTTTTGTTTGAGTTGTCAAAATCCACTGGCAAAGCCTAGGTAGAGTCTTTCCATTAGGGAATGTCAAGACCGGAGTATCCTTAAAAAATGCTCTTATTCTAGAGAAATAGAAAGTAAATTCAGGAGATGAAGTTTGTAATTTCTTCATTGGTTTTTGTTGTTGGTGGTGGTGGTTTTGTTTGTTTGTTTGTTTGTCACTGTTTCAGATACATTAACTTTAGGACGTAGTTTTATTTTCCTGAATAACCATATTTATCTATTACCAATTATCTACATATATAAGATTATACCATAGTGATTAATATATCGCTGTAAATCATGTATACCTTCTAATTTGTCCTTAGAGCCCTACCTGAGTGTGAAAATTTTCAAAAGTATGCTTCCTAATAAATGTACATCCATATGGTAAAACGCTAAGCAAAATCTAAAAATCAGAAGTACCAAGAAAATGGTGGCAATATTCTTCTACATTTAGACTACCTTGGTCTCATACATACATGCCAAAACACTCCGATGGAGAAGCAAATTGAAAATATTCTAAAATGCAATGCAGTATCTTAAGTAATAAAACAAATTCGGTGGAAGACACATTTAAGTAGCAAGATAATAATTACATATATAGTTATTATACATATATAATTTCTTAGGGCACTTTCTATATATATGTGTACATATCTTACACATACACGTACGTGTATGTTAAATTTTTAATATTTCTAGTTAAAGTGTTTAAAACTAAATACAATTAAATGAAAATATGTTTGTAAATAATTTTTATAATAGAACAACATAGGCATTTAGAAACATTTGGGAAAGATACGATATTTGTCGCATCGCAGTGAGTTTTTTTTTGGATAAAAGAATCATTAAATTAACGAGTCCTAACAAAAGCTATAGTACTACCCCCACGCAATAAGTGAAACAAAATAAAGATTTTTCTAGCCATTAATATTAGTAAAAACTATTCCTTTGGGTATTGGGAGGAGAATCATTATATTCCATGGAGAGTTTGTGGTTTCTGAAGTAAACTATCATCAAAGCTTGCAAACACAATGGTGGTGCCAGTATTTCAGTTCAGCACTTTACACCTAACATGGTGTTATAAGCAATCATGCATTTAATAAGTGGTGTCTGACAATGCTTAGAAATGACAATGTCACCCTTTTACTGTATTCCCACACACTTACTGAAAGCTTTAGAGCTTGACAAAAGCTTCCTTACACTTTATCTCCATTGATCCTCATCACAACCCTCAGAGATAGGCAGAGTAGGAATTATTATCCTCATTTTAAATTATACAGACTGATGTGATTGCATTTATATTTATAGGATTTTTGGAAGCTGTTATACCACTCAACTCCTGCATGTGACAAAGTTAGCAATGAAGGCCTTATTTAATAACCCCAGGGGAGAACAAAAAATTACCTGTCTTCGGGGGCTATTTAAATTTCAATAAACTGTAAGTAGAAAAAGACCAAGGACCTTTTCTTCTCTTAGATACACACACATTATTTGAACATGTTTATAATGTTTTTTGTTAAGTTGTATGAAGAAAATAGAGTGAATCTTTTGGCCTATGAACCATGTTATATATTGCATGATGAACATGCTTATAAGATACATTGGATATTTTCTTATCCTATTAACAAGTCAGTTTTACAGTACCTTTCTTTTCCAGGCATAAACATGTGGAAAGAAAAGCATCAGCCCTTTTGACAATTGAAGCAAAAATATTAGAAAATTTGTGTGAAAATATAATTTTCATTGATTGTAAGATGCATTTTCTTTGGTGTCATGACTGGGTTTCAGAAGCACTGTCATTTGCATATTTTGTACTTAAGTGTGTGATTGTGAGCCACTCTGACTTCAGGTCTAGAGGGAATTTGTGCTAGTTGAGAAAAAGTAAAACATTTTACTGTATAATGTGAATGACCCATAACTCATAGCCGCCCAAGGCTGATATTTAATTTACATAACAGACGCTTTGGCATTTTCTCAATATTTTCAGGAGGGAATTTCACATAAAATACTCAAGTTTCATATTCAGGACACTTGGTATGCTGTGCATTTCTGCTATTGTCCAGGCTGACTGTTAAAAAAATAACCAAAATAAAACCAATTTTTCTGATATATACTCTGTTAAAAATCTACACACAGGAGATACCGTTCTTTTGTGAATGTGCAGTGAATTGTAAGATAACTAAAGCATCGTGCTCCAATGTATATGAAATTGAACTAAGAAAAGATCTTTATTGTAATTCCAGCACTATACTGTGTAATTGTAAAATATGGCACTAGAAAAATTGATTCCTATTAATTCTAATTAAAAAGTAATTGATGGGGAAAAATTTTATGTTATGGCTTAGGAGGTGATTTAAGATAATTCATGGATTTCAATCTTTCTGTACTATCTTTGCTATTATAGAAAATTATCTCTAAAATTATCTGCATGTACATTATATTTGTTTCTTTGACAGTTAATTTAACCAGTAACAGGTATATTTAGCATATTATCCCTTTTATAATGAAGGGTATGTGGGAAAGAAAGAGGAGAGGGCAAGGTAAGTGAAAGAAGAGAACCAATAATTATTGAATGTTTACAACAGGCTAGGCATTTTTTACCCGGTAACTGACGTAACCCTTACAAGATCCTTGCAAGGGCATCATTTTCATCAATTTTCACATGAGGAATCTGAAGCCCAGAGACAGAGCAGGTGAACTCTGCAGCTGACAGAACCTATACTTAGAAGGGCTCCCATGATTGGTTTAGTGCTTTACTCTATCTTGAAACTCTTAATTTTTTTCACAAGGGGCTCCACATTTTTTTCTGACAATGGAAGATTTTATTTTGGGGGCATGAGATTGGCCTGAGGTTATCTAGAGTCACCAAAGTCTCAGGTGTACCGCCCCCCTTCTCCCTCCCACAGCCAGGGAAGCCACTGATTGGTTTTGATCTGATAAATACAGGCTTTCCCTCCTTCACGGGGGTGGAGGTGGGGGGCCGGGTGGTTACAGGCAGCATCCATGGGCATGGATCAGCTCTAGAATTACCACAGTCATCCAAGTAGGATCCACGTTTTTATCTTGCACTGTATCCTGCAAGTTTTGTAGTTGATCCTGCCTAGAGAGCCTACCTCCTTTTCCAAAATTAAGATTTGAATCCAGGTCTGTGTCCTTCCAAAGCACAAGGCCAGAATAAGACACCTGCTTTGTTCCTCTCTACCTGTGCCACCAAACTGAAAAATTTTTAACTGTGATTAACTGTTATTATTTGACATTTATTTAACAGAGATGCTGAGAGATTAGGGGGAAGGAAAATGGAGGCGAAAGATCCCCATTAGCAGTGCCCAACTTTTTCCTCTTTTGGCTTCAAATCTATATACCCCTTGCAGAGACCACAGCCCTGCAGTTTATATGTTCCACTTCCTGAGAAAGGTGGTAACTGTTATCAGCTACTTTGCTACTCCTTCACCATCCCTGACATACTACAGAATTCTCCCCAAACTTCTATAGTATTTTTTCCAGAGAGGACTCCTGGGACAAACAATTTTCTCCATCTCTTTACATTTTTATTGATGTCTTACTGTCCCTTATTCTGAGTCCCAGAACACCTGTACCACTGGCCCAGCCTTTCAGCAGCTTCTGTTAAAGTGCACACCCTTTCTTTTGTACAAGGCTGGTCTCCTAATCAAAGGTTATCTGTAATTCTCTGGGTAAAAAATAAGGACGTGCGCTGAGAAGGAAACTTAAGTCTGGTTCATTTGGGAGACAAGGTACACACAAATGAAATAAAATCCAAGTCAAAGCCTCATCCTAATCTTTTCCTTAGCACCAGAGCAGACTAAACAGTGTATAGCATCTGTATGCTTGTTTGTTTGTTCATCTCTTCTGCCTATCTATGTTAAACATTTATTAAGTACCAAGTATGTGCCAGGCACTGAGGCAGGTAACGAGAATTTTTTTGTGTGTTTATTCTTGAGAGAGAGAGAGAGAGAGAGAGAGAGAGAGAGAGAGCGTGAGTGGGTGAGGGCAGCGATAGAGAGACACAAAGAATCTGAAGCAGGCTTCAAGTTCTGAGCTGTCAGCACAGAGCCTGATGCGGGACTCAAACTCATGAACCGTGAGATCACGATCTCAGCTGAAGTCGGATGCTCAACTGACAGAGCCACCCAGGTGCCCTGGTAATGAGAATTTTTTTAACGTTTATTTATGTTTTGTGAGACAGAGAGAGACAGAACATGAGCAGGGAGGGGCAGAGAGAGGGGCGGGGGAATCACAGAATCTGAAGCAGGCTCCAGGCTCTGAGCTGTCAGCACAGAACCCAATGCAGGTTCTCACAAACTGTAAGGTCATGACCTGAGCTGAAGTCAGGTAACCAACTGAGACACCCAGGCGCCCCTACCCCTTGTAATGAGAATTTTTAATAAAAATGAGCCATACTATCTGCCCTGAGACAGAATGAAGTCATAAGGGTCAAAACCCTATGGGAACATGGAGGAGAGAACCAAGCACATCTAAAAAAGAATGAAAAGGCTTCTCTGAAGACATAAGAGTTGAGCTAGGTCTTAGAGGGCAAAGCAGAGTTTGCTAAAACAGAGGAGCCTCCAGATTGTATTCTCCATGAGGGTAGGAACTATTTGTCTTGTCCACATTTAGTGTACCAAATGGTCCCTGGCCAGTCTCTCAATATGTATTTCTGACCAGCATGGAACAGGGCATTCTAGGGGAAAGAAAAGCATGTGCAGAAGTTCCTAGCAGTTAGAAGATTGGTGACATCCTAGGAAAAATGAAAAGTTTAATGAAACAGGAGCTTATCCTTGATTGTGTAAATACCTCTTAACTGGCAAGCTATAAATGGTCAAGAACACTACTTGCAACTGAGCCTGGTACAGTTTTATAGATAAAGACACAACATAGAGACAGGAAACTCCTGGGTCAGAGACAAAAGACTTTATTATTCATGGCAGAAAAATTAACATGAGATTTATATTCGCCTTGTAATGCGAGAGACCCAGGTAGATGCTGTGCATGCAGTGAAATTGTGTCACAGATGAAGAACCTTGAGCTCAGGGGACCCAAATCTTTTATAATAAAATGAAAACAAACCTGGCAGACCTTGCCCTGAAGGGAGACAGTACCTCTATTACACCAGACAGTAAACAAATCTGCCCTCCACTCCAAAGGGAGACTGTTTCTCTTCTAAGGCTGTTTGCCATACAAATATGCTTAAAGAGAAAGTCCAGAACAAAGATAGTCAGTGTATATACTAGTTTACTCAATGGTCACATTGTTCTTCCTAAGCAATTGAAAAAAAATTTTTTTTTAAGACAGGAACTAGAGTTATTTATTTTAAAGATTTTTTTTTAAGTTTATTTATTTATTTTAATTTTTTT
The DNA here is from genome assembly GCF_022837055.1 of Prionailurus viverrinus. Classification (NCBI taxonomy): domain Eukaryota; kingdom Metazoa; phylum Chordata; class Mammalia; order Carnivora; family Felidae; genus Prionailurus; species Prionailurus viverrinus. Next base: position 132,174,779 of record NC_062568.1, read on the forward strand.
TTTCAACGTTTATTTATTTGTGGGACAGAGAGAGACAGAGCATGAACGGGGGAGGGGCAGAGAGAGAGGGAGACACAGAATTGGAAACAGGCTCCAGGCTCCGAGCCATCGGCTCAGAGCCCGACACGGGGCTCGAACTCACGGACCGCGAGATCCTGACCTGAGCTGAAGTCTGACGCATAACTGACTGAGCCACCCAGGCGCCCCTTAAAGATTTTTTTAATGTTTATTTCTGAGAGAGAGAGAGAGACAGAGAGTGAGTGGGGGAGGGGCAGAGAGAGGGAGACACAGAAGCTAAAGTAGGCCCCAGGCTCTGAGCTGTCAGCACAGAGCCCAATGTGGAGCTTGAAACCTTGAACCATAAGAGCCAAAGTCGGCCACTCAACCGACTGAGCCACCCAGGCACCCCTAAAAGACAGGAACTAGATTTAATTGACTACTCTTGCCACTTCAGTTTCACATCATTTCTTCAAAAACTGGCATATAATACTCACTCCTTGTGAAGTAATGTTTCTTGTTTATTTTCAAATTTTAAAGTGCAAATATTTAATATAACTGCCAGCAAATTTTTACATGGAAAGCTCAAGTAGATGTGGCTACATAGATTTGATTCTACAAGTAAATATCTGGAAAAATGAATTAATCTAAAGAATGCATGAAAAGAGTGTGTCAAATTAGGTATCATATTCGCAACTTAATATTAGAAAACCGAAACAACCTGATTAAAAAATGGGCAGAGTTCTTAAATTCTTCCAGAGAAGACATACAGATAGCCAACAGGCATATGAACCAATGCTCAAAGTTAGTAATCATCAAAAAGTAAAAATAAAGACCACAGCAAGACACAACCTCACACCTGTCAGATTGCCTATTATCAACAAGACAAAAGTTATAAGGTGTCAGAAAGGATATGGAGAAAAAGGAGCCCTCATATGCTGTTGGTGGGAATGGAAATTGGTGCAACCACTACAGAATTTCCTCAAAAAAATTAAAAATAGAACTACTGTACAAGCCAGCAATTCCACTTCTACATATTTATCCATAGAAAATGAAAAAAAAAACCACAATTCAAACACCCTATCTTTATTGCAGCATTATTTATAATAACCAAAATATGGAAGCAACCCAAGTGTCCACTGAGAGATGAATGGATAAAGAAGATATGGTATGTATGGGCACATCTTGGAGAAATTGTGGGTTTGGTTCCAGACCACTGCAATAAAGAGAATATTGCAATGAAATGGATCAAATGACTTTTTTTGGTTTCATAACCAAAATGCTAAGAAAGGTTAACCATCATCTGAGATTTCAGTGAGTCATAATCTCTGATCACAGATCACCATGACAAATAAAATGACAATGAAAAAGTTTGAAATATGAAAAAGTTTGAGAATTAACCAAAATGTTACACAAAGACAAAAAATGAACAAAAGGGCTTTGGAAGAACAGTATCAACCGACTTGCTTCATGCATCGTTGCCACAAACCTTCAATTTGTAAAAACACAATATTTGCAGAGCATATTAAATTGAAATGCAATAAATGAGGTATACCTGTGTATACAATATAATATTACTTAGTCACTTAAAAAAATGAAGTCTTGCCATTTGCAACCACAAGGATGGGCCTAGAGGATTTTATGACAAGTGAATGAGTGAGAGAAAGACAAATTCCATATGATTTCACTTATATGTGGAAACTAAAAACAAAACAAACAAAACAAAACAAAACAAACTATAAACAGACTCATAGATAAAGGAAATAAACTGTTGGTTACCAGAAGGGGAAGAGTTGGGGGGCTTGGATGAAATAGGCGAAGGGGATTAATAGGTACAATCTCCCAGTTATAAAAGAAATCACGAGGACGAAAAGTACAGCTTAGGGAATAGAGTCAATAATACTGTAATAACTGTGTGATGACATAATAATTAGACTTATTGCAGGGATCATTGTGGAATGAATAAAAATATCAAATCACTATGATATATACCTGAAACTCATATGATATTGTATGTCAATTATACTTCAATTAAAAAAGTGAGGTATTATGTTAAACAATGCCATTCAGATGATTTATTATTCTCTAACGCATAATCATTAATAGCATGCTACACTAAGGGTGCACTTTTTAAAAAATTTTTCTTAATGTTTATTTATTTTTGAGAGACAGAGAGAGAAAGAGAGCAGAGGAGGGGCAGAGAGAGAGGGAGACACAGAATCTGAAGCAGGTGCCAGGCTCCGAGCTAATAGCACAGAGCCTGACGCAGGGCTGGAACTCACGAACCACGAGATCATGACCTGAGCTGAAGTCGGACGCATAACTGACTGAGCCACCCAGGCGCCCCTGCACTGTTTTAATGTTGTGACTAAAATTCCATGAAGGTATTACTATAATTAGTTTGCTTTATCTATAACTTATTTAATATGATTTAATATGATTTTGGTAACACAAATAAGTCTGAATAAAAATACTGATGAATATTCACTTCTAGAAAACAGTATGATTTAATAAATAAGAAGACTAGTCATTTAAAATTTGCATATTGTTTCTCTAATAATGTGCTTTATAAATGTGCAAATATATCCTATGACCTTTGAAGCCATAAGGTATTTTTAAGTTTGGTAATTATAGAAAATTGAAACAGCTCAATACATGGATGAAGGTAAAATAATAAGAAAACCCATAAAAACCTTTTAATATAAATCCAGAAAACAGCAAAATAAATTATTGCGGAAAATTAGGGTATATTCTGTGGCTTTATCTTGTGTTTTTTTTTTTTCAATCAAAGACGGAAAAGGGTTTTTTCCCCCAGTTAAATTTCCTTTTTTTGATTGAAGTCGATCTAAATTAGGCCAAGGTTGTTCTATGAAACAAGTATCTATAGTCCAATAAATATAATTATTTTGTAGCAGTTTGAATACGAGTTTTATTGTTTCTCTGCCTGCTTCTCTTCCTCCTCTATCTTTCCTCCCTGTCCCTCTCCTCCCCTCCTTGTCCCATTTTTGAGCAAAACACACATGCAGTAAAGTACTCTAATCTTAAGTGTGTAGCTCAATGAATTTTTAAAATATATGTACACTCAGGTAAGCATCATCTAGATCAAAATCTAGACCACTTCCAGTACCCTGAAAGATTCCCTTGCATTCTCTCCTAGTCAATATCCTCTTGCCAAAAAGCCATTACTTTGAAGGGTAGTTTTGTCTGGTCTTGAACTCCACAGAAAGTCTTTATGTCATATGGTTTTTTGGAACAACATTATGTCTACAAAATTAATCCATGTTTTTGGCTGTAGCTATGTGTATTCTTTTTTTATTGCTGCATAGTGTTTCATTATACGAATTTACCACAATTCATTTATCCAGTTCACTGTTAAGAGAATTTTGATTTTTCCCATTTCGATCATTATGAATAGTCTTTTGGTTAGACATATGCACTCATTTCTACTGGGTATATAACTGGAAAGAGAATTGCTGGTCATACAGTAGGCATGCATTTAGCTCTAGTAAAGACTGCCAAAAACTTTCACAAAGCAGTGGTGGTACTGACTTATATTCCTACCAGCAGAGTCTAGGAGGTCTGACTGCTCTAGATTCACACCAAGACTTGCCATTACAGGTTTTTTAATTTAAACTATTTTGGCAGGTATGAAATTGTATCTGTTGTGGTTCCAATTTGCATTTCCCTGATGACTAATGATATATTTCTATACTTATTGCCCATTTGTTCACACTGTTTGGTTAACTGCTTGTTCCAGTGGGTTGCCCATGTTTTAAAATTGGGTTTTCTCTCTTTTATTAATTGATTTGTAGGAGTTCTTTATATATTTTGGATATGAGTTCTTTGTCAGATGTGTGTATTGCAGTTATCTTCTCTTACTCTTATGTCTTGCCTTTGTAATTTGTTAATGGTAGCTCAGTAAACAGAAATTCTTAATGTTAATGAAGTTCTATCTGCTAATTGCTTTTATATGATTAGTACTTTTGTATTTTGTGTGTGGGGGGGGCGGTTTACTTCTTGTGATTTCTCAAATATCATTGCCTACTCTGAGGGCATGAAGAAATTCTTTTATATTTTCTTCTATAAACTTCATTGTCTTAATCTTCACATTTAAGTCTATGACTCATCTGACATTGACTTTTATGTATGGTATGAAGTAGGAGTCAAGTTTCATTTTGCCCATATGAATATAAATTAATCTAGCACTATTTATTGAAATGACTACCCTTTCTTCACAGCATTGTAGTGACACCTTTGTGATAGATAAATAAAGCAGCAATTTATAGATGGGTCTTTTTCTGAATTCTTTATTATGTTCCATCTGTCTATTCTTGTACCAGTTCCACACTGCTTTACTTACTATAACCTTATAACAAATCTTCATTTTTAGTAGTGTAAGTTAACTTAGTTTTATATCATAATTATCATTGTTATTGACTGCATTTCAAGTTAAAGTTTAGAATCAATTTGCACACACACACACACACACACACAACTAGAATTTTGTTTTGTTTTGTTTTGAAATGCACAATTGTTCCTTAATTGTCATAATGAAACAACTAAGTAAAAATATTTTTATTTCTTGGTATACTCCCAAGCAATTTAAGTTGTATTTAGGATTTGGGATAGGAGAGAGAGAGATGGCACAGATGTAAAACTATTTCTCCAGATTATTATAACAATCATTGCATCAAATGTTAGCAGTTAGACTTTCCTTTCTAGAAAGACCCCATGCTTTATCTGTCTTGTCATTCTGCCTCACTAAGGGTGGCTTGATCACTTAATGTAGATTGGTTATTTCCATTTCAATATAATTAAAATTAAATATAAATAAATGGAATTTTATTACTGTTATTCATAATAATATCATAGTAGCATTAAAATTCTTTAGAAGTTTTGTAATTCTTATTCATGTAGTCATTGTATTTCCTTTTATAATGAGCTTCAAAAACACACACACAAAATAAACAAGAGGTTGCATTTTTTTAAAAGTTTCCATGTAAAAGTATATATAATGTAATACTTAAGTATGATCAGAACATTGCAAGAAAGTAGGCATCTCTAGAGAATGGACTGTCTTAGGAGAGGTCTGCATTTTAGTGTTCACATGGTCAAGGAAATCAATTTAATAACAAATGAAGCTCACTGAATTTTGCATCTCTGCTTTTTAGAAAGCAGCTCTAACTTGCAGACATACAAGAGGTGAAGATTTCCAAAGACTGGGGCTGGAATTTATTTTATTTAACACATTTTTAAATGACCCAGAGAAAGGGTAATATTTTTCAGTGATCACTCAACTTAAACAAATAGGGAAAGATAGGCTCACACATAAACTTTGGAAAAACCTATCGAAGCCATGTGATAGAGTGTTTCATTTGTCAGTAGAGACACAGGGGGGATATTATAAGATGACATAACCACATTAAAAAAAACCCTGAAATCAGGTGCCTGGGTGGCTCAGTCAATTGAGCAATTGACTCTTGATTTTGGCTCAGGTCATAATCTCAGGGTCAAGAGATTGAGCTTCTTGTCAGGTTCTGTGCTAGGTGTGGGGTCTGCTTGGTTTCCCTCTCTCCCTCTTCCTCTGCCCCTCCCCCACTCTCAGACTAGTGGGTGCACATGCTCTATCTCTGAAAAAAATCTGAAATCTTTCATTTTTGGTTCAAGATTTCTCTGAATTCTAGTCAAGAAGCAATTCTAGAGTGACCCCTGAAGTCAATTAAAAAAAAAATAAAAGCAAATTAGAAGAAGGGATAAGGATGGCTGAGAAGAATGGCAGTCAAATAAATGTAGATCACACACAGGAAGAACTGGAGCCAAGGAAAGAAAAAGAGAATATGTCCAGAATGAAGAGCAAATGACAGTACAGACATTAAGGTAATGTAGTGTGTTGGAGTTGCCAAGGTAGGAAAGAATGTAAAGAAACAGATTATGCTCAACAACGTCATACATGGCAGAGAAATAAAAAGAACAGTAACTGGAAAGGGCTAATGTCTTGATATTTATCAGGTCATCAGTGATAGTGGCTATAAAATATATTAAATAAGTAGAACATTTCAGTCCAAAGGTGAGAGAGGTTTTAATCAAAATTTATCATATGAAAGATCCAAAAAGGTAACTCTCACTGACTTGTTCACTGCCTCCTGTAGAACTGGAATGGGGGCATCCTTTGGGATTTAAAAGAAGAAAAATGTAAAACAAGTAAATGGTACTAGAACTTTACATAACGGATATTGAAATTATGGAAATGTATTACTTCAAGATTCAATATAGGTTGAAATAGGAATGTATTTTAAAAGGTTTAGATACATGCTTGGATGATAGATTTCTGATGAGTTCTCGAGGAAAATGTCTTGGCATTCTGCTGTTAACATAATGGAGAGCAAACATACCCTCCCACAAACCATTTGTTTATACCGTTTTTAGAGACAGAATTCTCCAGCCAGGAAAGCTGAAATGTGTACCAGCACGACATTTCTTATTAGTTTGTGTGAATAATTGCATATTTTTAAAAGTATGAAGAAAAAAATTACAAATCTCTTACACCAAAAATAGCAGTTGCTTAGATCCCTTGGGAAAATGCCACCTGATAAATTAAAGATGAATCGATGATTAAGGCCAAAGAAAGAACTGCGATAACAACAGAAAACTGTCCTTTCTAATCTGGAGGGGAAGGAAACAAGGTTTCACTTTCTAATTTATTTTCTTTTTAAATGAAAAAGGTTTAAAAAATGTACACATTTAGCAGAATTACCAGGAATTATTGGTGTGTTTCATTACAGATATTTTAAATTAATCAAACTTTTTCAAATTGGAGAGAATTGTCCGACAGCTTTAATTCTAAGGAATTCAGTGTATTTTGTAGACATCAAAACCTAATTACTGGTACATTTCTTAGCAAAATGTTACGTGAAAAGAAATCACATTTCTGTTTTACAAATTGAGAAATTGAAAAATCGATAGCTTGTTCTGAATTACCTACTGACTGCCCCTGCTCAAATTTTATTTTGTTGGAGGAAGCAGAGAGTGGGATGAAATACTTTAACAGAGGGACTTAGAAGATTTAAGTGGCATTCAGTCTAACCATGGGTTCCATGGTAACCATATGGGCTATGCAAGCTGTTCAAAGAATAGCCAAAACATTTAGGTAGACAGGATGTCAAGCCAACCAAGGTTGAAATTTGAACACTGTAATTCTCTTGGCTTGAAAGCCAAGCTTTCAGAACAAGTACTTGGTGGAGTCCTCTTTTTTTTTTTTTTTTTTTTTTTTTGGCTATTCTAGCCAACGCGAATCATTTAAAAACTAAAGGATCAGAAAATTGTCCCCTCTAGTACAAGCCCCTTCCAGTTCTGAAAAGTTGGTCTTGCTTCAACTCTGTTCTTGGATAAAATTTGGAGGGCAGCTGGCATGTCTTTCTTCACTTGGCCAGCTAAAGCAATCAAGCCAGGGGCAATTTGTCGTGCTTAGAAATTGGGAAAACTAAGGTGCAAGCAAAATGCCACTGAGATATATACAGGCTGAAACTAAGACTGAGATCCATCTCATTGAGTAGAATCATCTGTACTTGTATAGTTCTGCGTGCCATCCAATCAGTCATCTCCGTACAATGGTTATTGTGAGTCTATGCCAGGACGTGTGCTGTAAGGTGTCTATGGGGTTGAAGGGTTGGGGGAAGCATCATTCAAAGGATAAGTATAATTCGAAGAGCTCATATTCCAGTTGGGGAAGAATGGAAGGGGTGAGAAACCCTACAATCTAACATAGTAAGTACTCTGGGAGGAGTGAATACAAATTGCCAGAGGAGCACTGAACAGGGAGTCACTTTATGTTTGGGAGATCTGGGGAAGATTTCAAAGAGAAACGGAATTTTGAAAAATGAGTTGGAGGGGCGCCTGGGTGGCGCAGTCGGTTAAGCGTCCGACTTCAGCCAGGTCACGATCTCGCGGCCCGTGAGTTCGAGCCCCGCGTCAGGCTCTGGGCTGATGGCTCAGAGCCTGGAGCCTGTTTGCGATTCTGTGTCTCCCTCTCTCTCTGCCCCTCCCCCGTTCATGCTCTGTCTCTCTCTGTCCCAAAAATAAATAAATGTTGAAAAAAAAAAAAAAGAAAAATGAGTTGGAGCTTCTGTGCCAAAGAAGTGGGGATAAGGAGTGGTAGAGTTGGGGTGTCTAGAGGTCTTTCCAGACCAAGAAAAATACAGATAATTCTACCCCCTTTACCTGGTCTTTCTTTTTTTTAGGTTATAAGTATTTTGAGGGCAAAGACCATAATGAAAGCATTTTTCTATCCCTTACCATATCTAGTCTAGGGCATTAGATATAGCAATATTCAATAAATGGATATATTTTCAATAATTGTGGTTTAGATGATTTCTGAATCTACCATTTTCACAAATGTGAATATTTTCTCCATCACTAATAGGATACTGCGTTTTAGGTGACTAACACTTTTTGTTCAGTTGGGTCTTAGAGATTAATGGCTCTGATCCTTCGTGAGAGCCTCTTTATCAGCACAAGGCTTTTGTTACATTTCTAACTTGAAATAAATTACCTGAAATTTCAATTTGTCTTGAATTCTGTGGAGGTCACGTTCTGTCACCCTTGAACAGCAGCAGCTTTGACGGTACCTGTGTCAATAAGGAAAAGGTGGTGCAGTCAGTGAGATATGATCATCAGCCAGAACCTGATGCTTGGGGTCCTCATCACCCTCATCCCACAGGGAGAAACAATGCAGTCTTGTTTCACAGAGCCCTCACAAAGGAAGTCCCGCCCACCACATCCCGATAGCCATACAGTAGCAAGACTAAGAATAAAACAAATATGGACATGTGTAAACAAAGCATATGTCAAAGGACTCCTAATTAGAAGTTCCATAACCTGTCATCAAAGAAATATGCCCAAATCATCAGCTTTTGTCATTGGAAATTAGTTGATTTAGTAAATAATTTCAGACCACTGTATGGGTAGCCAGTTAAATCCATCTGATTTATAGGTAACTACATTTCAAAATATCTTTCTCACATTACATAAGAAAAATTTCTCAGATTACATATGAAAAATTTGTACAGTACATAAAAAGATACTATATTGTGTGTATACAAATACATCCTTCTGTATGTTATGATGTTTTAACATCCTAAAAAAAATCTTTCTGGCTATGAGGAGAGACTGCCTCTCCCACGGCTAGTCAATTGTTAAAGGGGCTCAGCTAGGAGTATGCCTTTGATACATAAACTACCCAACCTAGAGCTGTACGTCCTCTGCATGGTCTATTCACCCTAGGAAGCAATATTCCTCTGCCTTAGTCATTCAGGGCTGGGTACCAGAGAACTAGGAACAGCCCCTTTAGTTTAGAGCCCACAGAAATGATTCAAACTAGCCAATCTTAAGCTGTTTACCCTGCCTTACCTTGCCTTTCCTACGGAAACACCACTAAAGGCTCTAGTCTCAACTATGCCCTTGACCCTGTCTTCTGTCTCCTGACCACTCTGTGTCTGCCCACGTGTCCCTGCATGCCATGCCTCCCATCTCTAGGACCTGTGACCAGAATAAACTTCATTTTCCTGAGCCTCTCCGTTGACTTCTTTTAAGCCATACCTGACTGACCATCTCGTAAAAGAATACAAAACACCTGACAAAGAGGAAGGTTTAATTGAGGATAGAAAATAGCAGCTGTTTTGTGACGAGTTTCAAATTAAGTCTTTGGAAAAACAGTTGCCATTGCTATTTGAGATTGAAGCAATATATTCTAGTGAAGATTAAATTAAGTGATGATGTCAACCACATCAAGGGACATTGTTTGAGCCCTTAGGTTCCCAGTTACTCTTTGACAAATTCTACTCAGAAACTTGTGCACACAGGCAAATGTTTGTTACTGTACACCTGTCAAATGTCTCCCCGCTCCCAGTCAGTTCCGCCCATACTGGGAACGTCACTTGGAGCCGATTATTTCTTCTTTCATTTTAATTTTATCTACCTTGATTTTTTTTTTTTTTGGCCACCTGCATTTCATAAGCAGTATTGGGAAATGGTAAGCATGTGAGTTTTGAAGTTAGATACACTTGAGTCTGAATCCTAATATATTCATTCATTTATTCATTCATGGTTTTTGAAGTCAGAGGTAGAGTGATTCATCCACTGGCTTTGTTACATATTAGCTGGGGATTATGGGAAAGTTTCATAACTTCTCTGAGAATTTGTTTTCTTATCTATAAAATGGGGATATTAATCACAGTTAACATTTGTTGAGTGTTTGCCAGATGCCATTGTAAATACATTATCTCATTTTATACTCACACCAACCCTATAAAGTAGTTACTGTTTACCCCCTGCTTTGAAAAAAGTGAGTCTTATGGAAGTTAACTAATTTCACCAAGGTTATTCAAATAAGTGGGATGAGAATTAGTATCCAGGCCCAATTTTTCCAAAGTATATGTTTTTATTCATTCTTCTATTATTCAACAACAGTGGGGTTTTTTTTTTTATTTGTATAAGTCTTTTTATTTTACTTATTTATTTATTTATTTAAATATGAAATTTATTGTCAAATTGGTTTCCATACAACACCCAGTGCTCATCCCAACAGGTGCCCTCCTCAATACCCATCACCCACCCTCCCTTCCCTCCCACCCCCCATCAACCCTCAGTTTGTTCTCAGTCTTTAAGAGTCTCTTATGCTTTGGTTCCCTCCCTCTCTTACTTTTTTTTTTCTTCTTCCCCTCCCCCATGGTCTTCTGTTAAGTTTCTCAAGATCCACATAAGAGTGAAAACATATGGTGTCTTTCTCCCTATGACTTATTTCACTTAGCATAACACTCTCCAGTTCCATCCACGTTGCTACAAAAGGCTATATTTCATTCTTTTTCATTGCCACGTAGTATTCCATTGTGTTTATAAACCACAATTTCTTCATCCATTCATCAGTTGGTGGACATTTAGGCTCTTTCCATATTTTGGCTATTTCAACAGCAGTGGTTTTTAAGCTTAATTGCAGATCAGAATTACCTAAGGAGGTTTTTTTCTGTTTTTTGTTTTTTTTTTTTTTTAAGTTACAGATGGTTTTCGGGGATTCTAAACTATCAAAGTAGGCCTGGTTAGGTACCGGAATTAATTTTTTTTTAAAGTTTCACTGATGATTCTGATGTGCGTCTAAGATTGATGCACATCATTGCCTTAAAAGGATCACATATTGTACGTGTAATGGAAATGATAATTTGAAATGTAGTAATGATATTTATGCTTTGACAGTATTTTTATTGACTAGTCTAGTGAGCCCAAGTTATGTACCTGCCTTGGAAATGGTGGTGTCAGAATAGATATGCAGAGAGAAATGCTTAGTATTCAGCCCTAACACCCAAATAGGATTTTGTCAGAGGACATAGCTTTAAGAATCAGGCTATGTCAGGACAGACATCAATGGACAAAGCATAGCATTTTCAAAACTGTCACATCTCAGTATGGGACTATGTCACCAGCTTTCTGTTTTATGTGAATGACCACAGTTCTTAAGGTCCGATAGCTTTGCAGAAATATGCTTCTGGTCACAATGTGGAACAGAGATATAGAGTATGGATAGAACATGGAAAAAAGTCTTAGTAAACATCTCTATAAAAAATCACAGATTATTACAATTTGGGGTATGCCATTACATTCATTTTCAAAAACATTACGTTACCCCAGAATAATTTTAGAGTACTACCAGTTAAAGCAAAGCAAGGGGAAATATTGGATAGTCAGAACATTTTTATCTTTTTATAATAATAAATGTTAATGAAGTTCCTTATTTAGCTATTGTCTAATGCACTTTGAAATAAGTGGTAATTACTTTATTATTAGCCAACCTTAGCTCTTTGGTTAATCAATTCAAATGGCTTGCCAGGGAAGAGATATTTAAAAACTCAGCACTGAAAATGTAGGCAAGTTAATTTGGTAACATTATAGTCAAGGTAAAAAGTTCTTTTAATCATATGGCATAAAATAATGAGTAAATGGTTATTTAATAATTAGTTTGAATTTTACCTGTTAACAATAAAGTGTTTAAAATTTCTTTTGAGTAAATGCAGAGTTTGACTGCCCCTTTCAAATACTTGACAATGCATCTTTTTCTGGACATTTACAAAGGGATCTATATAATTAAAACAAATGGAATTGAATACTTGTGGGTGGGATATGAACTTGCAAAGATTTGATACAAAAAAGGATTTCTCAGAGTGTGTTTATTTATAGATATAAAACCGTGAAAAAGCCTTTGAAATTCACATACAAAATGGTCCAATACACTTGTTTAAGACTTTAATACAATGGGTGGATGCAAGTCTCTTGAATAGATCAGGTGTCAAAATATGCCAAAAACATAATATTAGCAGGTTTCAACCCTGCTAATATTTTAGAGAATGAAAAACATTTCTGATGCTTCTGTCAGAAGCTTTCTTGGATCTTGACCTAATTTGTTGGAATGATTTAAGAATTTAAAACTTGCTGTTTCTGTCTCTGGCTAGTTTAATTCATCATTTAGCTCTCTCCAAGACTAAAGACACATAGCAAAAATAGCTCTTACATATCAAAATTTAAATGAAAACAGCCTCTATATCATGCAGAGTGGAATATTTGCTAATCAAATGTTCGCTGTGGCAATACTTATAGAATTGTAGCAGAGGACATCTGACCAAGTGTTAATGCTTTGCAGGAAAAGAAATGATGTTATTTGCTTTGGATATAAAGTCATTTCTTTTTAAAAATTAGCCTATTTAATGCATGGGAGATTGCCATATTCCTTCATTTAATGTTGCATTCTCTATAATGATTTCTGATTACCAAAATGCATAGTACAAATGCTAATCAGGACCCTTTTCACAACAAGTGCGGATGCTGAGTGCCTCCTACGAGTTTAATCACAGTGTGTGATTCACACAGTAATGGGTCATAATTGCCCCCCACCAAGCTGTCTTGAGGGTCCCGCTTCATTTTATTGCCAGTGGACCTTATCAACCACTGAAATCTACTGTCATTGCCTTGAAGGTTGCAACCAATCTCTACATGCATAATTATTCCCAAATAAGGATGCCCAAGAAGGGTGAAGGATTGTATTTGTTCTCTCCCCAGTTTTATAATAGATTAAAAAATGAATAGCAGTATTTATATAATTTTCTATTACCTTTAATTTTTTCTTACCTGGAGAGACAGTTTGATTGCCATCCAGATAATTGAATTAAATCTAGTTGGTAGCTAATGTACAGATGCATTAGGAAGTTTTTTTTTTATTCCTATTAGCTTCAGACATCTTAGGGTTCATTTTCTCTTTAATACCTGGGGAGCTATACATATAAATCACTATCACTTTAGAGAATAACAGCCTCCATAATTTCTTTTTCTAAATGAAACTTGGAGGATTCCAAAATTTGTAACTCACTTTTGTAAATTGTTAGGAGTGAACTGGTCAGCTGTACGGCCAGGGGGACTGTGGTGTCCACTTGGTAGACTAGTGTGTGCATAGAATAAGTGGCTGTCTAGGTTAGTAATATTTCAGTGTCCCCTTCCTCCTTAAATAACTACCTCTCTCTCTCTCTCTCTCTCTCTCACACACACACACACACACACACACGATGGTTTGTTGATAACTAAAGTGATTTTAACAAGCACAAGCTATTGGGGTTTCATAATTAGAGAAATCAGGCAATAAAAATTTATTGAGCACCTCCTATGTGCCAGTCATTGTCTAAGGTGCTGGGAAAACAGTAAAGAGCAAGATAAATTATTTGGGGGTATAATTATGGAATGTAAAATTATTTTAGAACTAGAGAAGGAGGTTGTACAACATTGTAAATGTACTAATTTACAATTCAGTAAATTGTTTTGAATTGTTCATTATTAAATTTTTTAATGTCTACTTATTTTTGAGAGAGAGAGCGTGCAAGTGGGAGAGGGGCAGAGAGACAAGGAGACACAGAATTCTAAGCAGGCTCCAGGCTCTGAGCTGTCAGCACAGAGCCCAACGCGGGGCTTGAACTCATGCTTTGAGATCATGATCTGAGCCAGAGTCGGACGCTTAACCAACTGAGTCACCCAGGTGCCCTGAAGTGTTCATTATTTAAAGTTAATGATTAATTTTATGTTATATAAATTTCACTTCAATAATAAAAAAAAAGAGACATCCTTGCTCTCTAGACTCTTATAAGCTAGTAAGGGTAGAGAGAACACACAAAAATAACACAGTAGCTTAAATTAACAATAGTATATAAATGACAGCAAGATTTGATGGGGGTAGGGCTGGGGGGAGCAAAGGACTACTAAAGTTGGAATGAATATATAATAGAAAGATTTAGAAAGAACAAATATCCAGGAGAAGGTGATTCCAAAACAATTGCCTACTTAAAAATTGTATCTCAGACTCACTCTGCTTTTTCTTCTTTATAATTGGACAATAACAGAATTTTAGCTAGGTTTCAAGATTCTGATTTTTTAATTAAAAAAATGTTTTAATTACCAAGAGTATTGCTGATATTTCCTCAAAGATTTAAACATAGAATTATCATATGACCCAGCAAAACCACAAATAGGTATATACTCTATAGAAGTGAAAACAGGTACTCAAATACATGTACATGTATGTTCATAGAGGTTTTATTCACAACAGCCAAAAGAAAGAAATAGCTCAAATGTTCATCAATGGATGAATATATAAAGAAATTGTGGTATATACATACATTAGAATATTATTCAACTATGAAAAGGAACAGATACATGATATAACATATAAGTAAAAACACACTCAGAACATGCTAAGTGAAAGAAACGAGAAGCAAAATATTACAAACCATATGTTTGTATTTATGAAATACATATAATATCTACATCTATAGAGATATAAAACACATTTGTCATTGCCAGAGGCTGGGGATTGGAGAAAGAGGAATGGGGAATAACTGTGTAATTGGTATAGGTTTCCTTTTGGGATGGAAAATTATTTTGGAACTAGAGAAGGTGGTTGCACAATGTTATAAACATACTAATTTATAATTCAGTAAATTGTTTTGAATTGTTCACTTTTTAAAGTGAATGATTAATTTTATGTTATGTAAATTTCACCTCGATAATAAAAAAAGTATTGCAATATGTTACAGGTAAGGTAGCCACGGAAATATGGAATGTTGTGTGGTACCCTCATTTATTTATTGATTTGTTCATTTATTTAACACATACTCATTGCGTGTGTACCATTTGCCAAGCACTGTATTATGTGTCATCATCAGGATAGGCTTAGTTGGTGTCTTCTTAGCTTACCATGTAGGTGGAATATAGACAAATACAAGTATTTTATATGGACCATCGAAGTTTTCCTTCTTGGAATGCCCACCTCACACTTTACAAGTTAACTATAAGTTTTCTAGTTATAAATAACGGGTTTTTTTTCTCTTTAGTGCAAAGGCGCAGTATATGTTTCTTTAGGTACCAATTTCCAAAGTTGGATGCTTCAATCACTTCTTAAAATTCAGCACTGAACCCACCATGTTAGTAAACAAAATGGATATTTGGGTCACTAAGGATGTGTCTACATAGCACAAATTTCTGCAGATATAAACTCCAACCCCCATTCTATCAAAATCTATAGCACTGCATTTTTTCCCCAAATACTTTCCACAGAGAACTCATTTAGCAAGTCAAGAGAGGGAAATGCTCCATATAATATTTTTTTTAAATTTATTTTTGAGAGAGAGAAAGAGAGAGGGTCAGAGAGCGAGGGAGACACAGAATCTGAAGCAGGCTCCAGGCTCTGATGTCAGCACAGACTCTGACGTGGGGCTTGAACCCACCAACTGTGAGATCATGACCTGAGCTGAACTCAGATATTTAACCGACTGAGCCACCCAGGTGCCCCCTCCATATAATATTCTAATATTCTGTATTGTAGAGTCCAAGTGTAAATTAGCATTCCACACCCTCTGAAGAGCTGTACAGAAATATATTTCTTTTACCTTATTTAAGCCAAGATTTCTTAAAGTTACTTCACCATAGGATTTCTTTTTTTTGTTTGTTTGTTTTTGCACAAACACCTATAATTATCTGAAAGAACTGGTATTATGTGGGTCACAGATTGTGAAATGCAGGTTTAGTCATCTAAAGCTCTTCCATGAGTTAGCCCTGCCATTATGGCCAAATAATTTACTTAGCACTGATCACAGAGTAGGCTAATGCTCCCATCTACTGAGTTGGCTTCCTTGTTCTACACGGCACTTATCATTGCTGAGATTATATTGCTTATTATCTTATGTAATCACTATTGCTTCCTCTAGAGCATAAACACTACAAATGTAGGGATTTCCTATGTTTTGTTCACTGCTATATCTCAAGTTTCTGGAACAAGGGCTGGCACCTAGTAGGTGATGAATATATTTTTCTTGAATGAATGAATGAACGGAGTAGGTGCTGGAAAATACAAATTGATTTATTGGCTTAGTTCTTAATACACAAATATTGTAAATATTACGTTCTTGTTCTGCTAAGAGGAGATTTGGGCAGGTATGTAGTGTAATCAGGATGGTTTAACAGGACTCCAAAAACAGCAATTTCACTTACCAGTTGGTTAATAATTTCCTTTTCTTGATACTATGATTATAATAGATAACAATATTAATATTAGTAAAAATAACAGAAGAATGTGAACTGCCAAGAACGTCTTGGACAGTAAATGAAACAGGATTGGATTTATTATCTGTCCAGTAACTCTATTTTGCTTTATGACTAAAGAGTTGGAGAGAGCCTGGGTAAACTGATATTTTCTCCTACGTGACAGTGAAAGCAGCCATGACTAATCATTCGATGACCCAAATCTGGGTCCAACTCTGCCATTAGCAGCTGGGTAAATCATCATGTAACTCATTTTTCTGGGCTTCTCTTTTTTCACTTGTAAAATAACAGAACTAGACTAGCATGTCTTTCAGGGACCTTCTGTATTCAACATTCCAGGATTCCCACAGTTCTGGATCAATTACTTTTCTTCTTTATAAATCAATCTAACTGCTTACTTTTATCACACTGTTTTGAATTCTTTCTCTGTGGCTACATTTATGGTCTCTTAGGAACTGACTTCAATAGGCCATTATCTGGGTTCACTGGGTCCTTGTTGTTATTCTGAGGTCAGCTTCTGCCCACTCATTTGCCATCCATCACCAGTCTCCAGATCTCCCAAACAAAACCTCTTGAACAAATCATCACTTTCAAGGGTCAGGCTGAGGGTCAAACATCCCTAAAAGCACATTTCCCACCAACTAGCACTTGGTGTACAGACTCTCATCACTCAGAGTCCCATATCAACTGAGTCCTGGGGGATCCACTTGGGAAATCAGTCACATTGTCAGCTCTGTCATTCCACTCCTGCCCATTCAGTTTATGGAGAGGATCTGTGTGGTGCATATAGATTAAACCAGGCCTCCTCTCTTCCTCTTCCTTAGAGGCCAGGTCAGTCTTGTCTCCCCACGGGAAACTCAGTCCTGCCTTGTTTGGCTTTAAGATCCCCAGGATCTCAGACCAGGGGTCTCAAGCCTCTGTTTTCTGTTTATATTTTTCTCTGATGGGGATCTTCCAGGGCCAGTTCCGCTGAGGTCATTCAACTTCAGGCTTGAGCTTCTTTTGGAGCAGTGTCCAAGTGGGAGGGGAGGAAGACAGCATGGAGCAGGGGTAAGCTGTGTGAATGGATATTTTGTAGCCACATTATCTTTGTTGTCTCTCAGTTGAAAAGGCCCTTGAGACAAAATGACTTCCTTTCAGTGGCTCATGTGAAGGAAGCTTCCTGCATTCAGTTGTAGGTGCTAACGTTAAATCAAACGTTCATGTGGAATTGGTATGTTAAAATAAGAACTATTCTGGGGCGCCTGGGTGGCGCGGTCGGTTAAGTGTCCGACTTCAGCCAGGTCACGATCTCGCGGTCCGTGAGTTCGAGCCCCGCGTCGGGCTCTGGGCTGCTGGCTCAGAGCCTGGAGCCTGTTTCCGATTCTGTGTCTCCCTCTCTCTCTGCCCCTCCCCCATTCATGCTCTGTCTCTCTCTGTCCCAAAAATAAATAAACGTTGAAAAAAAAAAAAAATTAAAAAAAAAAAAAATAAGAACTATTCTAAATCTATGAGAGGGAAGACCATGAAGCAGTAAAATCTCCTTTAAAATAGTGACTTCTTGTTAAATACCAAAAATTAGCACCATTTTGCTGGTTCTAAACATCAAGTCTGAAGCGAAAACAATTTTTAGAGTCCCACAATGGATTTTTCAGAGTTCTTAAAAACATTATCATAAAACTTCCATATATTCTAAAATAATTAAACACAAGTTCTTCGAGATTTCTTGCCAAGGTCATTTGGAGATTATTCCCTGAGCTACTTTGTTTGAAATAAAAAAAAATTGTAATGTGAATTGTAATTACTTAGAACATTGTAGAATAAAGCTACAGTAAATTCCTTCACAGTTGAACTAAACTGTTTAACACATGGAATGTCTAATTGACAATTCTGTACCAAAGTGTAAATTTGTCAAGGAAGGATACACAACAAGTTTTTTTTAACATCTCAGTGAGTGCTGTTGTGATTTGGATCTATTACTTCTGAATATTGCATGAAGCTGACAAGCACTTGTCATTTAAAGACCACATGGAGGCATTTAGTTTTCCATTTAGACATAATAACACATTATGCAAATAAGCTTGCAAAGGAAAGCTGGAGGCTGACGTGAAATAAACTGTCAAACACAAGTCGCTAATAAATGAACATTTCTTTATAGATTGTCTTAATTTGGGGAGTTGAAAAATACATTTGGCTATGGTGAATCAGGGACCTTACTATAGTGGTACTTGGCTGAGGAAGCAATTTTTGACTTTACAACAACATTCCTTCCCTCCAATTATAAAGCAAGAGGTTTTGGCTTAAATAAAACTCCCAAAACTTAAATTAAAAAAATAAAGGACATTTGTAAGTACATTGTGTTTCCACACTTTCACGGTGTAGAGATACCTTAGCTTGATTTATTCTCATGTGATTATTTGCTTCTCAATTTTGTGCTGTGTATAATAGGTATGATGCTTTTAATTTGGCCCAGATAGCAGGTTATCGGAATTCAGAGGAATTTTGACACTTGTGATTTTGACCAGACAGGGTGTCTCAAAGAATACATCAAGATCTCCTAGAAACCATCTTAAATATCAATACTTCTGGAAGCCTCATGAAAAATGTGCATTCCTGGGTCCCAACCAAGACTGACCTAATCAGAATTTCACAGAGTGGGGCCTTGGAATTTGCATTCTAAAAAAACAGCACAGTCATTCAATAGATATGTTGAGACTCTCCGGATCAGACGGTCCCTGAAGGTCCATGACAAGTACCATCTCAAGATTGCTAGCGCTGGAATTTGTATTGCAAATCAAGTGTGACATGTAGTTGTGGATTGAGTTGTTCAGAGTCTGGCTCAAGATGCAGCATCTGCCCCCCAGGAAGGCTTTGTTCTCCGTTTGTCCCCCTGTGTCAGTCACTCCAAGGAAGTAATACAAGAACTACAACAAGACTGAACTCTTTCTCAGGGGTAATGCCCATTAGGACAGACCTGGTGGGGATGGAATGTTCAAACTGGAGAGCATAGCCAGGAGAAAGGGAAGGTCTACACCCTGGCTACAGGTGTAGCTTCCTCTCACCATCTGGAGTCTTTGTCCAGAGATAACCTTGAGGGCTTTTGGTCATAACATAGAAGAGATAGTAAAAAGTTTCTTCGGTAGCCCTCAGACCTCTTCTAGAACCAATAAACCATCAGAACCAAGAACGCTTTTTGGTTCCCTGGCTCTGCTGTGCTATTGGCTATTTGAGCAGTGGGGTCAGACTTTAATGCATTTGTTTCTGCATTCTTCTGTTTGACTTTTGAATGAGTCCCACTTTTTGTCCCTTGTTCAGATGCCTGAACAAAGTCTCCCTTTGCAGGAAGTGTCTCATTTGGTACCATCCTAATCTGTCTCTAACCCTGTAGTGCACTTGTTGCTTTTTCCAGTTGGAATCTCTTGGTTGCTTTAGTGTCCTAACCTCCATACGACCAGATTTTAGTCAGGCTCCTTAGAGCTCTCTTTTCTACTTGGCTTCAACCTTGACCCTGTCCTTGCTGGGCCTCCATAGACCAGTTGTAGCAAGAATTGTGCTAAGTCAGTTTAGTGAGAATCCCCCACCCTGGAAGATACCTGATCAAATTCCTCACACCCCAGGATCTGATCACCCTGAATGCTCTCAGCAAGAATCCTACTAAGTCTCTTTAACAACAGCCTCCTCTACCCTTGATGTCTTAGTAATTTTCTGTTCACTGACCTCCTCCTTGTCTTGGTTAGCTATCACCCCCCAGTTGCCTTTGCTGTATTTGAGTGGAGTTGGGTCCCATATTTCTCCCTATTGCGATAGTACTGAATAAAGACTTCTTCACTGTTTTTAAAAGTGTCGGGATAATTTTCTCCTTAATATTATGTGCACAGAGGAACCAAATTCCCATAAGCAGAGAAGGTTAAGAAACATTTAACCTAACCCTTTTGTTTTACAAACAATAAAAATGGCACCCAGAAAAGCTAAGTGAGTTATTTAAAGATATTTTCTTCTTGTTGCAATGTAAGCCAATTCCTTTTTGTATTACAGTGAATCATATCAGAAAAGCTGTTAACTTTCCCAGATTCACGTACTGTACTTTAAAACCATGAATGTTCTGGTCATCCTGTTCTTTCTGTTTAATAGGTTGGAGAAAAAACAGCCATTTATCAAACTTACGAAGCTCAAACTATATAGTTAGGGAGAATTTCCAAAGAAGGTTTATGTATCTTCAGTATATAAAATAGTATCCTGAAGCCAGAATTCTTCCATTAAAAAAAAAAAAATCTCTCAACTCCTTTCCTTTTGATTGTATTGTTCTTTAGCAAAAGTTACCCAATAAAAGGCCTGAAGAGTAAACACATGGCAAGCAATTGTGATCACTCTTCCTTGCCCTGGCCAAAAGCTTATTAGATTATATTGATTTACCAGCTCTTTCCTTGAAGAAATAGCCTAATTAAATGCTTAGTACAGCCTTTGAAGATGAGTTCAGCTCAATAGTTATCTTGGGTTCTAATTTTAGAAGCCCTCCCTTCCATGATTATATTTTGGATAATGAGAATTAAATGTTGATGTCTTAAATTGACACCCTTCTTATTCTTTAACATATTATTTCCTAGAGCAAGAAAGTTGTTGGAAGTCCCAGTTTAAATTGGGTCCAATCACAGAATATTTTTACCTTGAGTGCAAAGATTATTCTCTTGCTTCCTGGGAGGTGTATATGACAATTCTAATGTTCCTTCTTTCTTCAAAAAGTTAGTTGGAGAAAATTTCGAAGGCATTCTATCTTAAGCTTTGGAGTGGGTATTTCCTGCATTCAGGATGCTATCTCCTTTTTCTGAGTAATGGAGTCATAGGAGTCTTCTTTTTTTAATGGGCACTTTTGTCTTTATAAAAGAAAAGGACAATATTGAGGACTTTTTTGTTTTGTTGTAAAGCCACGAGATCTAATCCGTGGGCATGAGTTGGGCAGGGTGAAAGGTAGGCTTGTAGGGTTGCTGTTAGGAAAAGGTAGGATATATGGGTTCAGAGTAGCTGTGGCTTTTTCTCTTTCCCTTCCTTTTCAGGAATAACAGGACTCATTTCTGTGGTAGTAAAGGTTTGGCAAATCTAAATGGCACAATCTATCTTTCAGCTAAGATAGTCTAAACCTTCATTTTTTTTTTTGGCAGATAGTTTATCCCAGAGTAACTATGTGAACACTGTTTTAAAAGTAGAGTAAACATGCCAAATACGTACCTTCTCGTGGTTAAAAAAAGTCTTGGTGAGCCTTTGGTTCAAGACTGTTCCTTGTTTTAAATTGTCCATTTGAGAGGTCTTTGTTAGAAATATTCTTCTATACATACTTACTTTCCCAGTGAACAGTTGGTTATTTTTTAATCTACTAGGAGATGACTGTGAGAAATGTAACTTGCGTTCGCACAACTGAAAAACAACAACAACAAAAAGAGATTTCATTCTCTCCCTTTGTTTGGTTCCTGTGAAATTAAGGGCACCATCAACACTCCAGGGCATTTAAACAAATTTCCTTTTTGGAGGCTTTGATGGCCAGCAAATGGGCTGCGGATTTACCACGCTTCATAGAGCTGAAGAAGCCTTGCTTCGGCTGGTCTTGCTAGACATTCACACATGGTGTAATGCTGCCTCCACTTTCAGTTCAAAGCGAGCATTGTCTCCTGGGTTTTCACTTAGCTTCTATTGCTGCTTCTCATTTATTTTGAGATAACAGTTCACTTCAAACTAGATAATCTTCTGATCAGGGGGGAAAAAAAACAAAAAAACTCCTTCTTTTCCTTCATAAAATAACCTTTTCTTTGAAGACACAGTTCAGTAAATCCAATAAATCTTGAGGCAGCATGGCTTTTCATTGGCTGAGTACTACAATAAAATATGAAAACAAAGTCTTTTAAAGATGCTTTTGGTACAAGACTTTCTTTTGCTAAGTTTAGAAAACCATTTTATACATAAAATGGTTTGATAATATTAGCCCCCAAGTATTATAGTTGTATCCAAGCAGTTTCAGCTTTTGAGCTTTGTGTGTGGAGCAGTGGAAGAGAAAGCAAGACAAACAATGTGTGTGATTTGTTATCGAGAGGCTAAAGGAAGTTCAAACATGAATTCAAAATGCTGTTTATTAAACAGCAGATCCACAGAAATCCGTCTTAGAAATTGAAAAAAATTGCGAGATCAACTTTAAAGTGCAAGTTGAATCCATGTTTTAGAAGATGACTCAGCTTCTTGTGGCTGCGAATGAGTGTTACTGATGGCTGTTTGGGGATCTCATGCACTGTAACTGTCTATGAACCAACGATTTCTTTCTGAGGTTAGCAAATAAAGTCAATTAAAAACAATCCTAGGTCTGATTGGGAAAAACAAAATCCACACCAAAAACAACTGTGTGCTTTCTCCATTGGAAGCATGAAAATGATGTTCGTTAAAAAAGTTGTTTTGAAATTCACAACTTTTGTATTCTGCTCAAAGTTTCCTGCAAATGCGAATGTGTAAGTATATATTGGTAATATGTATGCAAAATTATGGGCAACATAGTTTGAGATTCATTGCAAGTCCCCAAACATGCTGATAAATGATCTGACTGCATGCAACTAGAATTATAATTAAAATTTAAGTTGAAATTTATACTAATGCCTTGTGGACTCCTGGTTGATAAAAAAAAAAAAAAGAAATACCGGTGAATATTCACTTGGAGTTTCAGTTTATGGAATGATTCTTCATTCATCATGATATGATTCCTGTAAGAGTTCTGTGAAATAGATAAGGCAGGTTACATAATCTCCACTGTGAAGAGAGAGTGAATAATAGCCAAGATTTATTGAGGATCAACTATGAGCTATACATTGTTTGAATATTTTACATATATTAATTCATGTATTTCTTTTCGCAGCCCTAAGAAATAGATGCTATTATTGTGCCACTCTGCAGATGAAGAAACGAATACACAGAGAGGTTGAGCAGTTTACAAGGTTGCATGGCCAGAAATGGTGGAGCTGGGATTCAAGTAGAGGACCAATTCCTACCCCATTTTGCAGATGAGAAACCTGAGGCTTAGAAAGTCTAAAAAACTTCCCCGAGGTCAACAGCCTAGTAACCGATGGTGCAAAAGTTCAAACAAGATCAGACTCTAAAATCTTAGCTTTTCACCACTTGATTACAATGTTTCATTGAACCTCGGTTTCTCACTGGCTGATTTGATGTTAGGATATTTAAGCTGATGTGTTGCTTAATTCTGGCCATTCTACACAAAAGATATACTGTATTGGCTTCTTTCTCCTACTGTATGAATTTTAGTGTCTATTTCTATTTTGCAGTTTTAATTATATGCAGATAGATGGCTTTTACTTGCGGTGTTGACAAAAAGGTTGAGGGTGGTATAGGCATAGTTCTAGGAGTAGAAGATGCAAGGCGTAGAGAAATGTACCAGGGTCACTGGGAAACCATTTTCAAAATACATCAGCTGAAGCCTCTGAACAAATATACCATACCAGGTGGGGTGGAGTGGGGGACTTTCAGAAGAAAGGAGCATAGCTCTGTGTAATTTCAGAAAGCTTCTGCAGCTGAACCTGATACTGTCTGTAGTCTGGTATCAAACGACGACAGGTTCCCTTTGCGTGCCTTTCACAAGTGATCTCTTGTCCTTCTTGGAAAAATGTTTATGTTGTAGATATGACCCGACAGTTACCAAGTACAATGTTAGAACTGTTTTCCTCTATCTAGATAATGTACTTTATCTTTCGTTTGTGGGCAGCATTTTCATGCTATCCATGGCCATTTAAAATCCGTAGGATTTTTTTCCCCTTACTGTGACCAAGGTAAAAATAGGTCTTCCTCTTTACAGTTCTCTGTATTAAATGTATCTGGTTTAGGTTCATTATTCCTGTGTGTTGAATTCCTTTTCAGTATGGATTTTGTAATCCAGTATATTAGCTATCTATTCCTCCCAGATTTATATCATATGTAAATTTGAAAAGTAGATCTTAATAAAGCTAATGATAAAAGAAAGAAAGAGAGAGAGAGAGAGAGAGAGAGAGAAGGGAGGGAGGGAGGGATCTGGGGAGAAAGGGAGGAAGGGAAAAGAAAGGGAACCAGGGAAGGCCAAATGTGAAAATTTGTGTATAAGGCCTCTCTCTGGAAGAATACAAACTAATCACATCTATCCATATTCTTTGGATGTGGCTGTTTATCAACTATTAAGATTTGGAACTATCATATTACTTAGTAATGTTTAAGGATACATGTTTTGAATCAGACAAGCATAGGTTCACATCCTGGCCTGGCTGTTTTGGCTATGGACAAATAATATAATATTTTTAAAACTTGGTTTCCTTCATTGAAAAGTGGGAATAATAATACTAATCTTGTTGTAAAGACCAAGGTTTTATATATATATATATATATATATATATAGCACCTATGTATATATAGAATAGAACATGACACACGGTAATTATTCAACAAATGAAAGCTATTATTAAATTTGTTATATATGAGGATATTGTGAACGAATTTGATTAATGTATGTCTTTCTATATCTGACTAAAACCTGATTTAAAAAAGTAATGAAGTAATTTTGGCTTGGTTTACTTTGTGGATCATTGATATATTTACATTTATGTCTCTTATTCTTGGAATAATCTAATAAACATTTCTAATCTACTCATGTTTCTTGGTTTGTAAAATCTTTGGCTGATGTTTTCATGTTTCTGTACACAATGGAGTAAAACCTTGCTTTTCTAACTCTGGAGTTAGGTGCACCCAGGTAGTGTCTACCATTGCTGAGGACCCAGGACTAAATAAATAGTTGAGGAGGTAAGCGTTCATGCATGCTTTTCTTTTTGGAAAGTCAACCTGGGTTTAGTTTTCTTTAGTAGCCACTTTCTGAAAGTTCTCAAAAAGTTTGTTTCCCCATCAGCTTAAATGAAATAAACCATAAAGATTTCAACGTTGGTAAAAAGTCAAAAGAAAGAAACTGAAAGATTTTTGTGGAGGGCAAGAAAGTGAATTATGAGATAGGATTGGTATTTTTTATTCAATAGCCAATTTCACACAATGTCATGTTTTGTTGTGGAAGAGGGGTTAAAGAGATATTAAAGATTTATCTCAGATTAAATCAGATCTTATTGCTTTTGACTACAAAGTAGACATGCTGGAAGAGTTTCTTGTGATCCCCAGAGGAAGTTTGAATGGGTTTCTGAGTGTGCCAAGAGATAACTTTTCAGATGTAAGCATATAAGCAGGACTCAACCAACATTTTTATTTCTCTTTTTGTAGTTTCTAAAATGACATTAGTTCTAAGATATTTAATAACCCCAAGAAAATATTTAGTTTATTGCATGCATTTTATGTAACATTTTACTGTCACTTTAGACTTCAGGAATAAGGGTCAGTAATTTTAAAACTCAATGCAGTGACAGAAAACCACTGGCATTATTAACTTTCAGATCAATGAGGAGACTAGAAGAATGTTTTAACAAAAGAGCTAATGGCTGTTTTCTTTAACCTGTGGTTGGAATAATTAAATAGCATGGCCTTTTCATGTGACACTGAAAGTGAAATGGAGTCAGACTTTTTACATCTGAGTTTTGTAGAGACCGGCTTTGGCAAATGTGCAATAGGTTTCAATTTTATTCTTCTCTTCTTAAATTGACGTTCTTCATTTCAGAATGATGTGACTCGTATTATTCAACATTTATTTAGCACTGGCAATAGACTCAGCTCTTCACGGAATATCACAGAGTAGGAATAATCCCTTCCCAGTGGGCATTGTATAAAAATTAGGTAAACAAAACCCCAATATTATGAGATAATTATCCACGACACGAGGCAAAGGTAGAACACTACACAAGCACTGTGCTCTTTCAGAAGGTAATTTAGTACACAAGAATGGATGCAAGAGTGCCCACACCTCGGTGCTGTCATCTGGAATGCTGGTAAGACACCCCCCTAAAGCTCAGTTAAAAAGCACAGCTGAATTGAGCACAAAGAGAAACCCATGGATTTGTGAATGTTACTGTGCCTTCAGTGAAGCTTTATCTCAGCACTGTGATGATTTAAAAGCAGTAGTGATTTTCCTAACATTGCTACAGTTTCGACCACCCAGCTATTTTGCTCCTTTGTGATTCCAAATGAATTATTGATAAGGAATACTTCAAAGGTGTGCAAAAAATTCTTTTACACTTAACATTTATAAAACAATGATGTTGATGGAGGGAAAAAGAAAACCCCTGTCAATATTTTTTCTGAGACTAAACAATAACAAAGTGCCTTCAGGATTCATTTTAATGAGAAATACTAGGTGGCTCCGTGGAAGTCTCGAGACAGGCAGCGCACACTAGGAAATTAATTATCGCTTGGCAGCCAGGCAAATGTATGCGGCTTATGGTGGCATTGCAGAAAATAAATATTCTTTTAATCAGCGATGCTGGCTTATTTCCTCAAAGGTAACATCAAACTTTAAATGCATAAGTCACATATATTTAGGAAAGGATTTCAAAACAAAGGGCTGGCTTGGCTTTTCTGACTACCATTTTCAGGTTCGTGTTTGCACAAGGCTTCCTCCACGTAAGGTACAACTGATCCCTTAGTCTTGTCCATGCTCAGAGAACAGGGCTATCATTACCGACAGCATTTTATCTAAGCCTGACTCTGATCTGTGCTGGAGGAGACATTGACTTTCATGATGGTTTTATGGATCGATGATTCAGGTGGTTCTCCAGATAGCTCTGCTGGGTTCCTGGGCCATGTTTGCAAGTCAAAGCTGCGTCTCCTCCCCTAGGTGGAATTTCTCAGCTCAAGGATTCACTTCTTAGCTGCCTCCAGCTCATGCAGTTGGCAGCTGACGGGGCAGCGCTAGTAATGCGACCGGAGTCTTCAAAGCGGCAGGTGATAAGAGACGCTGGGATTTTAACAGCATAATGAATTAATTCACAAACTCACTGAGCACAAATGATAACTTGGGTACAATTTCCCGTTACAATTAGGAGGGGATTGCATTGTTTTACAGGATAAAGGTATTAGTCCTGATTCTTGTAATGTAATGTGTAGCATCCTGGTATCTTTGAAGAAAAGCCAGGTTCTGGATGTGTGAATTTGCCCGTGACCAGCTCCTGAAATGGATGCAAATTGAAATGAGTGATTTCTGTGATAGTGAAGTGTGCTGTAGCGTGGCCTCTGTACCCAGATCCTTAAGAGGGGCTGGCAGAGCCTCAGAATTTCATTTTGCCTGAACTTTTATCCGAAAGCACCATAACCAACCCTTCTTTAAATTTACGTCAAACTTTTATTATATTTTGAGTTCATTGAGGCTGAACATGCAATCTTCATTTTGTACTTGAGCCTCATAACCATTTCAGTGACTGCCTTCAAAATCAACAGATTCGAGACAACTTCTAATTCCTAAGTTCATTATGGAGAGGGAATCATTCATATCCTTCCTATTATTTCTGGTGTTTTCTCCAAAATTGTCTCTTGTAGAAGAAATACAATTTTAAATCTCAGAGACAGTGGTCAAAGAAACAAGTTCCCCTTTTTTCAGGGCTTGATTGGCATCACCAACAGTATTTTCAAAAAGGAAATTACAAGTTTATATGTTAATAAATGAGTATGTATGCTAATGTCTATTTTAGAATTCGTTTCTATCATTTTTTTCTTTTTCAGATTGTTGAGCTACTAAAGGTAATCAATACAATCTATTGTGGTTACCTGTAGAATGCTCAGAGTAAAGACGAGGTGTACAGGGTAATTAAAAAGTATCACTTGGTGATAATAGAGGTGATAGGTTTAATGATAAAATACTCTTTCTTTCAGATGACTTACACTGAAATGATATATTCATTCAATACAATGAATATTCAATGCAATTCGATAAATATTCATTGGACACCTGTGCTAGGCCCTAGGGATATTAAGATGAGAAAGATTCAGTATTGGTTACTTACCATGGTAGATTGTATTGTTCTCAAATATTCACTCCCCTTCGTATAATAAGAGGATTGTGTGTGTCCCTTGCAGTATGTCCTGCGGGAGGGGAATATACTTCTCTCTCCCTTCCTTGGCTGTGTGACTGACTTTAGCCAATGGCACATGAACGGACACGATGTGTGCTAAGTCTGAGCAGAACATTTAAGAAACATCCAGCGTTGCCATCACCGCCCTTGCTCTTTTCTCTTTGCTGTGAGAATGGCATGTCTCAACAAAAAGCTGCTTCTGACTCAAAACACAACCCTAACCCTAATGTGAGTCCTGGAATGAGAAGACTGAATAAAGCCCCAGCAGATGACCCACAGCTGCCAACGTGCGCCAACACGTTTGTTGTAAGTCGCTGAGATTCTGGAAGTTGTTTATTCACCACACTGAAGCCAGCTGAAACACTTTGCCTGGAGTTCGACTACAGTATGTTAATCTAAGACATTAAAAGTTCTGACAGTCTGCTTAGAAGCTTATGACCAAAAAAAGAGACTAGTTCTAGTCCAAGAATCCTACAAACTACAGTTATGTAACAGTCTTGAGATGGACTGTGAGCAGATTACATCTGGGTTATTGTGGCCAAATTTGGATGCTGGTAAATGTTAGTGAATTAATCGTGTGTCTATCTTTATTGAATTTAGGTCACCAAAAGAAACAACTCTGTTGTAATTTAATTGTCCCAGATGTACTGACCTGGTCCAAGTCAACTGGTAGTTCAAGGTCAAAGCTTCCATTTTTTTTTGTTTATCCAGTAGAGTGAGAATGAAGGCTTTTTTCAGGGCAGTTAACATGTCAGGGTTTTCCATGCCTAATATGCTATTGCCTCTCAGTATATATTAGATATCAACAAACATTTGTCGCTGTCTTAGGGTCCAGGCTGATATAGAGAGGATTCTTATGTAACCTAATGTATGAGAAAGTGTGTGTATTATAATGTGTGGGTGTGTGTGAGAGAGAGAGGCAGGAAGGGAGGGAAGCTAAGGTTTTAACTCAATTCACACTGTAGTGTGCTTTTTAAGGCCTTTACTATGTACCTGTACATACCAAATACCAAGTGAGAAACCCAATGAGAATAAGGAGAAAATCTGAAACACCAAGATCACTTAACATATTTATATTTGTTGATTCATTCTAGGATATATTTTCCTATACATCCTTTGCCAGTTGCCTTTCCTTAGACTTTGGAACTAGGATACACAATATGGTAGACATTGCTAGTGTTCCCCGGTGTTTGGTTCCCCTCTCCTCCCTTAGCACACAGCACATTCCATTCCCTACTCCCCTGGCAGCCTGTTAGGTCATGTGACTGGTCCTAGCCCCTGGATCTGAATGGCAGTGCAGTATGTCACTCATAGGCTGAGGCATGGCTCCCTAGGTCTGTTGTCTCCTTCCACGGGTACTCTAGAAACACGTGCTCAAGGACAGTGGCCACCTCATGGCATCTGAATGGATCCTTGACTCACTGCTTGCATGTACAAGGGAGTTTCTGTGATCAAGAAATGAGTTTATATATATTATTTGTTACTAATACATAGTCAAGGACAACGTATAGTTTGTGAACCCTTCTCATTCTTTGCCTGGAACTAGAGTTCTTTTATCTTCTAAAGTCTGTCTTTCCTTCTTTTTTTCCTCTCTACCTTCCTTCCTTCCTTCTTCCATTTTTCCTTCTTCTTTTCATTCCAAAAGTATTTATGGAACAGGAACCATATGCCAAGATCTGTACCAGAATTACCATGATAAACAGCAGAGACATAGATCCTGCCTCATGGATTAATAGGATGGTAAGGATAACTAGCATTTTTTAATTCCTTTACCCTGTACCAGGCACTCTACCAAACTATCTCATTTAATCCTCATAGCAACACTTACAAGCTAGGTCCTATTGTTATCCCTCATTTACTGATAAAGAAAATGACCTTTAGCAAAGGAAGTGACAGGGCCCAAACCATGCAGGTAATGAAGGGCAGGGTTGGGCTCAACCTTAAACTGTTCGTTGCTGAAGAGCTGGTGTTCAAACACTAGACGACAGCAGTGGGTAACTGGTGCTCCTCTGGACAGTTTGATGCACACGTATTATCAATACATAGATCTGCCAAAAGTAGACACTTCTCCCCTGTCTAGGCAAGAGTATGTGCTTTGATGTTGTGATCATAATGAAAAAGGTATCCAGGGACTGCAACAAGTCAGAGTTTCACTCCCCCTGACTTGCTGTCTGGAACAATGCCACGCTGTATTCTGATATCGCCCTCAGTGCTTTCATCCCTGAATGGGACGTGGCCTTCCAAGTCTGTGTGGCTGGCCTTAGGACCCATGCTGGTGCGGTGTGCGGGAGTGTGCCGATGTGTGTGGACACCAGGGGGCTCCTCTCACAGTCTGCAGTCAGGCCCCTGTGAGGATAACAGAGCAGTACTTCCAGCAAAGGAAGGGGCAGTAAACATACCCTTTCCTGGGGAAGATCTGTGGACCTATCGTGACATCCAATCATAACTTTAACAAAATATCCTTTGGAATAAAAAGGAGAGCTTTCCCTCAATTTATTTATTGTTTTGTTTTCTCACAGGAGGTAGCAGGGTTTTGAATCAAATCAGATTTAAGTAAGGAGTCTCGTCTTCACTGCTGCTGCCTCACTGCTGACACATAGCTTATCTTTTTGGAAGAGGCACTAGAAACTTTCATCTTCTTGCTTAAGAACACTTAATGAAAACAACAATAACAACAACAACAACAACAACGACAATAACAACTGTTTGTTAATCTCATTTGCTTCTCCCGAGTTGCAGCATCAGAGCATCTCAGGCCACTCCCTGGAGCCCACCACTGCCCAGTCACTGAAACCAGCCGTGTTTTGTCAAGTGTGGACCATTGATCATGTGCATCAGAAATACCTAGGGTAGTTAGTAAAGAGGCAGATTCCAAGTCCTGTTGCAGACCCACTGAATCAGAAGCCCTGGAGATGGGATATAGCACCGAGCACTTTAAGAAGCTCTGAGGAACTTCGCGCTCACACACTAAACTTTGAGAGCAGTGGGCAGGGGCCAGAGGCCCTCTCAGCTGGTCCCTAGTACAGGCCTTGCTGACAGATACCTTTTATTCCTGCTCTACCCCTCAACTTTGAATAGCCTTATGGAGCTCCCAATAATAACTTTTGTATTAAAAATAACCCACGCAGGATGAGATACTTTTCTTCCTTTTCACATTTTATTTTATTTTTTAAGAGATAGGGACAGAGCGTGAGCAGGGGAGAGGTGGAGAGAGAGGGAGACACAGAATCTGAAGCAGGCTCCAGGTTCTGAGCTGTTGGCACAGAGCCCAATGCGGGACTCGAACCCACGAATGCAAGATCATGACCTGAGCTGAAGTCAGACGCTCAACTGACTGAGCCACGCAGGCGCCCCTACTTCTTTTTAAGGCAGGTATCGAGATTATAACCTTTGAGAAACCACAGCCTCCTCTGTTGCTCTCCATTGTGCATTTTCAACTAAAACTTCCTCCTTGAAAGAAATTTCACTTTAGCCTTAAAAAGCTCTTTTTAAACAATTTTTAAAATTAGGTTTGCTGCCTTGTGCCTCCATATTACCTTATGGTGGCACCTGTGAAGATGTCTAATGGAAAGTGCAATGGAAAACCTATTGATCCCATGGAAGAAAGTGAAACTATGGCCCATTTTACCAATCCTTCTTTGCTGTTTTTGTACTATGATTCCTTTTGGGGGGTTTCTTCTCCTTAGCATACATTTTTTTTCCTTTTTTTCAATCGCCTCCTCACACCCTCTTTCTATTATTTCTATTATTTTAAACAAATATTTAGGTTTTGAGGCTGAACGTCTCCTCAGACCATTTACAACAACGCCTGATTCAGAAAGATTAGTAAACGGGAAGGGGGGCGGGAAGCAAGGTTCTCCCTGGTGCTTTTGAGGAAGACTGGGTTTGCTAGAAGAAGTGTAATGATCAGAACTCACATTCTTGTGGAAGGCTCAGCAAGAACATATTTCAAATGTGCAGGGGATAACTTACTGGAAGTTAAAGGAAAAAACAACAACTAAAAAACAACTCCTAGCTGCAGCAAGTTATGTAGGCTATGAATTATTTTATTGAACAGCATTAAGTGCTTTCCTGTTGGAAATGAGGAACTTATTAATTAAGTTTGAAGTAATTAAGGCAGGCGCTGTCAGGCTGACATGGTTTTCTCAGCAGGCGGCTGGGTTCTTCTAGCAGAGTGAAGAAGTTTTCCAGTCCCATATGCTGAGCTACAGGTGAGCCAGTTGGTAAATATGTGACACCTTTTAATTATACCTCGTTGCAAGCTGTAGCTTGTCTTGTGAATTATTTGATCATTTGTTGCCCTCTCATGAACGAGAAGATATTGGTGGGTTTCCCTAGGAAGGGGTGGAGGTAGGGATGGAGGAGTGTCTGAGTGCATGGAAAGGAGGAAGATCAGCACTGTGCTAGGTGTTCAAATAGATTATTCCAGGGCCTTCGGATGACCTTCTAGTACAAGTTCTGGAAAGGTCGTTGTCTCAGCTGGCTGAGCAGTTGCAAGAATGCAGATAGCACTGGGCACAAAGGTTTTGTAGAAGGCCCCATTGGGCCTGGGTGGTAGGAAAGACAGACTTTATTTACTATACACCATCTTTCTGGGCTTTTTCTATAAGCTTGATCAGCCACCAGCTGCCCAACTAGATTCCAGGTGCATGATGGAGAACTTACGAGCTCACATCTGCTCAAAAGAGGAAAGAGAGAAAAAACAAATGGAAGGAGGGGGCTGAGATGGGAACGTTTCAGCTGAAGAGACAGACTTTTGCATACCTGGAAAAGTTTTCCAAGTTATTTATTTTTGTAAGGCTAAAATTCAAAGGTCTCCTTTGGTAGCCATATTTACAACCCTTCCTTGCATCAATTTGGTAAGAGTTTAGAACAAATTTGTCTTTGGCAATTCTACACCACACGGCCTACCACTGCCACCTCCATATACAACTCCAAGTTCAAACAAGTTCCTGCCCCTCCATCAGCCATTCATGAAACAGCATGTTTGTAGCCTAGGGTAGCAGTATGTTGCCCATTTACCTCCTGTCATCCAATGATTGGGAAATTTTCTTTTCTGGGCTCAAAATTTATTTGTTCTTACTCTGTGCCTTCTGCTGGATAACAACTGGCTAATTTAATAATGACATTTGTGCTAATGTGTTGATCCAGTCACTCATTTATTTAACCATTATTAATTGACTGCTTATTTTATGCCACTTTGGAAACATTGCACAAAACAAATATGGTCCCCTCTTTCTCAAAATTATCTCTAATGTGAAAGAAATCCTTTCTGGCTTCTGTATACAGTGAGCCTGAATCTCCATCCTCAAATTTTGGTGGGCAAGAAATAGATTAACTTTTGAAAAAAATCCATTTAATTTCAAATTCAAATCTCTATGTTGCTGGCTTAGTGGAAAATTCAATCTAAGTGATTTTCTTTCATGGCCTATATACTTTATACACAGAGAGAGGCACTGAGATTGGGTCCCTGCATTTCTTGCAATACAGAGCTTGCTCAACAAAAGTGAGCCCCCTGTAGTAGCCAGTGCAGTGGGGGCAGGGTCACAACATGGGAGAGGAAAATTCAAGCTGCTGCCACTCCTGTAAGTGGGAACAGAGGGCAGGGGCAGGCGTAGGGAGGAGGGCATGAAGGCAACATCAGCAGTGACAGGGTTAGGGGCACAGTGAGGGCTACGAGAGGGTGACCATAGGCTAGAGGTCTAGGGTCAGGGACACCAGAGGTGGGCTTCTGGGGTCAGTGTTTGTGAGCAGTGGAGTGCACTAGTCCTGGAGTCTTATAGATATAAATAGGGCAAGGCCAGGGAGTAGGGTGTAGGGACTTCCTGAGAACGCCTCACTAAGAACCTACAGGGCAGGAATGGAGTGAGGGAGAGGGCATCCAGAAGAAGGGAGGGGGCAACAGGCCTCAGAATTCTGTTCTGTAAACTGGGGTGCTCCGAGGTTCAGAGACTAGCAGCGTAGGCTGAGAAGGGAAAAGAGCCAGCTGGCTGTGGGGCTGATGGTGGGGAGGGGTGACTTCTGGAGGAACAGTACTTTACCCAAGTGCCACAAAGCCCTAGATTCAGAAAGATGCACACACACACGCACGCACGCACACACAGAGTCTCTTGGAAACCACCCATCCCGACCTTTTTTCTTAATTTGGACATGAGCATACAGCCTTACCCATTTCCCAGGAAAAGAGCCTAGCTGCAGTTCTGGCCTGGTCATCCAGGTCATTTAAGCACACACCAAGTCCCCAGTCCTCCACACAGGCGCAGCCTGGAGATTGTTGCCTGGGTTGCTGGATGCCTGTCCTGCTTGTTCCCTTTCTCCCAGGTGCCTTCAGGTCCATCTGGGCTGTCCACTCTGCGGTTAGGGGTGAGGTAGGGGGGAATGGTAGAACCTCAGAGAGGGAGGTGGCCATGGTTTTCAACAAGGCACTTGAGGAGGGGGCAGGAACTCAAGGCTGGGGTGGGGAGAATATCCATGCAGGCTCTGGGGAGCCCCCACCTCCTTGGGCAGCTCAG
Source organism: Prionailurus viverrinus (assembly GCF_022837055.1). NCBI lineage: Eukaryota > Metazoa > Chordata > Mammalia > Carnivora > Felidae > Prionailurus > Prionailurus viverrinus. Next base: position 132,209,892 of record NC_062568.1, read on the forward strand.
TCCTCAGAGCCTGGTTGAGCCTCTACCGTCAATACTCACTGAGGGGCCTCCTTCTTTTTATGGCATCAGCAAGATGAAGATGGGGCTGGACTGGAGCACAGAGGAGAGGAAGTGGTAGCTGGCAAAGGCTGAGGAGAGGGGGAAGCACAAGCCCATGGTGCAGAGCAGGTTAGGCTCAAAGAGCAGCAAGACCACAAGGAGATGAACACCATGGAACCGAGCCATGGTAAGATGATAACTGAATGACAATCCAATGGAACTGAGCCACGGTAAGATGATAACTGAATGACAATCAAGAACACTTAATCCAAGGCACGAATCACCAGACAGCTCTAGACAATATAATTCCTTCCTATCAGTGACCATTAAATCATTTTCGTTTCTGCATTATGTACAAAAGAACACTACCGTTGCAGCAGCAAATTCTGCCTTGTTCAATGCAGGAGGTTTTTACATAAAAAATAAATGCAGCCATCACATTTATAATCAAAATTTGTGAACTCCACAGTTCTCATGTCATAGTTCTATCCTAACTGAAAGAAAACTATCCTTGTATCTTGGAAGGCAACATCAACACACAACATTTTTCAAACAGCAAAATTTGGTTACCTTATTTTAGTTACTTAAAAAAAAATTTTTTTAATGTTTATTTATTTTTGAGAGAGACAGAGAGAGAGAGAGACCGAGTGTGAGTGAGGGAGTGTCTGAGTGAGACAGAGGGAGACACAGAATCTGAAGCAGGTTCCAGGCTCTGAGCTGTCAGCACAGAGCCCGACGTGAAACAGGGCTCAAACCCATGAAGCGTGAGATCACGACCCGAGCAAAGTCGGACTCCTAACCGACTGAGCCAGCTCGGTGCCCCTGGTTACTTTTAACATAGTGTTTAAAGTTTTAAAGTTTTCTATTAAGCATACTTTCACAGACTAATTTGTTTAAGCTATTCACATATTAAAAACTTAACATGCTTTGTTTCCTGTCTAAAATGCAAATACAACTGCCAATACATATTTTTGATGGAACCCTATTTTATAATGTCACCTTACTGAATATGTTTTATAGTAGTGATCATTCATATATCATTTAGGTCAAAATTGCAACTCAAAGCCACCAAACTTTTGGTCAAAAATTTAATCCTCATCACCAAACCAGTAGTGTTTAGAGTTGGGCCATACCTATACGCTTTTTCCTGGTTAAGCTTCCTAAGAGAGTAGAAAATTTTTAATGGAAAGCATGATATCATGCAGTGTTATTGAAGTTTAAAGCATGTTTGCAAATATTGTTGCCTGTTGGAAAAAAATCTGTATGTACAGGAAAGTTGTGGATAGAGACTGTTTTTCATTGTGGTTGACCTTTGCTTTGTGGATTTGAAAGCATACAATTTTACAAGCAGGTTTACAAAATTATGCTAAGATTATAAACATCAAGTAGAATGAAGTTAAAATAAGTTATTATTTTTCATTTGATACATTTTAAAGTGATCCCTCATTTCACAGAGCATATATTAGTATCACACCTTTTGCAATATTAAAATTAAAAAAAATTTAATCCAATATGTACATTTGGGTTGGATTACTCGGCTGTGGAGATATTCATAGCTACTGATCGTCCTAGGTGAATTTGGACTCTGTCAAAGACTAATGAACTGAACTGTGAGACAGTCTTTTTCCTTATACTCTTGCCTTTCCATTAGGACATCCTATTTCATTATTTTTTAACTTATTTTTTAGAAGTCTGTTTTTGAAATTACTGATTACCATAAATCAAAGATGCAATGTATGTACAATATTAAAAGGAGGCACACTAAAAATACACTTAGAATAATGACGTTTCTGAAATATACACATACTTTGGAAAATATGAAGGTGCCAAATGCAGAAATTTATGAAGAAAAACAATCACCAAATAGCAAGTTTATTTTTAGGGTAGTACCTTTGGAATCAGCTGGTACTAAGTGAACAGTGTATATGAATAATAATATATAAGTTGAACAATGAGCACAAGAAATATGAGTAATAACTAAGGAAACTTTAATGGACCAAAGTATTAACTAATACCCACATCAAAGAAAACTAGTTTTTCTCAAGCTTTTCCTAAGGTGTGGGTGGGGGGGCAGGGATTGTTTGTCTTCAATAAAAAGCAGACATAAAACTAGACAAGAAGATGTTCTTATATGTTGCATTTTACACAAACATTGATATTTTACCCTTTCCCCAGGGCCAAAAGAGATTCTTCCCAGAAACCTCTTTCACAAACATATGGAGTATCCAAAACCAAGGATATTTGATAATCTATCTGCTAAAGATAGAAGATTAAACAATGGCGTATCAAAACACATTAGATGTTACTTTGTATAATAAAAAGCACCCCTTTTCCCTGAAAAGAAGGCATCGAAATTTTTTTTTATTATAAATTTTATAGCTGCAAAACAAATATATTTTGCCAAGTTTTCCAGGAAGCATTTCCAGGAACAAGAGGGAAAGGGATCTTATAAAATTCTGAGTTCTAGGGGGAATGCCTTCTGGGCATCAGTCCGAAATGGGTGCTATGAAGACAGCTGTCATCTCAGTCCCCATAATACCCTCATTCGTCAACGACATATCTTATTGTGCATATACTGTGTGCCAGCCTGCAGGTGCCTGATTTATAGGGTAGGAATTTGCTAAGGTTAACAGTGAAGAGTGGCTACTGACTCAGATGGATACAAGTGTAAGATCTTTGTTTACTGTGATGCTGCTGAGATGTAGGAGAAATAAAACTAGGAAGATATGATGAAACCTGTCAGGGGCGTTCTAAAATGCCCAATATATTCAGACTCACTGTCTGCCCCTTGTTCCCCATCCTGCAATGGACAAGCCACTGGTGAGTGCAAGAAAAGACAAACAAGGCAGAGCTGTGTTGAGAATAACAGCCCTTTTGGAAGGAAGTGAGGCAAGAACTCTGTGAGAGAATATGATCGGCCCAGAGGGAAGCACCAGTCATTTCAGAAAGCCTTAGGAGAGAAGTTCTTGGGTTCTTATGAAATCAGAGTCCATAAGTTGATGTCCATTCTGCCTATGCCCAGAACTAGCCTGTGCTTGTGGAATTTGCACACTTGAGAAAATGTTCTGAATTCATGGTAGGAAGAGACAGCTTTCTCTAAAGGAGAAATCAGGTTACATGAGTCCAGACGCTGAAAGACAGAGCATATATTAAACTCTTTGGAAATTTCTGTATGCCTTTCAAAAAACCTTTACTTACCGTGTCATCTATGTAAAACGTTGTACTGAGTATTCTTTTTTGTTTCATCTCGATTTTGAGTCAGGATTTCCTTTTCAACAAACTAAATCACCTGAACATAAGCACTGTAGAAGAGATAGAAAGGGTCTATTTGTAGTTAAAACCATTTTCCCTTCAACCTGAATTTTGTAGACTGTATAACATTGGTAACTGGTAACTTATGTCTCATCCAGCAAGTTAAGCCTGTATTTCTCTGAAAAGTCTTATGCTCATTTATAGAACCTTCAAGATAGAAACCACTCCACCCTCAAAAATGCCCTCAAATCCAGCCATGTGTTTGTCATTCCACAAGGGCAGCATTTACAACCTCTATTCACTTTCTACTAACGAGGTGGCATCCTGGGACGTTTTATATTTTCAGAAATGCTAGAACTAAATGGACATCTGGCCAGACATTGTCTTTTGAGAACTGACCTAGGCACCCATCAAATTCAGCACATCCTCCTTTGCTCGAAAAGTGGGCAGGATAGTCATGAAGATTGTGAAGCTAACTTTGGTTTACATTTTGAAAATCTTTTGAAGGCACTGTTGTCTGAAGAGTGACATCTCTTTCTGCGTGAGTCTTGGAGAGGCTGTTACTGAGTGCACTACCTGCCTTTCTATGGGTTGACACATTCATAACTTTCATAATGACCACACATTCATATCGCTGAACTGTGTCTCTCTGTCTCAGCTAGAGAACTCAAGGACAGCTTTGAATAGGACACATCATGTAATAGGCTAAAAATTGAGAACAACAACAAAAAAAGAATTTTGTAATTTCAGCTGGGATGAAATAATCTTTTGCAACAAAATTAAATGTTTGGTTTAGGTTGGCCACTAGTGATAGTGATGTTCATTTTCATGTTGAATTGGTAGACTTCGCTTAAACAAGGGGCAGGACCAAATGGCCCTGGAGCCTAAATTACCTCTCAGTTCTGGAAATGGAGTTTTCCTCAAGCCAGAATTGAGACGAATTTGTGGTGACTTGACAGAAAGCCTGGAAACATTTGCACACTTGATACCAGGAGTGTAGACAAGCAGAAGTGCCAAATTAAAATGATGAATTCTCTCCCATTCCTAGTAAATTCAGAAAAAATATTATCTAATTAGAATGAGTTCAGTAAAAAGGTTTGCCGTCCTTTTGTTGCCTAAATTTAAAGAATAATTTGCTTCTCTTTTGTAAGCAAGAGCTGTGTTAAAACACAAACAAACAAACAAACAGCCCGGTGTCCAACCTAGGATACTCAAGGCAGGCCGAGGAGAAAGGGTGTCATTTGGCCCTGTGTGCAACAGCTCTGTACAAGCTCTATGACACCTGTCATCTTTTACTCCAATGAAAATGATGCCGTTCACTTGCGATTAGAGACTCCTATTGATTTCAAATTTTCTCCAGACATGTTCAAGTCCCTTGGGCTCTGGGTGCTTGTAGATTTTTATCAGTCTTGGAGTGAGGAAACAATGTAGTAATATAATTGGCAGAGTGTAGCAATAGAGACTCCTACTTTCAATTTAGTCCTTTATTGCAATCTCTTGATTATATATATTGTCATATATATTTAGAAATACACACACACACACACACACACACACACACACACATACATTCTATTGGTTCTGATGCTCTGGAAAACATTGTCCACACACACCCACATACACACATACATGTTCTTAGCACTCGTGGGCTCCAAGAATCCTCAAAGAGCAGACTAAATGTTAATAGAAGTTTGTGCTCATCTATCTTACCAACCACTCCTCTGCCCCACCTCCCCAAGAAAACCAAATCAACACACTGCTCTGAGTAGACCGTGTTGTGTCATCTTACTCTGTTAGTTGGCTTTGACCTCCGTCTCTAGAGTGATAATGGGTCCACGATTACACTGCAGCTGCTGTCTCAAGAGCTACTTACATGGGGAATCTGCATTCAGTAAGTGTTTATTTTATGTAGTAGAGTGCCACCCAAACATTTCTGAGCTCTTACCAAAAAGTCATCCAGAAAGCACACTTCACAAACTCTAGTGTGTAACATGCAATTGCTTTCTTTTTATCTTGAAATATCAGAGCAACACTTCTATCTGATCGAGAGAAAGGACTTTCTACCAGTTCTAATTTTTCCTGTAGGATGTATGTTCATGTTCTAAATCTTAACTTACCAGTACAGATCGTGAGGTTTGATGTGTGCTAAAGTGTAGAGCCATAATAAAAGTCAAAGTGATTTGTCAAAATTCCGAAGACATGTAAATGGCTACATTTCAATTTGTGTCTGAAAAGAGTAGGTATTAGTAATTGCTTTAGGGAGCTGACCAGGATGAAAGACAGTAAAAATTTTAATTTCTTCTTTACGGGATTGTTACAAAGTCACTGCTTCCCACACACTAGTGCACATTGTGCTGAAGCTCCATTAGAGAGAATGCATGCTTTCATCCAGCCAACTGCATTGCACACACTGTTATGAGAAGAGCATGACAAATTTGCATAGTTTCCAATCGCTCCTTCTATTTCCTTTTATACAACCTTAGAGGAAAACGATCTCTGATAAAAACAAATGTAGCAGTAATGTAATCTTCGTGTAGTCTTGTGATTAAAGAAAAAAATTAAAAACCTCTGGGTTTTAGTTGGGAACACAAATGAAATGATTTACTTGCTTCTGCATATACCCTTTATTTTTACTTTCTGATCATTCTACTGAGACTGGATTTCACTAGAGTCCCCAAGGTAATGGGGCCTGGTGACTAATCCACTGAGCCATACAAACCCCATCTGCTTACTCACTTTGACATTTTAATAATATCCCATTTGGACCTTTGTTCAATTTTGCTTTGTGTTACATCTTTGTTCTAACATTATAGCTGAAATAATTTATTATAATGAATATTATCAAATCTCACTAATTAAAACACACAGGAAGATTTTTTGTGTATTTCAACCATATATACTTTCATGGGAAATGGACCTATGAAAATTTGTCAATGGACCATCAAATTGCCCTCTTAATTATTGTTCATTGTGTGTTTTACTTGGAATACAGAAAAAAAATGATATTTTAAAAGAGGCGATGCCCTATTTTATTTCCACCTTACTTTGAAATACCTGTATGAAATGTTTTTCTTCTTAAATACCACAATACATTATTCTAATGATAGAGTAGGAGAGCTTCAAACAACATTGTTGATTATAGAAGTAATATTAAATGCTGACTTATGTTGTTTTATAAATATGTGATTTCTTCAAATGAAGATTGATTATGATCTAGTATTTACATACATAAATCATACATATTGTGATAGACTTCTAACATGCCGTATGTGTTGCCCTTCGGGACTTGATTGTATTCAGCATATGTCACAGTCAAAACCTTATTAATTATTATTGATTAATTCATATACTCCCTTTCACTCATACCAAGATATTGAGGAATATTATAGAAGGAAGAATGAAGACTTAAATATGCATTAGAAGATCCCAAAAATTTTTGGTCAAATCTTCATAGGACACTAAATACACAAAAATCCTACAATGTAACCTAGATTTTATAGAAGGCACAGATGGTAAAGCAAGTGATAAATCATTTGCAGGATGCTAAGTTGCAAACAGAAAGTTAGGCATGATCCAGACTGTAAAGCAAAGTAGGAGTCCAAGTGTGAAAAGATTTAAATAATAGAACAGTAACATGCAACACATTTTCTCTCTTTCCCAAGTAGTCTTGGTATCATAAGAATTTATCTGTGAATACTGCTCTAATAAAATAATAATCATAGCTTAAATTTATAGAGTGCTCTTCAGAATATAATACTCTTTCACACACATTATCTCATTTAATCCTCTTGACAATGCTATGGGGTCAATATCCCTATTTAACAGATGTGAAAAAGAGGTTCAGAGAGGTTAAGTGGGTTGTGCAATGTCACACATCTAAGAAGTAGTTGCGCAGAATCTAAATTCAAGCTGTGATCCCAAGGCTAGTGCTCTGAGTTTCATCACCATGGAAGACTGGGAAACACTGTGCCCTGTACCCCCATCTTGGAGCTGATTCATTCATTTCAGCCATCTTTACAATGTACGTTAATAGCGATGGCATTAATGACCACCCAGTGATCTATATCAGTCACTTAGAGAGTAAATAAATGGATTTATTGTGCCAAGTTCATTAGTTCTGCCACATATTAATAATCTATACAGGAAAAATGAGGCAGAGACTTGAGATATTAATCAGACATCGTGATCACTAAAGAGACAGCTCACCGGTGTAATGGAGAGATAATGTAGTATAGAGGAAAGACACAGGCGTTGGAGTTGTAAAACTCCAGCTTCAGATCTTGAATATTCCATATACTAGCTGAATTTGAGAAAATTAATTAATCTTTATGAGTTTCAGCCTCCTTATCTGTAAAACAGTGTTCTTAAAGAAAGGATTAAATATATGTAGTATTACTGTCACGAAAGTATGAGCACTTAATAAGAGTTATCATTACTGTGAATGTAATTCAGGCAGCGTAGTTAAGCATAACATTTACTTCAACTAGAAACGTCCAAGGGACATAATTTTTAGAATTAAACCGTAAATAAAGAATAAAACTATTGGTATCAATTTACTAAATATCTAAACTACTTGAAGGAATGGATATTAATCATGTTGTTTTCTAGGTAGTCTGGGTAAACATTCATGATTCATATCTAAAATTCTACTTTAGAAGAAGAGAAATTACTAAGAATTTAAAGGACCGGAATAAAATATGGTCAATGACATTGAATTATAACATTTTGTAGCATTTGAGAACAGAAAGATATGATGGCATATATCTCTATGAAAGTGGGCAAACCAATTTATATTTGACATAATCAGCATTGATATCAGCAATGATAATTAAAATTTAAAAAATCACCAAACATCAGTAGGTACCCAAATATCTAAAAGGTACCAACTCATAACATTGAGAAACCCTAACACAAGATCATAGAACAAGAGAACTCAAATAAGCAAAAACCAGGAAAACTGGCTATTAGATCTATACTAGAACCAACAGATGCTTTATATGTATATATTTAATCTGAAATTTAAGAATAGCCAATCAATAGCAAGCATCCTATTATGATGAAAACTTCAGTTCTCTTAGGAAAAGAATCCAGATGGCAACTGATTTAATTTTGTGACTATATTTTCACTAGAGTTTAAAGTGGTGTAATTTATGAATGAGTAACACTTATCTGGGTTGAATTGGGTCCACCAACTTGTGAGTCTACAGTTAGAGGGAAATAAGTCTGCACAGTTAGAATCTAATAAGTAATGACGATTAGTCCAATAGAAAATCTTCCCCAGATTCTTATATTAACTTTTTCTCTTTTCATATAATAGAAGTGATCAATGGATAACTAAAATTACATGGAAAAATCTAAGAAATCAGAAGATGTGAGATATTATTTGCTACAAGAAAGGAATAGAAAGAATTCTATGGAGAAAACCTAAAGGGACAAGAAATCCGCCTGACCTTGACAATCAGAGCAAAGATAGTATCCTCTGAGACAATGAGAAAAGAATAAATGAAAAAGATTTTTAAAAAAGAAGAAGAAGAAGACAAGGAGCCAGAAATGTAACTCTGGAATTGTAACATGAGATAATATCTTGAATTCCATTAGTTTATATTTTCAAATGTAGAAAATTCACCAGGCAAGTGGACTGGTAGAGATAAAAGAAATACTCCTAAATTCCAAAGATGTTTTAAGTTTAACAAATTTTCGAAAAAATGTTGTGAATCCAGCTAAAGTCTTCAATAAATGGACCAACAGAATGTTTCTCTTTTGCAAAGATACTTACAAACTAAAAAAAGATTTGAAAAGTATTCAAGTCAACACAAGTCTAGACTCTGTCAACAATCCCCAGATCCCAAAAGAAAATTTTCAGCCTGGCATGTAAAAAGCTTCTAAGTCTCCATTTCATCCTAACAAGTAAAAGCTGAACAACTGAAAAATCAACAACTCTTCTTAGATCCATAAGAGAAGTGAGGTCACAGGACAAACTGCTGTCCCTCAAATTGGAGAGACCTATAAGTAAATATAGAGAATTGTATGTTACCAATGGAGATACCCATGAGAAACAACCTCTGTGGGAGTCACTATCAAGGTAGGGAAGCCTAAAATGTAATTGAAAAATTGCTGGAGGCTCAGTGTGTACAGCTCAGAGTTAAAATGTCCAGGAGGACTCCATCATAAAGAGGTCCCCACATTTTTGTAAATTTTACCTTCAGCTTAACTGGTTCTCACAGTGAATATTTGAGGAAAAGAAAATCCCTTGTGCTTCTGGCAGGGGAGAGGAAATATGAGATCTGTCAGAGCACTCTGTCATTCTTAACAAAGTCTGAACTCAGGAAAAGCTATCTAACCAGAACCTTCGGGGGTTTTATTAGAGCCTGACTGACCCAAGAGAAGGGAAATTCCTAACCCCAGCCCAATATATTCATCCTGTTCCACCTAAGAGGCAGAGAGAGGAAGGGAACTAAAAAAATACATATTGAGTTCACAAAGCAAATATGCAGTGATGCTAAAAACCTGAGACCTCATCAGAGGACAGTAGAATGTTTCCTCTCCCCTTAAAACTTACTACACATTGCTGAATGCCTATTTATAGCAGTTCCTTTTACCCAGTACAGCATGCCTCTCTACCAAGAAAAAAATTACAAGACATACTAAAAGGCAAAAAGCTTTGAAAAGATAGAGTAAGCATCCAAACCAGACTCACATACAGCAGAGATGTTGGAATTATCAAACATACAGCAGAGATGTTGGAATTTAAAACAGCTGTGACTAAGATTCTAAGGGCTCTAGGGGTGCCTGGGTGGCTCAGTCGGTTAAGCGTCTGACTCTTGATTTCAGCTCAGGTCATGTCTCATGGTTCATGGGTTTGAGCACCATGTTGGGCTCTGTGCTGACAGTGTGGAACCTCCTTGGGATCCTCTCTCTTCCTCTCTCTCTCTGCCCTTTTACCACACACACACACACACACACACACTCTCTCTCTCTCCTCTCTCTCTCAAAAATAAATAAATTTTTAAAAATATGCTAAGGGCTCTAATAGATAAAGCGGACAAAAAGCAAGAACAGATGGGCAATGTAAACTGAGAGGTGATATTCTAGAAAAGAAAGCAAAAAATAAATGCTAATGGTTAAAAAATAATATAACAAATTAAAAATGCTTTTAGTGGATTTATTTGCAGACTGCACACAAAATAGGAAAGGATTTTTGAGCTTGAAGATATCTCAATAAAAACTTTCCAAACTGATAAGCAAGGAGAAAAAAGGCTAAAAAAGTCAGAACAGAATATCCAAGAAGTGCAGGACAATTGTAAAAAATGTAATATAGGCATAATGTCAATACCGAAAGGAGAAACAAACAAACAAATGGACAAAAAACAAGAAATATTTGAAACAATAATGACTGAAAATTTCCTCTGAATTAATGTCAGACACCAAACCACAGATCCAAGAAGCTCAAATAAAGTAGGAAAAAATGATGGAAATACTGTACCTAAGTTCATCATTTTCAAACAAAAACAAAGTTCTGAAATGTGCCAGAGGGATAAAATGCCTTACCAATAGAGAAGCAAATATAAGAATAACATACAACTTCTCCTCAGAAACTTTGCAGGCAAAAAGAAAGTGGGGCGAAATATTTAAAGTGTTGAGAGAAGAAACCACCAACTAGAACCCTTACCCTGAAAAATGATCCTACAAAAGAGAAGGAGCAATAAAAATTTTCTCATACAAGTAATCCTCACATGCCTGAGTTAGTCAATTTATCACATCAGAAAAGTCAAATAATTGAGACACAGCTAAGGAAATAATGTCCTATAAGAATCTGAGGAGATGAAAGGTAGATAATCATAGCACAGTTTCTCAAAATGTTAGATCCATTTGCAATATGTCAGTGTAAAGTAAAATCTTAATTGAGTGATAGCTTTAGTTAACCAGAGTCACCTATAATTCCAACGTAGAAAGAGATAACTTTCAAACAAATAAGCTCCTACAGGAATATATATAATTATATATAGCCCCTTATTTCAATATACATTTGGACCAAACAGCTCCTCCTTCTTTATCTGGGTGTAGGTAGCTCCAGAGTGTCATGTTCCAATGTTTGTATCTCATTTGATTATTTGAAATTCAGAATATATTTTTCAATAACATCCATATAATATGTGATGGTTTGCATATCAAGTGCACAAGAGACTTGAACAGGTGACATGCTTACATTTATAAATTTTTTTTGTTTTGTTTTTATTTATTTTTGGGACAGAGAGAGACAGAGCATGAACGGGGGAGGGGCAGAGAGAGAGGGAGACACAGAATCGGAAACAGGCTCCAGGCTCTGAGCCATCAGCCCAGAGCCTGACGCGGGGCTCAAACTCACGGACCGTGAGATGGTGACCTGGCTGAAGTCGGACGCTTAACTGACTGCGCCACCCAGGCGCCCCAATAATTTTTTAAAAATTATAGGATTTCAATACCAATAGCTAAAATCTAAATTAAGTAAAGGCAATATTCACCATCTTTGAGTTGCCATATTAACACACAGGTAAATATGTTTGATTTTATGATTGACTTGGATGTTTCCACTAACGTATAAAGTCCTTCTAATGTCTTAAAAGTCAATGACTTTTTGAAAGCTTAATCATGTTTACTATGGCAGAATATTAGTTTCATATCAAATTTATGAAACAGCAGGATTACATATTTTATGAGATGTGAATTCTCTTTATAGTACCATGGTATCTATCAGTAATCAAATATGCAGTCTATTTGTACAATTTTAGTATTTTAAAATCCTATAAAATCTCATTTTGGTGCCTTTGTTTTTTAGGAAGATTATTGTTTATATTTAATTTATTTGATTTCCTTCATTAAGCATATGGCATTCAAATCATAACGTTATCCCAAGTTGCTTTATAACTCAGTCTCCAGAAATATTCTGTGGCAAATCAAATAAAATTAAAAGGAGTTTCCATATATTTAATTTTGAATTTGACAGGATAGTTGACCACGAAGCTCTCTTTCTGTATTATGTCATTTCTCAAAATATGTGCAGAAATAGGGATGTCAATAAGTGTTAGGAAAAAAATGGAGTCCTGTGGTAAAGTTAAATTTCAAAAATGCTGAATTAAATAGAGTTAAAAAGGTTTTAATTGTAGTACTGTTCAGAGTTCTTGATATATGATTGTATGTATGGATCTCCAAAAAAGGAGGCTATAATATCTAGCATTTCTAAAATTAAATTGACTCCAGAACATCTTCCCAATTCTTCTTTATTTTTCATGAACATACTTAGGAAAGTTATCCTTTTAAAACTGAAAGAAGAAATTATAGATGTTATAAAAGACTATGGAGGAGGAAAAGATTAGTAAGGAAGGAAGGAACCAGTCAGTTTTACGGACCAGAAATGATACGGTTATTTGAGGCAGAATGGCTTCAGAGTTAGACAGACTTGAGTTTGAAACTCATTTCTAGCCCTTTCTAGGTCGGTCTGTAAATTTCATCATTACATCATCTCTCTGTACCTCAGTTCCTTTATCTACAAAATAGAGAAATAACAACCACAACCTTACAGGGTATTTTTGAAGACTACAGTTAAATTATTGGAAAACCAAAAAAAAGAGAGTCTTGATCTGGAGTTGAATTATTTGGAACATTTGGTCATGGTTGAATGAGAAACCAGGAGAAGCAAAAGAAAACCAGCTTTATCCTGAGTATACACAATGAGTCTCTAGCAAAAACAAAGTCTATGATAGTGGGGAGTAAGGAACAAAGACAGTTATATTTGTTCAATAGCTAGACTGATCCTTCTTTTTTGTTTGTTTTTTGAGAGAGAGAGAGAGAGAGAGAGAGAGCATAAACAAGGGAGGGAGAGAGGGAGAGAGAGAGAGAGAGAGAGAGAAAGAGAATCTTAAGCAGCCTCCATGCCCAGCACCCAGCACAGAGCCCAATGTGGGGTTCAATCTCAGGACTGTGAGATCATGACCTGAGCTGGCATCAAGAATCGGATGCTTGGGTCGCCTGGGTGGCGCAGTCGGTTAAGCGTCCGACTTCAGCCAGGTCACGATCTCGCGGTCTGTGAGTTCGAGCCCCGCGTCAGGCTCTGGGCTGATGGCTCAGAGCCTGGAGCCTGTTTCTGATTCTGTGTCTCCCTCTCTCTCTGCCCCTCCCCGTTCATGCTCTGTCTCTTGCTGTCCCAAAAAAAATAAATAAACGTTGAAAAAAAAAATTAAAAAAAAAAAAAAGAATCGGACGCTTAACCAACCAAGTCACCCAGGCACCCCTAGACTGATCCTTCTGAAGAACATGAGTGAAAATGTTGGATTGGATATGTGTATTGCTATGTGCTGTTATATATTTAACAATCAGCTTTCTAGAAAGAAGCGTCCTTGGGGCGCCTGGGTGGCGCAGTCGGTTAAGCCTCCGACTTCAGCCAGGTCACGATCTCGCGGTCCGTGAGTTTGAGCCCCGCATCAGGCTCTGGGCTGATGGCTCAGAGCCTGGAGCCTGTTTCCGATTCTGTGTCTCCCTCTCTCTCTGCCCCTCCCCCGTTCATGCTCTGTTTCTCTCTGTCCCAAAAATACATAAACGTTGAAAAAAAAAATTTAGAAAGAAGCGTCCTAATTTCTTATGCTTGTCAAATTTCATGGTGTAAACACTCCCACCATGGCTGATTTTGAGGTACCATGCATGTCACTGAATACATAGTTGTGAAGAGATGTTAACAATTCCACTTTAGGAGCTGGTACAAGTCAGCTCCAGCATACTGCTGTGTATGTGTGTGTGTCATATATATGTGACCTTAAATGGTTGGAAGTACTGACAAAATGATATATCTTATCAGACTAAAATCTATATAAAGTTTAACATTGATGCTGCTTAGAGGTCACTTGCTGAAACTGGTGACTTTGAGCTTTGAAATATGTGGTCTCCTGAGCTTGAGGAATGGGAGACAATGCCTCTGGCCCATACAAGGTAGAGAGTTATATCCCTGTAAAGGGACCCTAAGACCTACATCTTCAGTAATCAAAAGTAATTCCAACCCCCTTTCAGTCTCTGGGGACTAAATGGAAATCTGACATTAAGCTAATCAGATGAAGAGGAAAACCAAAATTGCTTCAAAGAAGTTTTAACCACCAGCTTGCCCTCAAATGGGTTGGTAACCCACATGAGTGGTTCAAAACACTCATGTTTTGAGAGGAGAAGTAAAATGTAGCAGAGGCCATCTTTGAAGAGAATGATGACTGAAGATTTTCAGAAGTGATGAAAGATATAATTCACAGATTCAAGGGCTGAAATAAGTCCCAAGTAGGATAATTTAAAAGAAGAAAGAAAGAAAGAAAGAAAGAAAGAAAGAAAGAAAGAAAGAGGAAACGGGGCAAGCTTTGATCCTCAGCCAGCTAAGTGACTGGCTAGTTACCTTACATTCAGGGATGGAACTGAGAAGAAACAAAGTGTCACAGTATCAGGACGCTTCTCCCAGGAACCGGTCCAGGATTCCTTCAAGGTCAGCTCTCTGTCATTGGAGAATTCAGGGATCTCAGAGGGCTGGGTATTGCTTTTCTTTTTATCTTGGCTGGAAACAGGGAAAGCAAGTGTGTGTTACCTCAACTAGTTCTACAGAGAGCTGGGATGAGAGACTTTGTTTTGCTTATAGGAGGTGTTGTGAGAAAATATTCATTTGTCTCTGGAATCACACTTGAACTTGGGGGTAGAGTCATGTTTATTTCCCTAAAGCTCACATATTATGTATGATTAGAATTTGGTGTAGTTGTAATTTAGAGGAGTTGCCCGGATATTTTCTTCCTTTTGTGAACATGTTCCAAGTGTTAGAGCCTGTCTGGACTGGACAGTGTGGATTGGTATTTAGAGGCATTGAAGGAAGTGTCATCTCCCTTAAATTTGCTGTGTGCTAAAATGCTTCTTGTAAAGGAAAATGAATTCCTTGATTTCGTAGACATTTTTAATAATAAGCAACAAAACAGAAGGATTTTCTGTTAACCCTCACTGGGTAGGAAAATTACATTAACAGAAAATTCCATCCTCTGAGGCACTCCTGTTAACCTAGATTTTGCTTTAATTTGCCTATGTATTTATCTGTCTACCATCAAAGGACTAGAAAATTGTGTTAGTTATAAATAAAGGGAAGCAACTGAAAACTAGCAGGGATTATTCTCTCCTCACTCCCCATTAATTTCAGTAAATTAATTTTATGTCAGAATAAAATCTATGTTGATGATCTCATAGGATAATAAAAATATTACTTAGCTAGAATAGTATAACTCATTGAAAAACATCATTCTTTCAATCCTTTGTTAAATAAAGATTTACTGATTATTGGAGACTATTTGCTAGATACATATAAGTGCTGGGGATATAAAGATAAATAAGAGAGTAGATTTCTGCATCTGGCTATGCTATTATAACTGATACCAGACCACTTCTCCTGCCATAGTCAACTGTAAGACTGGAATAAATGAGGTAACTATTTCTAGGCATTGGACAACAGCCAGCACAACACTGCAATCCTAGAGACAAGGGAAATAAAAGATGAGGCTCATGATTGTCTAACTCTGGCTGGGGATAATTTCCTGATAATAGTGCAGAAGGCTGGTGTCTGGGAAAAGCATGGTGACCTTACTGAGCTAAAGAGAGTGAGATCAAAGTTTGAGTCAGCTGAAATGGCTGGATTTTGCTGGATGAGGCATCAGAGACAGGAAACTATGCAGAGTAGGGGTCCCAGAATGTGGTGTGGTGTTCCCCCGTGAGTTTGTAATTGAGGATTGGGCTATATGTATGTAGGATGGAACCACCCAAGACACACTGGAGAGTAGAGTAGGGACACTAGAGGCTAAACATCTGTGGGAAGAGCAGTGCCAGGAAACATTGGAATTCTGGCACTGACAGAATGGAGAGATCATTTTACCTCAATAACACACTCCACCCAGTTGAGACACTAGAAGGGCCACACCTTACGGATAAGGGCCATAACCCAAGTGAGGCATACACTAGACTCTCCCTAACAAAGCCTAAAACAAAAATCCATCCGATGTTCAGAGAAGGCAGAATTTGGGTATTGTAGTAGTCAGGAAACACATTAGGCTTTGCATGGATCCAAACAGAGAAGCATAAAACTAAGCTACTTCAGTACACACTGACCAGCCAGCAATGGAACTGTCTGCTAACAAAAGAATCAATATTCTTCAGAAGATGACGGAATAGTCTCTAAAACCTATTAGCAATAATATCCAGTATCCGATAAAAAAAATTACTGGACATACAAAGAAATGGGGAAATTATGATTCATAGTCAAGAAGCAAAGCAGTGGTTAGAAACTAACCCTGAGATGGGCCATTTATTTGGCATATAAGACAAGGATTTAAAGGTAAACAATTTAAGTTCCTGCTCTCAAAGTCATTATAATTTGGTAAGGGAAGCAGATATGTAAAACAAAAACAAACAAAAACTGTTGCAAAGCATGAGATGAACAATACTAAAGTTTTGTGGTTGGTAGTTTAGTTTTGGCACAAAAAAAGTAATGATTAAATCTTTTGGGTGCATTCAGAAAGAGTTTACAGATAAGCCAAGATGGGTATTGAAGGTTAACTAGAAGCTTGTTATCCCCTTGTAGAGGGGGAATGAGGGCAGTACTGGCCGTAAAATAGAGGGAATAGGTGTAAAGGTCCCATGGCTTGAAACAGCAACACTGTAAGCATAGTAGTGGTTAAGAACATGGTTCTTCATCAGTAAAATAGGGATAATAACAATACCTACCTCTTTGGGTGGTTGTAAGGATTAAATGAAGTAATCCAGGAGTAGTACCTGATAAGTACTTGATAATGTTAGTTATTATCTTAGGAAATTGCTTGGTGTATTTCAGAAGAAGCTATATACATCAGTAAAGCTACAGTATACACACAGGAAAAAAGATGTAGAGTCTAGTATGTGGGTCAAAGCTAAATGAAATAGAAGATGTGAAAGTTCCTAGCAGTGCTGGTACTCAATTAACTCAGGGAAAATCAGCTGCTAAGGGTTCACTCTGGAGAGGCAAAGCCAGAACAAAGAATGAATCA
Source organism: Prionailurus viverrinus (assembly GCF_022837055.1). NCBI lineage: Eukaryota > Metazoa > Chordata > Mammalia > Carnivora > Felidae > Prionailurus > Prionailurus viverrinus. The sequence continues at coordinate 132,227,240 of NC_062568.1, forward strand.
AGTGCATTGTCTGAGGCGTGCAGAAATGACAACAGGCAGAGGGCAGTTATACTTTCCCCAATGCAATAATGTCAATTCTTCTCTATGTGAAAGGCTAATAGACAAAATCAGGGTCACTATTCAAACAGCTTGGAGATCAAAGAGAGGTAGTTGCAAATAATAGCTACAGATGAGAAATAAGGTCAACACAGAGTAAAATTGCCAATTAACTCAATATAAGCCAGATGAAATGTACCCTTGAGGATAGGAACTAGATGCTATGTTAAGAAATATGAGTGTGATCAAGAAAGTAATGACTGATAAAAACTGAAGTGTAAGGACTTTCAAATTCCAGGTAAAATAGCAATGTATCCTCCTTTCTCCTAGAAAAAGCTTTTGATAATTTCCTTCAATGACACTTTGTTGTTAATATTTTTATTTGTATGTATTTTCTTTAATGGCTAGGCCACAGAACTTTACTAACAGTCACACAACATTCAATTGCAAACGTTTCTATTGCAAGCACAAACTCACCTCTCTCCATCCATCAGAACTTGATTGAATGCCAGGACACTGCATCATGTCCTGAAACATTTCAAATTTGTCAAACAGGAGAGAAAATGAATCCCTGAGATATGGGCTTCCCTTAAAAAATGACTTGTTCAAATTTGGAGACCATCTGGAGAAGGACTAGCCTCTTTATCTACGCCCCCACTTGCTCATTCATCAACTGTTCTCCCTGGGCTGTGAGGGATGAGAAAAATAAGTAAATAAATGAGAGGAGTTAAGCCTCTGTCCTTAAAGAACTTTTGGTCTTTAGTTAATATCCTACTAGCATAAGGTGTAAATGAACCAGTTTGACTGATGATTAATCATTAGGGTACTTCAAAATATATAAATAGCTCAGAAAAAAAATAACTGAATCTGTTATGTTAATCATGAAATAATAACCTCAAGAACAAAACTATTTTTTCATGTTGAACAATGACCAGCTTATTGCTGATAATTGCATATATATAGCTGTGTGTGTTTGTGTGTGTATATATGTGCATATGTAGATAGACATGTTTATGTGTTACATCTCTATATATGTAAATATGAGAGGAATTCTGAGGTTACAGATGTATCAGCCTAACCCACATATTCTAGGAACAATTAAATGGCAAAACCTTAGTCTCTGAAGGCAGGGAGTTCTTTGATATGGCTACACAGGAAGTATCATAGAATCAATGATTTTTGCACAGTGGGAAAACAATTTCAGTTAGAATTCAGCTTGGAAGGTTTTCTCTATCCATCAAAAAGCCAGGACTGGTTATAAAGCCCTTTCCAATGCCACAATAGTCTGAGAGAGACAGTAAAAAGTGCAACACAGAAAGAAAGAGATGTTGCTATAAAGTGCTTGGGTAGAATTCAAAATCATGTCAGATGTACTCAGAGCTCATACTCTTCCTCTCTGCTTTCTGGTGAGGGAAACATCATGGGCTCACAAAGGTATGAGGTTGAATCCCGGCCCTTGGGAGAATTTCCTAATATTTCTGCCTTTCATTTCCTTTCTCTTTAAAATGCCAGACCTCAGCAAAGTACTAGCTATGTAGTTGCACTTAATATTTGTTGAATGAATGAATAACTGTAATGAATAATAGCTAATTGCGGACTTGTGAAGACAATGTCTTTTATATTTGTATAATGCTTTGCACACGGCAGGGGCCAGGTAAGCGCTCCCTTCCATTCTCATTCCTTAGGGAAAGAAGCTGTATGTTATACTTCTTTTGATTAATCATAGTAGCTAGCACAGTACTAGATCTTTATTGGTTATTTAATAGTACTCATTTTATGTAACAATAATTGGAACCTGGGGATTTATGTCAGGCTGACGTATGCTAAGTGTCTTACAGTAATCTAGACAAGCAGTGTTTAAGACATGGGCTGCAAAGTGCAGACTTGCAGGCTGTATCTGCAGATGTGTTTGATTTGGTCATGCACAGTGCTTTAAAAAAATGGTACATATTTGAATGTCTTTAGAGGGGCATATGTGCTCTAGGTCTACTGTAGTCCCCATTATCTCCTGCTATGTTATAGGCTGAATTCGTTTCTCTCATCTTTCTGGCTGCAGTTAAGTGTGTATATCTGGATCAAGACTAAGGTAAAAGTATTAAGAATTGCGCTAGGGGTGCCTGGGTGGCACAGTCGGTTGAGTGTCAACTCTTGATTTTAGCTCAGGTCATGATCCCACGGTTGTGGGATTGAGCCCCGTATCAGGCTTTGTGTGGAGTGTGTCAGGTTCCATGCTGATAGCACGGAGACTGCTTGGGATTCTCTCTCTTCCTCTGCCCCTCCCCCGCTTGCACTCACTCTCTCTCTCTCTCAAAAATAAATAAATAAACATTAAAAAAATTAAAAAGTAAAATAAAGGATTGTGCTAGAGAAATAGGGACATCGCCTTTGAATGAAGCACAGGTGGAGAAAAGCTTAATTGATCATAAGTGCAAGCTGAAAATTCAAGGGCTGCTACATGTCTAGGTGTATTCTTAGCTCACACCACATATGAACTCATTGATAATCCATAGATTTCAGGGAAGCAAAGGAAATTCTGATAGATGTACTTTAATAGAGCATGTTAAGTCTGACCCAATAATTTTTAGATGAGGTATAGTTTGGCTCAAGACTACTTGTAAGAATGAAATCTAGATGAAGATAATCAGACAATATTAGCCTCAGAAAATGACATGACTAATAAAAAATAAGGTTCCCACTTGCCTAAGAGATGAAATGAGAATAATAATAACGAAAAAAAGTTATTTTGATCATGGAGTACATCAGAAAGTGGCCTATTCCAGGTTCAATAGAAATATTAACAATTGAGTCATTAAAACTTCACAGCCAGGGGCATCTGGGTGGTTCAGTCAGTTGAGCATTGGACTTTTGATTTTGTCTCAGGTCGTGATCCCTAGTGTCGTGGGATTGCACCTTGCATTGGGGTCCGTGGGGCCTGCTTGGGATTCTCTCTCTCTCTCTCTCTCTCTCTCTCTCTCTCTGTCTCTCTCTCCCTCTGCCCCCTCCCCTGCTCATGCACTCTCTCTCTCGAAAAAGACAGAAATATGCATATTAACTACATAAAAGGAAATGGAAATAATGCAGATTTTAATATTACCAAAATAAACTTCTATTTACATATTCAGTCCATTGAAATATTGTTCGCTGTCTTCAGCCTTAAATTTGCCACTTGCAATAAAGCATCAGAGTTGCCTTTTAATTTTAATAGACTATATTTTTCAAATATGTAGCAGGTTTGTGTGCTCTCAACTAAGACCTACATTTGGTTTTAAAAGAAAATTCCTAGATTCAATATGAAAAGCAAATTTTGTATTTCAGGCTAAGTTAATTGTTATAAACTCTTTTTTTCCCCCATAACTTAAAAAAGAGGGCAAGAACCTTAATTTTATCCACGTATGTATGTGAAATGCCTAAAGTTGTTCCTGGAACGTATTGACTAAACGAAACTGCATCATTCCCATGACACTATAGGTTTCCCAAACCACAGCAAAATAAGCAAACAGTCCACCCTTTGGAAACATCGTTTTTAATTCTGTAAGTACTATAGTCTGAATGTTTGTGTCTACCCTACCCCCAAATTCATATGTTGAAATCCCCAAGATGGAGGTATTAGAGGTCGCATCCTTGGGAGGTCATGAAGATGGAACCCTTGTGATTGGGATTAGTGCTTTATTTATATTTCTTTTTTTTTAAGTTATTTATTTATTTTGAGAGAGAGGGAGGGGCAGAGAGAGAGGGAGAATCACAAGCAGGCTCTGTGCTGTCAGTGCAGAGCCCGACACTGGCCTTGATCTCACCGATACTGGGATCATGACCTGAGCCAAAATCAAGAGTCAGACACTGAGCTGACTGAGCCACCCAGGCATCCGGGATTAGTGCTTTCATAAAAGAGGCTTCACAGAGCTCCCGAACCCTTTCTACCAACGTGAGGACACCAGGAGAAATCTGAGACCCAGGCGAGGCCTCATGTCACCATGCTGGCATCCTGATCTTACACTTCCAGCCTTCAGAACTGAGAAATCAATTTCTGTTTATAAACTACCTAGTTATGGTATTTTGTTACAGCAGTCCGAGTGGACTAAGGTATTAATTATGTACTTCCTTCTAATTAAATTTGGTAATAGATGACGGTAGGATTTGTTTGTTTAATGATTTTATTTAGAAAATAAAAGTTTGCATCATATATAATATGGAAGGAAAATTTCATCAGTTCATGAAATCACCAAGTCTGACCAGTACTGCTATCAAGCAAAGAATACAATATGCTGCCCTCACTTACCAGATAAGGTTGTCCTTAACCTGTTAGTTCTTTGGACAACATTTGGTATCAACTTTTAATTTTTTCTCCATCTATAATCCCATGTGGTCTTAGAGTCCGTGAGTTCAAATTTTCTTCTGAGATAGATCGCTTTTCATTCCTACTGAAGAATTTATGGGTTTTTTCTCCCCATTAGTTTAAATACTATGTGAAAGAATGACCTGGTATGTTTAAGAGTTCCTGAGTTAACCTTTTTTTTTTTTTGCATGTTGTTGGTGCAGAATGAAAATTTTTTTACTGAATGAACTAATGAATGAGTTGATGGGATGGACTGAACAAAGTCAAGGAATAATGAGAAAATGGAGATTGGCTTGTTTGGTGCTTTTACAACAAGTTTGTTTCTTTTATTGTTTGAACGCCCCAAGCAACCCTTGTATAGTTAGACATGGCATTTTTCCTGAGTGTATTTTTGGAACCTAAGGCACCTAAATGTAATGCAAGAATATGAATAGCTGAGTAAGTCATCTGCAGGGCAAGCAGTAAAATCAAAGTCTGGAATCCAAGCTTTCTTACTGCCTATCCAGTCAAACCTTGGGCCTTGATATCAACCCCACACTAAAGGGCCTGAAGTGAGGCAGTGAGCCACAGCAAGGTGCTGGAGGGAAAAGTGCAATGGCTGTTAGTTCAGGCTTTCCTGAACTAGGTGACGTTAGAGGTGGAAGTTTGGAGCAACTAAAACAAACAGAAAGACGTCCTTGGTTCTAAAAGGAAGGGAGCTCTGCAGAGGAGAAAATTACTATGGTCCAGCTTCGAGGTCAGTGATGGCCTTATCTGTTGGGACTTATGACTTGATTTGTGAAATTCCCCAAGAAGGTACATTTTCTGTATTTACCTCTATTTGACAGAAGTTGCCTTGACAATATAAAACAAACCAACACATAAACCTTGAGGAAAAATCCTATACCTTAAAAATTATTTGGAAAAGAATTTTAAAATATTTCAAATTTTAGAAAAATGCAGAGAATATTTGAATAATCACATATATACCCAGACTCCGCATATATTAACATTTCCCCACATTTACTTCACTTCTCTTTTTAAAATTAAAAAAGAAAATCCAGTTTTAGTTGGAGCCTCTTTCAGCTCTAACCTGATCTCATTCTTAAACTCTTCTCCCCAGTAAACTGTATGTTTATTCTTTCCCCTTTTACAATGCATACATTAAGAATATAGAGTTGTGCATGTTAAAAATATTTCTTTCACAGGGCACCTGGGTGGCTCAGTCGGTTAAGCGTTTGACTTCAACTCTGGTCAAACGCTTAACCGACTGTTTGTGGGTCCGAACCCCTGCATCGGGCCCTGTGCTGACAGCTCAGAACCTGGAGCATGTTTCAGATTCTGTGTCTTCTCTCTCTGCCGCACCCCCCACTCATATTCTGTCTGTCTCTCTCATCAAATAAATAGTTAAAAAAATTCTATTTAAAAAATATTTCTTTCACAATTGCCTTTTTAATATATTTTTGGGGTTAAAAATATGTACACATGGACTATGTACATTTAATAAATTGCTGTGTAGCTTCCAAAGTATGAATATGCCATAATTTACTTGCCATTCTCCTACTCCCAGGAGTAGCAATAAGAGTAAAAATATTTTGGCTATTACAAACAAATTTTAAATGTCACTGCAAATATTTTAGCATATCTCTTTGTGCATATGTGTGAGAGTTTTTCTGGAAATAGAATTGCTTGGCAGGAAGGTGTCACTTCAATTTCACTCCATATAGCTAAATTGTTCTCCAATGTGGCTTTACTCTTTAAAGGGTCCCTGCTGCCCCACGTTCTTTGCAACATACAATACTATCAGAAATTTTAAGACTTTGACAATATTTCCAGTGTGAAATGGTATTTTCATTTCCTCTAACAATGATAGATTATCTCCCTGTAGTTGTATTAGTCATTTTATGTAAATTTACTTTTTTTACATCTTTTACACTTTTTTTCTCTGTATTACGTTGCTGTCTTTTTTTTTTTTTTTGATTTGAAAGAATCCTTTTTTATATTCTGGATCCTCTTCTAGAGAATATTTTTATATGTTAAATATTTGGGGGAAAACTTTATAAAAGGTCAGTTTGCCCAAAAAAAATTGACACCTGTACTGTTTTGAGTTTTATTTTTTTAACCCCTATTTGACAATGAGACTATATGAGACCACCACTTTGATGATAGGGTTTTAAAAATGGCATTTACCAAAGGATGTCTTACTTTGGATGCAGAGAATAGACTGTAAAATTTCAGATAGTGTTAATCTGTTACAATTGGAAGTTTACAGTTTCTACACTTTTTGATATGGGTCACCCTTGCCTAACAGAAAGAAAGGCTTTGGTAAATAAAAAGTGCCAAAGTGGGAGACACATTGCCAAATCACTGACTGGGGCTGTGAGGTACTTTAATGCTAAGTAATCACAGATTTTGCAGATTATGAATTGGGAAGAAATTTAAGTGCCTATGATGGTTAATTTTGTATATCACCTTGACTGGGCCATGGTGCACAGACCTTTGATCAAATATTCTTCTATTTTATGTGAGGGTGTCTTTTGATGTGATTAACATTTCAATTGGTGGACTTAGAGTAGAACCAATTACCCTTCATAATCTAGATGGTCTTCATCCAAACAGGTGATGACTTTAGCAGAACAAAGAATGACCTCCCCTGAGCAAGAAGGAATTCTGCCAGCAGGTGATCTTAGAACTTGAACTGCAATATGGGCTTTTCCCTAGGTCTTTAGTCTGCTGGCTACCCTGCAGATATTGGACTTGCTGGCTTCCATAATCACAGGAGCCAATTCCCTAAACAAAATCTCTCTTTATATATACACATCCTATTTTTTCTGTTTCCCTGGAGAACTTTGACTAATTCAGTGCCGTTTAGCATATGGTTACCTAAGTAAACACCTTTCCCATTATCAGAGCCTATCAATATAGTTCTTGTTGCAGCTGGCACATTGCACTGTAACTATACTTATGTCTTCCCCTTCTATTTGGAAATGAAAATCTACCATAATTAAGGGTCTGTAGTTATTTCTGACTCTAACAAAGATGGAAGGCATCCCAAAGATTTATTAGGACATGGTAGATGCTTTGCCCCTTTATCCAGGCTGTAATTTGGGGTAGACATACTTGGCTCTGATGTCAGGTTGACAAACAGGTATCAGTTTTCAATGCTAATTTCTGGTTCTTGGCGATGGTCATCAGGAGGGATGAATTGAGAAAAATTCTGTGGCCATTTCTCAGCTCGGTAAGAAAAAGCCTGTGATCTACTAGTGACATTTATTTTAGGAGGCAGACGAATACTTATGCTCTGTATTTGCCATCTCTGACTTAGCCTAGAAATGTAAAAGAGATTCTTCTAGCTCACCGTGAGATAGCCCACCTCCCCAGGGCCAATAATGCCAAGGTTCTATTTAATATTGATGTCTATCTTTGTCTGAGTGTCCTTTGAGAATGTGCAATAACAATAAGATCCTGGTCAAATATTTTACCATTGAATGGCAACTAATAGAAGAGATAATCACCTAATTTATTTTATTATGTCCCATTTATTTTGAATAATTACATTACTATTACTATACCCCAGCAATATACTTGCTTCAAAATAAAAGTGCTGGGATTCTTTTGAATTTCTACAATATTTAATCTATTGTATGATACTTAATATGATACTTAATCTAATCTATTATATGATACTTAATAATCTATGATACTTAATAATATATTGCTTTGTTATTTAAGCAATATATGATACTTAATAATCTAATCTATGATACTTAATAATATATTGCTTTGTTATTTAAGGTGTTCATGGCATCAGAAAACTACTCGAGGACAAGACTGAGTCTTTTGCTTCTTTTGTTGTTCTCTATAAGAGCTCAGTAAATAGTGGTTGGACTGAATTGCTTCTAAGGGACCGTAGAGTCTTGGGTCTTGAAGTCTTTGTATGTAACTGCAGGGGGAAAAAAAGGCCAGAGTGTTCTTGGCATCACCAAGAGGTGTATTAGAATGAAAATAGAAAGTATTATGTTACCCTTGAGGAAGAACATGTTCTAGTCACTACACTTCCAGAAAGCTATAACTGACCTTGGAAAAGGGCCAGAGATGAGCAGTTTGGGGTTGATAAAGGTGCTGGAACAGCTTCAATGAAAACAAACTAAAATGACTACTATCATGGCTCATTTAGAAGCCTTTGCTACCAGGGAAACATCTATAATAGGGTATAAAGAAAGAAGATTCCGGTAAATAGTAAAAACTCCAAGGGGGTAGCTTCTATTGGGCTGGATTCCTGAGAGATCCTTGAGACTGGGTGGCAAAGGATCCCTGGGCCTGATTGGCATGTGTAGCTTTATCACAGATATAGCTGCCAGTCATCCTGAATGAATGAGGAGATCACCTCCGTCTTTAAAGACTCAGGCCTGTGGTAACAGACGGTGGCCACTTAAGATGGAACACACCTAGCTTGCCTCCAAATAATCAAGTCTGTTTTGCTCCACATCTTTGTTAGAGTAAACAGCTGCTTTTAGGATTTTCCACCTAGATTCAATTTTTTAATCTATACAGCTTGCTAAACCAGGCCTAATTCTGACATGTACCTACATCTAGACTCAGTGTTTCCTCATCTGTTATTCCTACTGTAAGCATTACCTGGGTCAATTATACCCACGTCAATGTCGCTGTCATTTTTAATCCCAGGAAGTCAACCATGTCTTTCCCATGGCATTTGCCTTGGCCTTGATCTGCTTTGGTTCATTGATGTCTTTGGTCACTTTGGTCAGCTTTGCCTTTATACCCAAGATGGAGATATTAGCACTTTTTTTTCCCCCTGCAAAGAGAAAGGGGATATGGATAAATCTACAAAACTGTGATTCATTCACCAAGTTTCTAAAATTTAAGAACTAGAAGTAAAAATTATGCCCCTTTCATAGTAGGTAGCAGGCCCAAGGAATATTATTATCCCAGAGTTACACGAAACAGAAGTCAAGAGAATCCCAAAAAAGCCTAAATCAGTTAAAGAAGGATTGAACCTTTATGTCACTGAAGGAAATGTATCGTATACTCAGCGTTGACAACATTTGAAGATGATATTGAAAAGCAACCAGGTTTAGGGGCGCCTGGGTGGCACAGTCGGTTAAGCGTCCGACTTCAGCCAGGTCACGATCTCGCGGTCTGTGAGTTCGAGCCCCGCGTCAGGCTCTGGGCTGATGGCTCAGAGCCTGGAGCCTGTTTCCGATTCTGTGTCTCCCTCTCTCTCTGCCCCTCCCCCGTTCATGCTCTGTCTCTCTCTGTCCCAAAAATAAATAAACGTTGAAAAAAAAAAAAATTTAAAAAAAAAAAAAAAGAAAAGCAACCAGGTTTGTTTACTAAATACAACTGTTGACAGGCTGAAAAAACAATTACTTTGAATGAAGCAGTTTTGTTGTTTTTGTGTTCATTACATCATTGAAGTAGTGTGTTTTTTAGGTCTTTTTCATGTTTTCAGCAGTGCTTTCCAAGTACAGACATTAGCTCTACATTTTTTCAGCTTCATCGTAATAGTAGTGCATATTTATTGAATATGTATTATGAGCTCAGTTCTTGATGTACATTTCTTCCAATGAATCCTCGAGCCAGTCCCAGGTGGTTGATACTATTACTGTATGCATTTTGCAGATGAGGAAACCGAGGACACAGAAGCTAAGAAACTTGTAAATGTTCCCAGAAAACGGCACTACAGAACGTATTTACATAGCCTGTGCACATGGCCACTTGGTGATATTGTCGCAGCAAAGTGCTGCAGACCTACCTTCCTGATTGTGTGCCTGCTTTGGAGGGTCCGACACAGGAAGCTGGCGACTCTCTATTCTCCAGGCCTTATTTCAGGCCAACACTGTTGTCAATATCTAAACCTGTCTCCTGATGAGATTATTCCTACTGGAACCAGAGCCACAGAAAGTAAAGTTAATAAATCTTCTGCTCATGCCCAGGAACTTAGTAGACTGAATGTGAAAGGGGCCAAAGCAGATTTAAAGTGATTGAAATGACAAGAGGTGAAATGTGAGTGAAGTGAATGAATTACAAAAGCATGTATGAATAGTATTACACAAGTGCAGCAAATTCAATATCAATTCAATTTCTGACCACGTGCAGAGGGAAAACAAGGGCAAAGGAGCAGAAGAGTCAAGGGTAATGAACAGCTTTATTACTTTTTTTCATTGTGCTCCTACATATGGGTTTGTGCTGCTATTTATTAACATGCAGAGGTTAAAGTTTGTGTAAAATGCCGATCATAACATTACGGAAGGCTAAGTGCCACCCTGCGGTGGAGAAGGCAGTCGGAAGTCAGATTATAAAACAAAACAAAACAAAACAAAACAAAACCAAACCAGCTTCCTGCCAGTATTGTAACGTGCCGAGTGTATTTTAGAAATTAAAAATAAAGCCTTTTTAACACCCAGGTTGGATTCTGTCCAGGGAGACAATTGTTCTGCGTAGGTGAGTTTCTTCCGCGTTAATGCAAGGGAAAGTGAAAGTAGTGTGCAGATTCAGACTAAGCCATCTCTTCTGCTCAAGGTGGGTAATATTCAGCCGTCAGCAATATAGAGAGACTTCACCATCTAAGCAAAAGGTAGTCAGATGCTGATACTCTATTCCCTTGAGAGATAATAACGTCGGAACTTAGACTGGCCGGGGCCTGAGTCTTGGCACCAAGGCTCCAGGTGTGTCCATAGGCCACTTGTGTAGCATCCTGAGTACCAGCTTCCTTACTGTAATATGAGGATAATCGCAACCTTGGAGGATTATAAATAATACAGTACCTGGAAAGGGATTAGTAGAGAGCCCTGTACTCAGTAGGCCTGCCACGAATGATAGTAAATATAGTTACGTAAAGTGCACAGTTCCCTGCCAAGCACATGGAGGAGCTTAGTACATGTTGGTAGAATGAGTTCAATAGCATTAATAGCAGCAATTGTACCTGTGCTGTTGCGGGGAGGGGAGGTATGATTGGTTCTTCAATCATAAGGCATAGGTAGCTATTTATCTGAAGCATTTATAGAGACAGACCTGGTTGGAGATGTCCTATCAGTCTTTCAGGCTAGGGGCTGGATCAAGGTAGCTATTAAGTGGGCAGTGTGGCCAGTGTATAGAAATATTGACACATGTGCATTCCACTTATTAACTATGTGAGATTATTCTTCCTGTACACATACCCATGCACACACATAGGCATGATATTCTCTCTTGTGTATTTCTTCAAATACAGGGACTTCTCTTTCTTTTGTTCATTCTCTTGCTTTTTATAGAGGCAGGGATACAGAGAAATCTCTACTGTTAGAAAAAAGCATCAGTGCCAGAGTAACATTAAGTAACCTTTGCATCACAGGGAACACGGAGTACTGTCATGTTCTGTGGAACATGTGTCCTTTGGGGGAGCCACTGCTCAGCTCCAGCTGATTGTTACCATGACAAAATTTGAGCCTATCTGTGAGAGTTTCTGATTTCTCAAGAAAAACTGAAAATCCAGGGATTTATGTGAAATTTACCAACTTTCAAGATTGACACAAATATTTTTAAGACACCACATGGGTGAAATAAAGTCTCTTTTCCAGCTGAATGTGGTCCAATGGCTCGTGCGATTTCTCTTCCAGGTCTGGCTTCTCCAGATACTCCAATGCCTTAATCATCTGAGATTGAGATTCTGTAGTACTTGGGTTGGAATCTGAGGGACTCCATTGTCTGAACATGTATTCTGAGTTCAGTAGGCAGTGGGGCAGTCGAAACATTAGGGCTGATAACTAGAAATGAGGCACAGCCCCAAGGATGAAGCAGGAGGTCCACGTAGACTTAGCAGCAGGGGGGGGTGGCACATGTCCCAGAGAGTCATTCTGGGCATGTCAGGAGTTCAGCAAGACATAACAGATGGGAGAGGTGGGAATGTGAGAGCAGACAGTGGGCACAGAGTGTGTGTAGTGGGGAGGAGGGAGTAGATGTCTGTCTCTAAAGCCTGTTCACATATGCTTAGCAGCAAGATTCCTGAGAGGAAGAGGGAGTGAGAGGAGCAAGACAGACATGAACTAGAACTGATGTGAAATAGATGCAGTGTTAGAATAGATGGCACAACAGTCACTTCAATTACTGAATTAGGGCTCTCTTTCCACTCAACAATCAGAGCAGGCTTAGCCCCAAAGCCTAAAATACAATAGGGGTAAGCCTGCAAATCAGCTAGAACCTTGACTAGAATTCAGCTGTGAGCAAAAGGGACCAGAAGACAAAAATGTCAAGAGTGTGAAATGGCTCAAGAGGCCACTGATCTGTCTTTTCAGTGAGAGTAAACGTCTTTGTGTTGAGAACATCCAGGACCATGCCTGCAATCCCCTGCAAGCAGTGAGAGCCCAGGGTGGAGGACCTGAAGGAACAATCCTGGGCTGTTCCTAAGAAAGAGTTCTCTCTGAAAATGACTCAGGGAACTTGGGCCTTTGAAAAGCAGTAGATATTCTGACCACTTTGTAGTTGATTGTCACCCAGCATTTCAGCTGGCCTTCAGACCGACCGGGGCATGTCTGGTGAACTGATGGGATGCACCTGTCAGATATCTTTTTAGAAGAGGGACTGATAAGCTTCTTGGGGAAAGAACTCATTTCAAATGAAGAGCAGCCAAACAAGACCCCATTGACCCAGTAAGAGAATTTGAATGCCAGCAGGAAGGGGAAGATACCATATAGTGACTGTCCTGGAATTATCTCATGGATTACCACTGGCCCAAGTCTCGCTAGACTCCTATGGAAAGCAGAGGGTGTTTTCTTTTTCTTTCTTTTTTTTTTTTCTTAATATAATTTATCGTCAAGTTAGCTAATACAGAGTATATACAGTGTGCTCTTGGCTTTGGGAGTAGATTCCTGTGATTTATCACTTCAATACAAGACCCAGTGCTTATCCAAACAAGTGCCCTCCTCGATGCCCATCACCCAGTTCCCCCTCCTCCATGCCCCCCCCCCACATCAACCCTCGGTTTTTTCTCTGCATTTAAGAGTCCTTTATGATATGACTCCCTCTCAGTTTGTAACTATTTTTTTTCCTTCCCTTCCCCCATGGTCTTCGACTAAGTTTCTCAAATTCCACATACGAGTGAGAACACGTGATAATATGTCTTTCTCTGACCAGAGGGTGTTTTCTAAAAATGCCCTTAAAAGTTGTTTCACCAAATATTCTGGCCCCCAAATACTACTGTTTGAGTAAACTCCCAGTGGAGGAAGACACTAAACGAGGAAATTCTTTCCCAGCTTATAATATTCATTGGCACAGCTTCGACACATCAAAGTTTTAACCTGTTGACCACAGTGTTGGTGGCAGACCTGGTGTGTTGGGGTGAAGGCGAACAGGGCAGCAGCAGAAGGACATTGTTGGCAGTACAGCTGAGCAGAATTTTCCTGAAATCACGAATGAGGCACACCTTGCCAAAACCCAAAAATATTGGGGAGACGAGGACTTAGGGGAGAACCTGAGGTCTTGTATGAGTAAGGAGGAGTGAGACACACAAACCACTTCTGTTCACATGACCCCCTGGGTGCTTACAATCTGTTGAGGCTTAGTACAAACTTTTGTTCCATTTTTGAGTCAGAACATGAAACACCTGTGCTTTTCTGCTATCAATTAAGTATAGTCAGCGAATCTTTGTTACCTGTAAAATACCTAAGCTATTGTGACAGCTTTAAGCATCAGTGTCCTGAGGATCTTTGACACTTGGAATAGGATACTATTCCAAGAGGCCAGTCTGGTCTGTGACATTCTTTATTACTTAGGAAAGAAATAAACTAATCGTGTTATTTAAGGACATAGATACACATGCGTGCACATGAGTGTGCACACACAGATAAAGAAAAAGAAATACAGAAAGAGAATTAAATATGTAGAACTGCTGGTCATGAGATTCATTTTTTGAGATACGACGTCTCAAACTTATCTCACTGGTAAGTGTTTATTGAAAAAGCGACTTCCCGGAACCACAGATGGAAAGGAAAAGGTATAGAAAAGGAAACAATTGTTTCTTGTTCCTCCTTTAAGAGGGAGCCTGAAATTAAGTGGCTTGTTAAAAGGCTCATGTCAGAAAAATGCGCTGTCTTCATAAAAACAAAAATAAAAACACTGCAGATGAAGCCTATTAATATTTATTTATTTATGTATTTATGTATTTATTGTTGCAACCCCTTTCTAGAATAGAGTTTAGATCAAGAAAACAGCCAAAAAAAGGAATAGTAATGCACTGTTAGGTACTTACATTATAAAACGCTACCCCGTACATTGGGTCTGTTTGGCAGATACTTGCAGTCCTGTGTTTTTCATTGCAAGTGGCTTACATCAGTACTGACATCTTCCAGATGTTAGTAGCTTTGATTTTTTTCCCCCGTGTTGCAAACGAGTTGGCATGGAAACAACTCTTCGCTGGAAACATGACATATGATTCAAGGCAAAATGCATTTTAACACAGATGAATAGTTCAGGAATCTGCCTTTAACAAAAGTCATTTTGAGAGCTGTTTTGAATTTGTTGGTGTTTTGTGACAACTTTTTCAACTTAGATGGGAGAAATCAAAGCATTCTGTTATGCAATGTAGCTATTGTTAAAATGTGATTCGGCTCTCCTATTGAGTAAAAGCTTCAAGTTTAGAAATGGACTTTAGGTATAAGGAGTCAATACAAACAAAATTTTTTTTGCTCATTGGAAGGTGCCTATTTGTTTTGAAAATTGAGCCCTCTAAAACAAACCAAATGGGGATTGGGAGTCTGCTCTTGATACTAGGAGATAATGCGGAAATTATTTCAGAGTGTGGATTTCTTTCCCTTAAAAGGACTGTGGAGAGATGGAGAACGTAACAGATTCTTTTCACTTTGCCTTGCTAGCTAGCATTGTTCACCTACTTCTCAGTCTCTCTACCAGAAAGGCTGGGAGTACGGGATGTTCTTCTAGATGCCCCGATATAGTTCCTCTGCTTGCCTCAGATACTAGAGACAACAAGTTCTCACTCATTCCCCGTTCTCCTTTCCCAAGTGAGGGAAGCGCTGCACCTCTCAGCCTGCTTTCAGGAAAGTGGACTGTGTGACTCGTTCTGGGCAAGGGCTGCGAGAAGAAATGACAGCCACTTCCAGGTCCAGGCGTTTAGCTGCCTGTGCAAAACCCCTCAGCACCCTCTTTCTCTGTCTTGGCGACGAGAAGCCACTTGTTCCAGATGGTGCAGCTGCAAACCACAGAGCCTTCATTAGCCTGGGTGCCAAGGACCATGTTGTGCCGAGTCTCCTACGACTTCCCGCAAAGCACATGTAGCAGAGTGTGAGCAAGAAGCTCTTTCGTATTTGTTAAGAATTGATTTGTGTGTGTGTTTGAGATTTTGAAGTTGTTCATTACCTAAGAGTAACTCAGGGAATGTTTTGAGTTATGACATTCCGGATTACAGATTCCCCAGGGACAGGAGCACAAATGCACCTCTGCATCCTCAGACTCTTGGTCAGGGCTTGGTGCATAGCTGACTGGTGTTATGACTAAAATATACATCAATGGTTATGTTTATTTTTTTTCCTGTTGCAATACAATTTGAGTCACTTTGCGGAGTGTTCTCTAAATGCAAAGCACAGCTTTCTAAACTAACAAGATGCCCAAGACACTGCTTCTTCTCCCAAAACTTACCATTTAATGGCAGTTATATATACATTTTAAATAAGGGCATCTAGGAAGTATGTTGCCTCTTTCACAACTTGGCAAATTTCTACAACACATACCTGGTCTCATTTGCAAAGTCGGTTTGCACTAAACAATTATAATAATGTAGTTACCATTATGTATGATATATTAGAATTTAACACTCTGTAAAACATGCCCACTGTCTCGATAAGGCATATTACATATGAACATGTGGTTCATATAGCATATATACTCTCTGATCCTTAAAACAGCCATGTGAGCAGGAAGGCATAAGGTAGTTACCACACCAATAGGTAGAGTCAGAATACATGGGTTAGAGTGTGTGTTGTAGCATTTCCCAGTCTTATCACCTTGGACAAATCATTTAACCTCTTTGAACTCAGGTTTATCATTTAGAGTTAGTAATACAGGTGTCCTGGAGATTAAATGAGTTTATATATGGTGAAGGGTTTAGAAGAGCATTTCATGCATAGTAAGTGCTCAATAAATTTTGCTTACTACTCATATTTCACAAATGAAGAGACAAAGGTCAGAAAAATTAACTAGCTTCCCAAAGATCACATAGGTTGGACTGACACCAAAATCCTTTCTTGCCCTTGTCACTACAATGCCTCGCTCTCTAACTAGATAGAGGCAGGCTGGCTCAATGAATTAAAACCACATGTGGTTTTATCTAAATTCTAGCCTGTTTGGGTGAAAACTGATGGTGTACACTTTACCCTTTGCTCTATTTTCTCATATGCAGAAATAAAATGACCCAAATGTTCATTAGACTGTGATCAGCATTTAAAATTTTTTCTACAATCTGGGATCAGTAAGTGGAGAGGAAGTTTCCGCAATGGAAAGACTTTGGTATCTGATGCTGAACTTCAGTTTCCTCCTCTCTAAAATGGAAGTAATACCCTGGGCAGCATGGTTATAAGGGTTAGGAGTAATGCAGGGAAATCCCCAGCATGTGCTTGCACATAGTAGGTGCTTCATAAATAACAGCAGCAGCAGCATCATAACTGTCATCATTTGCCCAGAAGTCTAGAGATGTCCTCTGTAAGTTCATTCATAGGGAAAAGAGGAACTTTCCATGTGCCTTACGGCCATAGCTCAGTGAGCTACTGCTTAGCCTGTTTATTTATGAAAGTTCCTTATTCCAGTTAGTGGCTGCATTGCGGCCTTAGGGCAACCACAGTGCAGCTTCTCAGTGTTAATTCCAGAGCGATGCCACAAACTGATGGAGCAGGAGGCTCAGGCCACCAGCCGCACAGAGTGACTTCCTCGGCCATCCAACAGTGAGCTCAGCGCCAAGAAGACTTCACACAAGGAGAGATAACACGATGGGGCTGGTCTTTCTGCTCTGTGCTTGAGAGATGTGTTGTTTCTCCACCACAGAAGGGGAAACTGTGGGGAGTGATTGGAGTCCACACTGCTAAGGCGAAGCGGAGAATGATTTCTTATTAGTAGTCCTTGTCGCATTAATAATAACAATAGCCATGAAGTAACAAAACAGTCTCTGTCTTTGAAATATAGGAGAGAAGTAATTGGCCCAGAAAGACATTATCAGTTGGAATGTTCCATATTTGCTTGATTTACCATCTTCAAGCAGTTCAAACAGCTTTGCCCAATAAACTTAAATGCCTAAAATGTCCTGCTCGTGCACTGAAGCATCTTTTATATACTTGCTTCCATAGTTTGGAACACCCTTGTTGCAGAAATAAGAAATCAGAAGAGACCCAATTTATTTTACTGATATTTGAAGGTAATTTTTCCCTTAATGAATGCATCTGTTTGGATGATAAATTGTCCATTAGACAATGCTCAAGTGTTTTTATGCTCTCTGTTTTGATTATGGAGCTTTTAATGTAGTGTTGCATCCACTCTTTGAATTTTCTTTGCAATTCAGTCATCCACCAAAGAGAATAGGCTGGAGAAAATGCCACACTGACTTTCCTTCCTCCAGTATTTTAATTTATTAAATAAATGACCTAATAGATTGCATCGAGACATATTTCTGTACTTTGTGCTGACTTTATTGAGAGTTAATCAGTTTCATTATGCTAATTAGATGTCGGCATTAATGTCCTGTGCATGCATAGAGATAATGGCTCCAATACACAGCACACAGCACAGATCACGTCCAAGACTCGACTCTGTCTCTTGTGCTGAACACGATCCCGGGAATTTCTCTATTTGTTCCACTCTTCAAAGGGCTGGTGTGCTGTTTTCTTCCTTTCAGACTCATGAGGGAGGATGTTCAATGTGGTGTGAGCAGAAGACACACACAATGTGGGGAATTAGTTACACAGTTGCTGTTTCTGTCATATTGTTAATGGGAATTACACCCTGTAGCAATAGTTCACAGTGGGCACTGGGAGGATGTGAAAATGCATGAGAGAGTTCAAATAATGAATAGTATGGCATTTTAGTTTGGTTGGATTTTAAACTACCTTTGGAAATGAACACATCTTTATCTTACATAAACACTCTATATATTTAGGCTTCCTGTCAAAATTGGTATGTGTTTCACTTCAACGTGGGCTCGGTTTCCAGGGCTAAGAAACCAGAATTGATAGTGATGCCGAGTTCCATTGGAACTTCTTGCAGGAAACTAAGTAACGATATTAAGTTGCCTTGACAAGTAACTTTGCATTTCCTAAATGTTTATTCCAGGGTATCACTTTGCACTCTGACCTACTAGAGAAGTAATCTTCGTGACACTAACTTGCATAAACAAAGGCCAAGCAAACAAAAATCCACAAAGAACGTTCCCTTACATTCTGTGCACATCATTGTAATTCAATATGCTTCTCAAAAAGAAATAGGTAAAAAGCATGTGCATATATTACAACTTTTCTTTTTTTTTCTTTTTTTATTAAAAATTTTTTTCTTAATGTTTTTATTTATTTTTGAGACAGAGAGAGACAGAGCATGAGCAGGGAAGGGGCAGAGAGAGAGAGACACACACACAGAATCGGAAGCAGGCTCCAGGCTCTGAGCCATCAGCACAGAGCCCGATGTGGGGCTCAAACTCACAGACTGTGAGATCATGACCTGAGCCGAAGTCAGACGCTCAACAGACTGAGCCACCCAGGTGCCCTAGCTTTTCATTTTTTAAGTCATTAACTTATACACTGTATAAAGCTGCAGGACTCTCTCTTCCCCTGACCCTCAAGAAACCTACTTCCCACTAAACTCTAAAATTAAGAAAAAAAATTAAACGGAGCTTTTCAAGCAGAGGTAGGGGTGGCTGGCTGGAAAATGCCTTAGCCCCCTCCCAAGGCTATCGGGAGGAAGCCCTGGGGCACGTTGGCAGGATCTTTGGGCTCCCAGGAGCATCGTTTTAAAACCACAGTTTAAAACAATCGTATGTTGAAACAACATTTTAACAGTTCTTCCTCACTAAAAGAGAGAACAACGAGTAAAACTGACCTTTTGGATATATACCAATATTAATAATTAATTCAGCACTTCCTTTACAGCCCAAAACACTCATTTCCCAATCAAGGAGTTGCTGATCTACAAGGTGACAGTAAAGAACACCCTTTCCTCAGTGGGTTGAAAAGTCCCCAGTGTTGAATGTAAAGATACTTGGTCTATGCCATCCCTACCGTCGCCCACGTGTACTAGTTGGCAGGGTAGCGCTAATGGCACTCACTTAGTCCTGAAAGGGCAGATACCCCATCTTGATCTTCCTTGCAGCCTGGTACCAGCACAACACCTTGTTACAGGAGCACATTACCTTTCTGAGGTCTGATCTCTGGCTTACACATTTTCCCAGTCATATTCCTGGAGTCTTTCCATTGGGTTATGAATATTCCTCATTTTCTATTTTCTTTTAAGGTGATTCCTGATTGGTACTTTGGAACGGATAGCTCCCCCCACCCATTTAATGTTGAAACATGTTGAAATTCCAGGAGTGGGATTTAATGGGATCAGTTGCAAATAAGATGTCCTCATTTTTATTTTTATGGTTCATAAAAAATAATTTATTCAGTCAGGGTGAACTCCTGCTGATTCATTATAGTTGCAGCAGGTGTCTTCAGAATGGCTCCTGAAAGGAAGTTCAAAATGAAAAATCTGCAAAATAAGTAATATTTTCCTCCTGTGAGCAAGGCACAGTGAAGTCTTAGTCAAGGCCTCTGTCCTCGGGAGTTTATAATCTCTTTAGGCAGATAAAACAGGTACATAAGTTATGACTAACAGTACAGGTAACATGTAAGATACCAAATTAATGATATCAAAAGTAAGTTAGAGGAATTCAGGGATGCCTGGCTGTCTCAATTGGTAGAGCCTGTGATTCTTGCTCTCAGGGCGGTAAGCTCGAGTTCCACGATACGCGTGGAGCCTGATTAAAGAAAACAAGAGGAATTCAAATGTAATGATGAAATGACCATTTCATTTGGTCCCTTATGCCTCATGTTCATGTTCATAATCATGTAGATCCTGAGGAACTTACATACCTGCGCCAAAGATGCTAAGCAAAGAGAAACTGGATTGTCTCTCTCCTCTGGAATAGAGACCTCAGGAAGAAAATGCTTCTTTATTTTCCCACTGCTAAACTCCTGGCAACTTGTGCCTGGTACACAGTGTATGCTCCTTAAATATTGTTCAGTGCAAGAATAAATGAATGAACCGCTATGGCGCCCAAATATGTATCTGTTCTTACAAACCTTAAGTGGGAATTAGTAAATTTTAAATGATATCTTCTTTGGTAGACAGCCAGAAAGTGTTTAGGCAGTGTTCCATAGTGATTAGCACCTATAATCCAGGTATAAAGATGGAAGTGTATTTGAGTTAAATGGTGGGAGGAGTTTATTCTGGAATATTAGTCATTACAAGTATTTTGAACTATATTCAGAATTTATGCTTTTGGAATGCAGATTTTGATGCAGTCTGGTTTTAAAGTAGAGAAAAGGTTATGGTGGCTCATAAAAACCTCCTCCCTCTTAATTTAGTTTTTACAAAAGTTTCAACTTGCAGAAACACAGGACAAAAGTTATTCTCATTAGTGTTTGTCCTTAACTCAAGAGTGAATATGTTTTACTTAGGTGGAGGTCCCAATGAGGAATAAAGAGTGGACAGAAAGGTGAGGAAAAAGAAAGGGTGAGAGCTTGTATAGGGGTTTGAGGTGGGCACCTGGCTAAGTTTCACAATTTGCTGTTATCCATGGCAAATCTACAATTCTGTACATTGTGTTAATAATTACTGTTTTCAGTCTTACAGTTTATCAACTGCCATTATGCAGAGCTTTTACCATTTCAAAAGTAGATTCAAACCACAATAGTTAGTCTTCGAGGCATATGATTAAATAGATGCGTTGGTATATATAAACATATATAATTAGTATGTATATACATCATATATGTATTCAAGCATTTCTTCTGTTTCAATAACTAGATCATTTATGCCTTGGGGTCAGTAAATTTTTGATTTATTTATTCAACAAATATTTACAGACTGTCTACCATGGGACAAGTAGGTATTAGGGCTAAATGATGAATAAGTCAAATGTGGTCCCCATCCCCATGGTGCTTTCAGCCTGGAGGAAAGTCTTGTAAATAAACTCTTACAAAAAGCAGCTCACCATGTAAAGTGGTATACTATGGGGAGTACAGGTTACTTTAGGTTACGTTGGAGGAGCATCTAATTTGTACTTAGATTTGGGAAAGCTACCAAGAGAAAAGTAGTGTATACAAACTGAGGCTGGAGAGATGAGAAGGAGTTGGCCAGGCTAACAGGACCTTTATGAATCCTTATAGCTCCTAGCATGGCATCGTACACAAACGGGATGCCAAATGATTTTATTTTATTATTTTATTTTATTTTATTTTATTTTATTTTATTTTATTTTATTTTATTTTTTGAGAGCTTGCCATGGATCCAGCTTTGCACTAGCATTGGAAAAGCTTTAAGGAAGTGTAGGACTTCATCTCTGTAATCAAGGTTTCTACAAATTAGATGAGAAAAAAGTGAATGCGTTGCTCTTTAATTGTTTTACATATAAGAGGTTGCAATTCACAACAGCATGCACAGTACAGTCAATGTGTATTGCGGAACATTAGGAAAATGAGAGATTGAAATACAGGCAAGGTGCAAAGTGGATATGGGGGATAACACAGAAGAAAAGAGACTTGAGATATACTATAGAAGAGAGAATTGATGGACTAGAACTTGGCACTGAGCATGAATATGGCCATGGAGAGGAACAGTTGGGGAGGGGATGTCAGGTTTAATTTAGCAGAAGGTACTTGTTGAGCTGAGATTTTGACTGAATTTTAGGATGGCAAAAAAGTGTTAATGAGTTGCCAACAAAGCAGATAATCTCTCCTCCTCAACTTAAAGCCCTATCTCTACTGTTTTCCTCTTGATGGGCATTTTGACTGACATTTTACACAATGACAAACCTTCAGGGGGGCTCTGACACAAAAGTAAACTGTTAATTGTCTACTGATAGAAAAAAAAAAAAGACTTCAGAAGGTAAGGCCTGGCCTCCTTGCCGCCAAGGGGTAGGGCGAGAGGGAAGCTTTGCCTTGTTCAAGTTACTCCAACATTCTGTCCAACTTCCCACACTCTCTGCTTCTACCACATCTCTAATCCTTCAAGTCTTCCATGGCAGGGTCCAATCACAGAGCAATGTCCTAACTAATGATCCTATCTCCCTCCCACTGTTACTAGAAAAAAATCTATAAATCTTTGAAGGAATGAAGACGAGGCCAGAGGAAGAAGCCCAAAGATGCTAGTTAATAAGTATTGAGAATCCGGAGCAAGTGACAGGGGACAGGATTTATAATAACTCACTATTTATGATAAATTTAGAGACTTTATATTTTACGATAGAAAAGATATTCACTGAATTTGTTTTTTTTTATTTTTTTTAACGTTTATTTATTTTTTGAGACAGAGAGAGACAGCAAATGAACGGGGGAGGGGCAGAGAGAGAGGGAGACACAGAAACGGAAACAGGCTCCAGGCTCCGAGCCATCAGCCCAGAGCCCGACGCGGGGCTCGAACTCACGGAGCGCGAGATCGTGACCTGAGCTGAAGTCGGACGCTTAACCGACTGAGCCACCCAGGCACCCCAGATATTCACTGAATTTGAATGACTTCAGTTGTCTAAGGAAAACAGGTTCCATTCATGTGCTGTTCTCTTCCTTGAACCTGCAGTGGGGTCTTAGCATATGCAGTTCTCTCTGCCTGGAACGTTTCCCCAGTCACCCACCCCTATCTTTTGCCTGGACTTCTCCTATTCAAGCTTCACATGTCAAGTCAACTTAAATACAACTTCCTCAGACAGACCTTCCATGAGTCCTTTGCATGCCTTTCATTATTCTCTTTCACAACACTCTGTGCAACTTACCTTTCAGAGCACTTGTCAAAATGTATATTTTGCCTTCAGTGCTGCACTATGGACCCCATGGAAACAGGGAGCATTTTTGTTGTGTCCACAACTGTATCTTGGAGCCAGCACCACACCAGGCACAGAAGATGCCCCAACTGAATGTTATTGAGAGCATATATACGTTCAGGTGCTGCATGTAAGGGTGAGGGTTTGCAGAGAAAAGTGATGAGGGCATTGCCATAGCTTGTGGGCCAGCTGGTCAATGGCCAATGATCAAAAGAAGTTTTTCCAGTTGTCAGAAATGTGGATTCGTATTGAGCCACATTCTGATTTCCGAGATCAAGGTTCAGGAAAGCTAGCCGGGTGATACTTCAGGGTTATTGACTTGCTGACATGAATCCCAAGATAGGATTCACGTTTTCTAGATTGGAATAGTTTTAACGTTCCTAAAAGTTCCTGTCCTTTTCTCCAGTAAGACTGCAACCTATGGCAAGGTGGAAAATATTCTGAATTAAGCATTCCGATGAGAAAATTCCAAAATTACCAGTCAATTTGGTGATGAATGAAAGGGGATTTTCATTACCAATAATGAGTCTTTGCTTTTGTATTCTCTTCTGACAGAAAAGGAAAAGCGATCCTGACTGGAGTTTCGCCATAGACAAAGTCAAGATCTCAGAGCTATTAGCTTGCTTGTGTGGAGCCATAATATTTGTGTTCAGAGGATTCCTCCTCACACTGTTGTCATAACTTCTCATTTTCAACAGACATTACACACCACTCATCACTCACTCTCCATGTCAGTACCTTATCAGCATCCTGAGCTGTGGCTGCCTCTAGTGGATGAAGAGTTTCCCAGCTTACCTAAAAGAACATCAATCATTCTTCATTCTTAGTGTTCAAACTTGCTCATCAGTTAGTAACAACACTTCTTGCAGCCTTGAAAATTATTTCTGAATAAACACAGGGCCGAGAACAGCTGAAATGATTGACAGCTCATAACTCCTCCAGTGCTTTATGTTTCAAAACCAGTGTGTATGCAGATGTCTCCTCATTACCAACGTTTGGATGTCACTTAATGTAGCTGCAGCTGAGAGGGGAACTGCATGGGTGAGATTGTCAAGCATCTTCATGGGAGTTTTGTGCCTATAGCAGACATTCTAGAGAGCTCTGAACCAGGGTTGAGGTTTGAATAGAAGAGCTATCACTTGCAGATCAGGTAGCTCACAAAATCGTGACATGGGGAAATTTGTTTCCAGTAATTCTTTCCCTTTCCCTGTGTTTTGTTTCCAGATCCCCACAACCCAAGCAAGACCCCCAGTGAGATATGTAGAAGCCTTTTGAAAAAAGCAGATGTCCTTCTCAAATTAAGGATTAATCACCACCCCCTGACCCCCCCCCCCAACTCTCGCCCCACACTCCACCTCCAAGTTTGGGACTTCTCACTACTTGAGCAGAGATTGAGATGGGAATGGGTGGGGATGAACATAGGTGGTTAGGAGGAGAGAGGGTGATGGATTCATTAAATAGCAAATTCCTGATAGTGGGTAAAATCTGATCATGAATTTTTCTTTCCAAGAACCTGATGACTTAATCTGATGACACCACCTTTCCTGGAGGGAGTATTAAGAATCTACTGCTGGTTTGAGGGACATGTTTTTAGGACAGGATGGGGTTTTGAGGTGCCTTCAGTCTTTTGATGTGGGTGTCTGTTGTTTTTGTCTATGAATGCCAACCACTATATTTACAAAATTTGGAAAGACTGTGATGGCTGCCTTCTGTTTTTAACTGGTCCTGTATTGGATTTCATCAGATTCTGCCACTGCCTAAGGAGTATATTCAGTATTCACTTGGGCAGTGGCAACAAGCCTATTGGCATGGAAGAATGACCATAGAACTCAACAATGCATAACTAATAGTCAAGCTCGTGGCTCAAGTTCTGGGAAATTTCATCCATTATCAGTTATCCTCAACACGAGGAGAACAGCCTAAGGCCTCACAACCATTTATATGGTATAATTTTCAGGGCAGTGAAATCAGTAAGGCTACCAGATTCACACAACAGGCTCTACTAGATTTTTAACTCATTGAGAACAAGGACTATGTCTTGTTTACCACTCTCTTGCAAGAGAATAGCACAGTACTGGGCCTAGAGTAAGAAAATGATAAATGGTGGTTGAATGAACAACACTCTCTTTGATTCTCTTCTTCAAACCCTTCTCCTTAATCACATTTGCAACTCTGCTCTACCCCTACTTCCAATGAATGCACTTACACTGGCAGCAGAAGTTGAGCAGCACAGAGTTTTAGATATTAATTTGAATAAAATCCAAAAATTTTCTTTACTGACAGCACAGTGATTTGAGTAAATGCCTTCTATGTCTATTTGGGATAAGAGCAAGGATAATGACAAAATAGGAACAACAAGAAATAGAGAACACAGTGCTCATGGAAAATACCAGGGCCATCATTCATAGTGCCTTGCACTCTGAGTAATGGGGAGAACCCAGAAGGTCAAAATGCTACGGGTTTTTAAATTTTAGTTTTTGTATCTGAATAAGATGGCTCTATAGCTCTACTACCCAAAAAAGGTGATTTGTTCATTAGTTCATTCATTCATTTCAAAATATTAAAATTTTTCTAAATGTTGGGCACTGTCTTAGACATTAATGACACCAAATGAATAAAACATGATTCTGGTCTGAGTAGCTCATAATCTAGGGAGTCATATAGGCAGTGCATTAACAACAACAATAAAATGGTTCAAGGAGAAAAAAAGAAGGAATCATGAAGTACAATCTTCAATACCTTTTTTTTTTAACCCCCCAGGTTCATGGGGCAAATACTAGACCAAGACCAAGCCTTCTTACTCGATTAGACCATCAGTCTGGGGAGTGTGGCTGTGGAATGTTCTTGTAGTTGTGTGGTCAAGAACATGAGTCTCTGAAGACCATATGTGAGCTGAGAACATACACCCATTCTATTAATGAGTAGATAACAATTGGAGCAACCTGCTTTTCCAAAACTTAGTTAAGACATCCTAAATCTTAATTTGGGTCAGTTTTGATATGTTCACGAGATTAGATAGATCAGAGAATAGAAGGCTCAGCAATAGATTGAAGGGACAAATAACAGAAGACTATATACACTAGAGACAAATAAACAAAAAGAATATACAGAGTGAAATGAAAGGAAACAAGTTTCTAGAAAATAAGTGAGCCTTACCACTAACACTTGAAATATCTGACAGGCCCATATCAACAAGCTCGGCTGTATTTTCTCTTGGCTGTTCATGGTCTATTTTTCTCTCTAGACATCTTTCTTTAAAAAGAAAATCCAGATTTCCAGGGTTGGGCAGAGTGTGGGGAAGAAACGACAGGAGGCAAGCACTGTCAAGGAAAGACGTTCTCTCTGGAAGGAAGCGAGGGGCCAGAAGGCAAGGCTGGCTCCCTGGGCAGGTTTCTTTGCTGCCACTCCATGTGTCTTTTCCCTCCCACTCCTGTGGGCACTTACTTTCTTGGCACAGAGAGAATTGAGGAAAGTCACGACAAAAATCCTGTCATGTGCTGGAAAAGGAGAAAAAGTTTTAGATCTTTGCCTTTTTCACAAATGAAGAGTTTCATGGAAGTTGATGTGCAATTTTAGATGGGAACTTTGCCTTTGTTAAAGTTACTCTAACATTGTCTCCTGTTCCCACACTTCCTGCTTCTACCTAACCTTCACAAACAAACACAACAAACATTCCTCCCAACACACACACACACACACACACACACACACACACACACGTGAAATGCAACTTAGCTGGCAGCCAGCATCATCTGTCCCAGGGCTATCTCTAAGGACAGTAGATTTATCTTGGACTGACTTCAGACATTTCCCCTCTGATCTTCTACTGGCGACATTTTTCTCCAGTTTCCTCGCTGCCTCCCTTGGCGCTCATTAATTAACTGCTCCTCACTCTGTGACTAAACGTGAGCCCTGTGTTTGGCTGTAGAGAGGATTGTGACATTTTGCAAACGCACACACACATGAGTGGGGAGAATATTTTGGGTAACACACAGGCAATGGAGGTCAACTAGGAAAACCCAGTTTTAAAGACCTGTTGAAGAAAGTAACCGAAAGAGAAAAGATGGGAAAATAGGCTGCTTATTTGGTGACATTTACTTATTCCCAACATGATATTTTAAAAGGCAAATACAGAAACTGGAACTTGCCATTTAATTGAGGTTCAGGTATTTCAAAGCTTGCTTATCTCTCCAGCCCGTCTGGTGTTTCCATGGTGTTCCTTTTCCGCTTCTATTAGTCTGGAACGTGGGTAGCAAGTTGATGAACATTTTTAATGAGTAAATCCTTTTCTACACCAAATTTTATAGATAATTAAATCTGATTTATAGGGCAGGTTTCAGCGACAGTCAAAGAGAGAGGAGAGGAAGGCCCAATTATTGGAGCTCTGAGTGAGACTCTAAGTGGGCTCCGCTTTGTTTGTGTAACCTTCCCAGCAGGGACTCTGCAGGGCCTGCAGTGAGGCTTCTGATACACAATAGGACTCAGTGATGGCTTTGCCATGGGTTTTTTAGGTTTGTTTGTTTTTGGTTTCTAGGCAAAGAAGTTCTTTTGTCCAAGAGACGGATCCTCATCTTTATTTGCTGCCCTCCCATTTTTTACTCCAGGTTATGCTGAAACCTCTCATAAAAAGCCTCAGTGTGCACCACGGAAGACTTTTTTCCTTCCATCGTGTGTTTGTTAAGCGTCGTCTATGTAGCAAACACCATCCCAGATGCTGGAGATGCAGCAGTCAACAACGCAGGCAGTTCAGATTCTTTGCTTGTGACGTAAAATAGACTCAGTGGAAGAAAATGTAGACAAAAGACAGTGTAATCCTTTTAAGGAAATTGAGACCATGGATGGTAAGTGGATTGGTCTGCATCGCACAGCTTGTCTGTCATTGCTGGGGCTGGGTATGGACTTCAGGTCTCCCGACTTCCAGTCCAGACTTTTCTTTTTTAAAAAAAAAATTTTTTTTAATGTTTATTTATTATTGAGAGACAGAGAGAGAGAGAGAGACAGAACATGAGCATGGGAGGGGCAGAGACAGGAGGAGACGCAGAATCTGAAGCAGGCTCCAGGCTCCGAGCTGTCAGCACAGAGCCCGACGCGGGGCTCGAACCCACAATCTGCAAGATCATGACCTGAGCTGAAGTTGGATGCTTACCCAGCTGAGCCACCCAGGCACCCCCAGACTAGAATTTTCTTAATGCACTGTGCTCTTCTGCCATTTGTGGAATACATTAAAAGCAACAAAACCAGCAATAGCTTCGGTTTGAAGTGTCTAGCACAGTGCTATGTAGCTGTATTTATTGACCTTGAAACACCATATTGGTTTCTAACAGCTCCTCTATTCTTTTTCTATTTGTATTCATTAATAAATTGAAATTTTCATGTTAATTTGGGTTGCAGGTCCTGAAATATTTGGTATTGCCAAAGCCGAAACACATGTAAGATTTTATCAACCACAGTTCCCTATCTTGGCTCCCCTCTGAAATAATGTGTTCAAATGGGTTTTTGAAAGCCAAGATCAGTCCCATCATCATCAAGAGATTCCTGAGTGACACCTGTGAGTTACCGTATATACAAATTTGAAAGATAATGAGTCTTCTGAAATGACTTCCTGTCACACTGCCAAACTCCGCCCTGTTGCTTAACTCAGAGTAAGACATCAGAAGCATATATGTCTATGGGGAGCCTGCTTGCATCAATCTTTGAATTAGCTTGCATCTTTCCTCTGAGTGTTTTTTCTGATTATAATAGTAATATAAAGTTGCATCCGATTTGCACGTAACAGAAAATCCATCATGCAGAAAACAAAAGTCCTTTGCCCAGAGAGAACCATTAGCAATCATATGGTATACTGTCTGAACTTTCTTACACGTACACCAACGTGAGAACACACATCTACTGCTGTGCTGCAATGCCTTAGTCACTGGATGACATATTTTCCTTGTCTTTTCATGTCCGTATATATAAATCCATATCTATTTTTTGAACAGCTATATAGTATTTGTTATAAGGTTAAACAATAACTTATTTAACCAATCAATACTTAATATTTAAGTTATCAACAGTTACTCCTTATAAAAGTGAGTGCTACAAAATTCATTCTTGTATATAGTTATGTGTTAACTATATTTATTAACCCAGAATTCCATGTTTTGTCTTCAGACCTAAAAGTCAGAGTGTATGATCTGATACATGTGCACATATATGTTAATATAATCAATACATTATGTATAATAAAATTAAGAATTATAATTTATATGTATTGGTATATGTATTATATATGTATGATGTATGTATTTCTTCCCATAGTCAAGAAACTGTCCCACCTGACTTTGAAGGCAGTTTGCAAACCCACAGAAGTCCTCAAATTACCTAGTCATCTCTTTCAAAAAATTATAAAATTGTAAAATAAACAAAACCACATTTTTTAATCACTTGGCTAGGACTATGTTATTTAAAGCTGGGTAAGTGAGTGGTAGCTATTAGCGAAACGGATTTAAAATGTAGTGAAGATGAAAAAAAATTCTTTATGAATCAAGCTGCTATTACTCTAAGTCAATTAAATGAATCTCCCTGAAGGAAAAACCTAAGGATTCGAATTCCTTTATTAGAAGGATGTTATTAAAATGTCTCTGTGGTTTATTGATTTCTTTAGTTCTGCTCCTTGAAGAATATGGGAATCACTAACAGAACTGAGACCAATACTAAATGCTTGGAAATGCTGGTCAAAATTGTATTTAGAGACAATAAAAGTAACGTGTCAATATGTAGGAGCTGGTTAGAGACTTTTCTTTCAGACCAGCTATTCCCACTACTCCCAACTGTCTTATTAATTTTTAAATTTCTTGTGGAAGAAAGCCTGGGATTAAAACTTACTGGACTGCTCCTTAGCTCCTTCTTACTGCTGGTATCCTGTCACTGTTATGCAGTCTTTTGCTTGGATTTTGGCTTTCTCTTCATTGTCATTGCTTGGCTGGAAACAAGGAGATTTCCAGTTTGTACATGCTCTTGGTTACAGGCAAGTCTGAACGTCAGTACAGCCTCCTCTGTGCCCCACTCTGAACTCTCTCTTAACTCCACTGTGTTGAACAAAGAAGCTAAAATGGTTTGCAAGGAATCTTGAAGGTAGTTGACCTCAAACTCTTATTTAAGAGATGAGGAAACTAAGCCCAGAGAGATTTAGTGACGTGTTTAGAATCCTGCCATAAATAATAACTAGGACCAGAATCCACATCCAGTGGATCGCCTGGCTAGTTTTATATAATGTCACTGCACCTGTCAACCTCTCAGCGTTTCATGCCCTTCTCAAAGGCTGGGTTGGCCACTGTACTTATGTCAACTTGTGTTCCTCCCAGAATTGGCCCCAAAGTCTGGCCTTCATGCCAAGAACTTTTGCTGCCTGTATTACTTGACCAAGAATTAGTGATTACTCCTTACTATGGGATGAAGTGGATTTAAGCAATAGGCTTTTTTGTTTTTAATTTTTAAAATGTTTATTTGTTTCTGAAAGAGAGAGCACAAGCGTGGAGGGGCAGAGAGAGAGGGGGACAGAGGATCTGAAGCAGGCTCCACTCCGACAACAGTGAGCCCGATGTGGGGCTCAAACTCGCAAACTGTGAGATCATGACCTGAGCTGAAGTTGGGCACTCAACTGACTGAGCCACCCACATGCCTCTTAAGTGATAGGTTCTTAAAGCAACTTTTTCAATGTCAGTGTTGGTCCTGTGAGTAAAATTCTTCTGACCCTCTAGCTGATGACTTCTGTCTCTTTGAGGCTCTCATGCTTTTGTGAGGAGATAAACCCTAGGCATTGTTTTCTATTTTAATATCTATGTGAATGGTCAGCACCCTGAATTCAGCTATTCAAGAAACCTTGTATATATTTATAGGAATTGGTCCAAAATTAACATCTCTAATGAACAGAATTATACAGTTTGTCTTTATGCTAAATCTGTGGATGTTCAATACCATGGGGGTGTAAATAGCATGGCTTTTATGGTCAGAGGGATAATGGTTTGAAATTAGTTCTCACCACTTGCTAATTGCATGACTTTGGACAACCTAACATCAGTGAAGCTCAGTTTACTCGTTAGTAAAATGGGGATAACGATACCTGCTCTGAAATGTTGGTGTGGGAATTAAATGAGACCATGTGCTAACTCGGTGCCCAGTATGGGGCCTGGCACACTCTAAGTCCCCAATAAAGGCTCCTTTGCTTTCTTTCTCTCTTTCCCCCTTCATTTCTACTACTGAAAAGCCCCTGTCCAAGAAAAGGAATGGGAGAGACTTGTAAAAGTCTGAAGACATCAATTTTAGTTTTTCTTCTTTTTTTAAATCAAGAGTTTTTTTGCTGAAGGTGCTGCATTATAAATGGACTTCTCAAAAGCCGCTTGTATCAGTAGTCCGATCATTTATTCCTTGATGAGAAATATTTTGGTCTATTAGCAAGAAGAAAGATTAACTGCACATTAATCAAAAACTTCAAGATGAGTACAAGTGTGCATATATCACAGAAACTGCCAGAGAGGTACCACCACCACAGACTGGGAAGCGTGTGTTTGTGCCCCAACTTTGGCCTCAGCCTGCTGAAGCAGAGCCTGACTATTCGGTTTACTGGGCAACTTTAGGATGTTCTTAAAATTCCATATGTGCTATTTTTTAAAGAGAGGTTTATTTGATTTTATTTTACTCCCCCCTCCTTCTCTGAAGCAATTAATTTCTTGCTGGTACTGTGCCTGGAAACAGTAGGAGAAAATGAGTTGCTAGAAGTGTATTTCTAAATTAGCAATCATCTCAGTGACGTGTGCACTTAGTCAATGTGTTTATTTCTTGGTTATTGTCTGTTTTCTAAAAATACCTAGAGAAAGCTATGAGTATCTTGGTAATTCCCTAGAAGCTGAGACAGAGAAGGATGAAGGCTGCCTGAGTTTGCCATTTGGGGGTTCTTACTGTTGTTTCTGGGCTAAGGCAAGAGATAGATCTTCTCAAAATAAAATGACTCTGCCTCCAAATGGAAATCCTCCTCTGGCAAACATAATCATCTACCCAAAAACTTTAGTTAAAAAGTCTAGTTAGATTTAGGGTGTCACTACTCCCCAACATTCTATCTTTGAAAGCTTTGAAGTGAAGCTCCATTAAAAGCTCAGTAGTCACAAAAATAAAGGGGACTTCACAGGGTGAAAATTCTCTGTCGGGATGGAGAGTTGTTATTTAGCTATTTGCTAGTATGCCATTATACCAGAATATAACGGGACGGAGTTATCCAGGAAACAGTGATGTAGGGCTAGAGATTGTGTGTGTGTGTGTGTGTGTGTGTGTGTGTGTGCGCGCGCGCGCGCGCGCGCGCGCCCATGCACGCACGTGCACGCACACACACATTTAATCAGGTCCACAAAGCTTTCAACTATCCATTTTCTTCCTTATTTTTGCCTTTTCTTTAAGGCTCACTGCTACATCAAGTGTGTATGGAGACTCACTAGTGTATCAGAAAATGGAGAAGTGTAAGTTGTGAGTCTCTAAGGATAGTTGTACTGGGTTTATAACCCATTTGGAAATGTAACCACAATTTCATCTCATCCCAGAGACCCCCACGGAGCAGTAACAGGGGAGAATAGGATGATTCACCTAATTTCTTTGATGTAAATTTAAAATTTCTCCTGACAGTTTATGCTGGAAACTGGGGCTTGAATGCATCATCCTGAAGAATTTTTACACTTGCCCAGAAATGTGGGCTAGAGAGAGCAGATGCTCGGAAATGCCGTTGACATTTCCAAGTTTTTATAGCCCTGGTACATAGCCCACTAACTCCAGCATGCTTCACACATGGAGAAGGACCATTTGTCATTTTGATGCCAAGATGATACTCACAACTCTAAATGAAATGGATTACTTCTTTCCACCTCCTGCTTGGACAGTCAAAGTAGAGCCATTTCTGGCATTTATTGGTCACCCTGTACATGCCCGAATGGCAGAGTGGTATCAGTATTTGCTCTGTGGCAGGGGAAATGAGGGTCTCCGAAACTGCTCATGACAGCAAAAAGTACAAGTTTCTGCCACGCTCAATTAGGGTATGATTTATTTGGCAACAGTGACTTCATTGAGAAATGTACAAATAATAGTTACTAAAGGTGCTTTAATTCTGAAACAATTAGCATTCAGATAGATGCAACACACCTATACATACCATTCTTTGTATTTAAACAAAAGTATTTACCTGGGCAACTCAGCATCTTGCCAGCTCTGAAAGTCTGGACAGTTTCCCAGACAGTAGATATTTTGCATTTCAAGTTATAGACATTATGTCAGGAAATCTCTATGGCAGTTCTCCCAGCATTCAGAGAACTATTCCTTTATGCAATACTCAACACTTGATCATCACCAAACATACACTGAGGTCAAGATTACTCATAATTTGGCTCCTGGATAAACGAGAGTGGCCAGGGACTTGGTTAGAATCAAGCTTCTACTTGTCTGGAAACCTTAACATAAGGGCAAAAATTAATCAGTTCTCCAAATATTTATGTAATGCCCGCTCTGACCAAAAGGTATTCTGGAAGTCATGTTGCCTTCTCTGGCCTGCACATCTAAAGCGTTCTGTAATCTTAACATGTAATCTGTCAAATGCATGTGAGATGATACTAACAGGGAAAGTTTTGTTTGTTTCTAGTGTATATAATGGACATCATTACCCTATGCCTTGGACTTACAGATTTGTAGAGCAGGTGTCTCTGGGACCTGCCCAGGGGCAGGCAGGCAGGTCTCCATTGGGAGGCTAGAATCTGTGCCAGACAAATTCCTATAAGGGATAAGGACTTTTTGTCAACCCAGGAGACCCAGAAGCTGTCCATGCTGCTATTTCCCCCTTCATAACCCTTTAACCACCTGTGATTCACCCAGTAACTATCTGATAGGCTCATTTGCCTTGAACTGGAGAGCTAGACTGCTTGATTCCCACCGGAAGTTTGATTCCATTTCCAACCTTCAGGTCAATCTTGGTCCCACACAGGTGGAAATGAGTGGAAGGCAATTGCTCAATGGCTCAGTCTCCAGTCTTGTTGACTTTCTACCCTACCTCTCACCTCCCTTGTGAGTAAAACTGTATCTCGAATCTCACTTCCAGTAACTGAGGTAAACCCTTGGTGCTTCTGTGTTTACTGTCAGCCTCTGCCCAGTATCCTATTCCCCTCCACTGCTATGCTCCTGTCCTGCCACCTGAGTCATTTTATGGACCTAAACTTTACTGCTTACGGTTGGCGCCTTTTACCTGTTGCCAGATTTCCCTGATATCGACTCTGTCTGCTGCCAGCCCAGCTCCTGATGCTGCATTTGCCTTCTCTGCCAGCACACCTGTTGCTCACTGCTGACTCTCCCCTGATGCACATTTGCCATCTGCCTGGACTTTCTCCTGCCGATTTTTTGCTGCTGGGAATGTGTCCTGCCCTCTGTGTCTGTAACTGTGGTTGAAACATAATTTTCTAACAACAAATAGGCAAAACTTTCAAAAACCAAGCTATGAGTTTAGTTTCCTATCCCCTACCACGCCCTGTGCATGAAATATATTGCTTATCACACATTGTATCATTGAGAATATTTGTATAAAAAGTTCTAGCTTGTGAGATAATTGTCCTGTAGGAACAAATGAAAAAATAGAGTAGGAGAGCACCCAAATCCAAAACGTGAGTGTGATTAAAAGTTCTGGAAAGGTGAAGTACATGTTATGTACAATATAAATGATTTTAATATTTCTTTTTTTTATTTTAATATTTCTAAGGATGTTTGCTGATGGACCTTATCAGAGCCAGATGGTGGCTGTCTCTCAACATGCCAAGGGATATTTATTAAGTGACAGGACACCTTGAAAGAAAGATGCATACATTCCTGCTGGGGGACAGGAGAAAGGGATGGAATGCCCTGGCCAGGGGCTTGCAGAAGCAGTTAGAAAGGAAAGAGCGCTTTTAGTGAACCTACGTGTTTACGGAGAGAAGGGAGAAGGAGGCTTAGAGGAACAGGGAGGAGCTGAGCCCGGGTTAAGGGCCTGAGGAAACAGCAATTGGAAAAGGATTAGGGGGAAGTGTAGGAGAGACCAAATAGAAAAGAAACAAGATTAGATGGGGACAGTGAGGGAAGGAGAGTGGGGTGCAGGAAGAAGAGAGAGACAACAGAAACCAGGAAAAGCTAATTATATCAGAATTCAGTTTTAGGGAGAGTGAATAACAGGTAGTCCTCAGAGTTGAGGAAAATGTTTAATGGGCTGAACCAGCAGGGTCTCCAGTTAAGTTTGGGAAGCAGACCATCACTAACTATCACGGGCTTTCTCAAAGCCAAAAGGGTTTGGGCCCAAACAGAAAAATATATCTTTATTCATAGACCTAAGGATTTGAGGAGAGATCTTGACTAATGCCTGGCAGAGATCCCAGGGAAGTCTTAGGAAAAAACCAACACCAGGTCTTAGGAGGGGTTGATGGGTGAGAAAGAGAGAAGGAATCTGAGCACACAGCAGGAACAAACCATTGGAATCAAGCTCATGCTGGAGCAACCAAGAAATGGAAGCCCATGTTTGTAGCTGGCTCTTACTCTTTACTGCTTTGTGCCTCAAGTGTCCTTCATACAGTAGGAAACTTGCATCAATTGTATGTAAATTACAATAGATGGCAGTAGAGCTGAGCAGAGGGGTTAAGTCACTAAGCTTTGGTTTGAATCCTAGGCTCTATTTTTTATGAGCTATGTAACCTCGGACAGGTTATTTAATCTCTACATACCTTAGTTTCTTCATCTGTGAAATAGCAACGGTAATGGAATCTACTTCTCTGAGCTTCTGTGCAGATTAAATGAGATAAGGTTCCTAATACTATTAAAGGTTTCTATTAACATGAGAAAGACAGCCTGTCAAGAAAGGAAAGTAGGGTATGTTTCCCTGCCTTTATTCTCCTCTGGATGTGTCAGCAGATAACTGAAGAGAGACCAACAGCAACTAATGGGGAATGTAACTAGAGGAGCATTTTGTTTGCATTCAACCCTTGGCTTGGGAGTGGAGGGTACGCGGCAGCCTGTTTCATGGCAGATGCAAGGGAATTATTTCCCTCCCAAGAGGCAGGTAACAGTCCAGCTAAGCCTTTGAACTTGTATTATTTGATTTTTTTGGAGACCCAAACAGCAGAATTAGTCAAGATCTTCACATATTATTTTGCCACTTATTTAACCTGTATGGTTGAATACAGCAAATTCTGAAAGACTTTAAACTACACGTCGCATTTAATAACACATCCAGCAAATATATTCCACTTGAAAATAAACCAGAATGTTCATGTGTTGAATTCTGTAAAGGTGATTTCATGTCAATGATAAGTAAGAAAATAGATGGTGCTGAAAGAATTGGGAGGCTGTAATACACTTGAGGTGCTAAGGTGATTGACCAGCAGGAGCTTTGCCATTTGAGATATTCAGCCTTCGATATATATTTAAAAAAAAAATTTAATGTTTATTTATTTTTGAGACAGAGAAAGACAGAGCATGAATGGGGGAGGGTCAGAGAGAGAGGGAGACACAGAATCCGAAGCAGGCTCCAGGCTCCAAGCTGTCAGCACAGAGCCGGACGTGGGGCTTGAACTCACAGACGGCGAGATCATGACCTGAGCTGAAGTCAGCGCTCAACCAACTGAGCCACCCAGGCGCCCCAGCCTTTGATATATTTTAGAGTTATGGATCTATTTATAAGATTGTCATATATCATTTAGCTTGTTCCCTTCACAATTCTAAAGCCTTTTATAGGAGATGAGGCCAAAGAATTGTTGGACACCACCAATTCAGCATTTTGACCAAGTGCTAAACTTGTCCAAAATGGTTAGGTCGGCTTCGATCGAACAAAAAAAATTACCTCCTACTATGGATCAGGCACGGTTGGGAAGGGGTGTTAATCTTTTAATTAATTTATTTATATTTTTTAATATTAATTTTTGAGAGAGAGAGAGAGACAAAGTGTGAGTGGGGAGGGGCAGAGAGAGAAACAGAGACACAGAATCCAAAGCAGGCTCCAGGCTCTAATCTGTCAGCACAGAGCCCGATGTGGGGCTCGAACCCATGAGCAGTGAGATCATGACCTGAGCCAAAGTCGGACATTCAACCAACTGAGCCACCCAGGCGCCCCTAAGTCTTGACTATGTTACCAGTTTCTTTGCCTAAGCTAGTCAAAAGCTTTTATGCTCTATTCAAAGAATCTACCTGTAATTGTCTCAAGAAACTCCTTTTGGATTATAGACTTAAACCATCAAAATATTTCTTTAGAGCAAAAAATTCTTTAAAGTGAATGTTTTTAGGTTAGAATCCATGGAGGATGCCTCAGGGAGTCTGTTGACCAATTCCTGTGATCAGGCTGTTCTACTGGTATAAATGTCATGGTTACAGATTCTTGTGGTAGAGCCTAGTTCCTTATTAAGAGGCTTCTAATGTCCCTTTCAGAGTTGATGGAAGATTTCTCTCTAAAGAAGCTATGCAGCATATTCAGCTTGTAGCTTCTAGGGATACCATCTGTATAACGATTACAATCTTGAGAAGTGCATTATGGCCTCCACCCACTGGCAAAAAGCCTCATTGTTGGTATTTTTACTGACTGACACAGCAGAGCTGGTATTGACTCCCATCTGGCACTCTGGTCATTTTCTAATTCTGTGCAAAAGCCTGCAGTTTTCTCAAATATCTTCCCATGAACCTCTGAACCTTCTCATGAATTCCCAGGCTTGTTTGTCATGACTGCAAGGTAAATGCTTCAACGCCAGATGATGTGACTTGCCATGACCTTTCATGAGATTTCTTTTGAACTTTTCTGGATACCCTTTTAAGATGGGGCAGCCCTTCACATTCTGAACATGGTTGATGTGTATGAATGTCAGTGTAGATTTCAATGGCATGCATTCAGTTAATGGTAGAATTCATAGATGGTTGTCAAGAATGTCTAGACTTTCGCAATATGGACACTACATACTTGCTTTGCTGTTACTCTCAGGCTCCATGACAACTTGAGTACATGCAAGGAATTTATTCTCTAATTGCCCTCACCATTCTGCCTGAGAAGTATATTGAAATCACCAAAAAATAAAATATAATTTAAAAAAAAAGGGAAGGCCTGCACCAATGTGGGAAACCAGGGAGAATTATCATTTCCCTGCCAGGTACTTTGACTGAACTAATATAGTATAGATGGAATGAAGTCAAAAGAAGTCATTGCAGGTTGTTGTACAACTCTCTTCTCTGGCATAGCAGTAAAGCGTTCTAGAAAGCTGGGAAATACCTGGTAGAACCCAATTAATGCTTTTAAATGTAGTGGACCGTGGAACAAATGGGAACATTTTTTTTAGAATTTCTCTCTCTTTGAAGGATAACGTGTAGGTGTGTCTGAAATGGGAGGTCGTGGAGGTTTTGCAACTAGGCACACTACAGACTGAATTTTAGCTGAATTCCTTGTGGCTACTTTCCCCAGTCTAAGGGCAGCCCCAGAAAGGGGGCCTAGACAGCCACGCAAGGTAAATAGTATGGAGAATGTGACAATAGGACGCTGAGTATAGCCAAGTGTGGCAGCTCCCCTAAACAACTGCTTAGAGACTGACATGGACTTCCCAGGGCTTGGGCACTTTCCCGTCACTCAGGTGGCTATGTCTCAATATATCCTGCTTCTGCCGTCCTCCAGCATGAGGTCTGGAGAAAGATTTATCACCACGAAGATAAAACGGAGATTGAGAGATAATCCATTCTTCTGCTCCTAGGCAAATAATGAGGTCGGGAGAGCCGAATTTTCATTCAAAGATAAATAATAAGGGGCAACGACAACAAAAAAGTTTTTTCAACCTAAAATTACGAGGAAAATATAGTGCTTAAAAGCTAAGGGAGATTTTTTAAACCAAATTTTTGAAATAAAGCGCTAGTAGATTTATAACGTTTATTTTGTGCACCATGTAGCAGTTTAGAATGTGCGGACTTTAAGCAAAGAAGAGATGAAAAATGAAATGAGAGACGAGAGAAGAGAGGAATTGTCTTTTGTGCATAAATAACAAGATGAGGAAGTAATATAACAGTACTGTAATAGAAGAATCAAAATGTGCCCTAGAAGTAAGCAGAATAAACACTGAGAAAATCAGGTCAGGTAGTGAACTGAGGGGAGTTTACAAAACTTAGAAGGGCTGGCAAAAAATCATGGATGTGTAGAACTCAGTGAGGAAATCCAACCCGTAGATATCTTATGTTCTTGAAGAAAAGAGAAAGAAAAGAAAACAAAGCAACAATCAATGTTTAAAATGGAAATAACTTTTTGAGATTTCGGAACAGAACAACATCTCGACACCTTATTGGGAAATTTATGAATTTCAAAGATTCAAAAATGATTTCCATCATCATCCTGTCAGACACTTAGCAGTAAAAGTCAAGCAGGTCTCTGATTTTCTTTGGTCATTTCATTGACTAAACAATGCTGCTGCTGCTGATGAATGACAATGAAAATAATAACAAACACTTCCTGAGCATTTTGATGCATCAGGTACTATGCAATATACCTTTACATAGGTAAATGAAACCTCCCAACAAATTTTTATATAAGTGCTTATATTCTCCTCATTTCATAAAATAATATTTTCAACATAGCTAAATAAAATTGAAAAATA
The DNA here is from genome assembly GCF_022837055.1 of Prionailurus viverrinus. Lineage (NCBI taxonomy): Eukaryota > Metazoa > Chordata > Mammalia > Carnivora > Felidae > Prionailurus > Prionailurus viverrinus. Next base: position 132,267,285 of record NC_062568.1, read on the forward strand.
ACAAGAAAATACAAAGGAAAGAGCAATGAATCATAAAGCATACAAAAAAATATGACAGACATAATTAAGACTAGCCATGTTGGGGTGCCTAGGTGACTCAGTAGGTTGAGCATTCAACTCTTGATTTTGGCTCAGGTCATGATCTCACATTTGTGAGTTGGAGCTTCACTTTGGACTCCAGCCTCAGTTCTGTGCAATCTGCCTGGGATTCTCTCTCCCTCCCTTGCCATCTGCCCCTCCTCTGCTGGCACTCACGTGTGCATGCGCTCTCTCTCAAAATTAATTAATTAATTAATTAAAAAAATACTAGCCATACTAATTAAGACAATAAAAACAATTAAGTGAAATTCCCCTATCTTAAAAAAAAGGCTCACATTGAGTGAACAAATGAAATAAAACCAAAAGCAAACCCAATTCTATGCTCTCTACAAGAACAACCTTCCCCTTCGCCTCAAGTAACTCTGAAAGTTTAAAAATAACAAGATAAGCAAGAACATTTCAAGCAAATGAAAATAAACATAAAGAAAGACAAATGCTATTTTCAAGGTAGATTTTAATGCAAAAGAATTTTAAATGTACGTTTAATAAAGACATCAATTTCATACTGAAACAGGTAGCAATGCCCTAAAGCTGGTCAGTATACCATCATTGTGGGAGACAGAAATATCTCTCTATATTTCAAAGATTAATGGCTGAAGCACAAATGAGGATGTAAAAGATTTAAATGGTTTTGAAACAGATGATTTAACAGATCTAACTAATACTGTTTCCTAAATCACAGATAATATATTTTGTTCAGGGAGGCAATTAATATTTTTAAAAATTTCGAAGTATATTAGACCAAAGAACCCCTTAAATAAATGCCAAGTCACAACAAGTGTGCAGGACTCATCATTTCTGACCACAGTGTAAGAAGTTAATTATAAGCATATAAAAGAACTCCCTTTTTCTTGCTGTTTGGGAATTAAACTGCTACCACAATTTCCCTTAATAATTGTTGGATTAAAACAGGAATCAAAACTGTGGCTTTAATAGTTAGAAAATAGGGATACTGAGAACAACATGTATCACAATATCAGGGATCCAGTCAAAGTCATAATCATAGACAAAATCAATATGCCTTATTGATTTACTTAGGAAACTCATTAGAACAGCAATCAGATTAAGAAATAAAATGAGAAACGCTGTACAGTAAAACCTTGGTTTGCAAGCATCATTCATTCCAGAAACATGTTTATACTCCAAAGTACTCTGTATATCAAAGTGAATTTCAAGAACCATTGGCTTAGCTGTGATCATGTGACATTTGGCACCAGATCCTACTCATATTGCAAGACATCACTTGTTTATCAAGTTAAAATTTATTAGGAATGTTTGCTCATCTTGAAGAACACTCAGAATAAGTTACTCGCAATCCAAGGTTCTACTGTACTTTGATCCATAAACGATAAAAAACATTTGGTAATATTCAAAGTCTAGTTATACAATCTGTTGGCTAATGAATACTCCTTTATGATGGTAGGGCATGGCTATCATACTTAATGGACTATTCATAAATCACTCCTATTAAATAAGGAATAAGACAAGGATGTCACTTATTGTTATCATTTAACATTCTTCAGGAAATTCTAGCCAATGCAACATGTTAAGAAAATAATTCAGATAATAATTATAAAAGAACCTGTTTGCATATGATATGAATTATGTGGAAACTCCAATAAAGTCAACAGAAAAACTGATAAAATATAGCTCAATGAAAATGTCAAATGTAGATGAAATATACAATTAATGTTCCTATATATTATTAATAATCAGAATGAAAATTAAATGAAGCACCAGTCACTTTAGAAACAAAATCTATATGTAAGTAATAACAAGAAAGGAACTCAGTAAAGTTATTTTAAAATTTATATGGAAGAATCAATGCCTAGAGTGAACTAAATCTATTTTGAAAAAAGAAAACTCAAAGAAGATTTGTCTTATTAGATGTTGTCATATATTATATTATAAAGCTATAGTTATCTATATTACTATCTATATATATATATATAGATATATCTATATATCTATATATCTATATATAGATATATCTATATATATCTATTGCAAAGGAAAATAGATCATAGTACAGTCTAGAGATCTTGGGAGACTCAAGTTTATGTGGAAAATTAATATACAATACAGGGAGCCCAAAATATTAATAGAAAAGAGACAGATTGTTTAGTAGATGGTATTGGGAAAAATGTCTTACAATATAAACAAAAGTAAAACATGATGTATAGAGAAAGACTCCATATAAGTTAAAGGTCTAAACATGAAGGTAAAACTATAAAGCTAAGAAAATAATGCAGAAGTAAACTTAAAAAAAAAAGAGGGGGGGGGGTGCCTGGGTGGCTCAATTGGTTAAGCGTCAGACTCTTGATTTCGGCTCAGGCCATGATCTCATGGTTTGTGGGTTTGAACCCCATGACAGGCTTTGTGTTGACAGTGCAGAACCTGCTTGGGATTCTCTCCCTCCCTCTCTCTCTGCCCCTCCCTTGTGAGCACTCTCTCTCTCTCTCAAAATAAATAAATATATTTTAAAAAAGAAAATATTGAAGAATATTTTAGTATCTGAATTGTGGAAAAATACAATACTTCAGAATCATGAGGTGGAAAATTGCTGAATTTGATTACGTTACACTGAAGATTTTTACTCAATGTCGGATACCATGGGGACTAATATCTGGAATATACATGAGCTTCATAAGAATGAACAAGGAACAGATATGAACCCCAATAGAAAAATGGTCCAGGAATACATGTACAGGCAATTCATAGAAGATAAAACCCTAGGGACTAATACACTTACAAAGAGATGCTTAAAACCATTAGTAATTAGATGGAAGCAAATTAAAATAACAATGACATATCCCTTCAGAACTGTCAGGTAGATGAAACATTAGCTGATGCTGCTAAGTGTTGGTGGGAGGAGAGCTATAGGAATACTCAGGCACTGCTCTTTGGAGTGTAGAACATAGACCACCTGTAACAAAGTGGCAGTACCTACTGAAACTAAATAAGGATATGCCCTATGACCAGCGATTCCACTCTTCATAGAACCATTAAGTGGAAACGAATGAGGATGTTCCTTGAAGCATTGTTTGTGGTGGCAGGAAGTTGGAGGCAATCCAGTTATCCTTCACTGGAGGAATGGCTATATAAATATTGTGAATGCATGCAATGGAAAAACATACTAGTTAGGCCCAATGAGCAATGTGTAGATGTGCACTAACAGCAACGTGGATAAGATTTAAAAACCTTGGGTGGAGTGAGAAAAGCAATAAAGAATGAAGTTTACAACACACAATAGCATTTGTGTAAATTAACAATTCATGCACACAAATGAATACTCACTTCACAGAAACGCATATGAAGATTTGAAAAAGATAAAAACAAATGAAAATTGTAACATTTGAGGGTAAGGAAGGAAATGGGAATGGGAGGTAGGGTTCCAAGTGAATGAATAAATAAATAAAAGAGCCTTGCAAGGTAGCATAAAAGAAAAAAAAAAGGAGGGAGGGAAGGAAGGAAGCAGGCGGAAAGGAGAGAAGGAAAAGAAAAAGACAGTAAACTTAAGATGTTAGGATATTTTTGAAGGACTAAAAAGAAGCCTTGATTAAAAGAAAATGCATGCCATGTTCTCAGATTTCAAAGTTCAGAATTACAATGATGCCAATTTTCAGAAAATGTAGCCATAAATGTAATTTAGTTCCATTAAAAATTTATGGGAGATTGCTTTTATTACTAAACAAGGTGATTCAGTGCTAGATGCCTTCCTTTTTTACCTCCTTTCTCTTTTCCACCATGCTTCGTGTCCTACAAGGCTGACTTGAAAGGACTGTATCAGAGGGCTTTCTTATCTTCTGGTTTCAGGTCTAGTTTGCCCTGCAGTAGATCGAAGGGCAGGAGCAGGGTTATTTGGGGGAGGGTGGTATTATTTATTCCAACTCCTGCCTCCTTGTAGGATCACCTTGGGTTGAAGGAGCCCTCTATTGTCCAGTAAATGTCAACACAGCTCTTTGCAACTTTAAGCCTAAAAGTGATAATGACTCCCCTTTGTAACTGAACCAAAGATGATTCAGGGCTGCATAAGAACAACCACGAAAATTTTGAAAAGATTAACAAGGAGTGACTTGTGCTGTAAATAAATTTAACTGTATTCAAAACCACAGTAATTAAAACAAAGCACAAGGATAGGTGTGCCTGGGTCGCTCAGCTGGTTAAGCTTCCAGCTTGGGCTCAGGTCATGATCTCACAAGTTCAAGTCCCGTGTTGGGCTCTGTGCTAACAGCTCAGAGCCTGGAGTCTGCTTCAGATTCTGTGTCTCCCTCTGTCTGTTCACCCCCCTCAAAAATAAATAAACATTAAAACATTAAAAAAAAATTTTTTTTTAAACACCCAAAGTACAAGGATAGACAAACTATGAGAAAGTGCTGCAATACAGCTCTATGTGTTTGGGGTTTTTTTATGCATGTATGTATGTGAATAAAGGTAATATTTCAATGGTTTGAGTGTATTGGTTAATTACTTTGTAACTAAAAAGTTAAATTCTTATGTCACACTCAGAATTAAATTCAAGGTGGATGAAACAGTGAAACGTAGAAAGAAAGAAAGGAAGAAGGAGGAGAAAAGAAGAGGAAGTTGACTAAACATTAATTTGAAATCTGGTTGGGAAAGATAAGTATAAAAATAAAGATAGAACTATAAAGACAGAGGCTAATCAATTTGATGACATAAAATATGTAAAAATAAACTGTTAACGTGTTAAATGTTAAAAACAAATATAAAAGACAAATGTCAAATAAGAAAAACACATTTGCAATAAATGACTGGTAAAAAATTAATTAAATAAGTAGCTTTTTCAAAATATTTTAAGACATGAGCAACTCAACAGAAATAAAGGCATTCACAGAGGGAAACTGTGAATGACCAAACTATTTATGACAGTATATTTTACCGTACCAGTACTAAAATGAATGTAAATTAAGGTACTATGAGGCTACTTTCACTTATTAATTTAATAAAAAAATAAAACTAGTGCTGACAGTTTTTGAAAAATAGAGGTATAAATTATTAAAACTTTTTTATTAATGGACTTTTTTTTCTTTAAGTAAGCTCTCAGCCCAAAGTGAGGCTTGAACTTACAACCCCAAAATCAAGAGTCTCAAGCTCTACTGACTGAGCCAGCCAGGCACACTAAAACTTTTGTTTAAGTTTATTTATTTATTTTGAAGGAGGGAGAGAGAAAGAGAGAGACACGGAAGGAGGGAGAGAGGGGGCAGAAAGAGAGAGGGAGAAAGAGAATCCCAAGCAGGCTCCACGCTGCTCAGGCTCCAGCAGCCTGAGACAGGGCTCAATCTCACGACCGTGAGATCATGACCTGAGCCAGAAACTGGGAGTTGGACACTTAACTGACTGAGCCACCCAGGCAGCCCCAACCTAAAAACTTTTTTGGACACAATGTACATACACACACACGTTTAAACTTTAACTTTCTGTGTAATTTTTTTCTATGAAAATAAGCAGAATCAAAGTCAAAATATATGTAAAAGCAAGTTTATCGTGATATTAAAAACTTTAACATAATGGGAATGCAAACCGGTGCAGCCACTCTAAAAAACAGTATGGAGGTTCCTCAGAAACTTAAAGATAAAACTACCCTATGACCCAGCAATTGTACTACTAGATATTTATCCAAGGGATACAGGTATGCCTTTTCCAAGGGGCACATGCACCCCTATGTTTGTAGCAGCGCTATTGACAATAGCCAAAGTATGGAAAGAGCCCAAATGTCCATCAATGGATGAATGGATAAAGAAGATGTGGTATATACACACACACAATGGAGTATTACTCGGAAATCAAAAATAATGAAATCTTGCGATTTTCAGCTATGTGGATGGAACTAGAGGGTATTATGCTAAGAGAAATTAGTCAGTCAGAGAAAGACAAAAATTATATGGCTTCACTCATATGAGGACTTTAAGATACAAAACAGATGAACATAGGGAAGGGAAGCAAAAATAATATAAAAACAGGGAGGGGGACAAAACATAAGAGACTCTTAAATATGGAGAACAGAGGGTTACTGGAGGAGTCGTGGGAGGGAGAATGGATTAAATGGATAAGGGGCATTAAGGAATCTACTCCTGAAATCGTTGTTGCACCATATGCTAACTAACTTGGATGTAAATTTAAAAATATTAATTTAAAAAATGGAAAATAATCAAAATATTCTAAATTGGTAATTAATTAATTAAAGTAGGGCACATCTATACGATTGCATACTAGAAAGGCATATAAAGTCTTTTCACATAATATTTAATAAAAGACAAGAAATCCTTACCTTGCTTTTGGTTAAAGGGAAAAAATAGTTCCTAGGATTTTAACAGGTTAAGTAGAAGTTCAATTAAATATAAAGGGGGGTATCTATATTTTCAAAAAAAGAACAAAATAAAAATGCCAAAATATTAAAAATTTTTATCTCTGGGTAATTACTATAAATATGGTCTTAAGTGAAAACTTTTATAATCAGAGGAAAAATTTAAGCTTAAAAGGAGCTATTCCTTTTGTTATGGTATACATAGAATGACAAAGTCTTGTTGGCTAGACAGTGGGCCATTATATATACCGGTTTTGAGTTAGTGAAAAAGAGTTTCTGGAGGGCTTTACACCAGTTACTATGTGATTCATAGTAAATATGAATATGTCTATTTACTATAATAAATATGTCAGCAAATAATTTTCTTAAATTGCAGTGATGGGCCAAATGGTATATTTGCAGTGATGGAATAATGCTTTTATTAGGCTGATTATTTTCTTGGAGATTTTAAATACCCAAATGAGAACAACGAAAAAGCTCACATTTGAAGCGTTCGATATAGATCAGCTGTGTTACAGAAAGTGCTGGGTTCTGTAACAAACCATTATCAAAAGATAAACTGAGGGGTGCCTGGGTAGTTGAGCTGGTTGAGCATCTGACTCTTGGTTTCAGCTCAGGTCGTGATCTCATGGTTTGTGAGTTCGAGCCCCTCATTGGGCTCTGTGCTGACAGTGCAGAGGCTTCTTGGGATTCTCTCTCTCCCTCTCTCTTTGCCCCCTCTGATTCACACTGTCTCTGTCTTTCACAAAATAAATAAATAAATTTAAAATAAAATAAAAGATAAACTGAGGCATATTACAATTTTAAGAATTTATTTGAATAAAAATTGATTGAAATCAGGCAGCACCAAAATGGAAGTAGTCAGGTGTGCCTCAGCCTTTGGAAACCAGGGGCGAGACTTCTCCAGAGATGGTCCAGAAGCAAAGAAAGGAAACTATTTCATTAGCTATAGCTTAAGCCTAGTTGCCTGTTTGTGATTGGTTGTCTTTAGGTTTCAATTTTGTAACTTTGAGGCATTTAAAGGTTTAAATTCTGGTTTGCTCACGTGGGTCACCCAGGCATGAGAACCACCTCAATTCGGTGGTCTCCTTGTTCAGTTAATTTAACAGCAGTAATGTGTTAATGTATTTTCATAATTTAGGTCAGAAAACAGATTCCATTTTCTGTTTTCTGAGAAACCAGATCATTATCAATAATATAAGGAGTGGGTATTTGAATCCTACCCCTTACTACTCTTCTCCTCCATGATATTGACTTGAATATAGACAGGAAGAATGGATCACTGCTGGGATCTAAATATTGGGTATATCATGTGCTCTCCATCAGACTGGAGAAGAAAGCGAGCTCTTTACCTTCCCCCCTAAACTCTACATTTTCCTTTTTCCTTCCTTCACTCTCCCTTCCCATCTTGTAACTAACACAGGTACACCCCATTCATTTCTGGCTACCTTTGCATTATAGTGGTAGAGCTAAATAGTTGTAAGGTCAGTAAAGTCTACAATACTAACCATCTGACCCTTTGCCAAAGAAGTTGCTGACCCCTGCTGTACAGGAAGGGATCACCAAAACAGAAATGAGCAGGCTTGTAGCATGGTTTTTTGTGGTTTTTTTTTTTAATGTTTATTTATTTTTGAGAGAGAGACAGTGTGAGTCGGGGAGGAGCAGAGAGAGAGGGAGACACAGAATCTGAGGCAGGCTCCAGGCTCTAAGCTCAGCACAGAACCCTACACGGGGCTTGAACTCATGAACTGTGAGATCATGACCTGAGCAAAGTCAGATGCTTAACCCACTGAGCCACCCAGGGGCCCTGCAGCATGGGTTTTTAATTGCTTCCAATTATCCTGATTTTTACTTTTTGCAGGAACAAAATCTCAAAGACATTGGACCTCCCTGGCATACATAGCAGAACTGTTCTTTTAAAAAGCTATTTCCTTAAAAAGAAGAGACACAGTCTGTGGGGTTGCACTGACAGAGTAACAATGAGTTGTTCATTTCCCCGTGGACTCTGGAAGCTATTTGAGCAGGTAATATATGCCTAAACCCAGTGAAAACCGTTGACAAGCCCAGTGCAGACAGACTTGGGACTTGGGCAAGTTAATGGGAATGAGAAAAGACTAGCAGCCAACAAGCATGAACTTGGGTATGGAGAATTCCTAGATGAAATGGAAATTTCAGAACACTAAGGGAACGGCGAAATAAGGACGTTTGCACGTGAAGTAACTAAAGGAGCCCTTGGACAGGACATTACTCTCAGCAATTTCTTGTTACTTGTAGGCCGACACCCACACTTCTACAGTGTGAGACCCGGCGGTGGGAAAGGTTTGTGAAGGTCTTTTTTGTTAGGGTACACTTGAGAGTCAGCAGGCAATTTTGTCTCACTATGGGAGAAAACAATAAAATCCCTGTAGGGACATGATATTATCTAAACTCTGTTAAAAATAAGACAACAGGCCCCAAGTGGAGTTACTTATGCTAAGCCCCACATCACCAAAGCAAGGCTTAATTACATTTTCAGCTCTCTCAGAAATGGAAGCTTAAAGCAGTCAATCGGGAAATGCCTGATCAGCACTAGTTCAGTCATCTGTCTGATAGACCCCTGACATCCACTAAAGGAAAGTGACCTTGCAATAACTAATCTGCCCTTTTGTCTGGTATAACTTGCTTGCCTCTGCTCCCTTTTGCTTATAAAAGTCTCATTTTGTTCAGCTCCCCAGATCTCCTTTCTACCTGCTAGATTGGATGCTGCCCGATTCATGAATCTTGAATAGTACCAGTAAGATCTTTAAAATTTACCCAGTTGAATTTTGTCTTTTGGCAACCCTAAACATTCTAGGTGCCTGGATGGCTTCAAACCAGATGTAGAGATTCATGTAGGACCTGAAAGAGAATTAAAAATTGTGGATGAGGGGGTTCCAACATGAGATGAGAGAAAAGCGGTGGGAGACTGCTTTAAGGGGGGGTAGTTTGGGGGATTCAGGTAAAGTGGGGGGATTGCTACTATGCAGGCCATCCATGAATACGGTGAGCTAAGGAGGGGAGTCAAAAGCTCAGTTCCAAGAGAAGGGAGGGGAGGAGGGCAAGGAAGACTGGCAAGGGGAGAAAGGGATAAAAGTGTGGAAGCTAGGGGTAAAGAGAATGGAGTAAAAAGTGAGGAACAGATAGGATGGTATCAGTCATGTGTCAGGGGACTCCCTCCATTTTTAAAGACTTTATTTGCCAGAGTGATAGTGGGATATAATGGATTATAATACACAGTGCCTTCTTTCAAGGAATTGACAATCTGGAGTTGGGGGCGGTGGGAGAGAAAACATGTACATATAAAAACTAACTAATAGAACAAGGCAGTAAAAGGAATACAATCTACAGAATCATAGCAGGTGGTTTAACCCACGCAGATGTGAACTGTAAAATGTATTTCTTTTTCATTCCTGAGTTCCTTTTTAAAAAACATCTCAGATCAGTGATTCAGTTAAAAAATGGTACCTAGGGCAGTAGTTTCCACTAAGGTTATCCTGAGGGTCATATCCAAGTGGCACAGATAATCAAAAAGACCATGTATATATTTGCATTTAAAGTGGTATGATTTACATGTTTTTGCATATCCACACGTACTATGCATATAATTATGTCGAGAGTAAGGTCTGCCCTTATGCACAATATTAAACTTTCTGTTAGTAGGCTGGAGGGAGTCAGTTCTTACTTTTCCTTGCCTTCTTCTTTTTCACTCATCTTCTGTCATTGATCTAGCCATCTTGTGGGAAAGGTGAAGGCAAGATGCATAGGGACCTGGCCAGCAGAGGGTAGAGTGTTGATAGGGATTTGAGCCACACCCTAGATTGGAGGGCACTAGACCCAGTTGATCAGAGTGCCATCTTCCCACAAAACCATATAAGGCTGTGTTTTCTGTGTTAAAGAGAGGCTCTGTCAACAATTGTAAAAAAAATGTGCTAATACTGTTAATAAAATTAATGATTGTTGATGTCTGTTTTCTTTTTCTGTCCTGAGAGACAAAATGCCTCAAGGACAGGGATAGATAAAGTGGTCGCCATTTATTGAAAGCTTATTATGTACCTGACATGGCCCTATCTACTTTATATAGTTTGTCATTCTATTTTTTAATACAATTAATTACCTTATGCAGTAGGTAATATTATCTCTACAGTTGAAAGAAATGAGACTTAGAGAGGTTAAGTGACTGGCCCAAAGTCACACAGTTTGTAAGTGGTAGAGCAGGAATTCGTTGATTGGTTGGTTTAATATATATTAAGTGCCTAGTGTGTGCAAGACACTGGCGAGGTACTATCTGCTGAACTCCATGCTAAGTACTAAGCATAATTAGCATCATTATTTCCTGCCTTAAAACAGCTTATTCTTCAGGGTCTCTCTTTTGGCAATGTAAAACCATTCATCCAATCACTGAAGCCATAAATCCAGAGAGCCATCTTAGATTGTATCTACTCCATCAATTCTCATATCCAAACAATCACCCAGCCCGATCAGTTCTACCTTATAAATATCTCACTCTTCCAAGCCCTCTTCTAAATATGCATTGCCACCAACGCATCTTTTGCTCATGTTTACCATACAGCTCTTTCCTTGTTCTCTAAGCTTCCAGAAAAGGAGAGTCACCAGAAATGGTAAGGATAACATATTAGGCATCTTCATTTTGCAGTGCTTAACATAGAGACCTGAACAAAAAGGATCTAATGTTTGTTTAACAAATTCTTGAATAAAGTTCTTACAAGTGAAAATTTGAAACCTAATCTGTCCATGAGACAAGAATTCATTTAAATATACACGTACTCTGAGAAAGTTTTCCTGGGCATGGAACCATAAATATTGCCATATCTATATATGGTATTTGTAGACTTGGACATTTTCAAAAGAGGTGCCATTGTCAGGAATAGATTCACACTGCAGAGAGCCAATAGATAGAGCTCATTCTGTCATGTAATGTAGTAATTCTAAGTGGAAGTATAGGAATAATTGTCGTGACCAAAGTGATCCTAGAAATCAGCCTGAGAGAGCCTCCAGACTGAGGGAAACAAAACGAAACAAAACAAACAGATGCTAGAAACCCCAGTGAACCAACTTAGGACACTTTCTGGAAATGAGGTCTTCTCATTCATATCAACCATTTTCTCCCCCACTTCCCAATGTAAAATGTAACAGCCATGGTGTATTCAAGGCCTCTTAATAAATATTCATCGTAGACTGATCGTGTCAGGGGATTGAAAAATAAGTAATACGTGGGGATTGGAAATTACTTAGTGATGCATAAGCAGACTCTGCCGCCAAAGGGATAAATGGACACATCAGTTCTTTAATGCTTATGATGTGCTTTCACATAAACTGTCTCTTGCAACCTCATTTTCATAACTATTGTCTCCATTTTACTGATGAGGAAACTAAAGCTCAAAATTAAGTGAATTACTTAGGATCATACTACCAATAAGGGTTAAAAGCCAGGACTTCTGATGCCAAATTTTTGTTCTCATATCATGTGACCAAGTGGCTGAGGAAATTAAAGAATTAATCAACTCATTAATTAAGAAAAAACTACTGAACACCTAGGCTGTTCTAAGCACTTAGGGTATGTCAATGTGCAAATTAGATGAAGATGTCTGCTCTGAAGGTGCTTATGTTTTCGGTTCTCCTTTAACGTGTTGAAAATCTCCCTTTATGCGGGAAGGGAGGCTTTAAGGTTCTTTCCCTTTAAGGACAGTAGCTGACTCTGGGGAACAACTGTCCTCAGGCTTCCATCATTGAGCATGGCATCTTGGACCACAAGCTTTTTGGTTATTTTTAATTACATGCCATCAATTTGACTACTGCACGTATCAGGTACTACAGAGTTATTTAAGAACACAAGGCTGTTTGCCTTTAATTAATTTAAATATACACACAATGTTAGGAAAATTAAGTAGACAAAAACATTTTCATGCATCATAGGCATTTTGCAAACATATACAGTGTAACCTGTTAATTACATTTTCCTTCACAAACCATTTATCTTTTCAAAGCCTTGCCTAATAATTTGATGCTTCTCGGTTACATTTTTAACTACTTGTGATTCATTTTTCCAGGCTGTTTCCAAAGGGATTGCCATGTCCCAAGTGAAAAGAAATATTATAATAATGTGGTACAATAAAACAACATATAGTGTCTCATTCTAGCTCAAAGACTATGTGGGATCATTCGAATATTCATAGAACTTACTTAGATAAAACAATATAATGAATCCTTTCCTAATCCCTTTCTTTAATCTGAAGGAAACTCATCAAAAACTCTATAAGAGAAATTTCCAAAATTTTATACATATCCCTTATATGTATTAAATGGCGTCACCATTCGTACTACTGGTGAGACAATGGAAGATGTATATATTGGTCTCTGCCCCCAGTTCCTGGCACAGAGTTCCTAAAACACTTGTAATTTCCTAAGTGATAAGAACGTCTCTTATTCTAATATTTGGCCTTTGACCCCATCCCTGACATCCCTGACTCCTAAAATCCTTGTAAATTTCTAATAAGACCACCAGGAGCATCTTTTGTTCTAATCAGGTGACTTTGGGTGGGCACCTAGATGGAGGCTGGTCCCCAGAAAGACCACACCATGATTAGAAGCTTGGAATTTTCACCTCTCCTTCCCCACCTCCAGTCCACTCTCCAGAGAGGGGAGAGCGGCTGGAAATGGAGTTAATAACTAATCATGCCTACATGAGGAAGCTCCCCTAAAGTTCCAATAGTATGGGGTTTGGAGAGCTTCCAGGTGGGTGAGCACATCCATGTACCAGGAGGGTAATGCACCCCAACTCAATGGGGACAAAAGCTCCTATGCTTGGGACCTTCCCTCACCCTATGTGTCTCTTCGTCTAGTTTCTTATCTGTGTCTGTTAATATATCTTTGAACAAACTGGCAAAACGTAAGTAAGTGTGTCCTTAAATTCTGGAGCCACTCTGGCAAATAATCAACTCTGAGGGGGAGGGGGTGGTAGGAACATGGGATTTGTAGCCAAGTTGGACAGAGTTGGGAGTAACCTGGGGACCTCCTACTTGTGGTTGGCATCTGAAGTGGGGGGCAGTCTCTTGAGACTGAGCCTTTAATTTATGGGATCTGATGCTATCTCCAGGTAAAGAGTGTCAGAATTGAGTTAAATTGGAGGACAGTCAGCTGTGTCAGAGAATTGCTTTGGTGACCAAAGTGTCAAAAGTGAAATGTTCTATGAGAAAGTAAAACAGAAAGATACAGGAGAACTGTAGGTTTTTCCAATATGCACCCCCCCACCTGAATCCAGAGAATCATTCTCATTGTGCCCTTCCCCTCACTCCCAGTTGGCAATTGGTGACTAAATTGGTTCATTTATGGTCAGACCCGTGTAATTGTCCTTGCTATGTCTCTACTCCAGGCAGACTTGCATCTTGTGTTTGAGTTATTACAATAGAACTAAATTTCGTCTCCTTGTCTCCAAGATCCACCACAACAGATAGGTGCGCTGTGAGGAGTACCATGCTGAGCTCCAGCCATACCAAATTGTTTGCAGTTTCTTACATGGGCCCTATTCTCTCAGATCCCCATACCCAGTTCTTTTTCTTTCTATAAAGCTCTTTCTGTTTAGTCCTCCTAAAGTTCTACATTCATTTTCCATATTCTAGTCAAGGGTCAGTTCTCTTTCAAATGAAGCATTCCCCCACCCCCTTTTACCTTCCTTCCTCTCTTCACTTGGTTTAGGCAAAAATGCCTATGCTCCTTTGTCCCCACTGTACCCAGTGCAGCACCTAACGCTTTACTAATTATCTTTCTTTGCATGTCTGTCTCTCTCTGACATTGTCCACTGCTTTGATAGGAGGCATGAGGCATGGATCTCCCAGTCCTTAGTAGTGACAATCAGTGAATTCAGGGAATCCTACTGGATGAATAAACAGACATCTTCAACAGGAAAGAAATGTCCCAAGGCCCAGAGGTACGGTAGTGCTGAAGTAGCATACCTTAAAAGAGGTTACGGGATGCTGTTCCCGAAAAGTGATGAGGTGGGCAATATTGGCTAACCTCCTTTTATGCTTCTGCTTTCATGGTAGTCTCCTTCCTAAATAGGTATAGAATTTCTATACAAATGACATTTGCTATATATGTTAGCAAAATAAGGATTGTAGAGCTTTCAGCACTAGAAGTGTCTCTGCTACTCCTGGATATTTTCTTGCAACTAGTTATACTGGTACCAGCTGGTGGTAAATGTCTTGGTCACAGTGTCCAAACCACAAGCCATATGCTGTGTCTGTAATCCACATGGGGTTTCTTGATCAATCCTTCTTTTATATACTTTCATGGGTAAATTCTCCAACTCAAACTATTTATTTTCTTTGTATTATTTATACTCTCCTGGGTCCCATAAAAAGCCAGAGGACTTGAACTTGCTTGCATTACTGACATATAGGGCAAGTTGCCCTTTGTTGCATTGTGTGTGCTGGCCCAAGGTACACAGTAAACTTTTAAAACATAAATATAAACCTGACCCAAACCGATGAATTTGACAATTTTTAATTTCACACAGCATAAGCCCTGAAAACTATAATGTTTGACAATACCATGGAAACTGATTTATATTAATTCATTGATGAAAAGAATCTAGGAATAATTTTACTCTCCAAGCTATTAAATCAGGCTCAAACATCTGCTTTTAATGGTTTCCTTAATATCTGCTTGATATTTCTTAATAACCAGCAAAAGTAGTTGCCAACGGGTTTAAGGAGAAAAACATAAGGAAATCAAACTTACAATTGAGAGATTCTGTTATTTTTATACAAGAGAAGTTTTCCTTAGGAGAATAATTTGAGAACCATGAAAACGAATCACCCTTTTGGAACAAATATTTAAATAAAAAACCATTCTGTGTACATTACAACTACCTAGGAAATAGTAAGATTAGGTTTTGCCTCCCTTTGCTCTTCTGGTTTTCTCTGCCAGGATGCTGTTTAGCATCAATCTACCTGATGAGTATCTTCACTGTTGCTCTCCCTTAACCACCTCACCCTACTCCATTATTACTACAGCATCTATTATATTCTATTAGGGAATCATTTGTTTATAAATGGTTCCCCAGCTAGATTATGAACTCACAGCAGGAAGGACTTGCATGTATACATTTGCACCTAGCACTGGATCTGAGCCAGATCCGGTATGTTAAACATTAAGATCCTTATTATTAACTACAGAAAATCTGTGGTCTCTGTTTATGTACTTGATCAATGTTCACTTTTATAGTCTTTAACGTGGGATTTAACACAGGTTGATTTAAAGAAATGCTTGCTCCATTAACAACTGTCTTACCTGGCAAGTGACCACTTTCCACTTGCTGGCCTCTGCAATTTCTCTGCCCGAGTCTCTGACTGCTGCCTTTATTCTCTGTGAAGTGAGTGTAAGCAGGTGACGTAGTACCATAGGTAGGCACCTGGACTCTGGCATCAGGTGGACTTGCATTCCAACCCTGCCACTTACTAGCTGTGTGATCTTGGTCTAGTTACTGGATCTTTGTGTTTCCATTAAATAGAAACTTAGAGGTGTTAGTTCTACTCTCCTATTTGCTTGAGTTTTCTCATCTTCAAAACAAGATAATCATGGGATTTACCTCCTATCGCTGTTGGAAACATTACATGATAAGAAGTGTAAGTTTCTTGGGGTACCTGGTTGGCTTAGTCAGTTAAGCGTCCGACTTTGGCTCAGGTCAAGATCTCACGGTTCGTGGGTTCGAGCCCCGCATTGGGCTCTGTGCTGACAGCTCAGAGCCTGGAGCCTGCTTCTGATTCTGTGCATCCCTCTCTCTCTGCCCCTCTGCTGCTCACTCTCTCTCTCTCACTCTCTCTCTCGCCCTCCCTCAAAAAATAAATAAGAAAAGACATTTAAAAAAATTAAAAAAAAAGGAAGCGTCAGTTGCTTAGAGGAGAGCCTGACACATGGCGAGTGCTTAGTAAATGCTAGTAATTGTGTCTATTTCATCCTTCAGTGGTAGAAGGGGTTTTACAAACCAGTTCTTGTCGGTAGGAAGAACATCCTTCAAATTAGGTAGCAAGCTAAAAACAGTCCTCCAACTAAATAAACAAATTCTATGAAACTTCCTATAACGCCATTAAAGGTACCTCTTGCAGCTGCAGCTTAGGATTTTTCTGATTTGCCATTTCATATCATTTTATCATGTTACATAGACGCTTCTTACTTTAATTATGTTCCCTGGACCAGCAGTGCCAATATTACCTGGGTGCTTGTTAGACATGCAGAATTTTAGGACCCACAGAAATCATACTAAATTAGAACCTGCATTTTGTTTTATCATTATTATTTTTTAATGTTTATTTTTAAGAGAGAGACAGAGACAGAAAGCACGACTGCGTGAGGAGAGAAGGCGCAGAAAGAGAGAGGGAGACACAGAATCCGAAGCAGGCTCAAGGCTCTGAGCTGTCAGCACAGAGCCTGAGGCGGGGCTTGAACCCACAAACCGTGAGATCTTGACCTGGGCTGAAGTCGGATGCTCAACCAACTGAGCCACCCAGGTGCCCCAGAACCTGCATTTCAATAAAAACCCCATATGGTTTTTATGCACATTAAAGTTGGAGGAGCACTGATGTAGCTACACTGTAGTTTCCTCATAAAACAATGAGAATAATCAAAGTACCTACTTCACAGGTTGTGGTGAGAGTAAATGTGTTAATGTATGTAGAGCACATTGAACAGTGCCTGATATCTATAGCAAATGCAAAACATCTTAATATGTATGTAGTGTTGAGAAACAGAAGGGAGAGCATTGCTCTCTTTCAATTGGCCGTGAAAAACACACGCCTAATATTGTGTTCAGTGTCGGGTGCTATAATTTATATACACATTGGAAAACTATTACATATTCAAAATTCAGTAATCACAGTGTTGAGGAAAACCACACTTTGTTATTAGAAGAATGGCTGAAGAAACTAGGAATATTTATGTGAGAGAATAACACACCTGTGGGAGACGACAGCTGCCTTCATATTTTTGAAGGTTCAGATTTATCTTTGTGACTCCAGATGGTAAAATAAGGACAAATGCAAGGAAATAATGGAGAGAGAGGTTTGATTCAAAATAAGTAACAGATCTAATTTCCTACAGTTAGATCTGTTCAAAGTGGAATGGAGTTTCTTGCAAGGGGGTGCGTTCTCTGCTCTGGAATGTCCAAATAAAACCTGGTGTTTGCCTTTCTGGGACAACAACAAGTATTTGTAACTGGGATGGTTTCTAAGGTGCCTCCCAACTCCGAGATGTAGGAGTCTCTGAGTGATAAACTGGAAGGGTGCTTGACCGTCATCTAGGTTCTAGAAACTTCAACCTTTTGTGGTGTTTAGGAAAGTCACAGGAAGTGACTTTGGCAATCTTATCTAACTAATTTCTCGTACATTCTCCCTTGCTTTCTAAATAGTTCCTTGTCCTTTCTTTTCCACATTTCAAAAGCAAGAAGAAAGAGGCAGCAACTTGAGGCCTTTCTACAACCAGTATACTAAGGTGACCCTCTTGGACTAAGAGAGGATAATCAACTGAAAAATTGGAATAATGCTATCACACCTCCCATCTGTCTTCTAGGTATTTCCTCCTTGAAATTGTGTTACATTGAATAAAAATTCCTTCCAAAGGCATGGAAGGTTTTTATACAAGACTCCTATATTTCTCTGATAAGAATTCTGTGGGATGGAAACCAATTTCACAATAAATTTCATATATTAAAAAAAAAAAAAAGAATTCTGTGGGAATGTTTTACAAAAATTCTGGACCTACTTGGAGCAGTCGATTTCAAAGCTAACGTAAGCAAATGTCCGAACTGAAAGTTAACTTGATCAACTAAGTGAGAGGGGAAAAACTCATCAAGGCTCATTGCATCACTGTATCATTGTATCATTGCTTCTACCAAAAGGAGTACACACTGGAAGACTCTCAAGCACCAAGGCAGGGCCATAGGGGTAACACAAGTTGGACAAGCTCAAATGATAAGATCAAACTCCTTCATCTGACCTCCAGTACGGTGAAGATCTAGGACAAATGATTGTCTAGTCTTTCACAAGCAACAATTGAACTTGTGAACCTGATAGAGCAAAGGCCAAAATTAGAAATGAAAGGAAGACTGACTGACAATCCATCGTGTGTCAGTGTGTGTGGCAGTCCACACACATTTCCTCATGTGAGTTTCACAATAAAGATGGGAGGAAGCTTAAATTCTTCTCATCTTACAGATGAGGTAGCTGAGGCTCAGAGGAGTTACTTGCTCAAGGTCACACAACCAGTTAATGGCTGAGTTGATATTCATACTTGGATGTTTTGATTTTCAACGAAGCTTCTTCCTGACTATTCCAAACCGCTAGAGTTTATAAAGTATATCCTTGACTTTAGACAACAAACAGAAAGTTAGAATTTCTTCTGGGCAAATGCTCACTGTCAATTATTTTAATAACTCAATAGACAATGTTCTAGGGGGTTAATGGCAGACACCAAATTTTTTAACTGGAAAGAGGCAGCTTTTTAGATGTGGATGGGTTCCAGAGCAGTTGCAATGCTTCCGGTCAGAGTCAGGTCTCCAGTCCAGGACTCCTGGAAGAAGCAGTACAGCAAGGAAAAGCAACTTGAAGACTCCAAATTGCTAATCAGCATGCATGTACCTCTATTATGTTCATGTGACAGAGCGTGCGGGGCTGGGGCTCGAGGACTCAGACACTGCAGTGTTGGAAGAACTGCCATTTCATGTCAGCATGAGAGCAAAGATTGGAGGGATTGGCTGTGATAAAAGTGTCAATAGTTAAAGCTATAATCACAACTTCAGGAGAGATCAACACCTACTATACAAGAGGATTTAAAAATCCAATAAATAAAGCTATATTGAGCTGCTATACCGAACCGTGGCATAAAGCCATGGTTTATTGGCAACGTAGAACATCATTGCATAATGGCTAAACACAAGCAGCATGCTGTGGTGGGCAGCGTGAAGCCCAGCCTGCAAAAAGCCAAAGAGAGGTTTTGAAGTGATTGACCAAGTTATATGATTTGCAGGTGCTTTTGTGTACCGTTTCACTGGTCGGTAACTCATTCAGGAGGTGGGAAAGGCTTGAACCCAGACTGGCAATTATGCCACTGGTTTTTGAGTTTGGAAAGAAGCCAGGAAGGGGGTCATAACGTGGTCTGGAATCCACAGGTGGCTTCTAATGTGTCTATAAAAAGGGAACGGAAAGGAACAATCAGAAGGTGTCTTAAAACACATTTGTGGAATCATATTTAATGGACAGGTGGCTCATTGTAGAATTTATTTAAAGTGTGTGTGTGTGTGTGTGTGTGTGTGTGTGTGTGTGTGTGTTTCCTCAAGAACACACAGGCATTATTGAAATTGATGGCATGTCGTCGTTTTGGGCTCTAGCTGGGATGCAAGAAATAACGCCATAACTGTTGCCACCTTCTTTGCCTCCAAAGAGGAAGAAATGAGCTTCTGTTAAAGCCACTCCCGTTGTCTTTCTCTCTCTCTCTCTCTCTTCTCTATCTCTCCTTTTTTGCCTACTACCCGTTATATAAAGCTATGTTTTAATTTTTAAAAGCAAAATAAAATAGAGAGCTATTTTAAGACAAAATATTAAATATGAGAGTGATTTGGAGCTCTGGGTTTGTTTTTTAAAATTAAATAGAGAGTCAGCATGTGGTTATTGTAAATAGGCGAAGCTTTAGCTCTCCCTACAGGCTTTTGTGACAGTAGCTGTCTAAAAAGGAAGAGAATATCAGAAGCTGAAAATCATCCCAAAGTGTTCATCAAAGAGAGTGATTTCCTTTGTCCAAAATGAAGTCATGAGCTGTTACCTGGGTCGGCAGTGAGTTTGTGCAAATTCCTGCTGCCAGTGACACTTTATCACATTATTGAAGCTACTGGGTCCTTTTCTTGTTTTTCAATGGTTCTCAACTCTTTGTTGAAAAGGAGAAAAGGGGAATAATCATAAAAACAACAACCACAACAATAATGGAATGACCCTGGAAAAGCCAGTCAGAAAATCTGCCGCCACTTTCCGGTTTGTCACAGTGTCTCCAGAGGGTAGCTTTTCGGTCTCAGCATCACACAGGAGCTTCTGATGCTGGGTTGGGCTCAACATCCACTCCAGATGGAATCACTGTGGAATAATAATCTACTAGGATGAGCCCTGGTTAAAAAACAAATGGACAGCAAAGATCTTCAGTGAAGCTTTTAATATTAAAAATAAAAACCAGTTTTGCAAACACACTTTGAACCACACCTCAAACCCAAAGGGGAAGAAATAGTTCCCGGATATTTATTCTTCAATGTTGCGCCAGAAGTGTGTGGAATCAATAATAATAATAGTAATAATAGTTGATAGTAATAAGTAATCACTAGTAAGTGTAACAACTGTCATTTGTTTATTGTTTGCTGTTGGCTATACATTCTGCTGAGTTATCTTATTTAGTCCTCACAATAATGCAAACATGTAGGTGTGATTTTTCCCTTTCACGAACGAGCAAGCCAATTCAGAAGTTAAGCTGCTTGCCCAAGGTCATCCAGAGGGTTAGGACTGGAGGTAGGGCTCCAACAAGGACCACCGGTCTATGGAGCCAAGACCATTAACCACTCTGCTCTCCTCTGCTGCCTTTGATATCTACTGTGCTACCCTGCCTCCATTCTGTTTTTTAAGAAGATACTTCTAGATTTGACCTGACAGCAAAAAATCAATTCAGCAAACATTACCGCTTTTCAACAAGCACATTTAGTATTTATGGAGTGCCAGAAATGAGCAAAGGATTTAATAGACACACACACAAAAGATCGCTAAGAGGAATCTGGCAATGAGAAATATATGGAGTAGGACAGAATATGGATGAGTCAGTTAAAGAAATAAGTGTAAAGAAGGTGAAGTGAAGTAAGCTATTAAATTACCCAGGCTGTCCTGGCTAACAGCACCACTGAGTAGGGGAAGGAGAACAAAAGACGTCATTTTGAGAGGAGTTAATATGGGAATAGACTGAAATGAGGAATCATGGAAAAGAGACAAAGAAGGGTTTTGTTCAGTGTTTCAGGAATTAGACATTAGGGAGAGGACCCAACATTCCATAAACATTCCTTGAATGCCAGGGATAAAAACAGGCAATGTTTCATGCTTCCCGGTGGTAAAGATCTAGGAGGGAAAAACAGACATCTAAGCAATAAGATGTCATAAGTGTTATGATAGAACTTGTGGAGGAAAAGAGTTGTTAAATCCTAGAGAAGAGAATGCCAGTTAGGATTTCCTAAAGGGACAATTTAATTAGGATCTTAAAATTTACAGAAGCTCTTGCCAAGTGAACTGAGGAAGTGAGATAGGAAAATAAAAATATTTAGGGGAGGAAACAGGATATGCAAAGGCATGAAGACGGGGTCCTTGGGGGATCAGTGAGTAGTTTTGAATGGCTGGATAAAGCATTAGAACTCGAGGGGATGTGCAGACATGTAAACCCAGACACATGAGCAGGGTCAAAGTCATGGGGGCTCTGCATGGGGAGTTAAGGAGTTTGGACTCTATCCTGCAGATGCTGAGTAGTCACTGAGGAGTACTATGAAAAGTATTCACCTTGTAGAAATCCCTGTTGTGGCAGTGTGACAGCGAGTGAGGGGGCTAAAGCTGGAGGCACGGAGACAAAAGGTAGGGGCTGTGCAAAGCTTAGTTGCGGTGGGAAGAGAAACATGTGGGTAAATGCAAGGGAGAGACAGAGCAAAGAGAATCTAGGACTGATTAGGTTCTGGGAATGACTCAACCATATTTTGAAATTAAACAACGGGTTTTGGAATTGCACATGAAAGGATGGATGACTCTGCTATTTCCATAAGGAAAAATAACAATTGGCTAATTTTACAAAAAACGCTATTTTTCAACTTCTGTATTGTTTAGTGGTTAATACCGCTCTTGGCTTAAAAGCTCCCTATTTGTTCAAATCTATCCATGTCATAGAATCTGGATTTTAATTCTTAAAAGGATCCTACCAATTCTCTAGTTCCAAGCTCCCATCTCTACGGCCCCTTACCACAGAGAGAATTTAAAGGTGAAATGACTTGTCCAGGGCAATACGAAAGTTGAAGGCAGGGCCATAACCAGATGCAGGGAAAACCTAGGCCACATTCATGTTTTTAAACAAGGAAAATATGGTATATTTCTGTTTGGGTTCAATTCCAAGAAAGATTATATCCATTCAGATGACTTTTATATTTTCCTTTTTTTTATCATAGCTTCCAGAAAATTTACATCCAAATGTATTATTCTAAGTGTTGTAATTGGCTCAACTCGAGTCACTAAGAGCATCTCTTCCCCCTTCTTGTATGAGAAGAACTTTGTTCTCTTTTTACCCTTCAATACCTTATCTTGTGTTGCATTTTAAACTGCCCTTACATCCACCCTCATGTCCTTTTGACTGTTGGTGAGAGTAAAAATTACAAGCAAATAAATTTATTAATGATAAGCTTTCTTCTAAGCAGGAATATAATTCTGTATTTTGTATTTATGGTCAACGTTGGAATCATCGAGAGATTGATGGGAGCTTGGAATATAAAACTGTCAGAGTATTTTCCATGAGCAGTAGAAAATGTCTCGTTAGTATGAACAGAACAATTAGAAGCATCCCTGGAATTGTGGATCTGTAAAAGCTCTCCCAAAGCAGTGTTTGTCTTTGTTTAAAACATCACTGGGCAAGCCTCTCCATGTTAATGGTACTTGCTACATATTTTGCTACCCCAGCTCCTTCAGTCTCCCACAGAGTCGTCACTGCAAGATAGTCTTGATAATTCAGTCATGCCTCCTCCCCACCTCCAGTTCAAATATTTTTGCTTGGCTTCAATTTAAAATCAGAGGAAAGTGTGTGAAAGCATATAACCTAGTCTTTAGCTTCTACAAACTTAAAAAGATGTAATAATATAAGTACAGGAAAAGCATAGGAAGTCTAGCTAGAATAAAAGCAAAGGGAAAACACGCTTAACAAGAAGATATGATAAATGATGTCACTTATCTGCTGGAGGCAGGTGCAAACTGTAATATATTAATCACATGGCTAAATTCTAGAACTGAGTTTGGAAAGCTTTCTCTTTTGCAGGGGGTAGGGGTGGGGAGAAGTAAGCTCTACTGTAGGTTTAGCAAGGTATACATTAGGAGGAAATGGTCATTCCAGTGGAGTCATCAACAAGTGGTATGGGAGAGAAGAGCCTAGGACATCCAGGGAAAATACAGAATAAATGGACTGCTTTATAAATGACATCCTATAGTACGTATCTTTTATAAACCAATAGTCAGGACTTGGGGTCTAAAAGTCTGGATGTATTTATTGTGGTAATGGAAAGGAATAGTTGAGATTAGCATTAATTCTGAGATGTGAGGTTATTGTAACCACAATAAATATTAGCTGATTTTAAGGTACAATGAATGATTAGATTCTCTCGAAAATTATGTTCATGGTCTGCCATGTTCACAGTTTGGGTGGTAACCTGAACTTCAGATTAAGTGAAAAGTATATCTCCATACCTTTTGTGCTTTTTCAACTTTTTTGATTGTGAGCAATGGCAATAAATAATTTAATTTTACAACCCATTAAATAGACGCACATACACATATAAAAGTGAAACAAAAGTTTCGGGAAAAAAAAACACTCTTACTAAATATTTTACATTTGGCTTCCCTCCCCCCGGCCCGTTCTATTCTTTTACATTCTTTCACGTTTATTAGAAATGTGGTGTGAGCCTCTAAATGGGTTCCAAGACCCACTAACGAGCTGGAAGCAGCGGTCTGAAAACCACTGCTTGAGATGACAGTTGTAAAATCCGTTAACTTGACCTAAATCAGAGACCTAAATCAGGGCCTACTTGGTCCGGAGGGGAGCAAACCGAACAGATGTAGGATGACTCCACTGGATCATATAAAACAGAAGCAAAGTGTTCAATGTTGGGAAACTGCAGAGGATGAATTCTTGGTGGGAGATTTATTGGTTTTATGACCAGGAACCATCATGCTTAGAGTCAGTATTCTATTTGGTGGTAGGAAGCCCAGAGAGAGGAGAGAAACAATGCTATTTTTCTAATAAAATATTGAGTTTCTATTAATATGCTTTTCTATTGCAATTATAATCTGTTGTAAGCCTGCACTGCAGGGACAGACTCTAATTCTCTCTTGTGCAGCGCCTGGCATCCTGTTGGCAGCCAACACATGTTTATTATCGGTAATAACAATAATAATACTAATAATGATAACTTGATGATTAGAATCTTTTGCAGTAACACCCAAAGCTAGGATTAAAAGAGCTCTTTTTCCTCTAGTTCTCATGTTTACTCTCCAGGCTTTATACTTCTTCCAATCTTGTTCCTTCTGATTGTGTCTACTTGGCAAACATTCATGTTTTTGTGGGTTTTTTTTTCCTTATGGACCTCAATTTAAATGCCTTCTCCTTGTTCGTCTTACTAGAATCACTGGCGAGGTCAACACTGGTGAAGGAGATTCATTTGTTAACTATTGTTCAGAAACTATGAGAAGAGCAAGAAGCCTGCAGACCATCATTTTGTGTATATTTTTTGTGTATGTGTGTGTGTGTGTGTGTGTGTGTGTGTGTGTTTCTGCAACAGCACACTTAATTTTCTCAAATTCTCAGTGATGGACTTACTTTTTTAATTAAGAAATAGGAAAGTCTCTTTTTAATGCCTGTGTGTGCTTTCTTTCCAGACTTTATCAGAGTTTATGATTTCAAATCGAGCCTCTCATTCCACAGTGATATAAATAGAAGGAGAGAAGGAAAGAAGCCACTCCACACCAGCAGGAGGGTAAGAATGCCCGAGGATGCATATGACAGCAGGGAAGGGGAGAAAAGCTACAGTGATAATGTGGGAGACAGGGCTAGGGAGGAGAAGACACAAGGATTGCAGTGTGGCCACAGCAGCAGACAGAGGATCTGAGTGCCAAGCCACAGAGAAGGAAGGAAACAGAAGGGGATGAGGAGGCTCCCTCATCATGGGATGGGGGAGTTCCAGTAGAGAGAAGGGAAAGGAGAAACAGGAGAGATGGGGCCTTCTGCTTGTACCGGGCTGGAGAGGAATTTCCAGTGGATGCCACGTTTCGTAACGAGAAGACTGAATTAGCAACTATTTGCTTGCTTTAATTCAAACTTGTTTTCCTCTTAGATTAATCACAGGTAAATAATTTCAACTTCCTTATCTCAGTAAGCAAGTGCCATAAGAAATTTTGCACATTTTAGCATCACGCTCAGTACTGCCATTCACTCCCAAAGAGTGAAAGTACAACCAGACTTATTTTTTTTTATGAAATTTATTGTCAAGTTGGTTTCCATACAACACCCAGTGCTCATCCCAAAAGGTGCCCTCCTCAGTACCCATCGTCCCCCCGCCCCCCATCAACCCTCAGTTTGTTCTCAGTTTGTAAGGGTCTTTTATGCTTTGGCTGTCTTCCACTCTAACCTCTTTTTTTTTTCCTTCCCCTCCCCCATGGGTTTCTGTTAAGTTTCTCAGGCTCCACATAAGAGTGAAAACATATGGTATCTGTCTTTCTCTGTATGACTTATCTCATTAGCATAACACTCTCCAGTTCCATCCACGTTGCTACAAAAGGCCATATTTCGTTCTTTCTCATTGCCATGTAGTATTCCATTGTGTATATAAACCACAATTTCTTTATTCTTTCGTCTGTTGATGGACATTTAGGCTCTTTCCATAATTTGGCTATTGTTGAGAGTGCTGCTATAAACATTGGGATACAAGTGCCCCTATGCATCAGTACTCCTGTATCCCTTGGGTAAATTCCTAGCAGTGCTATTGCTGGGTCACAGGGTAGGTTTGTTTTTAATTTTTTGAGGAACCTCCACACTGTTTTCCAGAGTGGCTGCACCAGTTTGCATTCCCACCAACAGTGCAAGAGGGTTCCCGTTTCTCCACATCCTCTCCAGCATCTATAGTCTCCTGATTTGTTCATTTTAGCCACTCTGGCTGGCATGAGGTGATAACTGAGTGCGGTTTTGATTTGCATTTCCCTTATGAGGAATGACATTGAGCATCTTTTCATGTGCCTGTTGGCCATCTGGATGTCTTCTTTAGAGAAGTGTCTATTCATATTTTCTGCCCATTTCTTGGCTGGATTATTTGTTTTTCAGGTGTGGAGTTTGGTGAGTTCTTTATAGATTTTGGATACTAGCCCTTTGTCCAATATGTCATTTGCAAATACCTTTTCCCATTCCGTCAGTTGCCTTTTAGTTTTGTTGATTGTTTCCTTTGCAGTGCAGAAGCTTTTTATCTTCATGAGGTCCCAATAGTTCATTTTTGCTTTTAATTCCCTTGCCTTTGGAGATGTGTCAAGTAAGAAATTGCTGCGGCTGAGGTCAGAGAGGTCTTTTCCTGCTTTCTCCTCTAGGGTTTTGATGGTTTCCTGTCTCACATTCGGGTCCTTTATCCATTTTCAGTTTGTTTTTGTGAATGGTGTAAGAAGGTGGTCTAGTTTCATCCTTCTGCATGTTGCTGTCCAGTTCTCCCGACACCATTTGTTAAAAAGACTGTCTTTTTTCCATTGGATATTCTTTCCCACTTTGTCAAAGATTACTTGGCCATACTTCTGTGGGTCTAGTTCTGGGGTTTCTATTCCATTCCATTGGTCTATGTGTCTGTTTTTGTGCCAATACCATGCTGCAACCAGACTTATTCTTAATTATTTTTATTAGCTATGGCTTTAGTTCTTAGTTGGTATCACATATAATTAAAATTCAGGTTATTTAGTGGAAGGATCACACTTCTTACTTGTATTTTTATAAGATGGGAGTTAGGATCCAAGCTACTGCATGAATTGGAAGTATGTGGTCTATATTGGTTAGGGCAACCTGGCTCCAACCTTGGCTTGATGACTGGCTAGTAGTACTTGTTAATAGTTTCCTCATGTGTAAAACAGAAGTAATAACACCTACCTCATAAGGTTATTGGGAAATTAAAAGGCAATGGTAAATGAGAAGCACTGGGCACAACTTGGCCCAGTTAGGGACTGGCAAAATGACATCTGTTATTACATATTCCTTAGAACACTGAGGGTGGTGGGGTTCGTGTTGAGATAGAAGAAATGGGCAGGAGATTACAATTTGCTTTACTTTTTATGTCAGGTAGCACTGGAGACGTGTGTATCATGGCACCTGTCTCCGTCCCCAGTAGGAGGGCCAAGGGGGTTACAGGTGGAGAGGAATAACCAGTCACAATGTAGGGGCAGGCAACACCTACATCCTCTGCTTTCTCACACCCGCTGGATATGAAAAGCAGAGTGAAACACCATGACATCCACTGCTCTTTATGTCACATAAACCGAGGCCTTCCATAAATTAAAATGGTTTCTGTATGCAGCATGACACAGGGTTATCCAATTTGCCAGAGAGGTGCAACTGAGTCTGCTGTGAGGGGAAAGTGCAGGTGGGCTGTGTATAAAGCTGCAAGTATGGTGTCAGAAAAATAAAAGCCCCTCGCAGTTTAGTAAATGCATTTGCTTAGGCCCTAATAAACTCAGAATGGAAAAAGGTTAATTGACAAAATGATACTTGTCTAATGCTGTCCTGAGCATTGCACTCAGGCAGATGTGTGAGACAGGGATCCTGCTGTGCTGACAAGGATGATTATGATAACTGACTCTTTTTGCCCTCAAGGGTGTGTCATTTCTAGAAGCTTTTCACCCTGGAATCTCACGGTTATGCTAGAGCCGATCCAAGGAGGGTTGTAAAACCAGAAAGCCAAAGGACAACAAGAGTTCACACTTAATTTAAGTGTGTTGAGGCAAGGCCACAGTTTGGCACTAGTCCTAAATGATGCGGGAGAAAGTCTGCTTTGCGTTTACAACTTTCATTGATTGAGCACTTAACCGCGTGCTAGGCAACGTGCTGAGGGCTCCAGACCCTACATCTCATTCTATTTCTGCAGTGATTCAGTAAAGTCGTCATGTAAGCTGCCCAGGTGCGAGGACCCAAAGAGGGTCCCACAGGACCAGGCAAGAGGGTCCTTGGCTTCATGTAAGACGGAAACCAAAAGCGAACTGAGAAGAACTGAGAGCAGAGCTTATTGAAGATATAGAGAGTGAGTGCAGATACAGACAGAGCGTCCCAGACACTCAGAAAGGAGAGAAGAATGAGCCTCGTCTTTGCTCAGGGTCCAGGGTTTTTATTGAGGGCAGAGGTCTGGTGCACGTGTTCTCTCAGGTGTCCTAGATCTGCTCAAAATAAGGATGAGCGCTCAGGTGTCTGCCGTAAGTTCACTTATGCCCTGGAGGTTTCTAGAGTCAGTGGTCTTGGAGAACTTACAGGAAGACCTGCCCAGCTGCTCCTTAGATGTAATCTATTGTGCTGGAAGCCTCCAGAGAAATGGTGAACTCCTTGACCTTTACAAGGAAGACATACGTTATCACTACCAGAAGGCTTGTGTGAGGTGGGGGTGCAGCTCCTAGCAAGAGCAGAGGCAGCCAAGACTGTCATTCATGGGGTCCCTTCAGTGTCCTTACTTCAGGAGGGGTTAGGCTCCTGCAGATACAAAAGAGGAAACTGGGGCTGCCCCAACCCTGTCATTACAGTGTACTTCCAGTTTCCCAAAGCACTTGATAGTATTGATGGATGTATTCATTCAAACTCCTCTTTTCCATGCATGGTTGAGTCATTGATAAAAGCGTTGCAGGATTTTTTTTACCATAATTCGTTGTCTCACCACTTTGAAAAATGAAGAGGTGGACGCAAAATGAGCAGCAGGCAAAAGTTTATTAGAGTATAAGGTTAAAGAGGAAAAACTGTAGGAAAGCTCTCTTTACAAACGGGGAGGGGGGGACGTTCAAAAGTGAATGCCTGAGGGCTATAAGCAAGGCTCCTTGTTTTGTAAGGTTCTGGTCAGCCCTCTCCCTTGTTCCCCCTTGTTCCTTCTCAGGTTTTACCTTTTTGGTTTGGTAGCTCTGGGTGTTATTGATTGGCTGATTGGCTCCTTTCCATTGCACAGGGGTGGTCTATGACCATACTTAGGTCTTTTGCCAAATTCCTGAGGGGGAGTACGTGGGGTCTGTTACATTCTTATGGGGAACCTTATGCCTGAAGGAGTTTGCTGTGGTCAGACACTCCCAGCATGGTTCCAAAATCTGTCTTTCCCCACCCAGGGAACTCTGGTCCTAATCTTTCCTTCTCTGGCTACTGAATCCAACTTCTCCTATCATAAAAGGATGGTCATAGATACAGTGACTCCCTTCAGAAAGTAGAAAATGATTCCTTCAACTTCTCCGTTTAGATACATCTTGGCTGCAGAAGGGCGGCAGAAGTCTGCTTGACATCCAGACTGAAGAGGATGGGGCAATCCAAACATTTTCTTGGTGGTAGGATTGAAATTCTCTGGAAACATCAACAGATTTTATCTGGAGTTTAGAGGAGATGGTACCCTTATTCTCTGAATGTCTGATAGTTGAAATGAGAAGAGCAAAACGAACAGCGGAGCTACGCATGCCTGTGTACATTGAAGGGACACATGTTGCCTTTCATAAATAGTTATCCGCCCATTTGCAGATAAGCACTTAAACATTTTTTCTCGGAAAAGCTTGGGTCCTACTGGAAGGCAGGGAATAATTGCCATTCTTTCAAAGCAGGTAGGATTGTTAGCTGTGATTTAAACTAAACAGAATAACAAAAGCCCTTCCCAAGTGGGAACTAGCTCTATTTTCATAGTCATCAGAGCAAGGCTCTTAAAACCTAAATGTCTCACAAGTACATGCTAATGGGTTTATTGCTTTGTTTATTCTGCTTAGAGCAAGTCAGGGGGCAATTTGGAATTTGCATCATTAAAAATCTTTTTTGAAAGTGTGTTGACATTTCAGTTGTTTGTTTTGAAGGGTTTTAAACAGCTCTCTTAATGTGGGCAGTGGTCATCTGTCCTTCTGCCAGGCATGCGTGGTCCTGTACATTCGCCTATGAGTTGTTACATATAGAGATACATTTCCCTATGTTACTATGTCTGCCTTCCCCAAAGGCACATTTGTTGTAGCTATTTTGATCCTTATCACCTAATCATTTCTGGATGCTACTTTCAGATACATATATAATCAGTGTGGATACTGATTCACAAACATTCCTTCTTTAAGTCAAACTTACGTTTTTTTCTTTCACTTTTCATTTCTCCAACATACCTTGATGAACTCCTGTATGTCCCCTCACACAACTGAGTGTATCTCCACACTGCTCAGTTTCCTCAGATTCTTCCAAGAATCATTTCCCGAGTTCCCTTTAGACCAACTAAAGGGCTCTTTCAGGTGACAAAGATAAGTGGGAATGATGAGGGAGCATAAGGCAAGCTGACCGGATGCAAACCCCACCCCCCTCCCAGGTCGGATAGTGTGATATTCGTCAGGCACTCCTGGCTGCCCAAGAACAAAGGAAAGGGGAAAAAACAAATGGTTAACTGATAGAGATCATAGTCCTTCGGGGACCTAGGTCTCCATCACCCCTCAATGGGGATGTGGGAAACAAAGGCAGAAAGAACTAAATTTCCTTATAACCCACAGCCCATTGACAAATACTTGAGGCAGGCAGAGTAAAACGTTTCTCCTGAAACTCCCTTTGTCTTAAAGCTAATGCCTTGCTAGCGGGGGGTGGGGGGAACAACCCTAGCTTGACAACAGCCAGGCCTCCAAAGTCTTGTGAGTCTTCTTTAGCATATGAAAATCTCACTAGAAACTTCCCCTGGACTTTACCTCCCCCAAACCCATAGTATATAACCAGTCTCTCCTCATGGTCCCAGGGCAGCTCTTCCTGCCCACGGGTCCTATTCCTGTGCTTCAATAAAATCACCTTTTTGCACCAAAGAGGTCTTCAAGAATTATTTCTTGGTCGTCGTCTCTGGACCCCGTGAACCCCACTGTCCCCCCCAAAAACCTCATCAGGAACACAGAAAAAGGCAAATGCTCACCAAATGCATAAAATAGTTGGTGAAGGGTTAGAGGAATGAACTGTGTTTGCAATTTCATTGTCTCCTAATTTGAAAACATGGTCTTAGGTAGTATACATATTTTGGAATTTAATATAAACTCTTTGAAGTATGTTAATAGTTCCACTATCTTTCTCCAAGTTGCCATCACTGAGTAGTGGATAGAGTCAGTGGCCAGGACACCTTACGTTCAGGTCTTGGGAAGAACAAAACCAGGAGAAAATAGCACACATATGGAAGACTGTCACCAAAGCTCTGAGAACTGGGACAAGTGGACAATTATGTACCTTCCCCGAGGTTCAGTTTTCCCAGAAAATATGTACACGCATAAGGACATATTACATATGTTTGCACAAAAATTTAAACTGTGTGTTTTCATCAAACAAAAATCGCACTGGACCAAATTAAACAAGCAAAGAAGGAAGATTTTACTCAGGGCTGTAGGAGAAGGCAGACCAGAATGCAGTCTGAACTCAATTCTGCCGAAACAAAGGCCAGGAGAGATTTTCAGAGTTGGGGTAGGGAGGATTCTGGGCCACTTTTGTTTGCTAATTGGTCTTATCCAAAAGAAAAATAAGACTTCTTGTGTCTTCATGACAGAAGGTAGCTTTACAACTTGGAGGAAGTCATGCCCCCACTATGTTAGTCACCCCATTTTCCCAAACAGAAACTGGGAAATAGACGTGCTATTTCCCTTGATGTTCACGTTTCAAAGAAATGGCACCCAGGTCCTTGAAACAAACATTCTTGGGTGGTAAAATTGGAAAGAGGCTTTTAAAAAGATTCCCATCTCGAAGGGCAGAGAAAGCATTTACAATTATAAGTTTTGTGAGTAACTGTTCTAAGAAAAGGGAGGTCGGGGCCTAGGGTCAAGAAGCCTGCCTAAAATTTAATACAGCTGAGGGGAACATTAAAGTCTTCGTGGTGTTTTTGAGTGTGGGAAGGGAAAGTTGTGCACAAGACCAGAGGCCCTTGTCCTTTCTGAGCTTCGATTTCAAGAAGGCCCGTGTGTGTCAAGATAAAGTGTGTCCAAAAGCCAAGAAGGATGGTTCCTTTGTGCAAAGTGTGCCAGAGGCAGACCTCTGTCTTGCCCTGTAACTTTTAGGTGCCTCTTGCTGTGTCCCTGAGTTATCGCTACCACCCGGCACAGCACAGGTGTACCCAATCCCACATCAGTGGCCTAACAGGGCTGAACCAAAATACCGCTTTGCTGCTTTGAGTGAAGCATTGGCGTCACCTGAAGAACCTGCTAGAAATGTAAGAGCTCTGGGCCTTACTTCAGACTCAGGGAATCGGAATCTGCCTTATAAAAACAATCCTTAGGTGATTCGCAGGTATATTAACATTTTGGAATAGGAGATCCTATAAAGAGAACCACTGTCAGAAAGTGATACATCCAGGACAGCTACTATTGAGAAAAACAGACTTCAGCAAGATGTCCACACTCCAAGGTTATGACCACCGTGACAAGCAGTTAGTGACTTCGAGGACAAGCCATCTTCCTCAGGTTAAGAATTTTGACCGAGTTTGAGGAACTTCACCCTCCTTGTCACAGATAACTGGCAATTTTACTTTTCCAGATGTATTATTCTCTGGTCTCCTGACCCCCTCGTTAGAGCCTCTTTCCCCGCTCCCTGCCATCCCTGACACCTAGAAATCTTCCTTTTACTTCCCTCAGATGCTGCCCAGATCCTTGTTCACCACCTCAGCCCCTGCTCCTGAGGGATATGCCCAGGTCCTGACACCCGGATTCCACACATGCTATTCTTTATTCAGATTCATCCACTTCTCCCAGAGAGCAGCCTGCATTTTCAGAAGAGCGTACATTCATAACAGAATTAAGAAGAGCTGGGTACATAGCACGACGCTATGGATAACGACAGACAACCCCTGGGATGTGGGAAATGCTAATTTCGGCTGGCACCCTGAAAGCAGAGGGTCTTAGCCCAGAGATATTTGCACTGAAGAGCTCGCCACTGAGCAGACAGCACTCGCTCTCTCTGCTCCCAGCGCCTCGGCTCAGCCCTCCTCTTTATTTCTATTTTCTCCCTCCACTAAAAACACCTTCCCTGGTGCCCAGCTCCTGCTCAAGGCCAACACCCTGACAGACAAGCAATCTCACAGTACCTGGGGGGAAAAGAGCTGTTTTAACTAAAATAGATCAGCCGGCATATTTTCTTTGACAATGCTCTCTTCATGCAGTTATACCTCCCTACACACTGCCCAAGGGGATGAAAATGGGAGCCAGCAGGGGATTCACATGTGAGTCATCTCTCTCCAGCTCCCCTCCCCGGGATCACGGAGCCTGTATCTCAATGCCAACGTGTCTCCCCCATTTTTCCTGAAATCCTTGTGCAGCCGGGAATGCTGCGAGCGGCGGGGGGTGCCTCAGCAGGCAGAATTCTACTCCCTGTTCTGACAGGTCCTCGCTCTTTGGCCTTGACCCCCGGCTGACCCTTTCTGTGCCTCAGTTTCTTCACCTGCTAAACCAGAAGATAGACTAGACTGGTGGTGCCTTAGCCATGGCTACCCACTAGAATTATCCCGGGACCTTAAAAAACAAAACAAAAGAACAAAAAACGAACACCGGAGATCCACTTCCCATCAGTTAAACCAGAAACCGTGCACTGGGCTCCCTAATTAGCATGCACTTTTAAAGCTTCCAAGGTGCTTCAAAATGTAGAGAGGATTTAGAACCCTCAGACTCAGCTCTTCAAATATGTGTCTGAGAACCAGGGGGACTAGCATCCTTGGGGAGCTTTATATACCTTGCAGAATCTAGGCCCACCCCCCCCACCTCACACACCTGAACCTGCACTTTAGCGGCACCCCCAGGTGATCCGTGTATACATTCAGCCTGAAAAGCAGGGCTTCCCGCTCCCTTTCAGCTCTGCCTCATAATCTATGCACTGTGATTTCATTTCAGTCACAGTTACAGATGGTGCTGGCTCCTTCTTTTATTTAATAACTACTTCTTGATCATGTACGGTGTGGCAGGAATCACATGAGGGGCTGAGGATGAAAAACAAACAAGAAGGACATGACATCTCCCATCACAGGGCTTCAGTCACTGGCAGAAGCCAGGTACTAACTAGGTTGTCACAGGGTGATGCATGTGAGGACAGAGAAAATATTGGGAGTTATAAAAGCACCCAGTAGTCAGGAGGGAGATTGACTAGGCCAAGAAACACCTTTCTTGAAAAACAAAGTTTAAGCTCGATAACTACTGTCTCCTGTGAAAACATCGAGCTGGTTTTATATTCTAGATACTCATGATTTCTCAGGAACAGGATGATGTTGAGCCCTTTTTACATTTATATCTTTGGGCAACTTTGAGAATTAACTCTAAATCCACTGCAATTTAGCAATTCCCCTTTGAAACTGTCCTAAGTCTACCAATGACCTCTTTGTTGCAAACCTGGTGTTATCTTTCTAAGCCACATCTTGTTGATCTGCACTTTTTAATAATAGTAACTGTTCCTGTCTTACTATTCTAATTTCCTTTGGATTCTGTCTTAGCTTGAATGTTTCTCCCCCGGAAATGCAGGGCTTGAAATCCAAGCATACTTGCAGTAAATCAGTTTTGGAAGTGATTCCAGGTGGAGTAGGCTGAATAATTGCCCACACACACCACCACCTCCCACCCCATCCCCCACAATGAGATATCTGCATCCCAGTCCCCGGAACCTGTTACCTTATGCAACAGAGGACTTTGTAGGTGTGATTAAATTAAGGATCTTTAGATGGGGAGACTCTCCTGGATTATTTGGGTGAGCTTTAAGTATAATCAAAAGGGTCCTTTTAAGAGGGGGCAAGAAGGTCAAAGGGGGAAGTAGGAGATATAATCATGGAAACAAGAAGTTGGAGGGATGCAAGGCAGGGTCATGAGCCACAGAATGCAGGCAGCCTCCAGAAGGTAGAAAGGGTATAGAAGTAGATCTTCCCCTAGGGTCTCCTGAGGAAAACAGCCCTGTTGACAAGTTGACTTTAGGCCAGTAAAACTGATTTGGGATTTCTGACCTCCAGGATGGTAACAGAGTGAATCTGTATTGTTTTAAGCTGCTAAATTGGTGGTAATTGGTTACAGCAGCAATAAAAACTGATACACCAGGGAAAAGGAATTGGGGATTGGGAAAATAAAATAGGGAATGAGAGAGGACTAAGGCACGTTATTGAACTGGTTACCCCTGCGGGCAACTGGGGCTCAGTCCTACTGGGGACCCTCTGAGGAAGTAATTATCCACCAATTCCACCTTCACTGGTTAAGCCTGAGGGCAGTGTTAAGCCCCTTGCCCTTTCAAGAGCAAGGCTAAAAACAAGATAGACTTGTAGCCTCTACTAGGAGACACAGTTTAGTGGGAGAGATAGTCAAGAAATGCCATATTTAAAAATCTAGGGGTAAGTGGAAATGGTAAAGATAAGTTCATAAGGTAAGAAGAATAGAAGAAGGTTTCCATCAGGGCATCAGGAAATCTTCATGAAGAAATTGTTAACTGAATTGATAAGCAAGAGTCCTTGAGGGTGACAAAAAGAAAGGTCATTCCAAGAAAGAACAATGTGTAAACAGTCAGGGAAGTGAAAAGGCTTATTAGAAACAGCTGAAGTTCTGTGTAGGCGGTGTGTAATGTTTTCATGGCCGGTGAGGAGATGGCGGAGGAAGAGGAGGAGATAAAGCCAGATCCTGATGGCTTTTGTGCTGTTGCTATTTGCCCAGTACCTTAAAATTGGCTTGGCTTTAGGTGGCCTAGCCCCAAGCCTCTGCCTGACAAATCAAAAGTCTTTTGGCAAAAGCTAATTTGGTTCTGTGTGGGGGTGGGGTGGGAATACAACCCCAATTATATGATTCTTCAAACTTCCCTTCAGCAAGTTCATAATTATGAAAATGTCTTGAGTTATCAGCCTCTACTTTCCATTTTCCCTCAACATCGTTCCCAGCAATTCCACAAAATAGAGAAAAAAGTTAATTAGAACATAAAGCGGGAAAAGTTTAATTCCTCTTTTCAATAAGAAGCTGGTTGCAGTTTATACAGGCTTAACGATAATTCTATTTTGTGACTCACAATAATTACTCATGAATAATTACAGAATAGAAATGTGAAAAATGTCTAATTAGAAAATAAATAAATCCCCAAAATTAGGTATTTATTATTGCAATTAGGTATTATTAGACCCAATAATGACATGATGGCAACACAAGATATTAATGAGTACATGATTAGCCATTGAATGTGTGTTGTTACGTCAGAAATAAATTTGACATTTTCATGAAGACATTGAGTTGAAACTGTTACTGCAAATGTAAATAATCTAGGGCAATAACTCTACGTTTTAGCCACTGTATTACTCATGCATCCAATTAAAAGCAGAATTTCTTGCTGTGATGAACACAGATCTGTCTTGGTTAATTGAAAGGTGAAATACCTTGAGAAATTGTGATGGTGTGTGGGGTCACCCTGCTATGTCCTGATTTTACAAGAAAGGTGTCCTGAATATTTTATTAGCTCAGAGAAACAATGGAAGCTTCGAATCTTCTTTGAGGAAAGGCTTAATTAAGAAGAGAGATTCAATAAGCCTTTAAAAAGGCATTTAAAAAATTTGCAGTTGCCATGATAGTTTGAAATTATGCCATATGTAACTCCCAAATAATCTCAGCTTAAGGGTTAGTGTATAATTTTGGATTGTTTTTCATAAGCAAGAAATACAGGAGGGAGGCTTGCACCGTCCACTGCCCTACAGGCTTACAGGCTGTGAACGTTCCTTAGCAAATTTGTGGGTTTCAGTGATATGGCAGTAAGACAGCATTCACACTGAAGTACACATTCAGTACCCAGCCTCCGGTGAGACCTGGCTCATACAGCGAAGGCAAGCCATGCTGAAACTCCCCTAAAAGTCCTTTCTAGGGTGAGACTATGTTGAATTTCTGGTGAGGTTTGGGGCCCTGGCAGTCCCTAAGACACTACTTGAACCTCCACAATAGCTCATATTCTCCAGGGCTCTTGGAATCAACCCCGTGCTGACGGAGACCAGAATGACCCAGAGCACATGCTATTGACTGATCTGTAAGAGAACTAGCTAGCCTCCAAGGCAGCTAGGAAATCTTGCTAAGGTGTTCAGGGTCCAGTACTTATGGATTTTTTTCAGTATGAGATTTGTCTCTAAATCTGATGAACTGAAATTAGCTGGAATGGAAAACAGGAAAAGAGAAAACTGGGCATTTTATGGGACAAGTACATGGAGAAAGATACCATTGGGTTTATACCTCCTGTGGAGATATTAAGAATATTTTAGAGTTAAACATTACTTAAGTGATGTCCTTTGGCTGTGTACATAATACCACTTGACAGCAGAAGCCTACATTTTGAACCTGGCTCTGAATCCTCTAGGAGGAGGATCCGTGGTGGAGATTAAATGTTGGACTGGCAAAAGCATCTGAGAACCAGAGATGTTTGGAGAGTTTATAGGCATGGATGTGGGGGGAACAGAGTAGGGTAAAACTGTCTTCTGTGCTTGGACCCGGTCAGCTTCCAGCTGAGGAAATCAAGAAAAGAGGAATAATAATTGCTAGGCACCACTATGCGTGAGCCACTGCCATGATCCCACTTAATTCGCACAACTCTATGAATTAGACATTTCTTCCATTTTACAGATTAGGAATTTAGAGACACTAAGACATGTATCCAGATTCATACATTTAGTCATCACCAAAGTCGAGATGTAAAACGATTTTTATGTGACTTAGTAAGTCCATGCTCTTCCCCATGATAGGCTACCTCCTAAGAAAGGAAGTAGGTTTACTTGGGATCCACCTGCCTTTTTTTTTTAATGTTAATTAATTTATTTTGAAAGAGAGAGAGAGCAAGCATGCATGCATGTGTGCATGTGCACACGGGGGAGGGGCACAGAGAGAGGGAGAGAGAGAGAGAATCCCAAGAATCCCAAGCAGGCTCCACACTGTCAACACAGAGCCCAACGTTGGGGCTCGAACTCACGAACCCGGAGACCTCAGACCTGTTTTGTCCATTTAATTGTTCTTCACAGAGTGATGGGAATAGCTCGGGCTCAGACCAGTTATTTGCAGAGTCTGAATGAGGAATCGGTATTTATTTTATCAGTGTTAGACTGTATCCATCTTCAGACCTGCTCGGGCTTGTTTAGTCTTTGTTGTTCTTTTTTTTTTTTTTTCTAATGTTCATTTATTTTTGAGAGAGAAAGAGACAGAGTGCGAGTGGATGAGGAGTGGAGAGAGAGGGAGACACAGAATCCGAAGCAGTCTCCAGGCTCTGAGCTGTCAGCACAGAGCCCCAGGCGGGACTCAAACTCATGAACAGTGAGATCATGACCTGAGGGGAAGCTGACTGAAGTTGGCAGCTTAACGGACTGAGCTGAGCCACCCAGGTGCCCCTAGGCCTTGTTTCTTAGTGTTCTGAGGAAAGAGTTAAGAGCACAGACTCTGGAATCAGATCAACCTTGATTCACATTTATTCTTCTCCATTCACAGACCAAGTTCCTTAAATTCTCTGAGTCTTGTTTTCTAGTCTGTAAAATGGGAATGAAATAAAATAAGGAACGCAGCTGGTGCTCAGCAAATACATGGAAATGAAAACTAGGAGAAAATGCCTTTCAACACTATCCGTTCAAACAAAAAAGAAAAAATGTGAGCCTTTTAAACCTTACAATTCGATTTTTCTGACCTGTATTTTGTATCCTGGAAACAACTCCAGCAGGTTGCCTGCAGTGGTCTGGGAGCCACTGAAGGACAGCAGGGAAATTCAAATGTATCCACCAGTGAAACAATAAACTGTTGCTGAGGGACACCACCTGGGCTTGTTGATCATTTCCTTAATTCAAACTCTTTCAAATTCAACTTTACACTTTCCAGTTGCATTTTAAGGTGCATAGTTTATGGATGTTTTTTAAGTTTATTTTTTAGAGAGAGGGAGGGAGAGAGAGAGAGAACAGGGGGTGGGGCAGAGAGAGAAGGACAGAGAGAACCCTAAGCAGCTGCATGCTGTCAGCACGAAGCCAATGCAGGGCTCAAGCTCACGAACCGTGAGATCATACACTGGGCCAAAATCAAGAGTTGGACACTTAACTGATTGAACCATCCACGTGCCCCCTAAAATGGCTTTTTAATTGGTGAAACAAAATTGTGAGTTTTCATTTTGTTCCTTATGCCTCATCAACACACCTCAATATCACTTATATATTACTGCATGATCTACCTCAACCTGTCATCCCATGTGCAGACTCTTGGTGGGTGGGGAAGAGCATTCAAAATATTGGCTTTGTTAACTCATCTGACAGGGATGGGAATACTTCTTCCCCATTCGGTTCTCTGTTTCCAATGCTGTCACCCTGCACAAGGAAACCATTACTTTTCTCAATGTAACTAATGAGACAGTCCACCACATGAAACCCTTGGGAAGTTAAAAGCACGGAAAAGCATCTATGGGACTCTTCCAGTGTCTTGCCCACCTAGCTTTGCTACAGGACCCTGTCTACTAGAGGACAAATGACCTTTTATTTTCTCAACATAGCCATTGTTTATGAGGCCTGCATTTCTAACTCACTCTCTGGGCTTTTGGGATAATGAAGAAGATACTCTTGCAGATGAATGACTCTGAGGCTTGAATAAACACCCAACCATAGCCAAAGAGCTGTGTGTTTGTGCATGTGGACAAGCGTGTGTGCACACACATGCACATTTGTGCACACAAACACAGCAAGACTGGTGTTGAATGTGAAGAGGTCTCCTTCAATCCCACATTAGAACATTCTCTTTGGCATGGAAAAGAGAAAAAGAAATCCAGGTTTTTCTTCCGGGAAATCTATTAGTTACTTTTCCCCAGTTTCTTCGTCTCTAAAACAGTAATTATGTAGAAAGAAAGCCTGGAACTAGGGGCTATGTGTGATCTGTCCGCTGAGCAGAATGCAGGAAATAGGCCATGAGGGATCTGGAGCTTAAGTGTAGTGAACTCCGGAGAGTAGTAGCAAAGAATCACAGTGCCCACAAGCCAGTTACACAGAGAACCAAAAACAGGTCATTGGCTTCTGCCCTGCAATTCACTGTAACTGCCAGCGATATTTCTACATAGGGGAACACGCTTTGCACGACAGCTCTCTTTGCAGGAAATCTCCATCCTGGGGAGTTGAAATTGCATTAGGATTACTTCTCTGCAAGCACACTGACACCAATATGCAATATGTGTATGAGAAACCAAAAAGCCATTAATCTAAAGCTGGAACTTAAACAATTGTGTCTAACTCAGGAAGAATTCCATTGAATTAGAATGCCTTTCTACACTGAGACTGCTTTGACTGAATTCAACATTGCAAATAAAGATTTAATTTAGCAAAACAATCAGATTTAAATGTAAACGCCCACCCCACCTTATTCCAACTTTTTAATTGGAATCTTTGGAATTGAATAAATATATTCATTCATTCATTCATTCATCCATCCATTCATTCAGTGTTTGAGTACCCATCAGGGCCATGCAGTGTGCTGGGAATTAGGATTACAAATATGAATAAATTATGATCCCACCCTTCAAGGAGTGTACAGTATAGTGGGAAGGAGAGTGGGAGGGAGAGTGAGGACTCAGATAATTATAACACAGTTTGATAAAGGCTTGACCAAAGACATT
Source organism: Prionailurus viverrinus (assembly GCF_022837055.1). NCBI lineage: Eukaryota > Metazoa > Chordata > Mammalia > Carnivora > Felidae > Prionailurus > Prionailurus viverrinus. Next base: position 132,308,335 of record NC_062568.1, read on the forward strand.
GGGAGCAAAAAGACACTGGTTACTTTGGATTCTTAGTTTATTGAATTTGGATTTTGTGCAGCTAGTGTCTCTAAGTGAGGGTCTCTACCTCAGTTGATCTACAATCTAGATTCAGAAAGGACAGGAGAGTGCCAACCAATATTGTGCCACCTTTCCTAGAAGGAAATGTGCTTTCAGGAATATTTCGATGGGACTTGACCTAGAATTCCTCATTATATTAATAACCGGCTCTGGAATAGATGTCACACTTCAGCCCCTGCCCACCTTCCATGAGAAAGCGACTTGCTCGTGACTTTACATTCATAAATACGCTCACAATGCCAAGGGATGTTTTTTTCTTCCATCAATTCATTAGATCTGCTCACATGAATTATTTATATGCAGTGCTAAAAATGATTCTGAAACATTACAAGAATTCAATATCAGTTTTCACAGTGGGATTTCATCATTTTAGCATTGCAGCATGGTAGCCTAATGCAATACTAATAGGATATGGTGCTAATAGGGTACAACGAGAATTCTCTCTAATATGCAAACATTTCCATGTTGTCTTATTATTTCTTTTAAGTTAATATGCTATGGTGATAATATGATGAAATGAATTAGCTTCATATCATTGTCTGCATGAGTTGTGCATATTAACGGCATCTTTCTTCCCCCACCCCTTTGAATTCACTTGGAATGAGCTTGAAAACTTACCCTGTAGTTATGCTTATGTTAATGAGGCTGTTTAGTAGGAAACATCCCTGCCGTTGCTTAGCCAGCTGGAGAAACAATAGATGCGTATCCTCTCTCTTTGGAATGGAATGTTTTCTGGCCTCCCTTCCAAGGGCCTATCTCCATCAGGCTGCTTTAGTATTCTCTACTTGTTCACAATCTCAATCCACCCATGTGTTAGACATTTTACCAGCAACATTTAACCAGATTGTATATTTCTATTAGATATGAAGCAAATCTTTTCCAAGAGAAACTAGATGCATGGCCAACTGGCCCAATGTTTTGGAATATTTAAACACACACACACTCACACACACACTCACACACACAAACCTACATGCATATATACATGAAATGCGTAGAAATATACACATATTTGTGTGTGTGGGTTATGTATAGACATGTTTACATATGTATACAGACATATACATATGTGCTTCTTTGTTTTTGTGTGTAAATGATTTAAAAGTTTGTGGAATCCATGCCATAACCAGCATTTCTTTTCTGGCTGTTAAATCCTGGGTGGATTAGGTCCAGTGAGTATGAATCGTCCAGATTTCAGTGTTTATTCATTTTCAGATATATAACCAAAAGCCAGATGCTTATCCAAATCTTAGCTGACATTTGCAAATCATGAATTTCTCACCCAAACCTGTGTGACCTTTCCTCCTGAGTTGCTATCAGGTTCAACTAATTCAGTTTCAGAAATCCCAGATGTCAATGCTCTCAGGAGACTTCTAAAGCCCTCTCTTGTCCTATCAATCAACTTGCTCCAAAAGGTGCCTTTATGATGATGTTTTGTACTTCTCTTCCAGGAGCATCTCTGAATGGGAAAGTTTCCATCTTAATGGCAGCTTGAGGTTATAAAACAAGCAATCCAAGCTCTGACACTTAGTGGCTGTGTGACTTAAAGCAAGACTCTTAACTTGTCTGTGGCTCAGTGTCTTCATTTGCAAAATAAAAGAATACATGATCTCTGGTACCCTCCAATTCTGCACCCTATGATCTGCGACTGAACAGTGAGAAATCTTCTCCATTCTAATGGGAGAAATGATTAATGAGTTTCTACATTTCGTTGGTGGGAAAGAGGATAGTATGAGAGGGGAAAAAAAGTTCTGGGTTCAGAAGGAAAGCAATGTGGTGATTCTAAATATTAGAGTTTGGGTTTTAGGTTCTCAATAAGGTTATGTGTAGATAATATATTTTCTTAATAAAGGAAGTTACTAAGAAGAATAGACCTTTGTTATATATCTGAAAGATACAAATATTGGCAAATATCAGTGGATTGGTTATTAAGCTGAAGTTGAATATGCAGCATTTGAAAGACTTTAGTAAAAGGTGTATTTTATTTTATTATTTTTTAAGTTTTTAAGTAGGGTCCATGCCCAGTGTGGAGCCCAATGCAGTGCTTGAACTCACAACCTTGAAATCAAGACCTGAGCTGAGATCAAGATTCGGACACTTAACCGACTGAGCCATCCACATGCCCAGAAAATGTGGATTTTAGGAACTTGTAATATAGGTCCCTGGTTATTGAAATTAAATATTTCAGTGAGACTGATAAAAGGATAAATATGGATCCTTTTAGAGAAAGTACTCCTAAAGGCTCTGATAATAGGACAATTAATGCCAAATGTCCTTTAGCCTGCATTAGGTATAAACATATATTTGGGCCACTTTTGTCTACATTCATCCAATAAAGACTCAGATTTATTCCGAGGTCCTATGAAAGACATCCTGTTTATCATATTTGAAAATGGAAACCAAAAACAATATCTGGAGAGAGCCAATCCATTCACCATTGAACCAATTCAATTTCTTTAGCAGACCATTATTTCCTTGAAAATTAGAGCTATGTTTAAAAATAATTTTATACTTCTCTTGCTTTCCCAACTAAGACCTGCTCAAAGCAAATGGCCTTTCTACAGTTCTGTAGCCAGGGTCTTTGGTTTGTCTGGTGTGATTACCCATCTTTACCTTTCTTCATAGTTCCCTCTGAAGGTAGCTAGCTTTAATTGGGGTTAGAAGTATACTCAGCATGTGCAACATTACTTAAAAATGAAATTTTACTATAGCATTGATAAAAACTTTCTAGGCTTAAAAATGTCACCAACAAAGAGTCTGGTGCTTCTTTAATTATCCGATTTCTAAAGCTATAGTACCTAATTCCTTGTATAATCAGAGCTTAAATTTTGAAGAAACTCATATGGGTGACATTTCCTCTCAATTCTGAATGGGGATTATTTTAAGAGGATACAGAACTTAGAAATATTTCAATGGAGCTGATATTTAAAGCATATTTAGTGGCATTTATGTTTTAATCTGCTTATTGACTAGGCATTAAAGAGAGTTGTTAGTGTTTTAGCAGTGATTAAAAGGACCAAAACTTGTTTGATATAATGAGCAGTATTTCCAGGATGTGAGACTAATATTTTTTTTAACTTAGAAAATGACGTAGCTTCTTTCTAGTGAAGCATTACTATCTGAAGAATTTTCTTTACTTGGATTTTCCTTTGTCCCTGGGACAAGGCACTCCATTTAGAGATAAATTCTCCCAAATTACATAAACATATAGAGGTTTAATGAATTCCATTGTTGCACCAATTTCTTACTTTACCCATCTTCATCAGCAGTGGCAGCAGTAACAGCAAGTAATTATGAAAGTAGTAATAACAAATCTTTACAAATTGCCAACATGAGGTTATGTACAAGGTACCAGGGATACCAAGATGGAAAAAGCAGTTTGTTCTGTTAACCTTAAAAATAAAATTGCCAATTTTGTTTGTTTGTTTGTTTGTTTTAAATAGCAAAAATGGGTTTATTTGGGAACAGCAGAGAATTGCAATCTGGGACAAGCAAGCTAGGCAAAAACCATAGGCAAGGCCACCAGTCAGAGGAGAGGAACTTTCTTTTATGGAGGAAAACAAGAAGGCTGTTATAAACAGAAGTCCATTGGAGTAAACTGGGAGTTGGAAGTCTAGTGGCTTCTCATTGGCTGAGTTGTGACAGTTTCTCACTGGCTGGGCTGTTGCAGAAGGAGCAGGAACCCTTCTTCCTCCTGTTAGGATAGTAAAGTATAGCCACTTGCAAGGCCCTTCTTTTCCTGTTGGATTTGCAATTGACAGAGTCGTAGGGTGAGAGAGCTCCCCCTGCCGAGCCTCCTGACTCCACTTTAGTGAGGCGTCCCTTTATTAATTTTCAGTTTTCTCGAGAAATTTCCATACCAACTGTTACACTGTAGTACAATGCCTGGGGTACCCAGGCACTCAGCGTTTGTTGAAAATGAATGAGTGAATTAATGAATGAATGAATGATTTGGTCCTAGTCATCAGGAAAGTTTGTTAAAAAAAAAAAAAACTAGTCTAGATCCCATAAGAATTCCTCATTAAATGATCACTAACTTGACAATCAGCTACTGTAATCTACTCCATTTGGGCTATGTTTGCATAATGACAGAACACCTATCAGATCAATTACATTGGAGAACCAAATAGACAAACTGTTTTTCTGTAATTGTTATAGAAAATAATAGATCAGTTAATAGGCCATTTTATTTTTCAAATTTGTTTTGTTGCAACATTAAAAAATACAGAAAAGAATAAACTGAAGTTACCAAAGCAAAGAACAGAGATTTATCAGGAAAAACAATAGCTTTTCTTGAACTGTGATGTGTGGATCCTGGTCAGTGCAAGTAAATGTATGACCAAAGTTCCTTTTCTTAATTGTCTGTCAAAACTGTTGCCCTCAAACAATAAGGTGAGTTTCTGAAAGTTATATATATTTAAATTTGGCATGTTTTTCACCTGCAAATCATTTGATTCAGTTTTATATCAAATCCATAGTGGTACCAAAGTAGATTTCATTAAATTTTTTTACCTATTTTTTTTCAAATGTTGCATATTCGTGGAGAAAATTTATTCCTTTGTATGTGAATCAATTTCTTTTAAATACAGAAAGCATCCCCTGACTATTTCTTTTCCAAAGAACATCAGCAAAATCTAAAATGAATACTTACAAGTAATTTGGATATGAATCTAAAAGAACAATAGCTGTAATAGTCTTTTTGTGAATATTGTTATAAAGTAAAATTAAGTAAATTGATGCAAGAAGTGAATGAGATAACCCAGAATAAGTCAAATGAGCATAGTCTGCACTTCAGCATATCTACCAAGAGACTACCTCTTTCATCTCACCCAACGTCTGTCCTGGATGTAGTGAGGAAATACCACATAAAACCATATAAAACTGGCATTTTTTAGACAGTGGACACTATTTAGGCACCAAAAGGCCTGGACACAGAGTGGGATTATCAGACTATAAGGGGCTGGGACATTAATGTCACAGAGGCAGGTTGCATTAAGCCTGACAGCTCTTTCTTTGTTCTTTGTTTTTCCATTCTAGCTCTTCTTTCCTCCATGAAAAATTGTCAACAAATAACTAGAACTCGCATGAGCTTTCAAAATAGTAGAAGGGAATAAAGATGAAAAATAATGGAGATATATGTATATATATATATATATGCATTTCTTTTTCATAAATTATGAGTATTACTGAGGAAAGAAATATTTATTAACATTTCAAGTATCTGTAGATAAATTTTAAAAATCTCATGAATAGCTTTCATTTATTTAGTGCTTATTACATTCTGGATGCTTGCTAAAAACTTTTTGCACATATTTTGTGACCTTTTCTTAACTCTTAAGGTCATTGTTATTCCCATTCAGCATATGGAAAATACTGAGACTTTGAGATGCTACTTAATTTGCACAAGGTCACAAAATCAGGTGATGATAGTGAGAATTCAATTCAGATCTGTGTGATCTCTCAAATAAACTAGGCAATAAAACTGTACCATAATGCATTCATTGTACATCATTGACCATCAGCTGTCTGTTCATGATATCAGCAATTTAATTAAGCTTATGTTTAAAGAGGAATAAGAAAGGGAGGAGGATGTCTTTTTCAAAATAGAATAAAACACATTTTAAACCCATTTACCTATCACAGTGGCTTGATTTCAAAGTGTTAACTGAGTACTTTTGAGTAGTAGATATACACAAATCCAATAAGAATTCACTCTTACTCTTACTCTTAGGAAATAAGGAAACAGAGCTATAAAAAGTTAGCTAAAGTTAAGCAGGTTGACTCGTGTTGAATGGCAATGCAGCCATCCCTTTTCTTACTTTCTGAACACACATTAAATAAGAAAAAAATCGTTCTATCAAATCGTTCCATTTATCAAAATTATAGATCATGTTAGATACATTTTAGTCCAAACCTGTTTTGGGACTGTATCTATGTAAAGGAACAATTAACTATTGGATCAATTTTATTGGTTAATTCCATTGAAAAACCCACAAAACCCAAAAATATACCAGACAGTGCCAAGAAAACTCTGTCATAACCTATATCCCTTATCCAGAGCAGCAAGCTGTGGTGTGAGAATGAGACCATCTTATCCTAAATTTGGAACCCATACGAATGAATGCACTGGCTAAAGGGAAGCAATGTCCTGTATACCATAGCCAGTGTCCTTTTAAAGAGCCTTTCTTTGAATTTTTAGCAATTGGCACTGCTAACCACCTGCTCATTCCTGAAATTGATTTCCTGATACCATTTACTGTGGGTTTTCTTTTTCCTGACCCAGTTCTTACTTACATATGACTGATTAATTCATGTATCTGTTTAATAAAAATTTTTACTGAAGTATCACAGATATACAGTAATGTTAGTGAATCATGAGTTCACAGCTGAATAAATTTTTACAATGTCACCAAATTCATATAAAACTATCCAGATCATGAAAGAATCCACAACTACCCACAACAGAAGCATTCTTCATAGCTTCTTCTGACCACTGCTCCAAAAGAAACTATCCTGACTTTCATCACCATAGATTGGTTTTATACACTTTTTGGTCTTTATAGAACGTGATAATGCAAAGTTCTTTTTGGTATCTGGCTTCTTTGTTCAGAGGTATGTTTGTGAAATTTATCTATGTTGTTACATGAGGCAATATTTCATTTATATTCATTGCTTTCTAGTATTCCATTAAAATTTTTTTAATGTTTATTTATTTTTGAGAGAGAGAGAGAGAGAGAGAGAGACAGAATGTGAGCGGGGGAGGGGCAGAAAGAGGAGGAGACACAGAATCTGAAGTAGACTCCAGGCTCTGATCTGTCAGCACAGATCCCGATGTGAGGTTCAAACTTGAGAGCCGCAAGATCATGACCTGAGACCAAGTCGGATGCTTAAATGACTGAGCCACTCAGGTGCCCCTCTAGTATTCCATTTTATGAATATGCCACAATTGATTTATCCATTCTACTGTCAATGGATATTTGAATTTGCAAGGTTTTGGCTATTATAAATAGTGCTGCCGGGAACATTGTTATATATGTCTTTTCATGTATATGAGCACATAATTTTTATGGGTAAATCCCTAAGAATAGAATTACTGAATTATAAGGTATATGTAGAATCAACTTCAGTTGATGTCAGTTTCCAAAGTGATTGTGCCAATTAACACACGCACCAGCAGTTTATGAGAGTTCCAGATCCTCCAAATCCCTGACAAATCAGTCCCTTATATTTCAGCTATTCTAGCCATCGTGGTTTTAATATACATGTCCTTGATAACTGCTATAGCTGACTATATTTTCATGTATTTATTGACATTTCCATATCCTTTTATAATCTTTTGCTTATTTTTCTCTGGTCTGTCTGTATTTTCTTTATTGTTAAATAGCAGTTCTTTATATATTACAGGTATAAGTTCTTTGTTGGGCATATATTTTGAAAATATCTTCTCCTCCCCTGTGACTTGAATTTTCATTATTTCGGTGGTATATTTGTAAGTGGAAGTTAATTTAAATGTGGTTCAACGTATCAATCTTTTCCTTTTTGATTAGAACATTTGTGTTCTACTTAAGAAAGTTTTGCCTAGACCACAGTCACAAAAATATTCCTCTTCTATTATCTTCTAGAAGTGTTTGTATTTTAGCCTTCCATGTATACTGCAATCATTTGCTGTTGACTTTTGTGTCTGGTATCAGAAAAGAGTTGAGATAAATATTTTCCTCTTGGAAATGTCCAATTGACCTAGCAATCTGTTTCTGGACTCAAATTCAGTTTTATTAGACCAATGGATTCACTTTGTATACCACATTATCTTAATTGTAACTTTATATATGTATATGTGTATATATACATATATATACATATGTATATATACACATATACATATATAAAGTTACATATATATATATATATGTATATTTTGCTTTAAGACTTGTTGATTCTTTTTGTCCTTGGAATTTCCATAGAAATTTTAGAATTTTTGTGTGATTTTTCCCATATTCAAACACAAAAACATGCTGGAAATCTAATTAGGATTGCATTGAATCAATCTGGGGAGAACTGACATCTCTACAACATTGAAACCTCCAACCCATAAACATGGTATATTCCTCCCTTTATTTAAATCTTCTTTAATATCTTTCAATTACATTTTTTAATTTTCTATATAGGAGTCTTACATAATTTTGTTAAATTTATTTCTTCTTTCTTTCTTTCTTTCTTTCTTTCTTTCTTTCTTTCCTTATTTTTATATTTTTATTTTTAGGCAGAGCACAAGCAGGGGAGAGGGGCAGAGGGAAAGAGAGAATCTTAAGCAGTCTCCATGATGTGGAGTCCTGCCTGGGGCTTGATCCTATGACCCTGGGATCATGACCTGAGCTGAAAACTGAGTCAGACAGATGGTCAACTGATGGAGCCACCCGGGTGCCTCAGATTTATTTCTATAACTGTGGTGTTTTTGATGTTATTATTAATAGTATCATTAAAATTATTCATTTTGGGGGGACTAGTATGCAGAGATACAACTAATGTTTATATGTTGACCCTACTAATTTTACTTAATAAGTAAAGTTTATTAAGGTTATTTTTGAATTCCTATGTTCAACAATATGTAATTTATGAATAATGACACTCATGTTATTACTTACTTTTTGATTCTTATATCTTTTCTTCTTGTCTTACAGCAGTGATAACTTAAAAAAAAACTGAAAGCTTGTGTAAAATTTATGAGATTTTTTTCATTAACTGCCTAGAAATATTCACCAGTAAAGCTATCTTGGCTTAAAGATTTCCCTGTGGGAAAATCTTCAAATATGAAATCAATTTCTTTGACAAAATGAAACTATATAGATTTTCTATTTCTTCTTATATCAGTTTTCAAGTAATTTCTCCATTTCATATTTGACAAACACTTCAATAATATCCTCTTTGATCTTTTTTTTAAGTTCATTTATTTATTTTGTGTGTGTGTGTGTGTGTGTGAGAGAGAGAGAGAGAGTGCACACTGGAGTGGGGGAGGAACAGAAAGAGAAGGAGAGAGAATCTTGAGTACAGTCCACACTGCTAGTGCAGAGGCCAATGTGAGGCTCAAACCCATGAACTATGAAATCGTTACCTGAGCTGAAATCAAGAGTTGGACGCTTAACTGACTTAGCCATCCATGCACCCCACCTCTTTGATATTTTCAGTATCTATAGAAAATTTTTAATTTTGTCCCCGTTTTCATTACTAATGTTAGTAGTTTGTGTCTTCTCTCATTTCCATTGTCAGTCTTCTAGCTGTTTATGAATTTATTTAGTCCTTTTAGGAACTTTCAATTTGGGCTAGGTTTATGTGACTATTTAATTATACTTATAATGTTTTCTTGGTCCTTATATGTTTTCCCTGAAATTATATTTCTTAAAAACAAATCTAGTCACATAAATATTCTGTTAAAAATAACTTCATAGGTTTATCACTGTCTATAGAATAACTTCCACATCTATTTGAAGGCTTCATTAAGCTGTGCTGGTTTGGTAGGAACTTTATTATTTCACCATCTTGGAGTTTTCTAGTCTTATCCTTAGGCACTCTCCCTCTTGAATCTTATGCTTTATTAAATTTCCACTGCTAAAAATCCTGTCCTTTTTTTGTGTGTAACAAACTACTCATGCCGTTCTTATGCATTACACTTTTTTCCCATGCTTCCTTTCCTTTGACAGTGCTATTTTTCTGCCTGGAATTTCCATCCCTTACTTGATCCACCTGACAGGATCCCTCCAGATTTGCCTTCATGGTTATCCTCTTTGTCAAGCCATTTAAGGCTACTTTACTACCTAAAAAATTAATTTTGCTCTCTTTTATACCCTGTAGAGATCTGTCTCCTCCAGTGGGCTGTGGGATACCTGCAGGAAGGAACCTAGATACCTAACAAATTGTCCCCCATCCTGTAGCAATCAAAAGGTGGTGTATTTAATCAAGTTTATTTACCTTTATTCCTTTCCTAAATATTTTTCCTTGACCTCTCTTTCTAGGAAAGTGTATCTGAAACATCAAGCAGAAGAAATGTGATAAGAAGTTCTAGAGTTATTAGATTCACATGCTAACTGCACCAACTACAATGAGCAAGGTTTACAGGAAAAATAAAAATAATTTCTACTTCATCAGTATCCATAAAACTCCTGTTGCTATTCATCACGACCAGGATAATCATATTTGGCCAAGAGCCTGAATCCACCTAACCACACTCTACTACATTGAATACCATTGGTTAATTACTCATTCAGTGAATTACTAAACTCCTATAACTAAAAATCCTATTGTTCCTGTAGTCTTCTAGAACATATGGGGGTGTGTGGGGGCAGGAGTATAGTTACAAATCCAGGCTGTGTCCATTTTGCTAGCCAGGAATAGAGGTTACATTCATATTATGATAATTTGAGGAGAGTTTGATAGGGACTATTTACAAAGTTTTGTTAGTGTGTAGAGTAACCACAAAAGATAGTGTAGTATTTTCAGCAAGTGTAACAACAGTGCAGTGTACTGTTACCAAACTTAGAGATGAGTGATAAGAAAAGAGAGTGATTGCCAGAGTCCATAGAGAGGGTGGCTACTTGGATAAGTCAGTTTGTAGGAACTAAGACATTGGCTTAGGGATTAGATACAGTCTTCCCAAGATAACTCTGTAAGGAAAGGGCCAGGAGAATAAATAATGAGACATCACTCTCTTCTATCCCTCCCTTCCTTTCTTCTTCCAGATCTCTTGCTTGGGTTCCCTATTGACCAAACTTAATGGGAAGGCAAAGGATGTTGACGTCATTCAACGGGTTACAGAGCTGGGTCAGGGAGATCAGAGAGTGGATCTAGAAGGGCAAATCTAGCACGTGGACTTTGATAAGAAAAGGCATCACTCCATTTTCCAGAAAGGAAGGAATAGTTTCTTTAACTTGACAATTGATAAAGGAGCCCAGATGTCAGCATCTAGGCTTTAGATTGGGTCAGAGGCTCGGGAGACTATGTTCATCCTGAGGCAAAACAGAGGTAAAAAGAAATCCTGTGTTTCATGTCCTTTGGTTTTGCTTTCCCAGGTCTGGCCTTGTTTCTTCTGCCTGTCCTTCAGTTACTCTCTTATGAAAATCAAAGGTTAGCATTACTATTAGCATTGCCCCAGTTACACGCAGAAAACAGTTCTAACCACAAGGAAATAATTATAAACAAAGCCCAGTTAATTATACAAGACATTCTTGGCTGCCCTAATTAAGGCACAGTTCAATACTACTAGCTGGGTAATTTTTTTTTTTTAATTGTGAATAGATTTAGTGGGAGCTCATCTGGTGAACAAATAATGAGATCAGTGTCTCAGAAAGAATCTGATTTAAAAAAATTATTCACCAATCATTTCTTTTCTCCTGCTTTATAGAACTCCTTCCCCCTATGGCACAGATATAGAAGAATGTGAATTTACTCTCCAAACATTTTGAAGCCCAAATTACTGGAAGCTAGGGGATGTTTATTTCATCAAGTGGGAAGGGCGTGAGAAATGGAGGATGTTCCCACTGGGATATGTGTGTGTTTCATTGGTGGTTTGGTACCTTTTGTGACTGGTTTCTTCCTCACAGAAGTTTCTGTGTTTCACAGGCTCAGCTGTCACGTAGACACAAACAATGTGACAATGTGAGAAGGGGCTATCCACAAACTATACTTTCCTTTTCCCTTTTCTTTTTTTCACACACACACTAAAGGGATACAGAGTAGTCAAATACATGGTTTTGTAGATTTTAAAAAGTAGTTCGGATATCTAGGATATAACAGTATGATACTGGTGGGCTTTGGTGTCAAATGAAAGTAGACTGAAATCCTGGCAAATAAATACCTTTCCTGTATGACTTGAGCAAGTAGCTTAACTTAACTGAGATCCTTTTCTGTATGATAGGAATTATATGTTCCTTGTGGTGCATGGTACATCTACAAATCATGGGATTTATTTTGCTTTTTTATTGTTTATTTTTCTGATTTGAGAATTAAATTACACAACATATGTGAAGGTCATCCCCGTTGTCTGGCACATGGTAGATGCATAGTCACTCCTGATTTTATCCCTCTTCACTTATTTCCACTCTAATCACCCATTTCTTTTTTTTTTTTTTTTTTTTTTTTTTCAACTTTTTAAATTTATTTTTGGGACAGAGAGAGACAGAGCATGAATGGGGGAGGGGCAGAGAGAGAGGGAGACACAGAATTGGAAACAGGCTCCAGGCTCCGAGCCATCAGCCCAGAGCCCGACGCGGGGCTCGAACTCCCGGACCGTGAGATCGTGACCTGGCTGAAGTCGGCCGCTTAACCGACTACGCCACCCAGGCGCCCCTCTAATCACCCATTTCTTATCTTCCAAATGCTCTTGTTGTCTGTTCAGGATACCCTCTGGATGAGATAAAAAAAAGGAGAGGGAATGTTACTGGGATGAGATGTATGTGGAAAGAGTGGTAATGAGAATTAAAATATACTATACTTGGAGCTTTCCTCATATTATGTTCTCTTAGTGGGAAATTTTGGTTAATTTGAATTTCCTATTTTTAAGCTGTCATGCCTGTACTGTAAGTAAATAAATGGGTTGGCCATTATGCAGTGAATATGGTTTATGCTAAATTTAGATACTCACTAATTTAGTATGTGGGTTTTTAATGCACAGACCCAATCTAGAGAAGATAAAAAGAAATAAAAGACTTTTTATACAGTTAATTCACTCACAAAGGCAAATTTATCTAATTTATGTCTTTTGATATAGGCATTTCTAGTAAGTGTCTACCAATTATCACCCTAATCAGTTTCCAATTCCTATCAGTTCCAGCTCTAAATATTTCTCATGCCCAACCTCTTCCTTTCCATCCACACTACAGGGGTGGAAAATGGCAAAATTTGTGTTTAGAGAGATAATTCCCTTATGTAAGGTGGATTTATGGAGATGAGTTTAGAAGCATTGAGTTTCCAATCAAAATAGCTAACGTGATCGTGCCCTTACTCTCTTTCAAGTTGTCTTAAGGCCTCTCTATACCTAATTTCCTTCATTGTTTATAATAGTCCCATTTGGGAAGTATTAGTAGTATTTTCTATTTCTCAGATTGGAAGGAGTGAGTTTAAGCATTTAGTTAACTCCTCTAGATCACACAGCTAAAAACTGGTTGCAGCTAAGAACTAGTTGCAAAATTAAACAAAGATCTTTCTGATTCCAAAGTCCATGTGACTAATCACTGTGTTCTGGAGAAGCCTATGTGAAAAATAATGGGACCCAGAGCTAGGACAGTATTATTTAGGGTGGAGATGACAGATGGATTCACAAACTATTTGGTCAATAAAATCTGCTACCTTGGAAATACAGTGAATATTGGAAAATGAGGGGAAAAGCAGAGTCTGGGATGATTTTCAATGCTCTGTTCTGGGACAATAATGGTGTTATTTACTGAGAGAATGCAGTAGGGGGTACACCTGAGGTAGAGGGGAAGGAAGGGAGAAACATGCTGATTTCAATTTTGGTCAAATTAAGTTTGAGATGTCAGTCAGATGTCCAGGAAAAGAAATTCAGTGGGCATTTGAATATGCCAGGCTAAAAATTAGACAAGAGGTAAAATTTGGAAATCAATAATATGCCTTAAAGCTATCATGGGATTGCCAGAGGAGGGGATACAACAGAGGCAGTGGGCTACAGATGAGAACTTTAAAAGAAATAGGTGGAGAAAAAAGATCCAGGACTGTAGGGGGAGGGGGGGTGTCAAAGAAAGGGTGAAATCTCTACAGGCAGTAGCAAATAACAAAGGAAGTCATAATAAGCAATGTAAAATGCAGCATGGATATTTAATAATAGAGTTAGAGTACTATAGCAAATAAAAAACCAAATTTTAATAACTTAACACAATGAGTTATTAACCATAATCATTCAAATTGGATAATCCTGGTTATCAGGCAACTTTCCTCCACTTGGTGACCTAGAGATGCAGAGCCTATCCATTACATGCCCTGTGCATGGCCTAGTATCTTGGAGTCTTTGGCCTCCATCCAGCAGGTAGGCAAAGAGAAGACAGTGCACATTTGCTTCTTAACTACCTTGGCCCAGATGTATCACACAACATCGTCACTCAAATTCTACTGGAGAGAACCAATCATATGGGTCCATCTAGATGCAAGGGAGCCTGAAGTATGTAGTTCATTTCCCCCAAACAACTCTATGCTCTGGAAGAGAGGGCACACATTTTGGTGTTCAGCCATCTCTGCTAGAGCAAGATTAAAACTGAGGTGTCTATTGAAATTGGAAATGTGAAGACTGTTGTTGATCTCTGCCAAGTGTTAAAGTGGGAATCTCTTTCATAGGCGGTTCTATTCTTTAAATAACCCCTGACTGGCCCTCACCTCAGCCTACATATATATGGACCCTGTGTATTGGTGTCTCAACTAAGCCAACATTCGTTTAGCATGTTCTAGCAGTTTGATGAAGATTATAGATGCAGTGGAGCCATTAAAATATGCTCCCTAGGGGCGCCTGAGTGGCTCAGTCGGTTAAGCGTCTGACTTCAGCTCAGGTCATGATCTCCTGGTTCCTGAGTTAGAGCCCCACGTCGGGCTCTGTGCCGACAGCTCAGAGCCTGGAGCCTGCTTCAGGTTCTATTTCTCCCTCTCTCTGCTCCTCCCTCTCTCATGCTCTGCCTGTCTCTCTCTCTCAAAAATAAATAAACATTAAAAAAAATATATGCTCCCTAGCTTTCTGCCATCAGAAATCAAATCATACAGCAGCAGTTATAGACATCAAGTTTGAAAAAAAAACTTGCTCACTGTCAAGAATTGGTGGCTTTATCATATACTCTTCCACAATCCACAGGAAAGTTTCCCTGGGAATTAATTAGGCCCATTAGCATAATATATTGTGACAATATTTCACAGTCATAAAACAGTTGAGGTTGAAATGTTAAAGTGACAGAATAGATTTAAAGTAATTAAGTAAAAAAAAAAAAAACCAAAGAGAGAGAGAGAGGGAGAAACTAATCAAACTAAAAATTGAGCTGGGGCGTTTCATCTGAGATTGCATTTGAAACCCCCAACAGTGACAAAGACCAAATCAAGTGACCCCAACGGTGACCAGGTTCGTTGTTTGAATGATTGATATCATGTATTTGTTTGTAACTATTTCTGAACGTAGTTTTCTTGAGATGGTGATTTTTAACACCCGCTGGAAAGTTTTACAGTATAAACAGACTTAAGACTGTGGCTGGAAACGTCCATAAACACACACAATTTGGCAAGTGCAGCTAAATGGTTTGGGGTTTGACTCATTCTTTTTTAGTAAAGGAGGATGAGTAATTCACTTCTAAATGTTATTTTGGCAGAATGTAGACATAGCGTTAGACCTACAGAAAACCTAGTGACGCATGCTGGGGTCACTTTCTCATGTTCGAGAAATTATTTTGTTAAGCCCTTGAACCAACGGAGAGAATTTATTCCCTCAATGACCAGGTCTATTAAATCCAGCTAGGAATGGGATGCTTACACCTGAATGGTTAATCTAGCCACTAATTCAAAGAGTCCTAGGCTGCCACCAAACAGCATTAAAATTTTGATTATTTTATGGCTTGTCCAAATGCCCAATCCCCCAAGCAATTGTTGTAATTTACACAAAAAAAGAAAAAAGCTCAGGGAAAAGAATATCCATCTTTTAACATTATCCACAAGGGTCTGGTTCTGACTGCACACATAAAACAAAATAAAAGTACCTAGCTCAGGCAATTAAAATGTTCTTGTTTTCTATTAAAATAAAATGTGTTCATTTGTGAGTGACTCTGAAAGGAAAGCTTAGGAGCAATTGTCACGGTTTGCTTTGATAAGAGCTGTAGATTTAGTAATGATATTCAAATGACTCCAACAAGAAACCTTCTACAATTTTCTTTCTTCCAGTCCATTAACAATCAAATATTTAGGAAATGTAAATAGTAAATTAAATGCAACAGTAGGTAAAATTTGCTTTTCACTTTGTTGACAGATGAAATAGGAAAAAATAGAACCATAGAAACTAGCAGTAATAGTAGAATCAGGAGGGGTCTTAGATACCCTCAGATTATAGATGAGAACAAACTGAGGCATAGAGATAAGTGCTGTTAGTTACGGTACACCTGCTAATTATATACTGAACGAAAATAAGCACCCATGACTTCTAATTTTCTGTCCACCACCCTCTTCCCTATACTGAGATGCTTTAGCACGATTAAATTTACAGCCAGATCTTGACAGTTTTGACTTTGGGAAGCAGCTGGAAGGTCACACAGGGGCAGAGGGAAATGACTAATGATACCAAGGTGACTGTCTCAATAAATAGACTCTGTACTTTGGTTAAGAGTTCATATTCTGATTATTCTGTGTCCTGTTTCTTAACAAATCTGAAGCCTGAGAGTCCCCTCTTAAGCTTTAACCCACATTTACCCCCTTAGTAAATACATTAGTGGAAAAGTTTTTGGAGATCCTGGAAATCCCACTGGAAATCTAGCTGCTGATGGGAAACTGCCCTGTGTGCTCGCCTCACCCACTTTGTGCTCTCTGAACTCCTGGACTCTTTGTTCTGTGTCCTCACCTGCCTTGTTTTATGTGCTGTCTACTTTTGGAAGCTTACGTTTATCCCAGCACGAGAGTTTTCATAATCCATTTCCCTTTAATCAAGTTCTGTTCAGCAAGTCATTTATCTCCTGATGTGGCCACAAATTCTGCCACTCACCTATATGCAGTGTTGTGTTTTTGTAAAGAACAATACCAACCCTGATGGTGTGAAGGAACATCTGCCTTGGAAGTAGCATCCAGAAGGTTGAGACTTGATCTTGGGAGATCTATTCATTTTACTTTTTATTTATTTTTTTAAAAACTAGTTCACTGTGGCTATGTCTAAACAGGTGTAAGCTTCCTGAAGTCAAGACTCACAATTTGGGATATTTTTGGTAATTTTATTGCCCAGCACTGAATGAGACATTTAATATTGTCTAAGAATTGTTTTTTTTTTTTGTTTTTTTTTTTTTAATTTTTTTTTCAACGTTTATTTATTTTTGGGACAGAGAGAGATAGAGCATGAACGGGGGAGGGGTAGAGAGAGAGGGAGACACAGAATCGGAAACAGGCTCCAGGCTCCGAGCCATCAGCCCAGAGCCTGACGTGGGGCTCGAACTCACGGGCCGCGAGATCGTGACCTGGCTGAAGTCGGACGCTTAACCGACTGCGCCACCCAGGCGCCCCTGTCCAAGAATTGTTTTTGAGTAAATATTCAGGAGATGTGAACACTGAAATAATACAACCATACAGAATTTGGGTGATTTGGCACCTTGGGAGGGGGCAGGGTTTGAATATAAATCTCATTTTCTCTTTCTCACCAGATTTTTGGCATCTTATCTCAAGATCCTCTGTGGTTAGTCTGAATGTCTGCCACAAAACCTAGCTACCCACAGGAACTTCTTACTGGGAGAAAAAACTACAACTAGTTTAACCTGCTGTTTGCTCTTTAAAGAGTTTTATTTAAAAAAAACATAATTAGTCTCTACAAAAGCCATAAAATTTTTCACCAAATATAATCATAAATCTTGCACCTGTCTCTGAGTTTGAAATATATCAAATGATTTAGGAGTTTTTTCTTTAAAAAACAAATTAGTCAACATACTGCACGTGATGGACATGAGGACACATGATGAACTATAGAATCTCCTATCAGCTAGGTGTGTAATATTTAAATATAAACTTGAATAAATATTAAAAATTAAAAATAATCTTTGTGATTATTTAGATGAAATCAATCAGGATTTGATCAATTTCATAGTTATTGACCTCAAATATTGGAGGATTCATTCTGTTTCTAATTCTGAATATGCTTCTGAGACAGGGAGCATGTCTCACAGGACCAGAGAAATAAATAGAGATTTTGGTCTGTCAATTACAGTCAGTGGTGATGGTGGCAAAAGATGGTAACAATTGGACAGCAAAAGAAGGTGGCCCAACCACCTAACATTTTTGCATACTGCAGAATTTCAGCAGTCCTATCAGAGTTACTGATGATCCACTGCCATGGAGATAGAAGTACTGGAGATAAATATAGCCTTCAGAACTAGAATTCTTGTATTAAAACAAATGTTCCGACTTTGTTTTGTAGTGATAGTACAGAAACAAACATGTCTGTGCACAGTCACTCTTCCCCTAACCCAGTGATTGAGGAAACCATGTGTTCTAGAAAGTGCAATTAAAAGAGGAGCCTCTATCAGCTCAAGTCCCCAGAGGACTGTGTAGAACAGAGGCCCCTCTGACCTGAGCACTATAATCAGCCTACTATGTACCTGTAGCACGGGTAGGAAAGAAGTCATTGTGTAAAAGCTATGGGTGTCCAGATTAAGTTGTTGTTATGGCATAACTTAACTCATCCTGACAATAATGAATAGGTAGGTTTAAAACTGAATATACTCGTTGATTTACTTCCGTGCATTTTCCAAAGTATTGTGAACATTGCCCAGTCTCATGAAACATTGATATAAATTATTCTCAGATTCAGACAGCTACAGAATAGCTTAGTTTGGCATGGTAGAAATATGCAGCAGTTGAGTTATTGCATGTATTTTTACTTATATTTTTGCTTTGTGCTGTATTTGAATCTCTGTCAACTGTGAGTGAGATGAATCTATCTCAAGAAGATCAGCTTGTGAAAAACTGAATTTTATATGGTATGAAAAGTTAAAAGGTGTTAAGTTTTATTTTATCTTGGGGAGATTTGTCAGAAATATTTAAAGTTTAAAAACACGTAGCTTTCAATTCAGCAAAGGTGAATTGCACACAAATGGTCAAGGGAAAAAGTTGAAAAAGGTGTAAATTCTGGTTTGTTCTACCAAAAATATTGCAGATTATCTAAATGCCTTTTAATATAGTAATGGTTTAGTGAAGTCTGTACGTCCATTTAGCAGTCAATAAAAAGAACATGATGTATATGAATATACTGAAATGGAAGATTGCTTGTGATATGTTTATGTTAATTTTATGTGTCAACTTGACTGGGACACTGAGTGGTCAGATAAACATTATTTCTGGATGTGTTTCCAGATAACATTAACATTTGAATTGGTGGACTGGAGAAGGCATCCCGACTTCCCCAGTGAGAGTGAGCATCATTCAATTCATTGAGGGCCTGAATAGAACAAAAATGTGGACTCCTATGTGACTGCTGGAACTAGAACATCAATCTCTTCCTGCCCTTGAACTAGGACTTACACGTCTGGTTCACGGGACTTTGGACTCAGATTTTAATTTATACCAATGATTTTGCTGGGTCTCCAGCTTGTGGATGGCAAATCATGGGGACTTCTGATCCTTTATACTTGCATGAGCCAATTCCTTATAATAAATCTCATTATAGATATATAGATAGATAGATGATAGATACTAGATACAGAGTTTTTCCTTTATAGAACACTGACCAATACAATGTTGTATAAATAAAGCAAGAAAGTTGTAGAACGACATAGGTAGTATAATCTCTCTCTCTCTCTCTCTCTCTCTCTCTGGTTAAGAATTACAAATAGTGTTTGGACATGCATAAAAACGGTTTCAAGAATACACATTAACCTTATAAGTGCTTACACTTGGCAAGTGGGAATAAAGAGTTGATAGACTGATTTTTTGCTTCATATACTTCTATGTTGTTTCATTTCTTTTTTACAACAAACATATACTCTTTATGTGAGACAACAGCTAAAGCGATTAAAGACTGAAATAACAGTTGATGGATGACTGCAATGAAACACTCTTTGGCATGCATACCCTAATCTAGATACAAAAGAGATCACTCTGAAGGGAAAACCAGATTTTCTTTAAAATAGGGATCAATATCGTAAGAAGTCATTAAGACTTTTGCAGAGGTCACAGACGTTGTTATATGTCTCCAAATAGTCACCAGGGAGTGATGGTAATGGCAAAGTTTATATGCTCTAAGAAGAGCTAGTGTTCTCTGACTAATAAGTCCTTCTAAGCCATTTCTCTTACTAAGATATAAGGGCACAGTAAGTGGGAGGCAGGACTTGAGGGCTCCTAGCGAATGTTTGCCAATTACTACTTCTCTAAACTTAACCAACTATACAAATGGCATTCTTTGTTGGCATTGTGATGTGAAATAGAAATCTGAAAATAACTATAGTCTTTCATACGATCAAATAACCAATATATTCTGCCAACGTGGGCCTCCTAAAATCATTTTGGGGCTAGAATCATCCAGTTTGTATGGTCACATCTCTACCTCGCTCTGTTAGGTATCTGCCAACGCTCCATTTTCTTCTTTGCTGTTTATATGTGGCCGCTGAATGGAAACTGCACTATTCTTTGCAAAATTAAGATTTTCATGGACATCTTGCTCTATATGATGCCAAGCAGCAGATAAATATCCTACATGAGCTCTTTTCAAAATATTGCAAATAAGGAAAAATATTTGATGTCATAAAAGAGATGGTTGATTCTAAAATTTCATTTTGGATTTTCTGGTTGCCGTTTTGTAGGAAGGCGTGGTTAAGTACCTAAAATGGAGCACTTGCTTAAACCAAAGGGGATTTTCTAATCAGAAGTGAAAGCCTCCTGGTACTCAGCTGCGGGCTTGCGATACTGCAGGCCTTCTCTAAGTACGTATCTCAAATTCAGTGTCGTCTCTCCATGCCTGTCAACTGAACTGAACCCCCTGATTGTCTCTGCCTAGGACAGTGATCCATTTCTAATGTATGAGGCTACAGTGTTTGAACTCATAAACTGTAAACTGTATTAAATAAACTGCCTTCTGATTGATGAGGGCTGCTTTCATAGGCTAATTTCTCATCTAAACAGTGATATGAAAATTCTTGCTAAAGGGTCGGTGACAGGACTAAATGGGGGTAATAGCAGACTTAATCAAGAAAGACAAATGGGATTCATTAACAACTGGCACTCAGCAGACAATCTTCAGAGACTTCTCAGTACGGTCTCATTGGTCCAATCGAAAATAATTGTATGCTGCTTTTATCACTGAATGCAGAACAAACCCAGTGAAAAAATCTATTGGTGATATTAAGCAGAATTCAAATTTGGATTGAATTTTGTGACAGGCAGCCCATCTTTGGATGCATGCAAGGGACAGAAAAAATTCCCGAGTTTCTTGCTGGGATTTGTTCTCTGATTGATCAGTTTTTCCACATGGTTCATTCCACCTGGTAATTTAATCAACTGGGTCATGCCCTAACTGGCAGGAATGACTATACCAGAAGCATCTGGTCTCTGGCTGGCTTCAGAATGGGCACATAGTCGGTTTTCTCCAAGCTCATTGAGCTCCACTTCCAGTAATGCCTTGTCTTATTGAGCTGTTTAGATTTGGCTTCTGTAGTAGAGATGGCTAACTCTCTATCCAAGAGCCATGCTTCCCTTTCATAGTGTAGATGGTATGCTAGAAAGTTTCTTTTAAACCAGGAACTATTTTTCCCAGTCCCTCTGCGTTTAGGTGGGGGAACTGTGACCAAGTTCTTGCCAATGGTTTTCGGGCCAAAGCAATGCATGCCACTTCCAGGCCTGTCCCATAATACGCTCCCACTCAGTCTTTCACCCTCTATTTTCCCAATCTGTCAGCCAGAATCAGAGGATTCAGCAGATCCAAGGCACTTGTAAAAAGTGAAGCCATAGTCAGAACGAACATGAGTCATGCTTGAGAAGAACAGGGAATTTTACATAAGGGAGAAATAGTTTTGGCTTACAAGAAGCCACTGAGAATTGGGGTTTTATTGGTGATGGCACAGAGTTTTACTTTGATTGAGGCAGCTAGTTATAATGACCACCCTCTGACTTGTTAGCTTTAGTGACCTTATTTAACTCATCTCCTAAGCTTTTAATTTTGTATATAGTTGGGCTTTAAAGCAAGTACCCTTCTGAATTGGGCTTGTGAGCTCTAAGCCCCAGTTCCAAATAAGGTAAAGGTTTTTACTGACCTACGCCAGTCCCCTTCCACCTCCCCATTCTCAAGTAGTAGATGTAATGTGTGGCCCTCCACCCAGCCTCCCAGTGAGAAAATGAGATGGGACGCACATAGGCAAATCTAGTGGACATCTTATTTTCAGGTTTTCCAATCTTTAGTGTCAAGATTTTATATAAGAATTTTTATAGGGATAGCTCTTGTCCCAAGCCACCTGTCTGGCCAGCTTGAGAGGAACTAGAGATAGTGGTCCAGAAGTTTAGTTGCTGCTTAATCTTCTGTCCTTTGGATCCACTTCTGGAGATGTTGGGCTGACAATAGCCGAACCACCCAACTATGACAGATGTGGCCCCTTCAAAACCCCCATGGCTCTTGCCATTTCCTCATGTGTGTCAGTGGTGTCTACTCTAAGCTCCTGCTACTCTCTTCCTGAAGGTTTCATCTGGGCAGGTCTGAAGTGTCCTTGGGGGCAGACCTCTGTATATGACAGATGGGACTTGGGGCGTAAGTAACCCAGCCTTCTCACCCCTCAGTAGGGGATAGCTCTGGGGCATTTCTCACATCATCTCCAACAGTTTCCTTGTGGTACTGAGCCTTGGTGTCTACTTAGCCGTAATGCACACTACATGGTCTTTCTTCCTTTCTATGTTTTACTTCCCTATTTCCCTACTGGGGCTTCCTAGGGTTAACATTCAAATTAACTACTTGCATTCAAAACCTTGTTTCTAGATCCACTTTTGGAGAATCTAACCTGAGACACGGACATGCTTCATTTTAGGGATTCTGATGTCAGATATTTTTTAACACCAGTAAGTCAACTGATGGGTAGCAGCTGCTGATTTCTGATGTAGCGAATTACATTCTGCTGTGTGGGGAAGTCAAAACTTTCACCTATACAAATTAATTTGCTGCCTTAAAGCCAGTTAAATTTGACAATTATGTGTAAAATATTTTTTTTGGAGTATGTGTCCCAATAGAGCTGTAATACCAGATACATTTCATCCAGCTGAAGCAGCTTGAAGAAATGTGGTGAGTTCATCTCTCTTCTCTGATCTCCTTCTCTTTTTGAGGGTTCAACTGTACTGTTTCAGATGTGCCACCACAGGGGCATTGTGGCCACTTTACAAGTGGGGGTGAACATTTTCATTCAAAGAACAAGTTACCCGCACCTGGCAGGTGCCGTGTCCTGGCAGCTGTCTTAGAGGTGACAGCCCTTGCTGCCAGCTCTGCTGATAAATTTCTACTTGTTTCTGCAGACTGTACTGCTCAGCGGAGACGGCAGTGTGGTGGGTAGGGGTTTTGTCCTTCTTACAATCTCTATCAGTGGCCTTATCTCCCCAAATAAACACACAATCTGACTAAGCTTAGTAACAATTGTGTGCTTTCCAGGATAATGCATCTTCAAGCCTTTGACGTAGACACAAAACACATATGAAAACTAACTAAAAGCATGAGCCTTGCCGTGCACTGCAGTTTTAGGGCAAGTCTTCTTTCCATCCACTTTTTATTTTATGCTGGCAGTGCCCAGCTATAGCCACAGACAGAGCTGCAACCTGACTAAGTTGCATGAGCATGTCTGACCTTGACTTTGTGCCCTCTCCACAATGTCCGTGCTTTCAACTGACTCTTCCCCCTCAATTTGGCTGCCTCCCTCTGAGGCTTTACGGAAGCCACATTTCCCATGCCTTTCCTCATCATCAGACAATTGTCAGAATGAAAACTCAGCCCCAAATGATTCTAGCCAGGAGAAGATAACGTAATCCTCTAAATTTTCAGCAAAAGCAGGTGATAACATGTCTTTGTCCTCCAGATACCTAAGGCGATGCTAGCCTCACCTCTCAACTTGCCTTCTCTATGACCCATAATAATGAGTAAGTTGACTGGAGATCACAACTTTGAGGGTAAACTGCCAAACATCCATCAGCACCTACTGATGCCTGTGTTATTGCCCTCAAGTATCTCTTCAGGTTTTGAAGAGTGATGTGAGAGAGCCCTCCTGCATTGACTCTAGCCCTTGAGTTGTTGGAAGGGACACTTTCAGTATGGCACCGTATTTCATTCCCGGTGGCTAAGGCTTAGCAGATCTCTCCTAATGAAAGCCACTAAGCAAAGACTTGAAAATTCACCTAAAGCTATAGAAACAAAAGACAGGTGTAAATTAAAGAAGGAAAAACTGTGTTTCTGGGAAAGTTCTTAGAAATTAAAAAAATCAGAATGTGATCACAAAAATCTCATTAGCTACCACAGGAGAAATTATATGTACATATAATGTATATGTTTTATTTAAATTGTTTTGTATTGTTTTATTTAAATAAGTGGTAGAATAGTAGACACAGTTATGTACCCTGTCCCTGTTTAGTCACTTAATGCTAAATCTTGAGGTTTGTTTCATATCTCTGTTAGAAAAGCCTTGTTCTACATAATGTACTGACAAATATGGCTATTAGTGTCACGTAAATGATTACATCAAGTATTGGATTTTATCTCTGTAATATAATCATTGTTTTTGCAGTTAATCATAATGCAACTTCAAGCCAACCTAATAACTTTCAAGTATTCATACTTTCTAAAGCACCACAAAACTTAAATATAAAAGCTTTAATTGTCAGACTGTAATATAAAGACTGATGGAATATAGTAAATCTTACTAAACAGATGTTTATGGCTCAAGTTACCATGACCATTAATGATATGGCTTAAGAAACATTTAAAATTAGGGGTGCCTGGGTGGCTCAGTTGGTTGAGTGCCAGACTTCGGCTTAGGTCATGATCTCATGGTTCGTGGGTTTGAGCCCAGTGTCAGGCTCTGTGCTGACAGCTCGGAGCTCAGAGCCTGGAGCCTGCTTCGGATTTTGTGTCTCCCTGTCTCTGCCCCTCCCCTGCTTGCGCTCTGTTTCTCTCTCAAAAATAAATAAACATTTACAAAATTAAAAAAAAACATTTAAAATTGGTCATTAGTAAGAAATCACAAATAATCAAAGTGAGAAAACATAATTAAGAAGATTTCCCTACAGTTTATTAATAAGTGTTAGTGTTTACTTTATGTGCCCAAGGAGTTTACATTGGAAATTGATATTATTTACTTGAAAAGACAAATGTAAACTACATCGTTGAGTTTAGATGCCTTCTCCTCCTTGACACTTTTTTCTATTCATAACATATCTTGCTGTAGAATAAGAATTAATAAATGTTCTGGAGGTTGTGCAATGTGCACATTTTAACCATAATTTTCTGATATGTAAATTGATATCTTACTGTGGAACAACCTACCCAAGATGATTTCTATTAATATGTGTGGATGTTTTTTTCCCCAGTAGATTCTCAGTCACTGTGAGCTGAAGCCATTGTGTGTTCTTGTCCTCTGTGGATTCGGCCCAGCATTAAAGCACTGTGTCTTGCATATCATAGACACAGAGAAAAAAAATAGTGGCTGAACTGAACCATGCTAAATTAGATATTAAAAATCATTCTTTATTCATCTTCTCCTCCTAGCCTCTAGGTAACAACAACAACAAAAGACACAGTCAAAGAAGTTTCTTGCTTTGGGGTCGCAATCCATGATAGTGACAGGAACGGAGTGAGACATGGTATAAAAATAGACAACTATCTGATAGTGATCATCATGTAGAAGTAATACCTAAACTTTTTACATGATTTCAAGGTCTGACTCATTGCTTTTGGAAAACTGGCAATCTAATTTAAAAGTCAGATCTTTGCAGCATGACAGAACCTCCTTGGGAAATAGACAGCTACAACTCCTGAGCTAACTTTGGCACTAGGAGAGTGGAGGAAAACTTATTGGAGAAGAGTACCAGGAATGCAAAGTCAGGGGTGGTGGCTGGGGCTGCCTACAGGGACAAGCAAAGACCCATGTGGAAAGCATCTCTCTGACTCCTGTAAATGGAGTGGATACCTTTGGGGAAGTATAACGGAGACTCGGGAAACAGAGAGGACTTACATTTGAATCCTTATGACTTACTAGCTACCTGATTTGGGGAAAATTATTTTTTTGCTCAGTTTCTTTAAATATAAATGAGAGATCATTATAGCATCTACTTCCTGATTTAAATGTGAGTCTTCATGCGGTCATCCATGTAAACCAACGAGCTGTTCTAGCAGATAGTAAGTGCTTATTAATGATAGATACTGTTATTACTGATTGTATAAATTGCGTTCTAGGAAGGGGAGCGGGGAATTGTCCTTTTGAGTGTATTCTCAGCTGGACTATAGATTGGTCTTTTTCTAACGAGCATTCCAACTGTAGATAGGGAAGGTAGTTGTTCAAACACAAGCCTTAGGGCAGAGAAAGATGAATGATTGTCTTTCTGAAGGGAAATTGGATCCTCCTCCTGTTGATACCACTGAAGCACAATAAATAATGCCAAGAGGGCCTCCAATGCTGCCTGTGTAAGCAAGAGGTATATAATGATAGGTTTGAGATGAGTAATTTTAAAGCACCATGAAAGAAATCATTAGGACCTCTAAAATGAATCCGGAAGCTTCCCAGGGCAACTACGCTGACCTTCTCTGGGAGATCTCGGTCTTAAAAGCAAACACCAACATCTGTTTCTACCCTTGAAGAATGGCAGTAAGCAATAACATAAAAGTGATAAAAAACAGTGATAGCTACAACTAGTTAATTCATTTCCTTCTGTATTCATGTTAATACACTGGCAGATTGTAATGCCATCTGATATGTGGATACTAAGAAACATACTTTAAGAAGGGGATTGGCCTGAGTCCCCCTGGGTTGTACTGTGCCCCGAAGGGCTGACTATGAGAAAATCTTATGAGAGTAGAAGTTCCAAGGCAGACAATTTAACGGTCATTCATTACCAATGGAAGCCGAAAATTATCAACAGGGAATTAGAGCTGGATGGTGATAAACAGAAAGAGAAATGTAGAGGGAGGAGAAGGGCTAGCAACAGAGACATCTGGCAATGCGGACGGATTAGAGCTGAAGCCACAATTACTGATGCTCTCATACTGGCCTGAGAAAGGGAAGGCCCTAAAAGGAGTGTGCCAAATCGGGCAGAGCTGGACTGTCAGAGACTGCCAAGGAATGCCCCCAAAGACTGACTACTGTGAAGGAGGATTAGAGGTTAGATGGACATTCCTCCTCCCCAGAGACTGCTAGAATGTGCCCCCACATTGAGCACTTATTCATTCAGACACTTCCCACTTGGTAAATGAATGGCAGGTATCACACCCTTTCAGCTTCGTCTGGGCCGATATCTGGCATGTATCATTTCCTTCTTTCCTCAATCTTCCATTGTCAAATCATCCATTAAATTGGATTGAGCCCACCTAAGCCAGCCTGTCTTGGAGTGCTCAGGGGAGATTACTTTGAAAGGAACAAGACCTTGACTGTCAGGCAGGTTAGCCCAAGCTCTCAGAGCTCAGCTTCTCACCTCTCAGAAGTCCTGTGATATCTCAGAGGGCTCAAGCAACGTAGCATGTTTCCCCTTCTCAGCACCTTTTTTTTTTAGGGGGGCGGAGAAGGCTCAAAAACTGTGAGTACCCTCTGTTCTAGTCTCAACACTTTTTTTTTTTTAAGGAGAAGGCAGTCAGAAAAAGGATGAGGTAGAGAACAGGAACTGTGAACAGTTCTTTGTTCTTTAATTTTTTTTTTCAACGTTTATTTATTTTTGGGACAGAGAGAGACAGAGCATGAACGGGGGAGGGGCAGAGAGAGAGGGAGACACAGAATCGGAAACAGGCTCCAGGCTCTGAGCCATCAGCCCAGAGCCTGACACGGGGCTCGAACTCCCGGACCGGGAGATCGTGACCTGACTGAAGTCGGACGCTTAACTGACTGCGCCACCCAGGCGCCCCTGTTCTTTGATATATTATGTTCAAGACTCACTATTAACCTTCTGATATAATTTCCCCAACAGGTGTTCGATAATTTGCAGAAGAATTTTAACTGTGACACCTCAACTGGTGTTTCTGTCAAAAATCATTTGTTCAGCGGGGCGCCTGGGTGGCGCAGTCGGTTAAGCGTCCGACTTCAGCCAGGTCACGATCTCGCGGTCCGTGAGTTCGAGCCCCGCGTCAGGCTCTGGGCTGATGGCTCGGAGCCTGGAGCCTGTTTCCGATCTGTGTCTCCCTCTCTCTCTGCCCCTCCCCCATTCATGCTCTGTCTCTCTCTGTCCCAAAAATAAATAAACGTTGAAAAAAAAAAAATTAAAAAAAAAAAATCATTTGTTCAAAATTTTAAAAAGAGAAGTCCCACAAAAGTAAGCTGAATTAGCTCCTTGTTTCTCAGAGACAACTAAAACACATTTTTCTTGTACTGATCACTTTCCAGGGTGAGGTGTCTCCTCACACAGGGCATAATGGCAGCATTGTTGTCAGTAGAATGAAAAGCACACCGACTTGAGTGAAATGGGAAGTTGGCAGCTTCCACAATGTGTCCTGGATGACACTGTGTGTGGATGACAGAGTTGTTGTGTTTTAAACAGGAGCCCATAGCCATCAGGAGCTGACTCTTGGAAGGGATTGGTAGTAAATCTAAAGGCAGAAAGTCTCAAGCCAAGTACATTTACCCTCATGTTCCAGGCCTGATCAGGGTCTAGGAAAACCCTGTTTCTTAATTCATCTAGGGTACAGTCTTTTTATTTTGTTCGTTTTAACCTATCGGCATTGTAGTGCCATAAGGCTGAAGAGGTGATGGTTAACTTCTCATTTTAAACCCAAACTCAAAATTCAGAGAAGATACAATTATCCTATACTTCCCTATATTTGCTTTCCCTTTAAAGGTAGTTTCCACAATTTTCTCAGCAAACTAAATCTTAATTATATTTTGAGTGTGCTCAAATGTGTGTTTGATCACAGTTGCCTCAATCTGTTCCCTTTTCCCATCCTTTCTGCTTTGGTTCAGAATGTTACTATCTTTCATCTGCTTATTGGCATGGGCTCTTAACTGGTGTCTTAACTGGTGTCTCCAATCTACCTTCTAGAATGCTGAAAATTCCATCTTTCTCCAAAACAATGTTGATCATGGCATCTTTCTGTTTAATATCTGTCAATATCTCCCCCTGCTTATTGTCAACTCTTCTAGAGTCCCTTTTTAAATAAACTTCATATACCAGTAAAGCCAGTTGAGGGTCCTCTTGAAAAGTCACCATGAGCAGTTCTGTTCTACCATGTGAATCCTTCCTCAGTATCTCCTTGCACTTGCTCCTTGGATTTTCTGGAATACTCAGCTCTTGTTGATTTCTTGCTTGTCCTTCACTCTGCGTGGTCACTAGGACTGATAACTCAGTTTTAGATATACTGACCTGACTTCATTGTTGGCCTCTCCCCTGCATATGACTTCCTGTATTCCAACTGGCTTCATTCACTACAAAGTTGCATTCATTCATTTTTTTTTGTTCATCCATCCATTCATTCACTTAAAAATATTGTCAAGTACTATATTAAGTATTGAAGAGAGAATGGGGAATGACATACCTTGCCCAAAATTGAGTTACTTACTCTGTAGTTGAGGATAAAGATAAATCTTGTAGTATGAAAAGTTATTCTCAAAGAAAGTGATGTCTAAGCTGATAACTAAAGGATAAGCAGAATGTAGAGAGAAGAAAGGGGAAGAGTGTTCCAAAGTGTACCATGGCCCAATAAAAGAGCTTTTCAAAGGGGGAAACTTGATCAGGGAGAGTCAATGGCAAGAGATGAGGCTGGACAACTAAGCATCATTCACATCAAGAAGATACCATGAAAGATAGGGTTTTGTTTTAAGGCCAAAAAGCAATCATTGAGGCTATTAATCAGGGGAGATACTAATTGATTTGAATTGTGGGAAAACCACTCTAGGTTTGTATATAGATTAATTCGAAGTAGGTAAGACTGAGACCAGGGATAACAGATAAGTGTAACCACTCATGGAGAGTAGAAAGTGCTCACCGTGGTCTGCATTAGTATAGTGGCAATCTTGGTAGTAGAATTAAAGAATCTCAGAAATAGAATTAAAGGGTTAAGTGGTTGGTGAGAAATGAAGAGTTATAAATAGTAAGAAAACTATAATGACTAATATTTCTTGAGTGGTTACATATACAAAGGGCTGTTTAACTGTAGTACATGAATAATCTCATTTCATCTTTACACAATCCATGGGGTAGGTACTACCATTATGTCCATTTTCAAATGAATAATCTTAGGCACAGAGGGGTTACAGCACTTGACCTAGGTAACACAGCCAAGAGTTAGAACTGGGATACAAACTCAGGTAGTTTGCCACCAGAGCCTACATTCTTACTTATTAGGCTAGACTGCCTCAGAAAGATGAGCAGTGCCCACTTGCAAACCTAGGGCAGGCTATCCCACCTCTGTTTTAGTGCCCAGCAGGTTAGGTGAGGTACTGGATGTTTTTCAGCGCAGCTGGAACATAGTTTTTCAGAGGGAATGTGGTGAGTGCTTCTTGGCAAAACTCTAGTTGCATCAAATTTCTAAGTTTAAGAAAACTTAGAAGAGGCCATCTTTGGATAAAGCCTCAATCTATGAGGCTTTGCTAGAATTAGTAATGGTTTGGTTGCAAGGGGCAGAGATTAATTCATACCACCTGAAGGAATGATGAACCCAGACTCAAGGAACTCAATAACTAGGAATAAAACAGCCCAGACTGGGAGCTGGGAAGTCAAAAACAACTTCCCTTTCTCATTCAGTTTTCATGAAACTTTGTCCCTGCTTCTTTTACCAAATTAGTAACTCTCACACTTCTTTTCACAGATTCACTGTCTCTGTTTCTTTCAGTTTGCTCACGGCTAAAAATGGCTTCCAGCTTTCCTGACCAATGACCATAGTCTGGACCTGTCTGACCTCTGTACTTCTTAGAACAAAATAGAGAAGTAGTTCATTTGTCCACCTTGAGTCACATGTACAGCTCTGGTTCACTCAGTTGGGGTATAAGCAAGACAACATGGAATCACTGTTCTGGAAGAAGACAGATTCTCTTAGAACAGAGAACTGGAGGGGCACCTGGGTGGCTCAGTCGGTTAAGTGTCCGACTTCAGCTCAGGTCACGATCTCCCGGTCCGGGAGTTCGAGCCCCGTGTCAGGCTCTGGGCTGATGGCTCAGAGCCTGGAGCCTGCTTCCGATTCTGTGTCTCCCTCTCTCTCTGCCCCTCCCCCATTCATGCTCTGTCTCTCTCTGTCCCCAAAATAAATAAACATTAAAAAAAAAAAAGAATAGAGAACTGGAGAGTTTTGTGTGTGTGTGTGTGTGTGTGTGTGTGTGTGTGTGTTTCTCTAAGCTCATTGCCATTGTCAGTACAACAGAGTCTGCTCAAATGCCTGCTTACCGATGAGCTCTTCACTAATCTCCTAACAAGTAGTCTTTGTTAATGCTCCCATAACTCTTCCTTTTATTATTGGCATTAGCATTGGACTTCAGAATGGAAAGGTTAGTGCTCTTGTTATCATTTCTTTCTGAGATTGCCAGCTCTTGACATCTGGCATCATGTGTCCAATATCTTTTGTATGTCCCTCAATGCCTACCTAGCCCAGTGACAAATGTACAGTAGGCTTCCATAAAAGTTGGCTACATGGAACAAAGAGTGTCAGCAATTAGGAGTATATGTTGGTGTTGAATACTATGTTGTCATATAACACATCCACGTGTATGTTTGTGCGTTCTCAGTGCAATTTAAATGGTCACTACCTAGAACTCAAATGCTATGTGGTCATTAGATGACATTATTGTCAATTCCCAAAACTCAAAGTGAAAAAATGTCACTATTATTAATATCATTCTAATACATCTTTACTACTCGAGCCTTTTGATATTTATAGAGTACTTTTTATAATATACTTTAGAATCATGCTTACAATTGTTTCATTTGAACAAAGGGAGATTTAGGTTAGGAAAACCCCATTTCTGATATAAATCCTAGTATTACATTTTTTGTAGAGTACCTTTAGAAATTAATTTTTCCACATTTTTAAGTATTTTCATAATGAAAAGAACATTGGGAATGCTAGGTAAATATTTGGTTCTATTGCACTGCTTAAGGATTTTAAATGGTTTGGATTTTTCAATTAAAATTCAACAGGGCATTTCTTAAGAGTGAGTTTGGAGCATCTTGGGCAAAAAATATATATAGCCCATTTTTGATAATTGTCTCTGTCTCTTGCAAGTCTTTCTTCAGGTATTTTCCCCCTCTTTTAAGAAGAAAAATCAGTGAAAGAACACATCTAACAGCTAACTAATCCTCAGTTATGTGCACTTTTAGGGCCCTGTGCATGTAATAGACCATCTTGTCACAGTAAAGTGGCTCTTCCAGAACATACTGCAAAAACATTAAGCCCCTTTATTGGATTACATAGATCCAGACTGTGTGGAAAGCTCAGCTTTAACATAGTTCTTCTTTGCTTAAATCCCACCTTCCTCTTTTATTGGCAGAAATTGTGTTCATGACTTTGGTAAAAATATCTGATGTACTGTGGGAAATTTCCCCTCATTTGTAGTTTCTCAGCATCAAGATTGGCTCGGGTGTCCTTTGTTTCTCTGTTCCAGTCTTGAGGCACTAGAGAGACTTGTTCATACCTGAGAGACACAGGCCTGAAATGTTCTGTGTTTGTGCACTGACCCTGTTTCACCCCCTGCCACCAAGGCACCATCCACCTTAGCTGGCATCAGGAAGATGGGATTTCATAGCTGCAATGGCCACTATAGAACATAGGATTCCACACCGTGACTGTGATCACTTTCTCATCTACAAAAGCAATCTGACTCATCCCTTTTTTTCTCAGTGACTTTTGGCACACAACCTTCATAAATCCAACCAATCTAAAATGGTAATACTCAATGATATTTATTGAGTGCTGACTATGTACCAGACATCATATCCAGTACTTTATATAGATAATCGCATTTGATCTTCACAATGTTTTCAATAGAAGTTTTTTAAAAATTGAGATATAATTAACATACATTATATTAATTTCAGGTATATAACATAATAATGATATATGGATATACTGTGAAATGATTGCCTCAATAAGTCTAGTAATAGCCATCACCACCCAGTGACAATTTTTTTTTATGATGCGAACTTTTAAGATCTACTCTCTTAACAGCAACATTTTTTAAGTAGTAGCTTTATTGAGCTATAATTCACATAGGACAAAAATTCACCCTTTAAAAGTATAGAATTCAGTATTTTTTATGTAGTATATTCAGAGTTGTATAACTATCACCCCCAAAACAAGCCCCATACCTATTAGTAGTCATTCACCATTTTCCCATTCACCCAACCTCTGACAACCACTGAACTGTCTGTTCCTATGGATTTTCCCATTCTGTCCATTTCCTATAAATGGATTATATAATATGTAATCTTTTGTGACTGGCTACTAGTCACAAAAGACTGCTAACACCAGTTAGCATAGTGTTTTCAAGGTTTGTCCCTGTTATATCATGTATCAGTATTTCATTCCTTTTCATGGCCAAATATTCCATTGTGTAGTATATCACATTTTGTTTATTCATCAGTTGATAGACATTTAGATTATTTACCACTTTTCAGCTATTGTGAAAAATGCCACTGTGAACATTCATGTAGAGCTATTTGTGTGCACATAGGTTTTCAGTTCTCTTGGGTATTTATCTAGATTTCAAAACAATCTCATAGTATTACATGATCATCATCTTCAGTTGAAGAAACTGAGGCTTAAAATATTAAGTAACTAATTCATGGTCAAATGGCAAACCAGTGTTATTAGATGCTCATTCTCACAGTCAACCAGCCTGGAAACTTTAGTCATCTGTGATTGCTCCCTTCCTCTGACACTATTCATAACAAGTAAGCCTCCAGATCCTATGAGTCTTCCTCTGGCTGGCTTCTTTCCATTCCCAAGGCCACTATAGAATATGGTAGATACTGCTAATTGCTTACCCAGTATGCATTTTCTCCTTCCTTTGTATCAGAGTCCTGACTTGGATATTTGTTTCAACATGCCCAGCTAAAACCTTCATTCCTTTGTTCCAGTTCCATAAATGAGTGGCTGCATGTTACTTTCCTGGTCAATTAGAAATAAATCAAGTTTGGATTTTGTTAGCTGGCGCTTTGAGTAAAGTTTCCTAAAGTGTGGACATTTTAATTAAGATAAGCTGTTTTTACCCACCACCACCTTCCTGGAATCTGATATAATAGCTGGCTCTGTAGCCACCATCTTTTTTTTTTTTTTACCATGAAAGAAAGTCCAAGAGAACTAACTGCAGCTATCTTGGCTCTTAATCCTTGAACCACTCTACTCCAATGCAAGTTTGTCTACTTGTAAACTTAATAGGAAGCGTATCTCTATTTAGTTAAACAATTGCTATTTTGGTTTTTTTTTTTACTTGCAGCTGAATGAAAAATCCTAATTTGGGTTATATGAGAGTTCAGGTCATTGATATCCCTTATTTGTCATTACATGCATTTCCATGGTCAAAAACCATACTCAGGTTGTAAGGTCCAATTTAAGTGATGTTTTATAGAGGATTTCTCAAAAATCCCTATTGGGAGTGACCCCTTCTTACCATATTTACTTTAATACCCAATTAGCATCTCTTACCCAGAATTCATACATATCTTTATACATATCTCCTTTTCCAATTTGACTATATTAGCTTGAGTTCTCTAGAAAAGAGAATCTGAGGAAAATTTTAAGGTGTTGATATTTTATCTTGGTGGTGCAGGCCTAAGGCAGCAAAAGTGAAGAAAAAGAGAAGAGAATCAAGGAAAGATATGTTAATGTGAATCTACTACTTCATAATGAGATATAGCAGATTTCTCAGCTCACATGTGTACTTGGCACTTGAGACTTCACCAGACAGATTTCAAAGAGGAATCGAGTCTCTGAGTAATGTGTGGATGAGAGAAAGAAAAGAGAATTCATTTATCAGACTTTCTCTCATCTCTTATTTATTATTGGGCAAGGTTTATCCTATGGGAAATAACTAATTTTTTTACTTGGTTTGTCAGTACCTTCTGAGGAAGCTAAAGCTCACTCTCCACCATGTGGTGTTTCATTCAAACATACAAGTAGAGGGAAATCCAACAGAGGTGGGTAGTCAAGGGAGAGACAAAAGGAGACACTCAATGGAATCTGAGAAAGCACGTAAGATTTGGGTCCAAAACTTAGGCAGATTAAGGTCATTCATTTAGAAGTTAATTTTTAACAGAAGAAAGGTTGTGTGTTCAGTATAAAAAATTGATATGTTCAAAGAAACAGAAACAAGAAACTAATAATTACCTATAATCTTACTTCATATTATAACTAATCAATCTTTTTGGCGTATATCCTATCACTTGTGTATGTCTTTTCAAAACATATACAAGTGTATTATGTGCAATGGCATCATGCTGTATCCAATTTTTGTGGTTTTATTTTTCACTGATTATACCATAAAATTCTTGATATCAGTATTATTCTGTTTGATTTTTTTTTTTAATTTTTTTTTTTCAACGTTTATTTATTTTTGGGACAGAGAGAGACAGAGCATGAACGGGGGAGGGGTAGAGAGAGAGGGAGACACAGAATCGGAAACAGGCTCCAGGCTCCGAGCCATCAGCCCAGAGCCCGACGCGGGGCTCGAACTCACGGACCGCGAGATCGTGACCTGGCTGAAGTCGGACGCTTAACCGACTGCGCCACCCAGGCGCCCCTATTCTGTTTGATTTTTAATAGCAGCACAGCATTATGTTATGAGAAGGTGCCATATTTTTTGACAAATCTTCCATTTCACGGTATGTTTGTTGTTAATGTTCTGGGGGGGGAGAGTTGTTTGGTTTTTTTTAGCTATCAAACACTATTAAGCACTGTGTGCTAAACATTCTCATTGCTCTATTATGAAAACTTCAATAATCTGTTTCCTCAGTTGAAATTCCTGTGCTGGATTTATGTCATACAATATGAACACTTTTAATTCTTTTGATACATGGTACCAGATTATATTCCAGAAAGTTTTTCAAATCTACATTCAACTAATGATTAATTAGAGGGCCTATTTTTATGCACTGATCTTGTGTGTTATTGTTAGAAAATCTTTTTTAAGTTGGTTGATGAAAAACAGATGTCATTGTTATTTTAAAGTTGCATTTCTTGATTACTAGCGCAGATGAATATTTTATATATGTTTCTAGACAATTAGTTTTTCTTCTTTTGTGAACTGCCTGTTCATGCTCTTTGTCATGATTTTAATTTGTGAAGATTATAAGGTTCTTGGGAAAGACTACTTTTTATTCCTACCATAGTCCATTTCCATTAGTACTGGGCCTTGGGGTCTAGCACAGGCTGGGATTTGTAAGATTTGAAGAATGAATGAATGATAACCCACTATTATGTTTTCACTTAGTTACCAATAGAAGAGAATCAAATTAATTTTGCACGTTTGTATTTAGTGAGCAACAAATGCCATTTTTCTCCACAAAAAAAGTTTTTTCTCTGAAGAAAATTTCTTAACTTCTTTTCAACAATAACACCGTTTTTAGCCTGAATGGATAAATACAAGATTGGACAGATTCAGCTATTTTCATGTTTTTTTTTCTTTTTTCTCAGCAACTGTCAGATTTTTCTATTCTTACAAGCTATTTTGGAATACTCAGACACAAATAGGGATTTATTATCTCATTTCATTATAGAAAATGAAAGCACTAAAATAAAACATCTCAAAAACTCATCTCTGAGAATATTCTACAAACTTGTGCTTTTTCTCGACTATATTACACAACTGAGCCCACCAGGAAGATAATACTCAAACTTTTTTTGAGTCTAATTGTTCTTAAACTGACCTGCTTCTTCTTTTCAGAGCATTTTATTTTCAGAAGAACTTTTATTTTCATTGAATCTGGGGATGTGAAAGTGACATATAATAGATGTGAAGATTTAAAAAAAAGTTATGTTTATTTATTTTTGAGAGAGAGAGAGAGAGAGAGCAAGTAGGGAAGGGGCAGAGAGAGACACACACACAGAATCTGAAGCAGGCTCCAGGCTCTGAACTGTCAGCACAGAGCCCGACGCAGGGCTTGAACTCATAAACTGTGAGATCATGACCTGAGCTGAAGTTGGCTGCCCAACTGACTGAGCCACCCAGGCACCCCACAGATGTGATTTCTTTTAAACATTCTTATAGATGTTGCACTTGAATATGCACGCATACATGTATGCTTATAGAGACACACAAACATATGTCTATTCCTTTCAGGCAAATTATTTTTCTTGTTAACTTTTGTCAAGGATTTCCTGTCATGCAGAGGGAGTAGAAGCCCCCATTTTCTGAGGCAGTGATTGGGTCTCATGCATATAAACATACAACCATACATAAGACCTGAAGATTCTAGAATAACAATTGTTTCAGTCCTTTGTTTTCTCAATAAAGTTGCAAATGATTAAAGCCACATATTAATCGTGTAATTTGGAGAATAAGGAAATTATAGAGAAAGAAAGCCTGTAATTCCATCATTTAGTGATAATAGTTAACAACATTGTATTATAGTTTCACCAGTTATTTTTTATAGAATTCCCTCATTTATTTTTCAGATACATAACATATACATATATGACAAGACTGTAATAATAGTTGAAAATGATATGTACTGGCATTTTTGATTAAAAAATTTATTCTCACTCTGAAAAATTTGCTACCAACCAAATATCATTTGTATGCAATTTCCAGTCATTGAATACTTAGGTCCTTTTTTCCTTTTCTTTCTTTCTTTCTTTCTTTCTTTCTTTCTTTCTTTCTTTTTTTTTTAAAGCAATTCTTTAAGATCATTGTTTAGATTCAAGAGAACAGGCAAGTTTGTCTGTAGATATTTAACCTTATTATTTCCTCCAAATTGTTGCTTGTATTGTACTAGAACCATCATTTATTCATTGGCTTAAAATACTACCTTTATCATGTGCTAAATTCATATTTGTGTCTGGAGTTTTTATCATATTAGTGTTGCCATAAATTCATAGTCACTGACTTCAGCCAGGTTCTTATGACTCATTTTTATATCTTCATGCTTGGCTTCCATTTCTATTCCCTTCAGGTATTAGAACTTCACTACAGCTCAATGCCCCCTTCTAAACCTTCATGCTACTCCCTTAACTCCCTTTTCATCAATAAGATAAGGCCACAGTGGGATTTTTCCCAGCATCCCTGTATTAATTTTGTAAGGCTTCTGAAATAAAGTACCACAAACTTGGTGGCTTATGACAGCAGAAATTTATTGTCTCACAGTTCTGGAGGCTAGAAGTCTGCAATCAAGTTATCTGCAGGCCATGCTCCCTCTGAAACCTGTAGAGGAGAATCCTTCATTACCTCTTTCTAGCTTTTGGAAGTTGTTGGCAATCCCTGGTGTTCTTTGATTTATAGATGCATTACTCGTATCTTTGTCTTGGTTGTCGCATGGCTGTCTTCCTTCATGTATATTCACATCGTCTTGCTTCTGCATGTGCCTGTCTTCAAATTTCCCTCTTTCCCTCTTTAAGGACATTCCTATTATATTGGATTAGGGGCCCACCTTACTCCAGTGTGGTCTCATCTTAACTAATATCTGCAATGGCCCTATTTCTAAATAAGGTCACTTTCTTAGGTAGTGTAAGGTAGGGTAAGGACTTCACATATTTTGGGGGAACACAACTCAACTTAGAACAATCCTTCCTTATCTACACACTTACTCTATACACTCTCATCTTACTCCTTTTGCAACACAGGATAAGGTTTTCTTTCTGTTCAAGTTAATTCAGCGTTCATTATTCCAACCTCTCTTATGTCTTATGAAACTCCGCACCATTAACTAGCCACTCTTTTTGGCTCGTTCATCTTCTGCCTCTTCACTAAAAACTCCCCTGCATTCTGAACACGTGCTCATTTCCCTCATCCTACTAAGCGATCCATCCCTTAAACCTAAACCCCTCCTTCTAGTTATAATGACATCTTTCTCTTCTCACCATATTAGATATTTGCATTTCTATCAGTAGCTTTAAATGTTAGTTTACAGTCTTCACAGAGTTGACATTTTAGTCTTTTGACATGAATCCTGTGTGTCTGAGGACAATTAAAGAAAATCAAAGTTGAGTTGAAATGTCAGTGCTGGATAGTTGGCTCAGATTCCTTCCTAATAAAGGAACTCAGTTTTCCCATGAGCCTGATAATGTGTGGGCCAATATTCGTGATTCAGAAGAAATATGACTATGTGTTCTGAATGTTTGGAATTGTCCTTAAGTTGTATTAACAGAATGTTGGATACATCACACTTACATTACATAATTTTCCTAGTCACATTTATTAAAGTTTAAGCTAACAAGACCTGGGAACAAGATTAAATTATCTTTGTATCTGTAGAACTTAGCAGAGATCTTAGAGCCTATGAGGTAACCAGTTAATATTTTGGTGATGAATGGACTCATGGGTGAGCCAATACCATCTTTCCCAAGATAGCTAGTGCTACAAGGTGAAACTTGGTCCATATAAAGACCATTTAAAGACGAGTTGCATGCCTTAAACTCATTATTTCAGTACTTTGGCAGTGAAACAGACTGGTTATTATAAAAGTATTTTTTAAAACAGAAAGTAAAACTGTGTTTCTTAAGCAAGTATTCTATGGGAACATTGTGTTGTGGAATGTTATATGAAATAAAAACATTTCTTTTTTAAAAAGTGTTGTGTGTGGGGCGCCTGGGTGGCGCAGTCGGTTAAGCGTCCGACTTCAGCCAGGTCACGATCTCGTGGTCCGGGAGTTCGAGCCCCGCGTCAGGCTCTGGGCTGATGGCTCAGAGCCTGGAGCCTGTTTCAGATTCTGTGTCTCCCTCTCTCTCTGCCTCTCCCCCGTTCATGCTCTGTCTCTCTCTGTCCCAAAAATAAATAAACGTTGAAAAAAAATTAAAAAAAAAAAAAAAGTGTGTGGAAAAAAGTTTGGCAGGGATTGCACTGTATCTATATCTATATCTATATCTATATCTATATCTATATCTATATCTATATCTATATCTATATCTATCTATATCATATCTATATCTATACCTATATAAGTATCATAAGTATCATCTGTATCTATCAATATCTAGATATCTGGATATATTTTCTTTTATCTAGAAATTCTTAGAACCCATATATCATTTAGATTTGCAATTGGCTGCATGTGCATGTGTAGGTATAAACAAGTAGGGGTTTATTTTTCTCATGTAGGAAAAATAAATGCAGAGATAGGCATTCAGAATGGAATGGTAGCTTGGGATGCCACTAGCGGTCAGACTTCTTGCCTCATTCCTCTCCACCCTCTTTAACACAGTGCTGGGCTTTGTTCGTCATGCTCATGCTCACATGGTGGCTGCTGTATTTCCAGGCATCTTACTTGCTTTCTAGGTAGGTAGAGAAGAGACTAGTCAAGGGAAAAGGCTGGATGACAGGGAAATATGTCCCTTTATTTCAGAGAAGAATGTTTTTCTCAGTTGTCCACCTAGTGAACTTGTGTTTATATCCCACTGGCAGTTTGTAGGTCATGGGACTATCCATACCTATACAGGAGTCTGAAATAATGAGTGTTCTTAACTGGTGTATTGCCATTCGAAGCAAAATCAGGAATGTATCAGTGAGAAAAGGAAGAGGGAATGGATGTTAGGCTGGCAACCAGCAGTGTCTATAACTAATGTACATTGTGACTTCCGAGGTGGGGAATATGGGCATGTGCAGTGTTTTCACACCATCTTTTCCCACAGTTCTTTGTTTTGTACCCTCTTGCTGGTTGATAGAGTCAATCGTCAGACTGTATATAGGTATAGGATACATGGGGAAGGACATATCCTCATAAGCCTTCCTTTAAGAAGGCTTTAGAGGCATTCTGGCAAGAATATAATGGTCATCATGGCCTGAAAGTGGCTTTTCACAAGCTTTAATCTCTTTAGCATATAATTCTGTCCTTTCTTTGACAAATAGTCAGAGAAGTTAGCCTTTATCTCAGACTGTATTTCTGAAGGACCTGAGCTTTATGTTGTTTTTAAGTTACAGCACTCTGGATAGGCCAGCTGGTAAAGATGTTGACACATTAAGGTATTATCTCATGTGGGAACATAAGGACCCATTTAAAACAAAACAAAACAAAACAAAACACCCTCATGAGAGCTAATTCCTTCTCTGTCCAGCCTGTCCTAAATTCTCACAGTGAATGAAGTAAACTGGAGAAACTTACATAAGATAGTTCTTATTTAACCATGGTAGATTGATTATAGTAGTGAACTTTCTTTTTTTTTTTTTTGATTCCTTCCATTAAAGAGGCTGAGTCTATACTTGCCTTGGCAAATATAATGTGGGGGACTGAGTGTGCCAGTTTGGAGCCTAAGTCTTAGGAGGCCCTGTGTGTTTCATCTTCCTCTCGCTTGCTCCTTTGTCCTCTCCATAAGAGTAAGGCTGGACTTGCTTGCTGGAGAACAGTCATGTGCAACAGAGCTGAGACGGTACAGACATGTGAGAGAACCCAGTCACGGTCAGCATTTAATTGACCTACGCTAGCAATAGACACATGAGTAAGTCTTGCTGAGCCCAGCTCCAATCAACACTACTCGTAAGCAATAAGTGTTTATTGCTGCAAGCCATGACGTTTTGTATTTTCTGTTGTTGATACATATATTACCATGGTGGTAAATAGCTGATACAAGAACTCTGCTGAGAAGGGATGCTGAACAAGCTATGAATAAATAGATGGAAGTGTCTGGCATACCATTACTTCCCTATAAACACCTGTTCTCATGTCTCCTCCCTGAATTTCTTATCTTGTTTTATAAATTTCATCCCAATTTGTGTACAAGCTTCCTGACTACTATCTTTGCTCTTTATTTAGTAGTATTATTTTAACCACATCTTTTGAATGTTATAGGTAATATTAAATTTTTTAAAGTAATTTTTATTTTCAGAAGTTTAAAAATGTTTAAAATGTTTAAAAATCATATATAATAAACTGAATGGGATGGGTAGTTTTAAACATTTTGTTATATTTGCTTCAAGTGTCCTACTTTATGAAAGTGTGCTGCTTCTTGTGAAGTTATGAACCTCTGATATCCCAACTCCCCAGTCTTATTCCCCTCCTTGTTTCCCAGAGCCAGTCACCTGATGGATTTAGTGTATATACTGCCAAGGTTCTAAAAAAATACTTTAACATACATATATATCCACAAACAAATGTTTTAAAATTTAGGTTTTATCATTCAGGTGTGCTGAAGCCAACAGCTCAGGAAACAATTGCCACTGAAAAGACAGTCTGTCATAGCTCCCAAGAGGAAGAGGCACATCTCACCATGCAGGGCCACCCAGGGAAAAACAGAGTCGGTCAAGAGTCAGACTTAGGGGAAAACATGAACAAGAGCCTTTATTTTGGGTTCCACATAAAGTAATGGGAAAGGCAGGGTAAACAGGTTTAAGATGAGCTAGTTCAAACAATTTCATCAGGCTTAAGAGAACAGAGATAGTCTTTAGTTATCTGATACCTGGCCTTGGGGAGATTAGAGCAAGGGAATAGTGACCCTGAGTGTGAGAGCCTGATGGAGGACATGGTTGAGATGTGGGTTGAGGATTGGTTGGTTTGCAATGAAAGGCAAACCTTTCATTGAAAGGTTTCAATGAAAGGCAGCTTATAGTCATTTACTATCTCAAGGAACGGACTACCCCTGGGTAGGGGAGTGTCTCCATGGTCAGCAAAACTTCTGATATCAAAGCACTAGAAATATAGAAATAAAGCATGATGTTTATCCACAAACAAGACATAATTTGTGTATTTTAAAACTTATATATCTAACTTTTTCACTAACCATCATATTCAGTGAAAGAAGGAACATGCTTAAGATGCGTATATTTTGTTACCTACTTATTCATTTTTTGTTGCTGAACTTTTATTCGCACTTAAGAATATTCCTCATTTTATCTATATATTCCCTATTTTGGACATTTGGATGGTAGGCAGTAAGTTCTCATGTTACCAGTAATGCTGTGATGAACATCCTTGTACTTGTACTTGCACCTGTCTTCAGGTATGCTGGGTAATAATATGGTTGACAGAATTCTTTTTTTTTTTTAATTTTTTTTCAACGTTTATTTATTTTTGGGACAGAGAGAGACAGAGCATGAACGGGGGAGGGGCAGAGAGAGAGGGAGACACAGAATCGGAAACAGGCTCCAGGCTCTGAGCCATCAGCCCAGAGCCTGACGCGGGGCTCAAACTCAGGAGCGCGAAATCGTGACCTGGCTGAAGTCGGACGCTTAACCGACTGCGCCACCCAGGCACCCCGGTTGACAGAATTCTAAGATAACTTCCAAGTTCCTTGTCCTCTAGTGTACAAAGCCTGTATAATTCTCTCCCTTAAGAATAGACAACACTTAATCAGGTGAGTCCTTAAAAGGGACTGGACCCTTCTTCAAAAGAGATTTGAAGCATAAAGGAGATTTTGCTGCTGACTTGAAGAAACAAGTACCCATGTTATGAAGTGCTTATGGATGAGGTCATGTAGAAAGAAAGAGCCTGGGGACAGCCTCCAGAAGCTGATAGTAGTTCTTGGCCGACAATCGGCCAGAAAATGGGGCTTCAGTAATACAATCACAAGTAGTTCAATGCTGTCAACAACCATAGATCCTGGAAGAGGACCCTGAACTGCAGCCTTAGCTGACATCTTGATTTAAGCTTGGTGAGACCTTGAGCAGGGGACCCAGGTAACCACACCCAGACTTGTGCTCCATAGAAACTATGACATCTTATATTTCTGTTGTTTTAAGGTGGTAAATTTGTGGTAATTTGTTACGTGACAATAGAAAACTAATACATAGTGTATGTACATTTAAAAAAATTTTTTGTGACGTTTATTTATTTTTGAGAGAGACAGAGACAGAATGCGAGTGAGTTAGGGGCAGAGAAAGAGGGAGACACAGAAGCAGAAGCAGGCTCCAGGCTCTGAGCTGTCAGCACAGAGCCGGATGTGGGGCTCAAGCTCGCGAGCTGTGAGATCATGAGCTGAGCCAAAGTCGGACGTTTAACTGACTGAGCCACCCAGGC
Source organism: Prionailurus viverrinus (assembly GCF_022837055.1). Taxonomy (NCBI): domain Eukaryota; kingdom Metazoa; phylum Chordata; class Mammalia; order Carnivora; family Felidae; genus Prionailurus; species Prionailurus viverrinus. The sequence goes on from NC_062568.1 coordinate 132,352,366, forward strand.
GGCCCTACATTTTTAATTTTATAAACTTTACAAAATAATCAAAGTAATTATGTTTATTCCAATCAGAAGAAAGTAAGAATAAGGAGAGTTCTCGTTCTTGCACCTCATTACTAGCAACTATATTGTTTTTGTTTTTTATTTTTAATTTTTTAATTTTTAATTTAATTTTTTTAAATTTACATCCAAATTAGTTAGCATATAGTGTAACAATGATTTTGGGAGTAGATTCCTTAATGTCCCTTACCCATTTAGCCCATTCCCCCTTTCACACCCCCTCCAGTAAACCTCTGTTTGTTCTCCATATTTATGAGTCTCCTAAGTTTTGTCCCCCTCCCTGTTTTTGTATTATTTTTGTTTCCCTCCCCTTATGTTCATCTGTTTTGTCTCTTAAAGTCCTCATATGAGTGAAGTCATATGATTTTTGTCTTTCTCTGACTAATTTCACTTGGCATAATACCCTCCAGTTCCATCCACGTAGTCATAAATGGCAAGATTTCATTCTTTTTGATTGCCAAGTAATCCTCCATTATATATACATATACAACATCTTCTTTATCCATTCATCCATTGGTGGACATTTAGGCTCTTTCCATACTTTGGCTATTGTTGATAGTGCTGCTATAAACATTGGGGTGCATGTGCCCCTTTGAAACAGCACACCTGTATCCCTTGGATAAATACCTAGTAGTGCAATTGCTGGGTCATAGGGTAGTTCAATTTTCAGTTTTTTGAGGAACCTCCATACTGTTTTCCAGAGCGGCTGCACCAGCTTGTGTTCCCATGTTTATTTGTTTTTTAGAGAGAGATAAAGAGATAGAGAGGGAGAATCTCAAGCAGGTTCCACACTCAGCATAGAATCCAATGCAGGGCTCAATCCCATGACCCTAGGATCATGACCTGAGCCAAAATCACAAGTCGGACACACTCAACTGACTGAGACACTCTGGCGCCACTAACTTTCTATTTTTAAAGTTTTTCCCTCTCTGATGGGTAATGTTATTTTATTTAAATTTAAATTTCCCAAATCACTATATAGAAATAATACATTCACATTATTAAGTCCTCAAACTGTGAAAGACATATTTTATTCTACTTTCAAGCTAAGAAGTTTGCTTACAAGAAGTGGCCTACCATAGTTTCATATGCATATTGTTCAACGTGTGTGTTCTCTGGTCACAGGTATCTGATATATATATACATTTTTCACAAAGAATATTATCCATGGTTAAGATAGTCATCCATGCCCCAATGTGCCACAAGGCAAGTCAATGTAGTCCAGATGTTTACTAGCATGTATGGAGGTTTTGCATCATAGGAAAAGATCCCCCAAATCAGGAGACTTGAAAATTATGCTGGGCAGATGCCTACATATTCCTTCTCTCCTTTTGACAGAGAGAAAGAACTTTATGCCTAATGTAAATAAATCCTCTCAGAGGAGAGGAGAGGAATACCCTATATTATGAGCAAGTATCTCTGGGTGACAGGGGAAAGTTGTCTCTGGGTTTTATTACTCTTAGAATATAAGCAAATGGCTCTAGGGGAGATAAATCTCTAAATCTTATCCAGAGCAATTTACTTTCTCTAACTTCCAAGGCATGTTTGCCATTCAACTATAAAATCTAGGCTATACAGAAATATGAAAATATTCATGGAACATTGCCTGCCAACAATTGTTTAAGTCAAATGGTAAAATGGCACCATAAGTTATACTTGTGTGCATCAAACCAGCAGTCTTCTGTCTTACCACTTCTTGTCCCTCAGTACTATTCCTAAGAAGTAAATATTTTTAACTCTTTTAGTTGTTTTTATGTTATTTACCTCCATATCTCTATATAACCTGCATATCCCACATTTCCTGATGTAATAACTATCCATTATCTCCTGACTTCTTCTTATAGTAGATCAAGATAATCAACACTCTTACATGCTGCTCTACCCTGCATCTCACATTGCATTTCCTTCTTTTTTCTTATGGATAAAGATACATCATATTTTGGGTAAAATAAATATTCCAGTGTATACATGTCCATAACTATAGGAATATTGTTCACTGGTGAGTCAAACACAGATGGTCCCCAATTGAAGACCATTCTACTTATTATTTTTCAACTTTATGATGATGTGAAACTAATATGCATTCAGTAGAAACTACACTTTGAATTCTGAATTTTGATCTTTCCTTCGGTTAGCAATAAGTGGTACAGTGCTCTTTTGTGATGTTGGGCCACAGCAGTGAGCCAGAGCCCTTAGTCATCCATGTGATCATTCAGGTAAATAACCGATACACTGAAAACTGTTCTGTACCCCTGCAACCATTCTATTTTTCATTTTCAGTATGGTATTCGGTAAGTTACAGGAGATATTCAACACTTTATTATAAAATAAGCTTCGTGTCAAATGGTTTTACCCAACTCTAGGCTAATGTACATATTCTCTGAGCACATTTAAGGTAGGCTAGGCTAAGCTATAACATTGGGTAAGTTAGGTGTATTAAATGCGTTTTCAACTCACGATATTTTCAACTTATGATGCATTTATTAGGATACAGCCGCATCATAAGTTGAGGAAAATCTGTAATGTAGTGTGATATCTTCTTTCTTGTATTACACGTGAATTATTTGAAGATTACTATTTCCTCAATTACTCCTTTCCTGTTGGTTTCTAAACATTTATCTTTCACGTTTTAAATAGTCTTATTAAGTTATAATTGGCCTACAGTAATTTGCACATAAAGTGTATAATTTGATAAACTTTGACATATGTACCACAGACCTATGAAATGAAGGTCACAAAAAAGATAATGAGCATATCCATCAACCCCCAAGGATTGTTTGGCCCCCCTTTTAATCCCTTCCTCCCTCCCATCATTCCCTTCCCTACTTCTCAGGAAATCACTAATCTACTTTCTGTCACTATAGATTGAATTTCACTTTCTAGAATTTGTATAAATGGAACCTTACAATCTGTACTTTTTTTGCCTGGTTTTTGTCACTTACTATAATTATGTTATGACTCATCTCTGTTGCATGTAGTAACAGTTCATTCCTCTCATTGTGGAGTAATATTCCAGTTTCTCCATCCCCTCGAATACATTTGATTTACTCAGTATTTTAAATTATAACCATTCTAGTAGGTATGCTGTGGTATCTTTGTATTAATATGGACTTTCTTAATGACTGATGATGCTGAGCATCTTCTCATGGGCTTATTTGCTACCCATATATATTTGCTGGCTATTTAAATCCATTAGTGTTTATCTATTTCATGTCTATTTATTCAAATGTCCATTTAAGAAAATTTTTTTAATTATTGAGTTTTTACAGTTACTTCTATATTGTGGATACAAGTCCTTTATCAGATAAGTAATTTGCAAATATCATTTTATTTGTGATTTGCAAGTATTATCTTTCAGTGTATGGTTCATCTTTTCACTGTCTTTTTTGTTGTTGTTGTTAATGTTTATTTATTTTTTGAGAGAGAGAGAGACAGAGTGCAAGTGGGGGAGGGGCAGAGAGAGAGGGAGACACAGAATCTGAAGCAGTCTCCAAGTCTGAGCTGTCAGCATAGTGCTCGATGTGGGGCTAGAACTCATGAGCCGTGAGATCACGACCTGACCCGAAGTCAGACACTTAACTGACTGAGTGACCCAGGCACCCTCATATTTTCACTTTCTTTTTTTTTTTTAATTTTTTTTTAACGTTTATTTATTTTTGAGACAGAGAGAGACAGAGCATGAACGTGGGAGGGTCAGAGAGAGGGAGACACAGAATCTGAAACAGGCTCCAGGCTCTGAGCTGTCAGCACAGAGCCCCACACAGGGTCGAACCCACAGACCACGAGATCATGACCTGAGCTGAAGTCGGCCGCTTAACCGACTGAGCCACCCAGGCGCCCCCTTTTCACTTTCTTAAAGTGTTTTTCTAAGAAGGGAAGATCTTAATTTTGGTAAAATCCATTGTACCAACCTTCACTTTTTGGGTTGTGGTCTTGTGGTATATAAATATACTTTATATAAAAAAAGTGTATTTTTATATACAGATATCCAATTGTTCAAGCACCATTTGTTGAAAAGCCGATTTGTTCACCAATGAGTTCATTTCTTCTTTGTTGAAAATCAATTACCCATACATATATGGATCTATTTCTTGACTCCATTCTTTCCCATTGATCTGGTAATCTGTCTGTGTGCCAATGTCATGCCCTCTTATTACTGTTTCTTTAGAGTAAGTCTTAAAATTAGACACTGTAATGCTAATTTGCACTCAGGCAAGTCCCTGGGATTCTCCTATTTGGGTATTTCTTGTTTCCATTCGACTGGCCATGGGCCCAAAAGTGGGATGGTTGCAACTCACAAGTTTTGAAGATTCTGATATCAAAGTGATAGACGAGGATCTGCAAGCCTTACTTACGTAGCAGTTTTCCTCTAAGTGTGGCCTGTGGACCACTCACATCAAAAACAAACTTGAAGTATATGTGTATGTGTGTGTATATGTGTGAGAGACAGAGACAGAGACAGAGACAGAGAGAGCGATTACTATTTATATTCCCGTTCTTATGCCTTATCTATTGACTCAGAATCTCTAGTTGTGAGGGTCCAAGAATCTGCATATTTAATAAGTTTTCTGAGTGCTACTTACGGACACTAAATTTAGTGGTGCCTGAGAAAAAGTCTTTTCTTGTTTCTTTTTCACATAAACTATACAGATGAATGAAATAGATCCAATTATTAGATGGAAAGGAAGAAACCACTTTAATTTACCTGGCCATTCATTTGTTCACTTACTTTTTCATTCATTCATTTATTTACTGTGAACAGGTGACAAAGATAAAAACATAATGAAACTTGAAGAAGTTGTGGAATCTATTTTCACAGATAGGACAAATATGTTCTTAGGTATTATTTGCGGTTGTCAGATGATGAATCAGCAGTTGATGCTTTCAGCAGTCAAGGAACAGAGAAACACTGTGCTGGCAGGGATTCCCACAGGCATCTCTACCTCTAGGCTTTTTGCAGATTTCTTTGAAACAATCCCAGACTAAAGAAAGGTAACTTATTCTTAACCTATTTAGGACAAGAGATTTGATAGCCTCCTTTATATATTAGATCTAGTGCTTAGTACTACTTTTTCCACTACAAGTTCTTGAGTGTCAACAATAGATGCAGATTTTTATCATGGAAAAAGCAGGGCTAGCCAGGAGCAAATCTATGTTGCCCATTGGAGAAATATTAAGAAGCTAGTTCCCCTGTTTTTACACTGGTTTCTTTCAGTGGTATCTCCAAACCGACATCATAATGTGTTTGTTTTTGTTTTTGTGTTTTGTTTTGTTTTTGGTCCCCTCTAAGTCCAATCCTGGGTTAAGGAAATGTTTTGGGAAACTCATTCATACCAATGCCAATTGATAGATGCTCATTCGTATCAATGACAAATGATTAATAGATGCAAAGACTTTCACTGTAGAAATGAAGTGTAGAACATCAGATATTAGAGCTGAGTAAGGTAGGTATTTTGGTCGATCCTCTCCTGTGTTCCTGAAATCACATGATAGAGGCAGTTTGTTATTTTGCCTTCTCGCTAAGCAGTTTTGGAGATTGTATAATGAAAACTTTCAAGAGGGGCCACTACTGAGTAGTCATACACAAAATGACTCTGTGTTGCAGAATAAACATCACATCTATTTGGCTTGTAAGGCAGAGGACTTAGGGATCAAAAGAAACTTTACTCTCAGAGAACAGACCATGTTAAAGTTGGCAGGGGTCTTAAATATATTGGCCTCATTTTACAGGCAGGGAGGCTGAGGTCCAGGGAAGTGAAATGACATGTGCTAAGTCACATGGATAACTAGTAAGTATCTGTAATGTGGAAATTACATATAGCAGCCTCTGCCTTACTCTGCTAAAATAATTATCATGGGCTTACTAATAACCCAGAGCAAGTAAGGAGCATGCTAAGTACCTTCTTGTCTCATAATTATGGCAAGAGCTCGGCAGTACAAATGCAAGCTAATGTCCTCTGAGCCCAGTTCTTTGTGAGAAGAGGCAGAGTCTAAATAAATAAGCAAGTAAGCAAGTAACCTCCAACTTACAGTGCTAATAATGAAGAGTTTTAATTTTTTTTTAAATGAGTGCATCCCTAAGGGTATATATGTATATTACCTTATATTGTATACTGACTAGAAAATGATCCATGATCTCTCAGAAGACCCATTCCCTTGATTAGTGGTAAGTTAGGTTAGTTAATTAAGGTTACTTTAATACTAATTAGTCAAGGCTTAATTATGCTTTCAGGGCAGGAACATAGGAATGCTACCGTTCTTAGTGACCCAGTTAACCAAAGTGATAGGATTTCTTGTCTTCCATCTAACAGTGATTTGTGATAAGGAACAGAGGGAGTAGAGCTGACCCTAATGGGATTATAGGAGCATTCTGAAACCAAAGTCAACCTGAGAGCAGCAGTGGACCTAAGATAAAAAAGCATTCTCTGTAGCTTCTGGAATAGCCCTGCAGGGAGAAAGGCCAAAAGGCTGAGGCGTGACTGACTTTGTCATAGAGAGCTCCAAAGAAATTGCCCCACCAAACCAGTAGGTAAATGGATCACACTATATAAGAAATAAGTGATGGCCTCAAGTTTGGGAGCATAGTCATGACAAATAAATAGAAAACTAAGCAGGAAAAGCCTTTTCCCAGTCATAGCAATGTGTTTCACTTATCAAGTGTCCTCTGTATGCCGGGCTGTTAGTCTAAGTATATAGGAAGTTATAGTCTGGTGGGACAGACAGATTTGCAGACAGATAAAATACGCTGCAACATACTACGTGTCCTATCTGCAAATCTGTCTTTCCCACTAGACTGCATGCAGACTGGAATGCATCCTGTTTTTCACCAAATTCAGCGCTTAATGGGCTTAGATTCTTGCCAGCACTGTACTCTTTTAGAATCTACAGCCTCTTATGTTTCCAGGGTAATATAGTGAGAACACAGCCATTCTAACTTGCCTATGCTTAGAAGAATTTTTGACTAGGGCAGTACTCTTTAGTAGTGGCGATAGGAAATTTGCCAATTCAAGCCTGACTCAAAGGACTAAATTTGGAGAAAGGTGTTGGATTTGTATAGCGTTTGTAGTTTCAATAGATGATATCCATTTTCTGTATTTGTAAAATAGTTTGCAATCCCTGCTCAGTAAAGCTGTTTCCCAGTACCATAAACATGGTAGTAGGATAATTTTTGAAAATATTAATCCGTGCTATAATGTGTTTGCTTTGGTATGGATTTTCCTTCCTACATACCAAGGCTTTGTAATTCCCTGTCAGAGGTTCCTTTGTATTGTGGGCACAAGAAAAGTCACTTTGTTCTTAAAAAGTCTATCCTAAATGAAGAGATTTAGCTGGATCTTCCCTGGAAGGGGCAGTAATACTGATGAAGCTGAGGGTGGGGTTAAAGGTGGAAGCACCACTCTGGATTAAGAAGGAGGCAAGGGAGAGGTCAGGCCAGGGCTTTGCAATTTCTAGAATTGTGCACGGTACCTGCCTGGGGTGGTACTAGAATCTCTGAGGAGAGTCACTGCCTGGTGCACCCAGGAAAGTGGATACTTTGTGCTTGAAAGATGATGTATTGGAACCAGCAGTCTCAGGAGACCCTATTGACTTAAACAATAAGCAAATGGACCGCGAACCTTCTGAGTAGGAAACCAGGAGGTCCTCAGAGAGTTTGGCCACACAGAACCCCAGAGTCTTTGCGTAGCAGCCTCAGTGATAAAGAAGATTGAATTTTTTGCCAGTGGGAACTCAAAGCATAAAATTTGTGCTAGAGAATTATAAGCAAATGTGACATTACTGCTGTGTTGTGGCTTACAAATTCTCACACATTACCACACCTGTACTCTGTAATAAGCAAGTTCAATCTTTGGTCCTGAATCAGAGACATTCTCAGCAGACTCATTTCTGGATTTACTTGTTATCTGTCTTCACCTTCCTGTGCCTATCTTGTTTTTGGCCATGTCCCCAGCATCTGGCACAGTGAATGCATACAGTAGACTCTTATGAATAAGGGTTAAATTGATGCATGAAAGTCCGTAAGATGTATCTTATTTGGGTGCATCAAATTTCTGTGTGCTTAGCACTCTTGACACCTTAGTGCATAAAACTCCCCTCTATTATTACTGGGAAAATCTCCTTTATAATGTGGATATCTGGCCGTGAAGATGCTTACAGCAGTATTAGACATAACATGGAGACATTTCATATGTCTTTTGAACATTTACAAATTCATCTCCACGTGCTAATATTTTCCGGTACAATCCATGGCTTCATCTAGTTATTACTCAACCACAGAAGCAGCAGTCTATTGATGCTAGAGGAGAAGCAGGACGCTTTGGACTTCCTGAGAGATCTGTGTCTGTATAGGTTTGATATATAATGTATTTTTGTTTTATATGGACAATTTAAAAGATTTTCAAGAATAATTTTTGGTTATTGAAATTTTGCCCTTATTTGGCTCTAGAAACTAGTCCCTTAGGAAGACACTTTGCCATTTTATATGTATCTTTCTCAAATGGCATAAGTATTGTTCATTAAATTAAAAAAAATATGAATTTGGGGGCACCTGGGTGGCTCAGTCAGTTGAGTGTCTGACTTTGGCTCAGGGCATAATCTCATGGTTTGTGAGCTCCAGCCCTGCATCGGGCTTGCTGCTGTCAGCACAGAGCCCACTTTGGATCCTTTGTCTCCCTCTTTTTGCCCCTCCCCCTGTCATGCTTTCTGTCTCAAAAATGGATAATTTTTTTTTAATGTAAAGTTTTCCAGCTCTAACCAGATGTTACTGTAATCACAAAAGATGCCATAGGAGTTCAAAGACCAAAGGAAGTTCTGCATCTTTAAGGAAAGGCATGTAGGATATTTAAGGGCTATTAAAATGACAGACTAGGGAAGCAAAAGAAAGAAAAAAGATCAATGCAGATTTGACAAATTTTTCTGGCTTCAGACCTCTGTCCTATTGGCTTGGTGCCTCATGTAGTTCATTCCATTCTCTAGGAACATTCCCTATTAAAAAGAATGTTAATATTTTCTAATAAATAACCCTCCCATATAAGATTGTAGGACCTCAATTTGCTTCCTCAAGTCTCCCCCACTTATTTCTGGAACTGTTCTCATTACCTTAATAAACCCATAAGTATCTGATGTCTCCTCAATTTAAATCTGTAGCCAAGACCTCTCTCCTGACCTCTAGAATTTTTATCCAATTGCTTGCCTGACAAATCCGCTAGATTTTTAATAGGGCATGAAATTAATAGTCCATTGCACCCCGACCCCAAACACACACCAGTTCTTAGTTCTCTCCTTTTCAACAGTCATTTCTCTAAGTGTTGTTCTAGTCAGAGACCATGCAGTGTTTTCTAATTCTGCTCTCTTCTTCACCCTGATATCCAACGTGTCAGAAAATCCTGTCCATTACACCTGCAAAAATACATTCCAAGTCAGCCACATTTCCCCCCTTTTCCATTGTTACTCTCTTTGTCTGAGCACCCACTATTATTTGCCCGAAACACTGCAATAGCCTCTAACTGGTCTCTCTGCTGCCCCCTTCCCTCCACCTTCCACTCTCTGCAGAGCAGCCATAATGAAGCTTTAAAAATAAAATTAAGATCATGTCAATTCCTAGCAAAAACCTCCAATACCTTCCCATTACACACAGAATAAAGTCCAAACTGCTGAACAGGTTCTAAAAGTTCTTACACCACTCAATGCCTGTTTATCTCCATGAATCATCTCTTACCCTTCTCACTGCTTACTATGGTTTCCACAATGACCTTCTTTCAAGACTCTGCAATACCAAGCTCATTACTCTCTTGACACCTTTGCACCAGCTGTTCACTCTACTTGGAATGTTCTCCCAGGAACTTACATGGATGATTCTTTTATGTTTTCAGGTCTCAGTGCAAGTGACATTGCCTCAATAAAACCTAACCTTATCTCCAACTCTCTATCATATCAGTCCATCTTGTTTTTTCATTGCATTTATTGATACCTGCAATGGCCTTTTCCTTTTGTTGTGGATTTATTTGTTATCTGTCTTCACCTTCCTGTGCCTATCTTGTTTTCAGCCATTTCCTCAGCATCTGGTATAGTGAATGCATACAGTAGACTCTCATGAATAAGGGTTAAATTAATGCATGAAAGTCCCTAAGGTGTATCTTATTTGGGTTCATCAATACATTAAAAAAAATTTTTTTTAATGTTTATTTATTTTTGAGAGAGAGAGACAGAGACAGAGACAGAGACAGATCATGAGCAAGGGAGAAGGAGGAGAGAGAGAGAGGAAGACACAGAATCCAAAACTGGCTCCAGGCTCTGCACTGTCAGCACAGAGCTCAATGCGGGGCTCAGACTCACAAACCGTGAGATCATGACCCGAGCTGAAGTCGGACGCTAAACTGACTGAGCCACCCAGGTGCCTCAATAAATTTTTTAAACTATTTTGTGGCAATCACCACTTTTCTCTTGCTTTAGTCTCCTTCAGGGATATCTTGGCTAAAAACTCTTCTTGTCCTATAGCTACATGGGATGGGTTTTTGCAGCCCATCTCTTCTTTCCTTCTGCCCCCTACCCCTTACCACAGAGAGGCAGGCAATGGACACTTCTAGCTTTCTAGAGTTAGGTGCACAAATCCATTTAGGCCATGGAGCTATTTCCATACAACCTTAGGGAAAATCATGGCTATGATCAAACAATCTGTGAGTCACAATTTTAGTAGCCCACAGAACTATCAATGAAATAGAATTTTGTCCTTTTTGCAACCTTCATTCCCAAGGAATTAGACAGGAGTTTAGGGTGGTGATGGATCAGGGGGGAAATCTGAGAAAGAGATCCAGTACTGTGTATACAACATTGCCTTTCACAAAACTGGATCTGGTCAGTGTCTGGGCTTGATGCTTGTAAGGCACCTGGCTCCTCAGACTTTTCCACAGAGCTTTTCCCTCCAAGCTGCCAGCCTTGCTAGATATAGCTTGATACCACCATAAACAGCTTAAGCTCTAGCTGTTACCTCCAGTTCCATGCCAAAGTACTATAACCCTGACACAAGACTGACTACCCATGCTTAAGGAGTTAGATAAGATTTCATGAAGGAGATGATGCTTTAGCTTGTTTCAAAGGATTAGTTGGAGAATCTGAAGTAGGGAAGTAAAGAATTTAAAAGAGGGAAGTAAAGGCCGAGGAAATGGCATGGGGAAAGGCATAGAATGTGATTATCAGGGACTTAAGGGAAATTCAGTAGGATAAGAGTGTAAACAGAGGAGGTAGAATGGAAAGAGATGGGCTGCTTAGGGAAGTTAACATCTGATTGGGAAGGCCTTTTGGCCCATTCTGAGGAACTTAGGTTTTAAGAGATAAGTGATTATTATCGAATAAATATTTGAGCAGGGGATTGAAGTAATAAAAAATGAAAATAACTCTTGTAGGAGCATATACAACAAAGTGGCATGAGAGTGGGAGAGACTTCTGGTAAAGAGATCAGAGAAGGGTTGGGCTGGAGTCATGCAAGAGAAGATTTAAGACTGGACTAAAAGGATAGCAATGATTGTGGTGGGAAAAGAAAAAGAAGGGTTTGATTTAATGCACATTACAAAAGTAGAATAGAGCTGACCAGAGATCTGAAGAATCAAGAAAAAGAGTTTCAAAAGTAATTACTCAAATTTGTTCTTAGAAAACTGAGGGAATTATGATGGCCTCAATCAAGATCAATCAATCCAAGAAGAGAAAGAACAGAAAAGGAGGAAGAAAAGGTTTCTCAGGCTGCAATAATATGGCCCAGAAGAAAAATCTTATGTCACACATACAGTATTTAAGGCTGGAGCTGTAGTCCTAGTGGGATTGGGAGACCTGCCGCCCGTTGATATTGTTGATGGAACTGAGGGGTAATATGACAGATGTGGCATATTAACAGTTTGTACTAAGGATTTTGATCCATATTGAAAAGGTAAGTGATCCTCAAAGAATCACTGATCCTTGTCTGACATTTACCCATTCTTTCTAGCTTCTATTAGCAGTCCGTTGGCATTCCCACACTGAAACATACAGACCTCTTTGCCTTTTTAGTCTCATTGCCCGAACACCAAATCACTGTCTGTATTCTGGGAAGCAGAAACAAATGATTTGGTTTTTGATGAAAAAAAATTTTTTTTAACGTTTATTCATTTTTTGAGATAGAGCATGAGTGGCGGAGGGGCGGAGAGAGAGGGAGACACAGAATCCGAAGCAAGCTCCAGGCTCTGTACTGAGGGCACAGAGCCCTTCACCAGGCTCGAACTCAAGGAACATGAGATCATGACCTGAGCGGAAGTCAGGTGCCCAACCCACTCAGCCACCCAGGCACCCCTGTTTTTTGATTTTTAAAATTTGTTGTTTTTGAAGCAGGGAGGGGTTAGAATACAGAACCAGAAGTCAAAGAGTTTTGGTTCTTGTCCTGATTCCTCAAGTTAGGTAGCTTTTCTTCCTCCCTTACTTACTTTCTTCCTTTTCCCCTTCCTTTTTTAAACTTTGGTTTCCTCATCTGTAAATGGTGATGGGTGGTGATGGTGGCAGTAAAGTTTTGGCTTCCTTGCAGGAATCAAATGTAGTGATCAAGAGGGATGGCAGTTATAAAGGTTCAACAAAACTCTGTTGGCTTGTTATTCACTTAATGCACAGTAGCAGTGAGTATTATCCAATAGAATTACCTGGTGTGTTGTGCAGGATGCTTCATGATGCCTGGATGTGGGATGCCACATTTCCATCCCAGTCAATTCTTTGTAAAATAAGAGAGTCATTGAGAGCAGAGACCATGGAGCACATTGACCCAAGTACAAGCCCCAGGTCAGCCGTTCACTGGTGGTAAGATCATAGACAAGTTACTGGAACTTTAAACCTATTTCAAAATTATTATAAATAAAAGGGAGAGAGTAATGCTTCCTTTGCAAAGTTGATATGATAAAACAGATGATTCCAGTTTACTTCACCATACTTGTGTATAAAAAATGTTTTTTTAAATGAAAAATCTCCGAGCAGCCATTCACCAAGATGGTGAGACAGTCATCATTTATATTTGTTCTTCCTTGCCTCTAGTCAGAGATAAATATTGCCTTAGAGTCTCAGTCATATTTTGTGGCTGGAAAGAAGAAAAGTGTTAACTCTACAACCCACTGTGGTTGATCAGTGTGGATGATCATTATCCAGGGCCACATGATCCACTCAATTATGAGAGGTGCTGTTATCTCTGTGTCAAGTTTAGGTGTGAGTGTCTTTGCTAAGGTTGGGAGCTTAGGCCTTCAGTGATTCTAGGTAATATAGAAACCATTACTTCTAAGGTCCTGAGAGAGAGAGCTAATAAGCATATAATACCTTTTTTGAGAAAGCTAAAACTGAGTTGGGTATGGATTTTACTATTTGCAAAATCAGCTGAAATCTCCATCCCCTTCCCAGGCTTGGGGGATCTTCCCCTTCCTCAGGTTCACAATGTTTGGTTTGACCTCTATCCCTCCATGCTTCTTCCACTCAACCTTGGGCATTTGTCACATAATTTTTCCTCAGAAGGTCTTTACAAACAATGCTGCTATTTCTTTCCTAGGTGAATGGTAAAGAGTGTGTTTATTGCAGTTAATGCTGCCATACTAAATCCCTGTTTTATGCATGTAAATCACTTATCATACTGCTTGGCATAGGATAAGTGCTCCATTAATGACAGCTATGATAGATATCATTTGTCTCTCCTGAACCACACTCTAGCCTCCTCGAACTCTACAGTCCTGCTGTATCCTAAGAGACTGACACAGAGCACAAGCCATTGGCTCCCATACTCTCTGGTTCCTGGATAGATTCTGCCAATAGAAGAGAATAGAGAGGGGGAAGAGAGTTAGATTGAGGTATTTATTCCCCTGGCTCCTCCTTGCTCTCTAGAAGTCCACAGCTCCTTCCAGGTGGCCCATGCTTCATAGCTTTTTCTCTCCTGCCCTTGCCTCTTCATGCCTTAGGCATGGTAACAGTTCCCACTGTTACTAGCTTCATAGTACTGCCCCATCCTTTGATGCTTTTGTTCACCGATACCTCTGCTTTGGTAAATAGCTCCCACCTTCATTCTTCCTAAGAGTATCCTGATTTATTCAAGCACTGGGTTCTCAAGTTCTTCATGAATCACTTCCCAAACCTAGAGGGACAAATGTTGAAGATGGCCATAATTTTATTCTTATATTAGCAAATGACATGGACATGTATGGATGTGCTAGCCAATGAAATAGAAGAGGAAGTCCTTTGGAAGCACTATGAAAAGTGGTGGGTTTTTTTGCCCTTAAACAGGGATGCTTAATAAAAGCTTGTGCTTTTATCTTTGAATCTTGTTATGTAAGGATGTGATACTTGGAGCCATTGAAGCCATCTAGCGACCTTGAGCAAAATCCAAGAGAATCATAAAGAAACCTGAGATTTTTGAGTTGCTGAATTAAGTCTAGAACTGTCTACTGCCAAAATTTTGTTATGTGATATAATTAATTTTCAGTGATTTAATAACTTCATTTGGAGTCTTGTTATTTGTAGCCAAAAAATCTTGACTAATTAGTCCCAATCACTATACTTAGTTGCTTACTTTTAGTGCAAAGAGTATTGCTGATAGAAAAATAATTTTCCAAATGTTCAGTAGCTGCTGTGCTTTTCCTATTTCACTATATGTTTTAAAGTTAAGAACATAAAATAATAAAAGAACACTTAAATCTGTTTAAGGTAAAGCAGTATAAATTTCTGTCTCTTCTGGGAGTGGCACACTTCTGAAATGAATGTGATAGAAAGTGGGAAAATATATAATTTCAACAAATATTGAGAACAAACAACCAAATAACATCTATAAGTTTAAAGAAAAAATGCCACCATGCTTTTCAATTTTACTGTGGATATTATGGAGTCTGAAAAGAAAAGCTATTTACTTACAGGTTAAATGAAAAATGAGCAACTTTGAAGACTCAGGGAACCCTAAGTAAATGTTGTTTTACCAATGACTAATTTATATTTTTCCAAGTTCTTAGAAAAGTGCCTACCCTATTATTACCATGACATAATTATTTGTTTAAAATATTTGCTGCATGAAAAGAGAGGTAGAAAACAGGATTAATAAGTTTTTATTCTCAGGTACAGGTAAGAAGTAAGGAAGTCATACAGTGGTATTTTCCTGGAAAGACCGTACATCTAATATGGATTGATTCATTTAGTTCACCTCAGTGACTCAAGTATCACAGAGTGTAAAGACCATAAGTCACATGACTCATCCCTTCCATGGTTTATTACCAGAAACTCTTATCAGCTGCCCAGAAATAACTACAGTTTTGTAAATCCCTCACCTTCTTTATGATTTCCTTCTTTCCAGTGCATTTTCTCCTTTAGAGACAGAAAGCAAGGAAAAGACACCTAGGTGTGGGGAAATTGTATAGACATTTAAGTTCTGTCTGCTTTCTGTTTCCCTCCTTCTCCCCCTCCTCACCCCTTATTTTCAATTTTAGGTGCCAGTTCAGGTACTGTTCTCCCACAGACCTAGGCTGGGGTGGGGAGCAGGGTAGGGACAGATGTTGGCTCTAAGAAATAGCCACCCCTTCTTCTATACCTCTGATATAAGATACTTATTGATACCAAAATAAAAACAAAGTACTACACATATTATCCAATTTTTCTGTGTAAATCCAAGAAGACATTATTATTGACTTGGTTCTATATCAAGTCAGGCAAGTTATCCACAAAAGGGCTGAAGATAATAAACTCTTTGGGGCATCCATATCCCATATAGCAATCATACCATTCCCTAGAGCCATGAAAGAATTCATTTACCTCACATAGGTGAGCCTTTCTCTTCCCCAGAGAGCATTTTGTTCATCTTAGCTCAATACAAGATCAGACCCATTGTCAGCAGTAACAGTTTGTACCACATTTTTTTTTCCATTGGGCTCAGACTTAAAGCATCTCTGAGTGGAAAATAAATGGCAAAAGCTGTATCTCAATTTTCACACGGGGGCAGGAGGAGAGGAAAAGAGAGGGAGAGCCTTAGAAAGATTAAGACCTTCACCTGAAGTCATAGGTCCATCCATTCAGTGATAGCACAGGAAACTGAAGCCAGGTCTCAGAAAAACTAGTCCCCTGGAATTCCTAAAGTCTTCTGTTTTCTTATTTATTGCAGGTAAATGACAATCCTTGACTCGCTATAACTCACACAAAGACAGCAAAGAGCCTCTTGGCATTTGGAAAGAATTTTGGTTTTTGCTGAATTTGGAGACTGGCCTTGGCTGACTCTCTATTAATGTTAGAAAAAGTCAAAGAACATTATTTTTCTATTAAGGCAAAGGTTTCTACATCAGCTCTGAACTTTAGGACACCACATAGAGCTGAAGAAAGAAGTTGGAGTGACAGTGACACAGAAATGAATTGAAATTGCCACTGACAATAAAGCAGGAAGCAGTAAAGTCTTGTCCCTGAAATTTTTACAGCATTGCCAATGCTGGAGGGGACAGTAATTTAAGACAGTTATGGACCTAAGGAAAAAAAAAGCAAAAAGAAAGCAATAATGTTGAAGTCAGACCCAGTCAGTATGGGATGGTTATTATTTGGTTTAAAACTGTTCAGGATGCATTTACAACTTTGGTAAAAGAGAAAGGCTGACCTTGAAGCAGTGAAAATTTGAAATGAGATTAGAGGTCCTTGTTCTTGGATTGCTGCTAAAGACAGGGGAGTCACATTAAAACAATGCTTGGCACTAAATAGACATGTGTGTATGCAATTCCATCCACTCAGGGTTTAGAATCAGCAGACTCTTGCATTTTAGGGATATGTTTGAAAAACTCTAAGACAGAAGTGGTACTCTGAGAGCATAAATGCATACCTTTCTGGTCTCACTGAGGGAGGTATCCTCTACTGCAGGGAACACCTTATTATACAGGAAGTTGGTTGTAGAATAAAGAAACAAGGCATCAAAACATCACATGTGCATCCAGGTCCTGACTCTCTCTCTTACCATCTGTGTTATCCTAGTCAAGTTATAGTCTTTATCTGATTTTCAATCGTGCCATCTATAATGTGGGATTATAATTATATTTAGTTTATAACATTAGGGAGCAAATAAAAGAAAGTGAGGATGTACTATATATCAAGCACCATATAAATGCTAAAAATTGTTCCCACTAGATTGGACCTATTTAAGAAAGAGAATGTACGTTTTTCCCCTTCTAAATATAATTGGGCATTTTTATGTAGGCATTTCATATCAGTTACTATCAGGGTCTTAGAACTGAAGGAAGAAAAATTGGAATCTTCCTAATTTCCATGTGAATACCTTGGCTATTCAGTTCTTCTTTCCTGGGCTCTCTAGAGAGCCAGGTCAGAGAGGGTGGCAAAGTGAGTAGGGCATGTAGGCTAATGACATGTAGGCTTAGTGTCTCAGGTATGCAAAAATTCAAGAACTATGATACAGTTCAAGGTCTGAAAAACTAATTTTGGCTCAAACCACAACTCAGCCCAATTTATATAGTGTTACTATATTATGCATTTATTGTGTGATGTGAGCATATTTTAATATGTTGATGTTATGTCTATTATGCGCCTAGGATCTTAGATCTCAAAAGGGCCTGGTGGAGATGGTAAGGAAAGACTTGTTCACGAGGGTGAAACCAGCATTTGGGAGTTAAGTTAGCAAGGAGAACAGGAGAAAATGTTCAGCTGGACCAATAATCCCAGATGGTGTGCATGTGTGTGTATGTGTGTGTGGTGAAGGATGAAGTGAGCAGGCATCTCTCAGCAGTAACCGGGGAATATTTATTTGTTTGTTTGTATTTTATTTTGAATTTTAAATTCAAGTTAGTTAATATACAGTATAGTATTGGTTTCAGGAGTAAAACCCAGTGATTCATCACTTACATATAACACCCAGTGCTCATCCCAACAAGTGCCCTCCTTCATGCCCATCACCCATTTAGCCCATCCCCCCAAGCAACGCCCCTCCAGCAACCCTCAGTTTATTCTCTGTATTTAAGAGTCTCTTAGGGTTTGCCTCCCACTCTGTTTTTGTCTTATTTTTCCTTAACTTGGGAACATTTAAAAAATTCATATAATTCTGTCTCTTATTCTAGAACATAAGGTAAGGCGTGTGAAGTGACGTTTCAGGCTGTGACAATTTTTCCTCCTCAGTGTATCCTCATTTCCAGCAAAGGTGATAGCACATATTGGGCACTCAGTAAATACTAAACAAATAAGTTAATGAGTGGTCTAAATCAAGGAGTGCCCAGTGGTGCCAGAGCAGGCAGGGGAGAATGATGTCAGAGTGTCCTGAAGCAGGCATTATGCAGTGACTGTCTTGGATTTCACCCTGATTGAGATGAGGCAGCAGGAGAAATTGAGTTTTTGAAGGAGTTCCTAAGTAACAAGAACAACATCATGGGGCACCTGGCTGGCTCAGTCTGTTGAGCGTCTGACTTCAGTTCAGGTCATGATCTCATTGTTTGTGAGTTCAAGCTCCCCATCGGACTCACTGCTGTCAGCACAGAGCCTGCTTTGGATCCTCTGTCCTTTTCTCTCTCTGCACCTCCCCCTGCTCATGCTCCGTCTCTCAAAAATAAAAATAAACATTTAAAATAATAATAACATCATCAACAACGATATTATAAGTTTATTGTTTGCCAGATGTTACAGCAGAACATTTCATTACATTCCTTATTACATTTCATTATCATATTAGCTTTGTAATGTAGGCACTATTACCATAGCCATTTTATGGGAAAAAAAACTTAAGTTAGTTGCCTAAGGTCACAGCATTTGACAGAACTGAGACTTAAACTCAGGTTGGTGAGACTTCAGAACTGAGAGCTCTTACCACCTACAATGTAGGAACCGTCAAGGGATCCAGCAAGAGGAAAACAGCCCCAACCAGAGACAGCTCAGATGGAATCCTGGTTATTAAGGCAGAGAACTGATCTGAAGACTGGTAACAGAAATCCCTTTCCTTGAACAGGAGGTTAAGGTGGAGATGAAGTTATAGGAGCAAGAAAGGAGCTGGGTTCTTGAACTGGGACACTGGACCCAGGTTGTGCTTGGTTCCAAAGCTCAGACTGGTGGTCCTAGTTAGAGAACAGAGCTACTGGTCACCAGTTATAAAGAAAGAGGAGCACTGGATCTTACAGTCAGCACACACATGCTCATTCAAGTTGTGAACATTCTCCACCATAATTGAATCTGTCTTTTCCAGGTCTAGTCCCCTCTCTCTCTCCTTACAGTTGTCTTTAAGAAAAAAATTTTTTTTAGTGTTTATTTATTTTTGAGAGAGAGAGAGAAAGGGGCAGAGAGAGAGGGAGACACAGAATCTGAAACAGGCTCCAGGCTCCTACCTGTCAGCACAGAGCCCGACTCGGGGCTCGAGCTTGTAAACTGTGAGATCATGACTTCAGTTGAAGTTGGATGGTTAAGTGACTGAGTCACCCAGGTGCCCCATACAGAGGAGTCTTTAAAGCCAGATCAGTGGTTCTCAGCTGTAACTGCTCATTAGAAACACCTGAGGAGCTCATGAACCTATCCATGTGTGGGCTTTACGTCACACCAATAAAGTCATTCCCTGGAGATGAAGTCTGGCATTACCATTTCTTAGAAGTTCCCACAGTCGATTTTAATGTGCAACCAAGGCTGAGACCCAGTGATGTAGATCAACATTTTTGGTTAACTATTATTAATGTAAATTGGCTTATAGTTCTTAGATGGCATGTGGGCATGTTATTTGCACATTTCTTTATACTTTTAAATATTTTTGAATTATAAAGATATAGTCATAACAGGAAATTTGTAAAATGTAAAAATATAAGAAAACTGGAATAACCAATGATAATTAACATTCATTTTAATAACATGTACTAAATTGAATTTTAAATTCAATTTAATAGAAGGAAAACAAGTGAAATGCAAGATTTGCTGAACTGCAAATAGATGTTTCTTCAAAAGAAAAGATACTTATCATTTCCTGACAATGTAATAGAAACCTGAAAGACTCAGAGTACAATAGCTAAAGGTGCTAGCTAAAAGCTTTTTGGAATGCAAAGAAGAGTGTCCAAGAAGGCAAAAGAAAATTTCCAGAGATAAAAAATGAGAAGAGAGGTGAAAGACGTGTTTACAGGCTAGTGTTAATTCTAAGGTTGGGTGGAAATGACCCAACTGCTAATGGAGAAATGGTGCTAGGTCTGTGCAAGAGGGAGTTTTGGAACGGAGACCCCTAATAAAGAAAGGTACATGAAAGCCTTTAGCCTCGGTGAAAAGGTAAGTTAGGAAGAAAAAAATAAAAGTAAGTTGTCTAAACTTGCTTGGGGTCAAGGTAGAAGAAAGTTCTTTTCTGAGAATTTGTATCTCTGACCCAATGTATTGAACACACTTTATGTGCCTTCTCAAATTTGGTTGGCCTTTCACATCTTTGGAGCCCTCAGCTGCTTCATCATGGAGACCCCCAGCTGTTGTTTCTGTTGAATTAGCTGCAGTTGCCACCATCTTATCTGTTAGCATCTGTAATGGTTTCTATGTTTTCTAGGGGAGCTGCAGCAGTTCTGGAGATGAGGTCAAACCCAAGTGCACTCAAGGAGACACTCTGGCTCCTCCAACCACTCATGGATTCAAATAAAGCACCTGGATGCATTGCTAGGGAAATTCAAGTTAAAAATGATCATAATTTGACTATTGGTTTGGCAATAACTCTGGCAAACCTGGTAAAGGCAAAGAACAAATCCCTTATAAGAAGAGCCCATAGCCCAAATTTTGTAGGGTTCCCATAGATAAACCTATTTATGATAAGACATAAATTCACAATTCAAAAATAACAGGCAACACACACACACACACACACGTAAGTAAGCCAACAAAAAGCATGAATAATGAGGAAGAAAATGAAAAAGAAAACCCAGCTGATATATCCTTCAAGAGCTCCACATGAGAATATCAAATGGTAAATATAAAATAAAAATTTGAGTCCCACCGCCAGAAGCATATTCTAAGGGAAGAGTTCAAATACAGATAGTTTATAGAGTAGATGGTCCCAGAATATACCAGTAGGATATTGAGAAAATAGATAGAAAAGGGAAAAAAGTCAGTAGACAAAGTTACTAAACCAGTTTCTATTTCAGGCAACTGGATCCCACTTTCCCCTGTGAACTCTGCTAAAAAGGATAGAACATACCTCAGTGTTATCCCAAATGAGAGACAAGGAAGCTGATTTAGACATTGACTTCTCATCCATCATTGGATGAAGGATGCTTCTGGGAACATTAACTCTTCCAGCCTTTGGATTTGCCTTGTGTATGGGTTGAGTATGCTCCTGGGGTCAGGAAAAATTAATCAGGCAGAGAGCTGAAGGCATCCAGTAATAGACTTTGGCTTATAGAGGTGAATGAAAAGGGTTATGAGCAGGGATATCAGAATTTGACTGCTCAGACTGTTTAAAGAAATAAGGGCTGCAATAAAAATATTTTTAAAAATCATGGTACTATTAGTAAAATAAATGATCAGCAAGATTTTAAAGTAAACTGAACAGAACTTTGGGGGAAAAAATCCAGATATCAAAGTCTGAGTGGATGAGTAACATAAAGTAGAGATGGCTAAAAAGAGATTTAGTGAAATCAAATAAATATAAAAATATTATACAAAATGCAATGCAAAGCAACTAAATGATAGAAAATATAAAAATATAAAAGAGGTTAAGAAATATTAAGTTGAGGGTGAAAAGGTTTAAAATATACTTAAATAGAATCTAAAATAAATGAATAGAGAAAATGGATTAGAGGAAATATTCAAAAAGATAATAGCTGAGAATTTTCCAGAATTATTAAAAGATATAAAACTTCAGAGCTGAGAATCCTCCAAAAATCTTGAACATATTCCAGAAAATGTAGAACACTGGAGACAAACAGCAGACATTACAAGTAATTTGAGAGGGAAAAAAAACCCCCAAAACTAGAGCGGATTTCTCAAGAATGATAAAGGACAGAAGTATACTGCCTTTAAAATGTTTGAGGAACTTACTATTGACCTAAATTGAATTTCCCACTAAATTATTATTCCAAAAAAAAAAAAAAAGAATAAAATCAAGATGTCTTTAGACAACCAAAAATGAGAGCTTTCCACCAGCAGAGTTTATCATACCTCACCAAAGTCATTCCCGAAAGACTTCAAGAAGATGAGGACACCAGAAGGAAGGGTTCTTAGATCAGAGGTTAAGAAACTAGTGCTTACAGGCCAAATCTGGCCCGCAGCCTGAATTTATAAGGCCAGAGAGGTAAGAATGTTGTTTTTTTTTTAAAGACTTTATAAGTTTTAGGTTTACAGAAAAACTGAGTGATAATACAGAGTTCCCATATATACTCTTCCCCACCTTCACACTAGTTCCCTCTATTATTTACATCTTGCATTAGTTAAGTTACATTTGTTAAGACTGACAAACCAAACTTGATACATGATGTACACACACATATATAAACACACATACACATAAAAGTATGAGTGTATGTACACATACACATGAGTTGGCACACACATATGCACGCATATACATAAGTGTATACCCATATGTATACAAATGCACACACATATTACATTGGTAGGTCTTTTTGGAAAATTGACCCCTTTATCATTATATTTATTATGTCCCTGCTTATGCTTGGTATAGTGGTTTCTTTTGACGGCGGAGCTTTGCTATGAAGAGCAGAATGCTCTGAGTATATTTCAAAATGGTGACTTTTACCTTCTGCCTTCCGTAAACAGGAGGGGATTTTTCTCTTATCTGGGCTACTGGAAGTAGAACTCATAGAAGTGTAGGGGGCCTCCCTAAGACTGGGCTTCTAGGAGTTTTAACTCCTGAGCTAGTCCACACTCAGCTTTCAGTAACTTAAAATTTTTTTTTCTTAATGTTTATTTATTTTTGACAGAGAGAGAGACAGAGCATGAGCAGGGGAGGGGCAAAGAGAGAGGGAGACACAGAATCCAAAGCAGGCTCCAGGCTCTGAGCTGTCAGCACAGAGCCCCACGCGGGGCTCAAACTTCCAGACCATGAGATCATGATTTGAGCTGAAGTCAGATGCTCAACCGACTGAGCCACCCAGGTGCCCCAGCCTTCAGCAACTTAAAATTACCACTTCTGTTCCCAGCAGTTATTTGCTCCAGCTCCTGATAAGTTGTATAGCATTGTATGAAGCCACTAACATATGGGATTTATTACAAAAGCTAGTTTTACCCTACATAGTACATACGTATTTTTCAAGCTATTGGTAGATGGAAAATGAAAGTAAAATGCATCTTCAATTCAAAAGCAAGCCGGAAAGGAGAAAAGAAAAAGAAGAAAAGAAAAAGCAGGATAAATATAAAGTTGTAGAACTCAAAATGTATTAGTAATCACAATAAATGTCAATAGAGTAAACATGCAAGCCAAACTACAAATATTCTCAAATTTGGCGGAATAACAAAACACACCTTAAATGGTTATCCCATAAAAGTGGAAAGTTAAAGGATAAATATAGTAGGCAAATACTTAACAAAATAATTTGGTAATATGGCTATGTAAATATGTAAATATAGCTATGTAAGTTTATCTCTCCTTGTTAGACAAAATTGACTTCAAAGTAAAAATGTTTTTTGGAGTAAAAAATATTTAATTTAATTAAATATTATAATATTTACTGATAGAAGGTTCAATTCTCATAGATTAAAAAAATCTAAATTTACAAGCACCTAAAAGCATAACCTTTATATATGAATATACATTTATATATGTAATATACTTTTTCATATATATATAACAAAAGCCATAAAACTGTAAAGTAAAATTAATAGATTAATATGCATAATAGGCAGTTTTTAACTCATGCATAGTACTTAATAGAGAATGCAGACAAAACACTAGTAAGGATATGGAGGGTTTGAACAACAAAATTAGCAAGTCTGATGTACTGGGCACATATGCAGCTCTATATCCAACAGTTAGAGAATGTATCATAGAACTTTTCTTAGAACTGACCACATTCTACATTATTAAGCAGCTATTAAAAAAATAAAAGTCAAATAATTGTTGTTAAACAGGTGATTTTTTTCTGTTAAAATGTATCTAATTTAGAAATCACTAAAAATGCTGATTTAAAAATTGATTTGGAAATTATAATAAAAGACACTTCCAAATAATCTTTGGTTCTAAATACAAATAACAGTGGACATTAGACAATATTTAGCACTGACAATTGATGAAAATATTACATTCTAAAATTTAAGGGATGTAGGTAAAGCAATACTTAAAATAATTTTTTAACATCCTATTATTTGAAAGTTGATAATCTAAGTTTCAAATTAAAGGAGTTATAAAAAGGATAGCATGGGGCGCCTGGGTGGCGCAGTCGGTTAAGCGTCCGACTTCAGCCAGGTCACGATCTCGCGGTCCGTGGGTTCGAGCCCCGCGTCAGGCTCTGGGCTGATGGCTCAGAGCCTGGAGCCTGTTTCTGATTCTGTGTCTCCCTCTCTCTCTGCCCCTCCCCCGTTCATGCTCTGTCTCTCTCTGTCCCAAAAATAAATAAAAAACGTTGAAAAAAAAAAAAAAAAAAGGATAGCAGAATAAACTTACAGTAAATTTAAATAATGAAACTAATGATACGAGGAGAAATTAATTAAATAGGAAAAAAAAGATAAAATAAAGAGGATTCACAAAGCCACTCACTTGTTGAAAAGTCTAATAAAATAGACACCCTATGGCAAGACTGAGCAAGAAACGAGAGAGACAGAGACAGAGACAGAGAGAATCCATTAAAAAAGAACATTAGCAGTGAAAAGAGTAGTGTCATAACCCCAGAAACATAAGTTTTTTTTTTAAGAAGATTTATATGCAATTTTAAGTCATTAAATTTGAAAACTTAAGACAAATGTTCATTTTTCTAGAGAAATATAACTAGCCAATAGTAATTCAAGAAGAAATTTAAAACCTGACTAATCCTTAATTGTGAAAAAAAAAATGAATTGATGATTAAAATCTAAGTCTCACCTTCCCCATGCCCATCAACTGGCTATCTGAGCCAGTAAAATAGGACAAAATTCTAATAAAAATCTCAGATGATTTTTTTTTCTTTTTTTGTTTTACCTCTATGGAACTTGACAAGATGATTATAAAATATATGGAAGTGCAAAGGACTAAAGTAGCCAAGACAACTTTGAAGAAGTACAATATAAGGAGACCTCCTTACCATATACAAATATTTTACAAACTATAAACAATATAAAGCTATGAACAATGAAAGCACTGTGCATTGTTCTAGGAAAGATTAATAGACCAATGGAACTGAACAGAGACTTGAAATAGATCAATGCACAGATGGAACCCTGATATTTAGCAGAGGGTGCACTGTCTACCAGTGAAGGATGGGTTATTGATTAAAGAGTATTCAGACCTTTGGTTATCAATATAAGGAAAAAAATTGAGAAGCTCTGTCTCTAACCAAACACCAAAAGTAATTCTGTGTGGATTAAAGATCTAATTATGATAGCAATAGTTGAGAATGTTTTGGAGGAATTCTAAGAGACTATATTTATGACTTCAGAATAAAAGGTGTAAATTTAGTCCATTTTTTTATTTGGTAATTTGAACTCAAACATTACGATTGTCTAATAATTTTTATTAATGTAATAATTTTGTTTAGTTTTTTCCTGAACTGGTTTTTCTATGTTATGTATACAGAGCCTTCGTGGATCACATTTATTCTTCCCTTGGGTAAAATACTATTGTTCAAAGAATCAATAACATTTCATAGCCCAAGCCAAATAATTTTAAAACTGAATTTAAATATGTGGAATTCTTCAAACTTCAGATATTATATATTTTTTTCTCTAGGGGAAAATGAACATTCAGCTAATAGGGTGAAAGGGGTTGTAGCATTTAGTTTTAACTTTTTTTTAATGTTATGTTTATTTTTGAGAGAGAGAGAGACAGAGCACAAGCAGGGGAGGGGCAAAGAGAGGAGCAGACACAGAATCTGAAGCAGGCTCCAGGCTCTGAGCTGTCAGCACAGAGCTCAATGCAGGGCTTGTACTTGTGAACTGCGAGATCATGACCTGAGCTGAAGTAGAACGCTCAATTGACTGAGCCACTGACATGCCCCTAGTTTTAACTTTCAAAAGAATAATTAAATTTGTGTTTTAAATGAGATTATTTAAAAAAAAATAAAACTCATTGAATAAATCATAAAAATGATGAATTAAAATATATTCACATCAAATTCTAGATTTGGGATAAAATATTACACATTTATAGTAATGTACATTACTCTTAATCCTCTTTATGTAGGACCTCATTATAAATACAAAACTGAAGACTGGCAAATAATGTTTGTTATACATACTTTTGATAACAAAAACATGGTGATTGTATATTTTAAATGTTTCAATGACAAATCAGACTATAATATGATTTGAAAGTCAAACCTATTTATATATATATATAAATATATACATATATATTTATATATATATAAACATATACATATATATTTATATATATATATAAACTATATATAATAGGTTTTACAAACATGGGATTTTCTGTTCATTTGACTGCATACAGGAGGCAGGTATAAATACTTTGTACATTTGAAGAGAGAAGAGTAAAATAAGGGTGTAATTCATAACTGTATTCCTTTCCTTATATTTGTTATTTTATTTAGAGAAAGAGTGTAAGTGTGTGTGTGTGTGTGTAAGCGAAGGAGGGGCAGAGAGAGGAGAGAGAGAATCTTACCTAGGCTCCATGCCCAGTGCAGAACCTGACTTGGGGCCTGATCCCAAGACCCTGGGATCATGACCTAACCCCAAATCAAGAGTGGGACGCTCAACTAACTGAGCCACCCAGGTTCTCCTTTTCTCTTATATTTTGAATAACAAAGCAATTTCATTAATGTACTTATTTGGAGGCAGCTTTAAATATTCTAATTTTAAAATGCAAAAACTATAAATCTTTTCATAGACTAATAAGATACATCACCATATTTTCATTAATATTTTTGTGTGGCTGTCTTAGGAACACTATTCCCTTAAAATACCTGCAGGATATTGGCTACATAAAGAAAGGCAAGCAACTTTAAGTGTTATTTTTTCATGCTGGAATAGAAACTGTTTGTAGCATGCAACACCATAGTTTTTCTTTTTTGAATAATATGTGTGCTTCTGAGTGACCCTTACTAACATATGCAAGGAATTTGAATGAAAGATGGGAATAGATGATATATTCAGTGCACTGACTTTGCATGGTAACACTTATCACTGCAATTCAAGCCTTGGCTCCATCGTGCAATACAGAGACACAAAATACTATTTTTCTTTTCCTTCCTCCCTCCCTCCCTCCCTCCCTCCCTCCCTCCCTCCCTCCCTTCCTCCCTTCCTCCCTTCCTTCCTTCCTTCCTTCCTTCCTTTCTTTCTTTTTTTTGCCTGGAAGGCTTTATTGTGATGTTAACTTTTTCACTGATTCAAAGGTGAAAATAATCTAAAGTAACTTTCGAGATCTCCGGTCTACATAGAATGATGCCATGTATAGAATAGTGCCTTGAAACCATTTTGCAGATTATTTTTTATTGTCTTCCTGGCATCTATTTTACCCCTCTCCCACTTGGGTTGTTTGTTTTTTATAACCAAGAGTATTTTTATATTTGGGGAGGAAGTTTGCTCCCTCCATTTTCTCAGCCTTGAATTTTGGGTCAGACTGATTGCCTGCTCTGCTTTGGAGATGGATCTTTGCTGTCTAAAACCCCATCGGGGAGACTACTGCAACCTTGTCACAGTGATTGTATCAGAGAAGGACATGAGTTCCAATTCAGATCAGTGAAAGGACCTGATTCCCAGGACATATACAGCAGCTACTGTAAGAGACTCCAACTTTCCTGAGTGTTTTCTTTTGAGGATATGACATCTGGAATTGATGCAAACATTTTGGTGAAATTACCAGAAGAATTAGGAACTCCCAGATGGCTACCAGGGCAGCGTGGGGAAATAGCAAACAGAGAAGCAGAATAGAGAGGGTATGAGAAAGAAGGTCCTGGAAGATCTCATCTGAGGTGTAAGATCAAGACTCATTTTGACTTTGCTGTTACATAAGTCAATATCCCCTTTATTGTTCAAGTTATTTTGAATTTAGAGCTTTGTTTTTTGGTCACATGTTACTGAAACATTTTTTTGGTCACATGTTACTGAAACATTTCTATCACAAATTCTACATGGGTATTTTGATTTGGAGACTAAATGGAGACAAATATCTTAATTCTATTCAAAGATTCTTTGTTTTCAAGGAACAGAAAGATACAAATTAGAGAATGGGAATTATTGGAAAGATTTGTGGAGATGGAACCCAACAGCTAGGAAAAAGAAAATCTTTTCACCTTACTTAAAGGTACCTCAAGTCTCTCTTTTTATGATATTAATGTGATGAATTACATTAATTGATTTTGATTTTAAAACTTTTCATTCTTAGGATATATCCTACTTGGTTACAGTGTATAATTCTTTTTATTTATTGCTGTATATAGTTTGCTAGTACAGTAAAACCTTGGTTTGCAAGCATAATTCATTCTGTAAACATGTTTGTAATCTAAAGCACTTGTATATCAAAGCCAATTTCCCCATAAGAAATAAGAGAAACTCAGATTACAATACTGAGTTTATTTTATATTATAGGATAATATAAAATAATAAAGAAAATACAAAATATAAAGAAAAATAAACAAATTAACCTGCACTTACCTTTGAAAACCTTCGTGGCTGGTGTGAGGAGACAAGAGACAGGAGGGTTATTGTGTACGATGATTTTCACTGTCACTAACAGATGTTGACTACAGTACAGTATTTATATACTCTTGTCATATACTGTACTTAATGTAACTGTCAATAGGCAGCACAGGAAAGGGTCTACATCTGTAGGCAGCCTAACCTAGAATGAAGCAAAGCATTCCTAAGCTTACTCTTATATGGGAAAGCAGGGGACTGTCCATAGGCGCTTTGAAGTGACAAAAAATACACTAGTGCCAGTTGTGGGCACCTTCCAACATTTTGAAAAATCACTGATTTCTGCCAAACACTGCAGCCTGAGACCAAGGATCTGAGCATGGGAGATGAGTATTACCCCCAATGAGAGGGAGAGAGAGAAGGGTGGGGGGGGAACCACTGGCTCAGATGCGATTACGTGACGTTCAGTGTCATGTACTACTTATATTGCAAGACATCTCTCATTTATCAAGTTAAAATTTATTAGAAATGTTTGCTCATCTTGTGGAACACTCACAGAACAAGTTACTCACAATCTAAGGTTTTACTGAATTTTGTTGAGGATTTTGCATCTATATTAATAGAGGATGTTGATTTTGTTTTCTTTCTCCCTCCTTCTCTTCTTTCCTTTCTTCTTTTCTTTTTTAAGAAGCTAAATAATTTAATTTTATAGTTCATTCAGGGATTACTACTGATCATAAGGGTACTTTAGATTATAACAGCTGAGAGAGAAATAAGGAAGAAAGAAAGCAGTTTATATTTTTAATGCAGAAAAATAATTGTTAGAGATGTTTTATAAAATTTAACAAACAAGGTCTAGCCAAATTTACTGTTCAGTGGATTTTTTTTCTGTTTTCAAGGGATGAAGAGAGAGATTCAATGTATATATTATTGGTTACTGCTTGAAAAAAATCATGAGATAGAAGCATAAATATAATATAAAAGATAATATTTTAAAATTGTATTATAGGAATATTAGCTATAATAAGTGGGAAAGATATATTAAAACCAGTAGTGTGTTACACTGGTCCAGAAAGAACTCATAAGGCAGACAAAAACTAATATTAGTTAAGGAAAATGGTCTGTTTTTAGGAAGTGCATCCAGAGAGATGTTACCTCAAAGAAATGCCAACGGTAACTGTGTGGTCCCCTGTTGTTACTCAGTGAAGTATCAAGGGTAGAGTGACTGGGTTAACAGCTCAAGCTTTCTTCAAAGATTTGTAGTATTGCATCAGTACAGTCCAAGTCTTGGGAGCCATGAAACCTTCAGGAGGTTTCTGGCCTTCCCTGGCAAGTTTGCCCATTCAAGCTCCTGAAATAAATTCAAAGTCTTCATGGTGTTCAGGGTCATAGTAGTCCAAACACTTCTTTTTCTTGTTGTAGGCTGCAACTCAGAAGGGAACTCTTTCCAAGGTCATTAGGGCAGGAGTCATTGTCAGCACTTTGGTGCTATGAGTTGTCTCATAAAGATTCTTCCCTGTTTCTGAATGAGATATGTCAGCAGGTTCTTGTCCAACAATGTTAAACTTGTCTCCTGCAACCATCCATGCTCTGCAATGCCACTGGATTCCAGGTGGCTCAGGACACATCGTGGGAGGTGGGAAGATGGCCACTACTGTTGTTTCAGGATATGGAACTCCTTCCTCCAGCACTGAATGATGCTGCTTCATACACATCAAAGGAGCATCATTGTCCTTTGTCCAGGCACCAAGAGGGTGAAGTAGAAGGACAGAGTGCCTGTAGCCACTCTCTGGAAGTTGCTTGTAGGTATCCTGCATTAATAAAGCATGTCCATTGCATGAAGTTAGATTCAACCTAGCAGACACTGGGTTGCATAATTGAAATGCAATGACAGCATCAGCATTCAAAAAATTTAACATCTACTATAGCCCAATAGGAGTAAAACTATGTTAATCAAGACCATCGTCCCAATAAAGTCAGTTCAAGACCTGACAATCTCCAATCAACCAATCTCCTTGTTCCATAACCATCTTGATGTAGGGGTGGTTCTCCTATGTTGTTCCTCACTGTCTGGCACCACAGTCTTCCTTCCTGTGCTTAAGAAACTCTGGGTTGTGAAGAATAGTCATACAGCAGCCCTCCTATGTCAGAGCAAATGCAGACCAATCATCCAGCTTCTCTTTATCTTCATGACTTAGTTGTCAGAACTATAGGCACTGACAAGTTAATGATACCCCCCATCCATTTAAATGAAGGCACTGAAAGGACTCTCTCTCTCTCTCTCTCTCTCTCTCTCTCTCTCTCTCTCGGAGGCATTCAGTAGGGTTGCCCAACCTTCTGCTAAAACCGGCACCCACTACATATCCATTTAATTAATTTTCAATACTGGTAATATTTCCACACATGTTTTTGCCAAATTAAGTTTATTGTCTGGCGTATACAGTTCTTTTACTTAGTGGCATCCACAGGTACAATATCCTGTTCCTGTAGAAGTTCCACAACTTGTTGGACACAGTCATTTATATCACAGGAGTCTGTTTTCAGCATCAATTAAGGGGCCTCTGTTTTTTTTATATTCAGAATTAATTCCAGTGAAGCCTTTAATTTCCCCAGCCCCGTGCTTTTTTGTAGAATCCTTTGACATTTCTGCGTAACAAACACACACAGGAGCATGAACAAACATTTCAAAAAAAAAAAAAGGGTAAACCCTCATGAATTTGCCTTGCATTGTTGCATCCTTGAGTACTAGGCTATAGAAAACTTGTGACGCACAGTAAGCTAGCATCTGCAGTTCACCAACTTCTGTAGTGCATCGAACATTCTCTTCTCTGTCTTTGGACTAAAGCCAAGACTTCTAGTGAGAGCTTAGCGAGCGTTATCACCATAAGTGTCGCCACAGCATGGAATGCAACGGCAAACCAAATACTCCTCCGAAGCCATGTTCACCGTGGTCTTCCCGGCTCCACATAAGCCCGTCAGCCAAACTGCACAAGCATGGAAGGCACCTGTGGTCTCTCTCACCTGACCTCTCTTGTTCCTACGGACGTGGTGAGCTTGATCGGTGACATTAGTTGTTCTCTGAAACCCCATAATCACTCAGACATTCTTACACAGGGTCCCTGGCCCTGCAAGGCTGCAGAGAGCAGAGGAGCAGGGCGGGCAAGAAGGTGAGGAAGGGCGGGGCGAGAAGGCGGGGTGAGGTGGGGTCAGAAGGCGGGGCAGGGCAGGGCGAGAAGGCGGGGTCTCGTCGGATCTGGCGAGCCTGCGCAGAGGAAAGAAGACGTGCCCCCTCGGGGCTTCGATTGAGCAGCCAGTTTCCTCCTTGTGGTGCCTCGTTCACGGATAAAAAAGTATGTGTGCTGGTTTCGTTTTCTTGTGACATCGTTGGTTTTATATATCTGGACTTACAGAATGAGTTGGAAAATGTTGACTTCTGGGAAAAGTTTGTGAGGGATTGGTGTTAATTCATATTTAAATGTTTGCCAAAATTCGTCAGTGAAGTAGTCTGGTTCTGGACTTGGCTTTGTGGGAAGTTTTGAAATTACAATTACAAATTAGAGATCTTGAATTTTGTTTCGTTTTGAGTGAGTTTCAGTAATTGTTTCTAGGAATTTGCCCATTTCCTTTAAATTATCTAATTTATTTGCATACAATTATACTGTGGTACTTTTTATTTCTGTAAGTTTAGTAGTGGTACCATTTTTTAATCACTCATTTAAAGGTAATCATTATCATGCCTCATAGGGTAAACACTTCAAACTTGTCTTCTTAAACATTATGGTTTAAGGTTAAATGTTCTCTGAATTTCAAACAAATGGAATCATATAGAATATATTCTTGTCTGGCTTGCCCACTTTTATGTTCGTAAAATTCATCCCTGAAACTGTGGTTTCTTCATTTCATTGATGTATACTATTCCATCGAGTGACTATACCACAATTTATTTAGGTACATTTGGTTATTTTCAGTTTTTGGAATATTATAAAAAATCACTGCCGTTAATGTTCTTGAACATGTGTTGTTGCACACAAGCATGCAGTTATGTTGGGTTACACATAGGAATCATCTGCCAGGACATAGGGTTTGTGTCTGCTCAGATTTAGTTGATAAAGCCAAAGAATTTTCAATGTGGTTATTGTATCAGCTGAGACTCCCATTAGCAGTATTTTCCATCAAACTGTCTCCTTGCCAAAACTTTGTATTGTTATTAAACAAAAAAAGCTTTAGACTTGCTAGTTTGGGTACAGTGTTACCACATTATGGTTTTAATTTGCATTTATCAGAGCAAAGTTGAGCTTCTTTTTGTATTATTTGTCATTTAGGTTGCCTCTTATGAAAAGTGCCTGTTAGTTCTCCTGCCTATTTTTCCATTGGGTTATCTATTTTTTCTTTAGATTTGTAGGAGTTTTAACATATTCAGATAAGAGTCCTTCATTGGCTATATGTTTTGAAAATGTTTTCTTCCATGGTATAAATTTTGTTTTTTCTATTTATGTTTTCTTTTGGTGAACAAAATCCTAATATTAATGTAGTTCGATATTTGATGTTTTGGTTAGTGCTTCTTGGTGACTTGGTTAAAAATATATCTCCCTATGTCTAGCTCCTGGTGATGTTATATTGTAGATGTTTAGGTCAACAGCTCACCTAGAATCAATTTTGGTGTATATGGTTTGAGTTAGGGGTCAAGTTTTATTTTTCTCCGTATGGATGTTTAATTAATGAAGCATGATTGAGAAAGCATCTTTGTTCCATTATTTAGCAATACTTCACATGTCTTAAAATCAGTTGTCCATGTACGCATAAGATTTAAATGTGATCTACAGACCTGAAGGAAAAGGGAGCAAAAGATTTAATAGAATCTGGAGATGGAGGGAGAGCTGTAGCTACAGGAAAAGGCCACAGGACAAGACTGATGGCCTTAGAGAAACAGACCCTGACAAACTGTGGCACAAAAAGGGATAAACAAAGAAAAGTTCCAAATTTTGCCTCTGCTTTCCCCATAAACCCCTGTCCATTTACAACCCAAATGAAAACAGAAGCAGAGGAGCTTGTTGGTGCAATGCATACCCGGGATATAGCCCAGGTAGGAAGGTGAAGCAAGGATATGAGGGTTATATGCAAGATACCCAGCATAACCAAGCACATTTGCCTCTCAGCATCCTCTTGTCATTTGTCTAGGTGAAAGATTTGTTTCCTCATTGCAGGGGAAACCCAAACTACCCCAAGATAATATCTGATTGTGGAGTATGTTAATTCAGTCAAAATCATATCTGGAAAGTTTAGCTACCACTGTTTTTCTTTATATAAGAAAATGGGAACAGAGGTGGAAACAGTGTAAGGGAAACAATTAACTAACTTAAACCATAGCTGCTATAGACTCTACTTCTGTAGCTGAACATGAAGCTGAAGTTGATAGTGATAGCTGCCTTCTTTCACAATGCATTTTATGTTCCTATTATTATCCATGGCAGCTGGATAGTGTTCTTTACCTGGTGGGGTAACCCAAACCTCCATTCCTGTACGATCTGAGTCCTTGATCCTATTTTTATTGGATTGTCATAGTTTGCCATAGTTCAGAATTACTGAGTTCAGCGAATGCTAAGATGCCCTAGTGAATTTTCTGCCTCCAGTAATAGTTTGTACCTACTGGGTGGCAGCAACCCAGTTTCCACTTGTAATCATGATCTGTCATCGTGGACTATGCAGTGATACCCTTTTTGTCTGTTTGTTACATGGCACAAGGGTCCACAAATTTCAGAAGACAGTATCAGCTTTTAGCTGAACAGGACTGTGACTACGTATCTTGGTAGATACACAGGTCCAAGTATTAGATACCAGCGTTCCTCTGTTGGACACAAACATTCCCAAAAAACAAATTTGAAGGGAAGAAAAACTTCCTCTGGTAGTTTATTGGTATATAATACCGAGAGGGTCCATTCTCACCTATATAATCTGATCCCTGTATATTTTAATTCTGGCCATAGGGCAGAAGTGCTAAGTATTGGCTGCTGGCTTAAGAATATACTTAGTCCTTTATGCCAGGACCCCACCCTCTCATGGTGTTAACTAGCTAACTCCATAACCATACCAAAAGCCATCTTACTATCCTGTTTAGCCACCTGCTTTCTCAGTGATGGGACAGTATGGTAAGGCTAGTGAATTATGTGGGCGTAAGTCCATTGCCACACATCTTTTGCTGTAATATGTGTCACCCATTGTAAAGTTATATTGTGTTGAATGCCATGGCTGTAGACAAGGTATTTGGAAGGATGGTACTGACAAAAATGCTGTGGATGGTAAAGGCATTTCTGTATCTGAAATATATGTTTATGTCTCTGAGGACAAATCACTTTCTGTTCTGTGGTAGAAATGTTTATTGCAATCAACTGCCACCAGGAAGTAGACCAGTCTCCTGGGGAATGGTGTTATATCAACCTGCTTGTGGCAGATTGGCCACTTGGTGTGGTGGTAAAGACCAGCCTTTATGAGGGGAAATTCATGTTATTGAACACATGAATAGCCTTCCACCCTGCCCCTCACAAATAATCTAGACATAGTTCATTTGAGCAAGCACTGGCATGGCTGGAAAAAGAGGCTGACTGATAGCCACTGGAAAGGACACCTTGTCCACCTGATTATTGAAACATTCTCCACAGTGGATTTATTCTGGTGGGAAAAAATATTTTCACACTTTGTGCTCTTTCTAAGATGTTCTGTACAAACCTCTCTCATAAACCATCACTCATACAATTTTATTCTTTCCATGTCCCTAACTATTTAGGCGATCTGTTAGCCACTGCTCATGAATCAGTATAGACTTGCACCTAAGGCTGTCTTTCCTTCCATGCAAAATGGACAGTCAGAAGCACTACCTCAATTTCTGCCTATAGGAAATAATTTACCCTCACTACTTACTGTCTTTCAGGGGTCCTCCTGAGTTGGACTATATTGAAGTGACTATCAACTGTAGTTTAAATAACCATTCTAAGCAGTTCTATCTGTAAACCATAGTCTTGCCTTTTCTTTCCTCATTGATTAGTCTTAAGGAAATCCTATGTGGTTCCATGTGTAGGTTGTGGCAGAGTTGGTGAAACTGTAGCAGCAAGTATCTCAGAAATTTGAGCCAATGAATGAAATTAACCAACCAATGAA
Organism: Prionailurus viverrinus; assembly: GCF_022837055.1. Lineage (NCBI taxonomy): Eukaryota > Metazoa > Chordata > Mammalia > Carnivora > Felidae > Prionailurus > Prionailurus viverrinus. The sequence goes on from NC_062568.1 coordinate 132,388,267, forward strand.
GTTAACTTGTGCCTTCCAGATATGTTTGGGCACCAAGTTGAATATATCACTTCTTTTTGCAATGTAATGCTATAGTGCACTTCTAGGTTGATGGTTTGATAAATCACATAACTTCTAATTGATAGAAATCAATTAGATCAAATCACTAGGATCCCATAGATAAAAATTCAGACAACATTAGGGCCCATAAGCTAGTCAAGAACTCTTTTTCAAAAGAACTATGGTTAGCATAAAGGCATTGCCTGCTTCCCAACTCTTAATGGTCTAAGCTGCAGTTCATCTATTGGGCTTGGTCAAAGCTGCATATGCCATCTCTGTCTTCCACAGACACTTCCAATGCCATTGAGTCCATAAGATTGCAATGCTAATGAAAAGAGCAACTTGTGCACAGAAAAAACTGGGAAGTCTAATAGGTTACCAGAAACTCAGCAAGAGTTGTACTTCATGGTGATCATTTCAATGTGCAGCAACTTGTTTTTTACTATGGAGAGGATATCCTGACAGTCCATAGACTACTGGGCCCTTAGAGTATGGTATATTCCTGAATTATTGCCGGCCTTATTTCCTCCTCTCTGGCATGCATATGTCTTACTAAGGCATCTAAAGTGCTTGCCACTTTCTGTTCGTTAGATCCAGTTAGCATAATGTCACAAATGTAATGAACCAGTGTCATGTTCCATGGGACATCAGATCAGGGGGCCTCAAGACTGTATTATGACAGCGCCGGAGTTGACATAACCCTGAGGCAAGACCATAAAAGTATACTGTTGTACCTGTGAAGGCAAACTGCTTCTGATTATCTTTGCTGAAGGGTATAAGGAAAAAAAAAGCCAGGTCAATCAGGTCAATTGCTGCATGCTAGCTGCCAGGGGCTGGGTTGATTTGCTCCATTAAAGATATCACATCTAGAAATGCACCTGTGATTGGTATCTCCACCTGATTAAGTCTGTGATGATCTACTTTCATTTTCCACGACCCATTTGGTTTGTGAACTACACATACAGCTGTAAGAAATTGGGATATTATAGGAATACTTAAAGTCTTTGATGGTTTTACTAACCTCTGTAATGACTCTGAGAATGCAAAATTGCTTTTGGTTTACTTTTCTTGACAGATATGGAGGAAACTGGGGAGTTACATGGGTTTTCATTTGTCATTTCTACCATAATAGATTTCACTCAGGGTTTCTACTCCTTCCCACTAGTACCCTGATTTCAGCACAGGACATTCAAGCACTCAATCTGTACTGCCATTCTACAATGCTTATAACCAGGCTTTGGACTTAGTTGACATCCATTCTCCCCTGAGACTACAGAAGATGAAAGACCCTTCAGAGCTATCATTAGGGCTTTATGATTTTCAGCCCCGATTCTGAATTAGAAATTCATGACTGTCATTTTTTTTCCTGGGTAATCTCTGTGAGGTCATCTGAGGCATCCAACTGATCTCATAATCATTATAATCATGGTTGATGTCATCGTAATCAACTGACAGCCATTTGCTCTCCCTATGTCTGTTCTCCTGTTGTACTTCCTCCCATGCCACTATTAAGTACTGGAAGCCACTGAAAGTGGGAGACTGTTACTACTCCTAAGCCTGAAAAGGCAATGAAAGGGAATGGTTACTAGAGCTAGAAAGGATTGTTGTGTACTGAAGGATAATTGGCAAGAACTATAGTCTTTAGCAGAGGGACACAGTCATCCACCATAATACAATAGAGGAAAAAACTAGGAAAATAAATACCCAAATTCATTCTCTCCCATTCTGTAATATCTTCTGTCCCATTGCCCAAACCAAACCAGAAGTCAGAGGATAAGGGAACCCACAAATGCAGTCCATATGGCTCAGCCTTCTGCTACCCAGAACAGAGAGGAGAAAGGTGGATGGTGCAGGCAAAGATATCTCATACATCCTAACTCTTCAGTTGGCTAACTCATCTTTTGTTTCATAGTTCACAATGTTATTTCCCCAAAGTTTTCCTAAAGCCCTAAATACAAAATTATAAAAAGCCTCAGCTGTAGCTGTCTTCACTCTTAGCACACTGTTGTTTTTCTTTATAGGACTTATTATAATATGTATTTATATATGAATTAGTTGGGTCTATAGGTTATATAATGACTCACTTTTTCATATTTCATTTTTTCGTGTTTGTGTTGCAGACTACCTGTTGCCTTATACATAGTAAATACTTATAAATGTTTGCTGAAAAAAATGAATGAAATAATTAGGCCCATGTGAATTGAAGTGTGGCTTTAACCTCCATACCTAATATTTCTTTTGGAAAATGTGTTCTCAAATATAAATAATTGATATTGCCACAAAATTTATGAAACACAGAATGCTTGCAAATCATGACCAATCTGTGTGCATAGTTTATACCCTATATCAAGTGGTGGCTAAAAATATTTTACAGCAATTTCTGTGCCCTCATTTATCTCTAGTTCTTCTAAGAATTATAATGTGTTTCACTTACCGTTGAATCTACACAAGTATTAGTATAGTGATTTCATCCTTGGAGAAATAATGAGCGTTTCTGGAGGAATGAATAAACGTTTCTGGAATTTTGAAAGACTTTACACAGCTAATTTACTTCTTGTGGGGGACCTAGAGGGAAATGAGGAATAAGAATGAAGCTAACAAACACTACAGTATGTGCCAGACAAGATGCTGGCTGCTTTACATATATTACTTGGTTAAATTTAGAACCATAACACAATAAATAGGTACTTTCATTTTACAGATTGGAAAATGGAGGCTCAGGGAAGTTAAATGTGGAAAAACATCAGAAGACTGAAAAGAGAATTTTCTTTAGGAACTCATTTTTTTTCTCTTTGAGCATTGACTCACTGAGGCATAGGCCAACTATGAGCATACATTGGTATGCCAAGTGTAGATATATTTTTCTCAATAAATATTTTTAAATTGTTATAATTTATTTAGCAGCATATGGAGAAAATTGCCTCTCTCTTGGGTGATGCTTTATTTTATCAATCAGTAAAATATATTCTTTAAGAAGGAAAGATGATTCACAAGAATCTTCTCATTAGGATCAAACTTCCAAGTCAAATAATTTAGCAGGTGTGAAATCTAGGACTTTCCTGGTAGATTTTATAAATTATTGTCATTATAGCACTTCAGCATTAATTGATACCAGTGCTGAATGTTGTTTCTCTAATGGCAGCTATCCAGTGTGTGAGGCTATATTATGGAATGATGTCAGTATCTTTTGTCTTATCAATTTCATGAGGAACTGACTTGAAATGGTTTTCTTTGGTGGTTCTGACAGATTTCAAAAAGATTAACAGTATGTTATTGTCCTGATATGTAACCGTGGGAAGCTCTATCTAGTCAGCCTTTGGCAATGTTGAGAATTTCGTATGGGTAATTTAATGGTGAAACAGCTCAATTTTTGTGATTAGTACCTGCAAAGAACATCCAGTGTAATACAATTCAATAAGGGAATTAGATACAGCAATAAAAGCGCTTTGTGCAAAATGTGACAATTAAACATTATTTTAATGGTTCAAAACATTGACAAGATGAGTTTTAGCTAGATTGTTGATTAAATGAATGAATGAATGAATGAATGAATGAATGCCAAGTCTCAGATTTTTTATGCTACAGGTTCTTGCAGAGCATTTTGAATAAAACTATGGTATCTATGTTCTTACTTTAATTCATAACAGTGTGAATTATGTGGGCAAAGTCTTATTTATTTTTCACGACTGTGGAAGCTGATGCTCAAAAAAATTGAGTGCTCTGCCCAAGGTCAACAGTTACCTACTGGCAGAGTTCAGGGCAGAGCTCTGGTCTCCTGATCATTGTTCACATTTAATTGTTTCAAATTTTGTGCTGAGCTAGGTATGTACAAACTATAAAGATGAATTGAGCATGATCTGCATTCAATATTAACAATAAACCAAACGTCTAATAAAATTAATCTGACATGCTTAAAGATATGCATAAATGTTATTGTCTTGCATAGTGATTAGGTACAGATTCTAAGACATTTGGATAAATTACAATAATTAGTATTACTTTTCCTTAGATACAATTGCTGATTGGGACACTTGGGTATTCCATCAAATGCATAATAACAGTCAAGTGACCAGATCTGCTGTCTAAGACTCCTCAGGAGACAAAGATTACAGATAGCTTCCCTTTGATAAGACAAGTGACAAGATGAAAATATCTGTAGATTGGGTACCTTTAACTTAGAAGCTACTGGAACATATAAGAGTGACGACAGGGATGGATTATGGGGGAGATTTGTAATAGAAGGGACATAAAGAAGGGCAGAGTTTGGGTAGAGAAGTTGGAGTCTGGTTGAAATGTGTGGATGCTTAGGAATTACTAGCTTTCTCATTTGAACAAGTCATGTCCTTGGGGTGAAGGCCAATTTTCAATATTCAATTCAGGCTGTTCCCCTCCAAAGGAGCTTGATTATATGGCTTCCATATTCTTATTAATCTAAGGTTTTGTGAGAACTATACTCTGGTTGCTTGTTCTTTGCTGTTTAGTATTTAGTATCCATCATTTTACCATTTTGAATTACCAAAAAACAATTACAATATGTATCAATCATTTTAGTATTTCCTTTTCCCTTTTTTTCTTTTTACACAATAAAAATGCAGTTTGATTATTATCTGTTATATAGGTTCCATGCTATGACTTTAGGAGTTCAGAGTGTGAAATAGAAGATATTAATCCAATAAAAATAGGTAAAAGGCATATTGTCATTCACTAGCAACTAACCTAAGAACTACAATGGAGCTAAGATACACATACTATGTAGATATGCGCACTATGTAGGAAACCTACTATCTCTATTTTCTATGTCAAGAAATTTATAACTTTTCCTACTAAAACATCAGCACCTGAACGCTAAGGTTCATTTTTGTGAATGTCTCTGTACAACCAATGGAACTGGTGGAATACATGAGGGAAATTACTGCTCCTTTCATTTTTCTACTTTTGCCCAGTGGTAATGTGTATATATGCCAGTGTCCTTTTGCATTTTAACAAGTGTTTGATGAAGCTGGATTCAAGTGAAGAAATGAACAATTTCAAAAAGTTTTTTTTTAAGTGCTTATTTATTTTTGAGAGAGACAGAGCATGAGTGGGGGAGGGGCAAAGAGAAGGAGACACAGAATCTGAATAAGGCTCCAGGCTCTGAGCTGTCAGCCACAGGGCTTGAAACCACGAACCACAAGATCATGATCTGAGCTGAAATCAGGTGCCTAACTGACTGAGCCACCCAGGCACCCCCCAAAAGTTATTTTTGATATTATTGAAAATATATATGTATGTGTATATATTGTATGTATAAAAATATGAAGTATATATATATTTTATGAATTCATAAATTAAAAAATAGTTATTAAATATTGTTTTTAGGTTCTTTTAAGTTTATTTATTTAATTTTGAGAAGGGGGGGCAGAGAGAGAGAAAATCCTGAGAAGACTATGCGCTGTCAGCGTGAGCCCAGTGCAGGGCTCGATCTCACGAACCCCATGAGATCATTACCTCAGCCAAAATCAAGAGTTATACACTTAACCGACTGAGCCACCCAGGCATCCCCAGTTGTAAATAAATCTTAATTCCAAAGTCTATCTTCATATTGTCTCAAGATTCAGTAGTCAGTTTTAGTATTTGTACATTTTATAAGCTGTAGGTGGTAGGACTTAGACATGACTATAAAAATAGTAATTTTATTCATAGATGTGAACTGGATCATTCACTTATCCATCATTGGATTACTCATCCTTAACATATGCATGGAAACATATTAGGTATTTAATCAGGAAAGTCAAGAATTAGATATACAAAAAAAGACATAAAGTCTTATTTTTTGAGAAATAATGACAAATTGAACATTCATTAAACATCACAGACACCTGCAAGATAATGTAAGAAGTAATAAAACATACACACACACATACACAAACCCATTAACAATAGTCATTGAATAAAGACTTATTATATTCTAGATATTTTGCTAAATGCTTTACCTGCATTTAATCCTCTGAGAGACCCTGTGAGTTAAGTGTTATCTCCATTTCAGCTATAAGGAAACTAAGGCACAAAGAGGTGAAGTAACTAGCCCAGTGTTACACAGGTTTGCTGATCCTGGATCTAATCCCAAATCTTCCAGACTTCAGAGACCGTGTAGATCCTCATTGAGTTATGCTGTCTCCCCAGTGCATTGCAGCCTATCAGAGTAAGACTGATACGTACAAGACTTGAGGAGAATGGAGCACCCTCCCGACAACAATTTAGGGTTAAATTCCTCCTTGTTTTCTAAGATCAAGGAGGCTTGTTTTTTAGCCTTTCTGGAAAAGGTGTTATTGGAACTGCACTTTGAGGTAGGTTACGGATGTGGAATGGAGTTGATGGTGAAGAAAGATACCCCAGTTGGGGCTATGTTGTAGGTAAAGCACTAAGCAGAGTGAAACATGGAAGTTAAAGCCAGAACCTGGAGTTAATGTCAGTACCCAGAGGGTTAGGTCGAGATTGTAGAGGAGCTTGGGGCGAGTGATGATCGATAGAGTGGTGTAAGAACTCCTGGTGTGAATGGTCCTGGAATTGAGGGACCTGACAGTGGAGGTTTGGGGGGATGGATCATGTGTGCACAGGAAATATGTGAGGCAACCAGCTTAGGTCAGGGCCAGGAATCAGAAACCAAGGATTAGTAACAGAGGACTCTCCTGGGCCAGAATCAGAGAAGAGAGCCATTAATGAAAGTTTCTGAGTTTTCAGAGGAAATCAAGAATTGAATATAAAAAGGAATCATAAAGGGGGGGGGGAAGGGTAGAACTTGTGTTTATTCAGCACTATGAATCTTAAACATTATGCCAAGAGATACTAAGGGATTATATCAACATTGTTATTTACTTCTTACAACAAACTTTCAACCTATATGTTATTATTTGGAAATGAAAGAAATCAACCTCAGAATGTTTAAGGAACTTGCTAATACTCATGTTTAGTGTTTAGTGAGGTCAGGATAGATAGACACTCATGTTTGTATTACAGTGCTTACAGTGCCCACATTTTCCCAAATAACAGCATTTATTAAGCATGGAATTTTAACAAGGACTTTCTGAGCACTTCAGGGAATACAAGAATAAGTCAGTTTCTGCCTTCAGAGGATATACAGACTAATCACACAACTCAACAAAAAGGTTCCAGAAGTACAGTTTTGTATTTGTATTCATCTCTGTAGTTGTGTTCAGTTTTATATTTTTATTTGTCTCTTACCAGGTACTTAGTCACAACCTTTGTCACTGCATAGGAGCTATTAACAAATATTTGTTTGTTCCAGTCATTCAAATATTCCTACATAAAATGTTTTCTTTTACACATATGTTCTATGAGATGCAGTTACATCCATTTTGGTAGATGGTCTTTTCTTGTTTGAATCTTTTTCATTGTAATCTCATTTGGGGAGGTGATCAGCTTCTGCTCTATGAAGCTGTTCCAGAAGGCTCCCATCCCCCTGTCTCTTGGCATTTAGTAATAGGATTGATACCCATATCATTTTCATTACTCTACCTTTAGGTGATATGTTTTTCACTGGAGGTCATTTATAGTTGTTCATCTAGAAAGACACTGTGACTGCTTTTTAAAATTTATTCAAGAAACACTTAAGTGATTGGGTTCTCTTAACATTGTGATAAGAAAGCTTTATGACATGATGAGTGAAGCAGTATGTTTGGCTCTCAATTAAAACTTTCCCTTAAAGAATTAGTTCAAACATCTAATCCAGCATCACCACTTTTATATTAAAATTGTTCACAGAACTGAAAATAAATAGAATGGTTCTAATGTGTTATACAATAGGATGCAACTCTGGGGTTCTATTTCCACAGAGGCATGTCTCATAGAGATATGTTTTTAAAATAAAAAAGGTTATATGTAAAGGAAACTGTTTACATGTGATACTTTGGTACTAACTTTAAGAGTAAGGAAGCTAGAATCTTCATGTGTCTTTGAGGTATGACCTCTAAAACTTTATAAATATACTTCAAACACTAATTCCTTTTGTGTTCACTTCCATACATTCATTTTGGAAAAAGAATCATTCATTGTTTAGAAATGTGAATGCTTGGCATATTAATACACAATTATTGAATTTTAAAACTATCTCCAAAAATATCATAATGAAGAAAATATACTTGAGGACATTATAAGATGACAGCAATTTCTTACCAAAATTTGTTGGATCCTCAGTCTATTGGGAATTAAATAGAAAGAAAAACTTCAGTTTTCTTCTATGTACAATTAACTTTAAAATGAAAATATAAACTTTCTTTGTTTTTATTTGGTAAAGTTTGTCACATCTTCCAGCTCGGTGTTGACTTGTATAAGTCATTTGACTTGAATAATTTTATGACTCAAGGAGGATAAGTTTCATAAGGCCATTGAACAAGTTTTCAAAATATGTATACCTCTGACTTAGGTTTGTGTATGCACACACACATGCACATATGGCATACTCACTCAGAAGTGGTTCAATTCAGAAAAGGTGACCAGAGAAAATTAAGGTCATTTAGCCACAGATCCATTGCCTTCATTTTCCATTGAAAATCCACTACCTTGTTTCTTTCCCTATATGTAATTCTCTTTCTTTCCCTTTATTACCAAACTTTTTAAAGGGAGTATATACTTGCTATGTCCACTTATTGATTCTAATGAAACTGTTGTGCCTTAGGTCCCAGATAACCTTTCTCTTCCCCAAGCCATATGACACCTTTTTTCCGTGAACTGTCAGGTTTATTTAACACTTTTAACCAACACTTCCCCTTCTGAAACTCTTCTCTCTAAATTTCTATGTTAACACTTTCTCAGAGTTTACTGTTGCCTCTGGCTTCTCAGTCTTCCTTTAATCTCGACATGACTACTTGTCCTATAAAATGTTGGAGTTCTCAAGGGCTATGCCCTGAATCTTCTACTATTCTTCCTATATTATTCCTGCCTGGGCTTATGCCTACTCATGGACTTAATCACAATTTGTATATCAAAGACCCCTAATGAGTATTCCTGTGCCATGACCACTCTGCTGAGACCCTGAGCCATATTACACAATTGACTTATTACTAGGTGTCTCCACCTAGCTGCTCCATAACTATTTCAAAGTCCCCATGACAAAACTACCTGCCCCCCCCCAGTAATTTTTTATCATATATTCTCCATCATTGCTAACATATCATATTTTAGCTTGGTGGCAACCAGATGACCTTGGGGAAGTTAGTTTTTATCTCTAAGCTTCAGTTTCCCCACATGTAAAGTGAAAATATTAATAATTTCAATAGGTCTTCATAAGGATTTAAAATCAGTTATTATGAGGGGCGCCTGGGTGGCTCAGTCGGTTAGGCGTCTGGCTTCGGCTCAGGTCATGATCTCACGGTCCGTGAGTTCAAGCCCTGCGTCGGGCTCTGTGCTGACAGCTCAGAGCCTGGAGCCTGCTTCAGATTCTGTGTCTCCCTTTCTCTCTGACCCTCCACCATTCCTGTCTCTCTTTGTCTCAAAAATAAATAAACATAAAAAAATTAAAAAAAAATAAAATCAGTTATTATGAAATCCACAATAATGAATGCTAACTACATAGAAGGTACAATTAAATGAAGCAAGTAGTAATATTGTCCTCATTTTATAGCAGAACTAGAAGTACAGTGAGGTTAAGTACATTGCCCAAAGTTATCTAGCCAATTTGTGATCAAGGGGGATTTGAATGAAATCTGGGTCCACAGCCTGGCCTCTTAATTGCTGCACTGCCCTGTGTAATATTATATATAAGGTATACAGCACAATCCTTAGCACTTACTAGATGTATCAAAATCACAGAGATGGGGAGAAGGGCTTTAAATGTTCTGAAAATCTACATTTAAAAAAGCTCCCTGGTGAATCTAATATTCAACCTGGGTTAAGAACCAACATAGACTCTCAAAAATGTTTGTTACTTTCTTCCAAATGAAAATAATTGAATCAATTTGACCCTGTGAACGCTTTCACAAATGCTATAGCCATTAAGCCTGAAGTACCTTTTAGGAGGGCTCTATTAGAAATCCTTTTTTGAAATGACAATAGAGGAGCTATAATAAAGACACATATATATTTAAAAAACCCTCAGTATTCATATAACCAGGGGCATTTAATATATGCATTGTGTTTTCATTTGGATTGCATGATTTTATCCTTAGGAACAAGAGCCTTTAAAAATATTAGGCTTGTATATAACCTAGAAAAATCACTTTCTCAAGATCATTAAGCTTCTGGGTAGATATTCCATCTGGCCTAAAAATGCTTCATTTTACCTTTTCCCATCTACCAAAGCATACGCTTTCTCTCCTAGCTATCAGTATTTCCTACAATTATTTCTCATATGATTAGAGTAGGATATCTCATCCTTCAGCATATATGTCCAGAAAAACTAAATAGACCAAGGTCACATAAAAGAGAAAGGGATAGAGTAAATTATGTTCTTTTTTTTCATGAGTCCTATTGTGTGTGTGTGTGTGTGTGTGTGTGTGTGTGTAAAAGAGAGAGGGAGAGAGAGAGAGAGACTCCAGTACAGAATTTATAATCAGATGTAGCCATATTTTTGTTGTTATTTTTTATAAGTAGTAGCAGGATATAATGCTTCCTAACACAAGCAGAAAGAAAATTACCTGGAATGATTTGGGGTGGCTGAATGAAATAAAGAAATAGGCATATAGATGTAGGATTCAAATAGAACAGGAACTGCAGAAGCTATGGGATTGGCAGATCATCAGAAGGTCACGGGAATGAACCACTCCAACCTCCTTTCTCAACTTGGTGTCATCTTGACTGGGTTTCCGTGTTCCAAAAGAGAACTTCCTAGGCTTAACTGAGTTCCCACACCCATCAGTTGGGCAGAGCATCTATTTGTGGTTATATCAAGACAGCACACAGTAGAATAGAGGTGAGTCTTCCAAAGGAAAGTGGGGATGTTGCTAACCAGACAGAAGGAGAATGGATGTAGGATATTCTAAAGCTACAATTATCCCCTCTCTTCTTAATGCTAAAATATCACAAATGGGCCTGATGTAAAAAGTTATTCTATAATTTTATTTGCCATTTAGTGTCTTCCAATTAAGGTTCTTAAGTCTTTACTGAATATTTCCAAATAGCTTTTAATGGGATGTTTACTTACGGTGTCAGAAGTATCTCTAGGTTTTCTTCTTTATAGATAATTCCATCTTTTTTTATTATAAAACATTAAATTTTTAAAATTTTTGATTATTTTCTATTGAAGCATAATTAACATATAGTGTTATATTAGTTTCAGGTGTACAATATAATGATCCAGCAATTCTATACATTCTATTGTGCTCAGCACAATAAGGACCCTTAGTCCTCTTCACTTACTTCATCGTAATTCCATTAGGTTTAAATGTCCCTAAATATCTTAAAACTTTTGATCACAGTTGGTTTGGTGATAAGGTCTCAATATATCTTCTCTTCTTGAATCCATGATTCTCATGCCTAGCAGAAGACTGTATTTCTCAGCCCACACTGTGGCTAATTTTGGCCTTAAGATTTAAATGTTGGCCTCAGGAATGTAGATGATGTATGCTGCTTCTGGAATTGCTTCTTAATGAAAGGGATATGGTCTTTCTTCCATCTTTGTGAGTTGAAGCTACATCTTGCAACATGAGGTTGAGGAACCCATCCTGGGGATAAAGAGGAGGACAGATATTACTGAAGCCCTAGATTTCTATGGAGCTGCCATTTTCAGTCATGAAACTAATTATATCAAGACTTTTAAGTGAGAACAAAATAAATGCTTGTCTTGTTTAAACCATTGTTATTTTGGGTGTCTATTACATGTAACTATATATCCTCACTAATGCAGTCACTTAGTATTGCTAATTCCAATGTAATACGGCATACCCATATATGTACATATTAGATATAACACTAAAGAAGTGGTACTGATCTCAAGAGACAATACAAAATTCAGTCTAATTCCTTCATTGTTATAATATATGAGGGTCTCTCTCTCTCTGTGTGCATATGTGTTTTCTAAGTCGGCCTATGTGTCTGTGTGTGACTGTATTTTCCAAGCCTGGTCTTAAGAATATGTTGGGGGGCGCCTGGGTGGCGCAGTCGGTTAAGCGTCCGACTTCAGCCAGGTCACGATCTTGCGGTCCGTGAGTTCGAGCCCCGCGTCGGGCTCTGGGCTGATGGCTCAGAGCCTGGAGCCTGTTTCCGATTCTGTGTCTCCCTCTCTCTCTGCCCTTCCCCCGTTCATGCTCTGTCTCTCTCTGTCCCAAAAATAAATAAACGTTGAAAAAAAAAATTAAAAAAAAAAAAAAAAGAATATGTTGGAATCTTGGAAAACAGAGTCTAGTGGTTAGGCATTGACATTTAAAAACTGTAGTGCTTTGTTTCTTAAGAATTGTATTTTAAAGCACATTGCTTCTTTGATATGAAAGATCACCTTAATGGACTTCCTATATATATAAAGTATATATATAGGAAGGAAATAAAAATTCTAGATTTTGTTAGAGAGATTTGAGTCAATGGGAGGAAAACCATGCTGCGTGATAATATTTAAGGGGTCTTCACTTTGAGTGGAGTTGCAACTGTGGAGATTATATTTCACTAGAAAAATGATTTCTACATGTAAATATGTGTGTGTTTCCTTGTTTAATCAGTTATCCTCTGAGGACTGAGGCAGAAACCTGATGATGGGAAAAGAAACATGAAGGCCAATAATCCTCTCATGGTGATTGAGGGATCCTAAAGAGGTTGAGAGTAAGAGTGTTAAACTCAATCTGGATATCCTGATAGAGACATTCCCCTAGATCAGCGGCTGGCCAACTATGGTTTGCTGGCCACATCTGGCCCAAGGCCTGTTTTTGTAAAATTTATGAGCCAAAAATTATTTTTACATTTTTAAAGGGTTGAAAAGGTGGAGGAAGAGGTAGGAGTTGGGGAAGGGGTTGTTGGAGAAGAAGAAAAAGAAGGTGCAGCAGTACCTGTAGGAGAGATGTATGTGACCTGCAGAGATATATGTGACCCGCAGCACCCAAATACTTACTACCTGGTCTCTTACGCAAAATGTGCTGATCTCTGCCTTAGACCCAATAATTTCAACAATGTGGAGTATACTGAAGTGGTACGTGTGATTCATACAGGTTGTCCTTGCTTACAGTGGAATTATAATGTTTGTTGAATAAATGAATCAGTCACTGAATGGATACTGTGTTTTCAGTAGCAGTAAGGACAATGGATTTCATATCATTTCTTCACCAGTAGACACTGTAATTTGAGTGTGTAGTATTATGAAAGCAATGCACGTGAGCAATACCTGGGAGTGGAGTTGTACTATAGGGTTTATATAATCTCAGCCAATAGCCTTGTTTTATGGTTTGTATGCTGATTAGAGCTTAGTATGTGACAATAGAAAATTGGATCCAATAGGCATCATGGCAAGTATAAATTCAGTTACCATTTTGCAGTGTCTGGCACATAGCATATTTTAATTAATGTTTATTGATAAATAAGTGAATAGTTAACATTGTTATTATAAACATTTATTCAAAGGCTACTGGTTCTCCATTCTAGTAAAATAATAACTTCGGCAATGAATCCTTTGTGCCAGGTATTTCCTTTGCCTTGTCTTCATATAAGAAATATCTTTCTCATGTATTTTCTTTATTTCAGAAACCTGTGAGAAAGAAAACAAAAATCAATTATAATTGACTAAAAAAATAATTTTTCTGTTGTGTGAGCCACCAAAGCCTATGTGACTTAAAGGAAAAATGTCAAAAGGTGATCAAGAGGTTAAAAAAGACCATTGGTGTTGGCATTTCTCAGGGTGATAATGAGGCATGCACTGGATTTTTCTTTTTTGGTACAATTGTCTGGTGCACACTCCTTTTTGCAGATTGATTTCAAGAGGTGATGTAACACAAACCCCAGTCTCATGGGCAGGCTTTGTTCACAAACTTCTCATTTGTGATAAACTTTAAATACTCATGATCCCCTTTCCCTTCCCAGTGTACCTTCCACTTTAATCTATAAAGTAAAAAGAGATTGTACCTGGAATGGAATTAAATAAGTTTTTTTCTATGACCGAAGTATATCCTAAGAGACACTTCAGTCAATTTCAGGAGTTTGAACCTAAAGGAGTACTTTTTTCAGGGTGAGGTCAAGGCAGAGGGAAAAAAAAAAAAAAAAGGAGGAGCACAGCTGTGTGGTGCTCTGTTGTCCAGATTGAGTCTTTGAACATTTTCTTCTCTTCATCAAAGGACATCTTGGAAAGCAACATATAGAAAAATAAAATCCACGAGACTTTGGCTAATGTTATGAAAAATAAAGATTAGGATCAAAAGTTTAAAAGGACAATCTTGGCTTAAAAGAAAAACATAGAAAATCTTTCATTGCCTTCTGTAGTATGTGAGGTGTTTCAATTATTTGGTGTGCTGGTTTGTGAACTTCTGGGCCACACTTGCATTTTAAGAGTTCGATATAACAGAAACATACCTGCCTGATGCAGATCATTTATAAGCAGCTTTAAAAATAAAGTCAGGGGGCTCCTGGGTGGCTTGGTCGGTTAAGCGTCCGACTTCGGCTCAGGTCATGATCTCACGGTCCGTGAGTTTGAGCCCCGCGTCGGGCTCTGTGCTGACAGCTCAGAGCCTGGAGCCTGTTTCAGATTCTGTGTCTCCCTCTCTCTCTGCCCCTCCCCTGTTCATGCTCTGTCTCTCTCTGTCTCAAAAATAAATAAATGTTAAAAAAAATGTATAAAAAAATAAAGTCAGCAGAAAATACAGCACACTGAAAAAGAGAAATAAAACTGACACTTCAAAGAAAAATTAGAACTTTTTTTAATTTTGGAGACGATACAATAACCTGAAACCTAAATAAATATTTGTAATGACAATTTTAGGTAATCAGTAGTAATAAATATGATGAAATGATCATTTTTTTCAGGCATTTAATAAACACTGATTGTCTCTCATTAACTAAGATTGAGCTAAGTGCTGAGTGAAGACATGAAATAAAAACAATTTTATTCTTTTAAGGAGCTACAAAAATATTAAAATGAATTTGAAACATCTACAGATCCAGTTCCCATTTACCGTAGCTAAATTTCTTCCCCTTGCCATGGATCTTTTAAAACAAATTACCATTTCACTTCATTGAATTAGCCAATCCGCGTGTATTCAATTAATTTTACATTCATTCATTAATGCAATGAGTAGATATTTTGTGTGGGAATATCTCAAGGCTGGGAAATAAATGAATGTGAGGAAGACATTGTCCTCTATCAGGGAATGTGCAACTTAGTTAAGTATGTATGCACCCAAATAACAAAGTATTTAAGAAATTACTTATTAGATAGAATAGAACCATATTATTAATATTACTAACAATAGCTAATATTTATGTAATGCTTGCTATGTGCTTACTGTTTTTTTATATATATTATTGAATCTTTATAACAACACTGTGACATTAATACATATTTTATCTTCATCTTATAATGAGAAAACTAAGGCAAAAAGATGTTAGATAACTTCTCCAAAGTCATGATGGAAGTTGATTCAAATGGCACATCCTATCTTATTAACCACTACATTCATAGGGATTTAGTGGAGTGAGAGATTACTTCTGATGAAATGATGAGAAAAAAGTTTCATGGATAAGTTATCATTAATATAGATTTGAAAAATATCTAGAACTTCATAGTCTAGCTAGGAAAACTAGTTTGTTGCAGACTGTTCTCCCCCTGAGAGCAAAAGTAAAAGCTGAATAACATTTTAAAACTGTTCGAACACACCAGAAAGCAATCAAGGCAACCAAAACCTGGAGACTTGGATTCCAGAGGGAAAGAAAACTAGTTAAGTGTGTTATTCTTGGCAGCCTTTCCCTTTGAGTCTTTAGTTCATACATATGCGATGTGGGTGGAAAAGCTCAGAAGCTAAAAGCAGATGCGAAAAGAAAGAATTACAGTGATATTTGGAGATTACAAAATGGAGTTAAAAGTCAACCAATGGGGAAGTTTACATTAAGATTTCTAGGCATTGATTAAGTCTCCTGAAGGAGTATATTCTAAGAATAATATCAAATTAGAAGACCAAACCTAAAAGCAGTTACAAATAGTTCAACCCTTAATTACATTAAGGTGATCAGCTTCTATACTAACTGGCTACCAAGAGGTGCAAGAAAGAGGACTAGTGATTCTGAAAGATAAGTCAGTAAATAATATCCAAAAGGACTGAGGATATAGAAAAGAGAGTAAGAGATATCTAATACACAAAGAGTCTATATTTGTGACACACAGACTCTTAGGACTGAAAGAAGGACCTGAGAAAGGCCAAAAATGATCCAAAAAAGATGAAAGATATTTAGCCACAGATTCAAGAAACAGTATGAAAACTAAACAAGGTGAGAACAAAGAAAACCAAGGCACATTGTGGTAAAATTAATGAAAAATAATGACAAAGAAAAAAATCTTAGAAACAGCCAGAGGAAAAAGACAACTAAGGGAACAATTGTACAATTCTTATTTCTTAAGCAAAACAATGGAAACCAGAAGAGTATAACATGAAAACTTTAAATGTTGAAAAAAAAATAGTTGCTTTACTGGAACTCTCTTAGTGGAAATAGCCATTTGAAATTGACAAAAGAGGGCACCTGGGTGGCTTAGTGATTTGAGCCTCCGGCTTTGTCTCAGGTCATGATCTCACAGCTTTTGAGTTTGAGCCCCGCTTCGGGCTCTGTGCTGACAGCTCAGAGCCTGGAGCCTGCTTGGGATTGTGCGTCTCTCTCTCTCGCTCTGCCTGTCCCCCACTCATGCTCTCTCTCTCTCTGTCTTTGTCTCTGTCTCTGTCTCTGTCTCTGTCTCTCTCTCTCTCTCTCACACACACACACACACACACACACACACACACACACACATATGAATGAAATTGACAAAAGAGATTTTCCTGCAAACAAAAAGAAAAGATTTGATACTAGCAGGACCTCACTAGGAGGAATGCTACAAGATTTTCTTAAGTACAAGGAATATCATCTCATGGGGTGGCATGGAATTGGAGAAAGGAAAGAAAAACAATGTTAAGTGGTGAAAATGTGAATACATTCGAGTAAATAGTGACTGTAAACATCAATGATAATAATGTACTGTGGTATTTATTCTAAGTACATGGCAAGAATAACACAAAAGTGAGAAGGGATAAAGTGTTTTATATTCTTGCATTGTCTAGAATTGCAAATATATAGAAGACTTAGAAAGTGAAGTGATCCATAGAAGAACAACCAAAAAGACAAATTAAATAAATGTTTAAAACTTAATAAATGTTTAACTTAAAAGAGAAGAAAAGTGTAATTAAAAAATACTTGATAAACCCAAAAGAAGACTAGAAAAGAGAGAAAAGGAAAGCTAGGACATGTGGTATAGGTAGAATAAAATATTAAGGTGGCAGATTTAAACCCAAATGTATTGGGGCGCCTGGGTGGTTCAGTCGGTTAAGCATCTGACTTCAGCTCAGGTCATGATCTCACGGTCCGCGAGTTTGAGCCCCATGTCGGGCTCTGGGCTGATGGCTCAGAGCCTGGAGCTTGCTTCCGATTCTGTGTCTCCCTCTCTCTCTGCCCCTCCCCCGTTCGTGCTGTGTCTCTCTCTGTCTCAAAAATAAATAAACGTTAAAAAAAATTTTTTTTAAACCCAAATGTATCAATAATTAAATTAATAATAAGGTTATTAAATTATCTAATAGTCAAAGATTTTCAGAATGGACAATTAATGCCAAGTATATGCTGTTTGTAAGAGATGAAAACTTAAATATAAAGACACAAGAAGTTGGAAAGTAAAGTAAATGAAAAAAGGTGTAGCACTGAAACAAAATAAAAAATACTTCATGTAAACTCTACCAATATCAAAAATAAGAGACAGACTTTAAGACAGGAAGCATTCCTAGAGGTAAAGAGAGGCATTTCATAATGATTAAAAAAGTCAGTTTACCAGGAATACATAAAAATGTTGTTTGTTTGCACATAATTACATAGTTTGTAAAACAAAACCTGAAAGAATTAATAGATAAATAAATCCACCATTACAGTGAAAAATTTTTAACACAGAATTTCCAGAGAGTTATAGAGAAAGGAGACAAAAACAATAAAAATAGAATACTTGAAATGAAAGATTAATAAACTTTGCCATAGTTGACAATATAGAGTACTGTCCATGTGCACAATATACATAAGGGCACATAAAATAGTTTACAAAACTTTCATATGCTTGACTACATTTACATAAAGCAATTTCAATGTATTTCAAATAGTTAAAATAATATAGTGTGTTTTCTGATTACAATAGATTTAAATTTGAAATCTGTAACTAAAAATAATTAGAAAATTCCTTAAAGCTTGAAAATTAAAAAGCTATAAGTAAAAGAGTTGTCAATAACATACTAGAAAATATTTTGAGTAAAAGTATAATGAAAAGAGAATATATAATATTTGTGGTATGGAGCTAAAGCCATCTTTAGAGAAAATTTTTTAGACTTTAAAGTATATATTTGAAGGCTTGAAAACTAATGATCTATATGGCTCTATCTGAGGAAGTTAGCAAAAAAGCAGCAATTTAAATCTAAATAAAGTAGAATGAGAAAAATAATAGAATTAATGAAATAAAACAATACAGTAGAGAAAAATAGCAAAACCAAAGGTTGTTTAATTCAATTTCAAATGAAAAAATTGGTAAATAGCAAGATTTAACCAAAAAATAATTAAAAGGGACAAGTGAACAATGTTAGGAATAAATGGGGGTACATTACAATAAAGCCTACAAAACATTAAAACAGAGCAAATATTGTAAACACTTTTTGCCCCCCAACTTGCAAGTTTAGATAAAATGAAATCAGAATCATATCTCTAAAACATTTTTTTTCCAAAAAATACAAAAGAAAAAATAATTTCCAACTAATCTTTGAGGTCAGCATAACCTCGATACAAAACTTGATAAAACCAGAAGTTCCCAGCCAATCTTTGTTAGGAACATGGATTAAGTGTCTTAAAAGTATATTAGAATGTTAGAGAGGCTTGGTGGCTTAGTTGGTTGTCTGACTTCGGCTCAGGTCATGGTCTCATGATCCATGGGTTTGAGCCCTGTATCGGGCTCTGTGCTGACAGCTCAGAGCCTGGAGCCTGCTTTGGATTCTGTGTGTGTGTGTGTCTCTCTCTCTGCCCCCCACCTGCTCACATCTGTGTCTCTCTTTCTCTCTCTCAAAAATAAATAAACATAAAATAAAAAAAAAATTAGAATGTCAAATTCAGCAATGTATATAAAATACATATAATTATTAACTTGTTGGACTTTTTACAGAAATACAGTATTTTGTTTAGTATTAAAAAGTCAATGAAGTTCTAATTTTATAGTAGAAAAACTCAGAAAACACTATTTTAACCATGAATCAAAATTTATGTCATTGTTACTGGGACAAACTAATACCATGTATCTTCTGTTGCATTGAGAAGGGCATAGTATCACTTTCTGGGTATTCTCACTAAAAGTGCATAGCATGAATCTCATCATGAGAAAATATTAGACAAGCCTCAGTTGTGGAACATTTTATTAAATAACCAATCAGGATTCTCCAAAAATATCTAGGTCAAAAAAATCGAAAGATGTGGGCGCACTACCCAGCGGTGCCTGGGTGGCTCAGTCGGTTAAGTGTCACTCTTGATCTCGGCTCAGGCCATGATCTCATGGTTCATGAGATTGAGCCCCACATAGGGCCTGCTTGGGATTCTCTCCCTCTCTCTATGCCCCTTCCCTGCTCCCATTCTTTCTCCCTCTCTCAAAATAAATAAATAAACTTAAAAAAAGACTAAAAAATATATACATATAAAAGAGACTTTAAATGCAATGCATTTAGTATTCTTTATTGGATCTTATACTGGGAAAGGAAAATCATTATTTGGACAATTGATGTGTTCAATTTAATGTGCATTTAATGTACATTGTTAATCTTACTTTATTATATATATGAGAATGTCTTTGTTCTTAGGAATTACAGACTGAACTTTTAGTGGTAAAGGAGCATGATGTCTCCAAGTTACTCTCAAATGGTTCAGAAAAAAAAAAGTATATATTTTAGAATTAGTGAGAGAGTAAAAGTGAGTAAAAGAATAAGAAATGCCTGGGTGGCTTAGTCAGTTGAGCGTCTGACTGAGGCTCAGATCATGATCTAATGGCTTGTCAGGCTCTGTGCTGACAGCTCAGAGCCTGGAGTCTGCTTCGGATTCTGTGTCCCTCTCTGGCTCTGTCCCTCCATCACTCGTGCTCTCTCTGTCTCTCAAGAATAAATAAAATATTAAAAAGAAAATGAAAAGGGAAAAATGTAAATGAGTATATGTAGGAATCTCGTTAATGAGTATATGTAGGAATTCCTTGGTTCTTGCAATAGTTTGGTAAGTTTGAAATTTTATAAAATGATAGGTTAAAATATCAGTCATTATACCTCTATCCAGTAACAGAATGAAAGAACAAAATCTCAAGATTATCTCAATATATAGAAAAAGTTATTGATAAAATTCAAATTTCACTCATGATAAAAGCTGTTATAAACTAGGAATAGATGAATTTTTTTTTAATTTGGTGAAGGCTAATGGTGAAATAGAGAAAAATATGGAAATGTATTTCTGTATATAAAATATAGGAAAAATTCCCCTGAAATGCCCATTGCCATTCTAACCAAAAGTATAGAAGTTTCTAGTTAATGAAATAACTCAAGAAACAGAAATAAAAGCTAAAGATTGGAAAGAAAAATAAATTTCGTTCATAATATGACATGATTGTGTTCACTGAAGAATGCAAATACAAACCTATGGATACACTATTTAAATTAATAAGTGAGTTGGCAAATATTAAAAAAATGGAGTCAATATACAAAATCCATTGAATTTCTAGTTAGCAGCAATAAATAATTAGAAAAAAGATGTTTTAAAATCATACCGAGTATGAACATATTTTAAATATCTATAATTAAATCTTAAAATGGTATGCAAGATATAGAAATATACAAAGTATTAGCGAAATTAAAGAACAAGTAGGTGGAACAGTATACTATGTTCATAGATTAGATGATTCAATGTTTTGAGGTGTTGATACTCTCTATATGGACCTACAGATTAAAATTTTCCAATTGTGTAAAGTAATATAACTTTAGAAATTATGTGGAAAAATTAAAGGACCAAAAATAGTATCTTATAGATAATAAATATAGAAGATATATATGTCCATATATTAAGATTATTATAAAACCACTCTACACCAGTACATTAATGGTACAAGGATTGAAATATAGTTTAGCAGATAACCGTTCAGGAACAAAACCATATATTCCTGGTTACTTGATTTATTATAATATGACCGCACAAAATAGGGTGTTTTCAATAAACGGTGCTGTAGCAATTGCTTGTCCATATGGAAAAAATAAAACTGACTGGTACTGTGCAATTCTAAATAAATTCCTGGTAGATTATACATGTAAATTCAAAATATAAAAGTTCAAGTATCTGTGTAGAATGATGCTGCTCAATAAGGTAGCCATTAATTGTATATGGCTACTTAATTTTAACTACAGTTAAAATAAAAAATTCAGTTCCTCAGTTGCACTAGCCACATTTCAAGTGCTCAGCTAGTTACATGTGGCTACCAGTCTGTGTATTGAACAGCAAAGTTATAGAACATGTCTGTCTCTGAACAAAGTTTTATTGGACAGTGTTGATAGAGCATTATGTGAGACTATCTTTATGACCGAGGGCTAGGAAAATAATAAATGGACCATAAAGGAAAAATTGACTTAATGTGTAAAGAACTCTTAAAATGGAGAATAAAAGGAAAAAAAGAGAGACAAAATTATGAACAGTTTACACAAAATGATAAATGACCCCCTAATGTATGGAAAAAGTGCTATATCATATTAACAGAAAAAAATATAAAACACACTGATGTATCAATTTTTACTTACCAAATTGCTGACCCAAAGATTGACCACAGACTCTGTTTGAGATGGGTAGAGGAAAAGGACACTCCCATACATTGCTAGTGGGAATGCAAAATGGTATAACCACAATGAAGAGGAATTTGGTATTATTTTTGAAATTATATATTCATTTACTTTTTGATCTAGCAATCTCATTTCTAGGAACTCAGTCTGAAGATACAACCCCAAGAATACAAGTAAACATAGATACAAGATTATTCATTGTGATATTAGCAAAAAATTGGAAACTAAAAGCCATGTGGAAAGTTAAATATGCTGTCACATTTACATTGTAGTATTATGTAACTACCCAATAAAATTAATGATAAAGATCTCTTTTTTAAAAATTTTTTTTTTCAACGTTTATTTATTTTTGGGACAGAGAGAGACAGAGCATGAACGGGGGAGGGGCAGAGAGAGAGGGAGACACAGACTCGGAAACAGGCTCCAGGCTCTGAGCCATCAGCCCAGAGCCTGACGCGGAGCTCGAACTCACGGACCGTGAGATCATGACCTGGCTGAAGTCGGACGCTTAACCGACTGCGCCACCCAGGCGCCCCGATAAAGATCTCTTTAAAGTGACATGGAGTGATTTCTGGGGTATATTATTATATGGAAAAAAACAAGGTGCAAATGAATATGTATAATGTGCTACCTTTCCTTTACGAAATAAGGAGAATTTATAATTATGTATATATAATTTGTGTATACATACATACATGCTTAAATATAAATAAATATATATAAATATTAGTATTTAATATATCAGATATATAAGTTTCAAGTGAAACTGATTTGGTTAGAAATTAAAAATGCCCAATAAAGGGTCATCTCAGTGGCTCAGTCATTTAAGCATTTGACTCTTGATTTCAGCTCAGGTCATGATCTCATGGTGTGTGAGATTGAGCCCCACATTGGGCTCTGCGCTGACAGGGTGGAGCCTGCTTGGTGTTCTCTCTCTCCTTCTCTCTCTGCCCCTCCCCTACTTGTGTACGCTCTCTCTCTCTCTCTCTCAAAAATAAATAGACATTTAAAAAAATGCCCAATAAAAAGTATGGAATAGTATTTTATAAATACATATGTATTTCTTAGAATTATTCTAAAATTTTGGACTGTGTTGTTAAACTCTGGGCAATTTTTATATCTTACAAGCTTTCAAAAAACACATTTTCATCCTATAAATTGGTAAACTTGACACTGAATATTAGATGCAATGCAAGAGTTAGAATTGAGATGTTCCAGGGCCAAATTTATCTTGTAGATCTTAAGAATCACATAGAGTGGAAACTTGTAATAATAAACCTTCCAATAATACAAATTTGGATATACAGTAGTATAATCATAGATTAGCTCCTGTTCTTGGTAGTAGGCTCGCATGCACCATTTCATTACCTTCATGATAATATGACTGCATTTATGTAATTAATTTTTTTCTCCTTATAACAGAATGGTAAAATTTTATTGTATATATTTATCAAAGTTATTTATTGACTAGCATTAGGCCTATAACCAACTGCATCTTTTATAGCTAAAATACTTCTTGGAAAGATTAAATAAGCTGTGCTTATCTGTGCTACGAATTTCACATCTATTATTTTCTGAATAAGGAAACCATTAGTGAAAATATGTGGATGTTTCTCATCGGAATGATAGTTGGTGAAGACATGGATTGAACATGGTATCTGTGTATGTCTGATTACATCTCATACTAACAAAAAATTAAGCCTACTTAAAGAAAAATGTCTTCATTTGCCCTGAAGCAGAGCCTGAGATGGGAATTCTTATGCAAGGGATTACTGAAGGAGTGGATTTCAGGGATTTATTGAAGGGAGTGAAAATAGGGAGGGAAAGAAGCTAAAGAAAAATATGGCTCTAGAGGAGTCTAGACTCAAGTCTGATCATATGGAAATTCTGGAGGGTATATCTCATTAGGGTTTGGTCCATCTGGAGGCAACGGGCTAGGCTTTTAAATCTCTGCTAGTCAATTGGGTGTTGTATATAAGCGATGAACCATGGGGATCTACCCCAGAAACCAAGAGCACACTTTACGTACTGTATGTTAGCCAATTTGACAATAAATTATATTCAAATAAATAAATAAATAAATAAATAAATAAATAAATAAGTAAATCTCTGCTAGTCATTGGCCATGGGCTGGGGTAAATCCTAGGCATCTCCAAGCAAGGCAGCTGATATTAACTAAGAACAGAAGGTACAAATGTCAGCTTCAGCAGTCAATGCCTGCAGCAGTTAGGGGACAGACTTTCTAGGCCACTAAAGGGAATCTTGGTGAGCACTAACATCATTCGCTGTAGAAAAAAATGGGGAGTTTTTTAATCATCAGTTCTCTTGCCTGTATTATGCTCTATAGTTAGAACTCAGCTTATCTCCCCCATCCTGCGAATTACATTTCTGAGCTTTGCTCTTGTTCAAGACTTGTTTGGAATCACCTAGACTTCCTTTTCTACATCATGCTCATTGGGCACAAAATAGAAGCTGTTTCACCCACAAAGAAGGAATATCACAACAATTATATTTTAAACGTAGGGATCCTTTTTTCGATAATGTAAAGATAACATTGGAAGATAAAAATGAAGAGTTTCGAATCTGCTTGTTTTGTTCTTCCACTAATAGAAAACTTGTTAATCTCTTTTTACTTTTACTTTGGAATTCTGAGATGTGTGTGACTGACAAATGGCATCTTCACATAAAGGGAAAACTCATCATTTATTAATCTGTAAATAAAATGTTAGAATTGTTTATATACATCCTTAAGTGTTATCCATTTTGGATGGGGACTATAAGTTGAAATTAAGTTACAGTGTGTGGACAATATGGCTGCTCATTTCGTGATATCAATTCTTCCCTTTTTCATTTCTTTCTTTTTTTTTTTTAATGTTTATTTAGTTTTTGAGAGAGTGCAAGTGGGATAGGGGCAGACAGAGAGGGATACAGAGGATCCACAGTGGGCTCTGTGCTGACAGCAGCAACCCTGATGCGGGATTTGACCTCATGAACTGTGAAATCATGACCTGAACCAAAGTTCGATACTCAACAAACTGAGCCACCTAGGTGCCCCAATTCTTCCCTTTCTCTATTTTAGTTTGTTGTTGTTGTTGTTGTTGGTGTTGTTTTTGAGAGAGAGAGAGTGGGGAGTGACAGAGGGTGAGGAGGGGAGAGAGAGAATCATAAGCAGCCTCCATGCCCAGCCGGGAGCCCGATGCAGGGCTCAATCTCACGACTGTGAGATCATGATTGAGCTCAAAATCATGAGTCGGAAGCTTAACCGACTGAGTCACCCAGGCACCCCTTCCCTTTTTCTATTTTAATAGAGCGCCTGAAGTTTAGCTGGGTGGATGACCACACGGAATGAAGACTATGTTTTCAAGGCTGTCTTGGAGTTATATTTGGCCACATGACTAAATCAAAGGGATTTGGTTGCATAAATTCAGCCTTTGAATCATGACCTTCTAACGAAGATGCATGCCTTTTCCCTCCTTCCTCCTTCTTTGCCCCCTCCTGCCAGTTGAATGTAGATATCATGGTGCCTACTCTTGGATTACATGGATTAAAACAAGATCTTAGGGATGGCAGAGCAACATGATAGAACTGGTCTCTGACACTGTTGAGCTTTCATACCAGCACTGGGATGCTTCAATCTAGTTTTTTCCGTGAGAGAGAAGTAAAGTTCTGGCATGTTTAGGTAACTTTTATTTTGGGTTTCCAGTCCAGCAACTGAATATATCCTCCAATTCAGTGGTCCAGCAAACCTTTTTCAGTGATATCATCATGTACTCTGACATACTTAAAGCAATGGCAGCAAAGTAGAGATGGGTCTCTTCTTTATATTGGAAAGAATAATTGAATAATTTCAAGCAACATTTTCCTTTTGTTGGTTTTATTGAAATGATCATTTATCATTATTGATCTGGGGACAAAGCCATGATAAACAAAAATATTATTTTACCAATAGAGACTTAATCAGTTAATTTGAATGAGAACCAACTATTAATATAGTGTGTTAGGAGGCATAGATTAGTTCATGTTATGAAAAGCTCTGAAAGTACCACATACATAAAAGCACAAGGTATATAATGCATTTACTTTGTGACAAAGATTGTAAAATTGAAGATGACTATGGCAAACATGCAGGACAAACTCATCTAGAAACAAAGTAAAAGCATGTATCTTCAAGGAAATAGAAGTGAATGATAAACTGCTCTTTCTATAAATTACCTTTACCTATCTCAAAGTCACACATTCTTGTTAGGAGCATTATGGCCTAAAACTTATAAAATGGGGTATTTGAATACGGAACAACTTATTAAACATCAATTTGGAACAAGAACAATATCTTTGAAACAGGGATGTGTATGTTTATTGCCCCAAACCTGGGATATTTTGTACCAATCTAGAGAGGGGGAAAAAATAGCTTTCCCAGTAGAAGCTGCAAGTTTTCCAAAGTACAATATTTCAAGAGATGCTATCAAGATTAGAGTTTACATTGTTAATAAATTGAATTTAAAATGTTTCTTATTACATAACACAATTTTAACTTCAATATACCTGGTTCCAGTGAAGAAAACAAACTTCTTTGAAGACCTAAATCATCATAATAAAACATAAAGATTAGTAGGAGGCAGAGGTAGTTTGAAAACTGACCTGAATTATTGACTTAAGACTTTTTCTTAACTGGATGTAATATGCAAAAGACTTTTGTTGTGTCAGTAATTCACCTATAGAAAATGATAGAGGAAAGAAAGCAATCGGGGTAGTAATTTTTCTACATTAGAATGTGAGCTAAAACAAAATTATTAAGCTTAAAAGAAAATGAAACTGCAGTAATGCTCATACTATGTGCTTATTGTATGAAAAGTAGTTACTCTAGTATTAGTCTTAAATATTGGCATTGGTTCTAAACATTTAGGAACATTTTGTTTTTCATATTTCTGTGAACTAGGTTTCTGGTTGAAGTTTATAAATATATTGAACTATGACTATGTGACAGGTGCTGAGCAAATTGTAAGAGATAGAAAGATGAATAAGACAAGATGCTTCCCTCAAATCTTTGAAGGTGTAAAAACAAATACACATTCTGAGCGTGTAGATTCGTGCAGGCATTCTAAAGAGCAATCTGTCAGGAGTAGCTAAATTGGAAATATAAATAAATGTGACCCCGCAGTGTCCCTTCTAGATATATGTTTCAGGGAAATTCTCGCATGTGTCCATTAAAAACCAACAAAAAACCAAAAACCACGCACTAGAGTATTCACTGCAATATAGTTTGTGGTAACAGGGAGTTGGAGGCAATCTAGGTAACTGCTGCTAATAGTGCTCACTGTAAAATGCTGTTCAGCAGTTGGAGGCAAAGGAACAGATGGAAGTGCACTGACATGATAGACCATAAAAACAGCTTGGGTTGACAGAGTAGAAATCAAGTCAGCCGAGTGTAATAGCATTAATGTCAGTTAAAAACATATGTGTGTAAAATAATATGGCATGTTTTACAAGTACCTCAAGATGAAAGATTACACTTTAAACACTTCAGAATGAATGACCCATTAAGAAAGAAGAAAATTGAAGTGCAGAATGAGAATGAAAGGGGATAAGTAAACAAATAAATAAATGAAAGAAAAATAACTCAAAAGAGGGTCTTTTGTTTTGAAAAATGATGGTATTGGATCATTGCTATGGACTGGATGTCCCCTGCTCCCCCCCCCCCCCCCCCGCTAAGTTTATATGGTGAACCCCTAATTCCAACTGTGATGGTATTTGGAGATGAGGCCTTTGGGAGTAATTTGCTTTTCAGGGTGGAACCCTCATGAATGGGATTAGTGCCCTTATAACTAAGAAGAGACATGAGAGAGGTGGTCTCTCTCCTCACTATATGAGGCCATAGCCAGGATGAGGGCCTTCATCAAGAACCCAGCCATATTGGCACCCTGCTCAGACTTCCAGCCCCCAGAATCATGAGAAACAAATATTATTTGTTATTTGAGCCAAACAGCTCAAACAGCTACCAAACAGCTAAAAATACTCGAATGAAAAATCAAATATTCTAGCTGAGTTTGCAAAAGGAAAACAGGCAAATTCTGAGGAGAGAAATGGCCACCAGTGTGATGCTCAATAGTACTAGTATCAATAGTATCATTGATACTAAGCCTGCTTTGAGAAACATGTTGAGGTTGAAAAAATGTAAAGGAGGCAAGGTCTTGGACCTGCCTAGACATCGTGTAGGAACTCCTGAAATTAGAACCCTTGAAAGCGAAAAACTTTGGTGAAAATGAGGTCTACAAAAATCCATTCACCTGCAAATAGAAAATTTATAGCCATAACCCTCTATTTATGAAGGTGTGGCATTTGAGTTTACACTGCCTGGGGTGATACAGGAAATTTCAAGTAAAAATATAATTTTAAAGTGTTCTTAGGTTTGTCATGCCCAGAGGCCTGGCAGGAAGAAACACATACCCTCTTTGGCGGGTTATACCTCAATTCACACTCGTCTGTGTACTTGCAGATTAAGGTCACTTATACAAACCCAAATTAAAACTACACGGGGAAACGAGGTAAGAGAACGAGCTTAAGAGAAACATATGAAAGAGAACTAAACTTCCAAAGTTTAGATTTTTGAATAATTAAAGAATACAAAGTGATGTTATTAAAAATTATTCAAGGGACAAAATATGGACCCAAAAATATGAGTCCATATTCTTTAATATTCCATAATCTTTAATAAAAGATTAAAAGGTCATAAAAATGATTAGGCAGTACCTGTGTAAAAGGTATCAAATGGAACTCCCATAAATGAAAAAGTATATATAATAATTGAAACCAAACATGAAATCAGTGGTTGAGACAGCAATTAGAAATAGCTGAAGAACAGATTAGTTAAATGGCAGATTGACCAGAAAAAAATGTCAAATAAAGTAGAGAAATGAAGGAGGTGGAAAATGTGAGAGAGATGTAAGAGGCATGGAGATGAGAGTAGTTATTCAAAGATATATCTATTTGAATTTCCAAAGAAAAGAATAGAGAGAATGGAGGCAAGAGAGTAATTGAAGACCTGGGAGCTGATTCCAGAACGGATGATCAGATTCAAGAAGCAAAAAGGAAACCCAAGAAGATTAAAGGAAAGTAGATTCACATTTAGATACATTAGAGTGAAACCAATGAAATCTTAGAATTAGCCACAGAGGGAAAAAGAGAAATAATCAAACAAGGAAGAACAATTATACTAGAAGCTGACTCTCGTATAGTTATCAAAAGTCATAAGAAAGGGAAATAATATCTGAGAGACAGTTACGGTCAGTGTAAAATTCTGCATCTTGCAAAAGTATCATTTTACAATGTTGCTGAAATGAAGACATTTTCAGACAAGAATTTGCCAAATACTGATTAAAGGAAATTCTCAAGGCAGTAGTTAAGGAAAAAAAGGAAAGTGATCCAGGAAAAATGATGTAGGATATAAGAAAGAACGGCGAATAAATGTAAAAAGTGAGTAGGTCATTCTAAAAAAATAATCATTGTGTAAGTAATAATAGTAATCTCTACTTTTTGGGTTAAAAGTGATAATGGCTAACAATGACAGATAAGATGGAATTGGAATTGCTGGAGTGTATGTTTCCGAAATATATGTCATTCAGAAGTGTAGAAATGTTAACTTTTAAGTAAAAGAAATAGTAACTCTAGATTTTAAGTATAATATTCATATTAAATTTTACTATTTGAGAGCAACTTGATATGCAAAAACCTTTACCACTATGTATATCAGTGTGTGTTTCCTAAAAACAAGAACATTGTTTTGTATTACTATGGTACAGGTACAAAATCAAGAAATTAACAATGATACAAAATTATTATCTGTAGCTCTTCAACTATTGCAAATTGTTCTACTGATACTTTTTTTTACTCTTTAAATTTTTTTAAAGTTTATTATTACTGGTTTTTTTTTTTTTTGAGAGAGAGAGAGGAAATGAGAGAATGAGTGGGGTAGGGGCAGAGAGAGAGAGAGGGAGAGAGAATTCCAAGCAGGCTCCATGCTGACATAGCATAGAGCCCGACGCAGGGCTCAAACTCATGAACTGTGTAGGTCATGACCTGAGCTGAAATCAAGAGTTGGATGCCTAACTGACTAAGCCACCCAGGCGCCCGTCTACTGATGCTTTTTATAGCAAAAGAAGAAAAAACATTTTCTGATTCAGAATCCATTTCATGTCTTTGTCATGTTTCTTTAATTTTCCTTAATGTGGAATAGTACCTGGTCTTTCTTTGTCTTTCATAACTTGTATTTTCAAAGAGGACAGGTCAAGTTTTTGGTAGAATGTTGTTTTATTTGGGATTGCCTGATATTTTCTAGTGATTAGATTAATTGATGATTAGGTCATTTAGTCTTCACAACAATTCTATGAGGGATAAGTTTTTTCTTTATAGGTGAAGGAGCAGAATCAGAGAAATTAAGTCACACACTTAGTAGTGTGCGGTATGCAGTAGACCCTCAAATATTTGATGAATCAACAGTTCTTTATCTCTTAAGTGTAGAGCTGCTGGGATACTTAGTGTAGCTGACATGATGATATGTCTTCCAAAGTAATTCTGGAAATACCCGTAGTCCATTTTCTTAGTGTTTCAATTACAAGCCTGTCCTGGTAGCCTCCCCAGAGCCTCCCTATCTTTATTATCCTTTGTCTGATGATTGTACCCCAGTCCAATTTGGCAGGTGCTGTCGCATCTGGCAGTGAAAAGGTCCTATATGGAGTGGCTTCCAGGTATGCTTTGGAGCAACTTTTTATGTCTCATATGCCCATCTCCCTTGTTGCTTACCTCATAATACTTTGTTAAATACTATTTATATCTGTGCCCTCTTGTGGTGCTGCAGAAAGGTGCATAATTTTTCCCCCAACCTTCTCTTGGGCTAGGTCATTTCACATGCAATCTCTTACCTTTTTCCTTACAGAAAAGTTGTTCAAGTTCTCTGTCTAATCTTCTCTCCTTGTCCTAGTACTGTGTGTTCATTAATAGCAGGCCTTTCCCTTCATCTGGTTGTGCAGAGAACAGTTACCTGTTGCCAAGTAAGGCACCTGTGTGAAGGACTCGTATCTCTTTGCAATTTAATTAATCAAGACTTTCTTACACTTACTGTTCTTTGCAATCCCCATAGAAAAGAATGGTTTTTATTTTGTTTATATTTTCATTGTTACCACAACAGTGAAGATATTTCATATCCATTACACTCTACCCTGATGCTTAAGTGTCTTTCTGGCCCTAATGGAAATACTGATGAAGCATGATCTGTTTAACAATTATAGCTTGTTAATTTTTGTTTTTTAATATGTTAAAATTAATATTTTGATTATTTCTTATCTCTGTAGTTTTCAAAAATTTTTTTTAATTTTAAGTTTAATACAATGAAAAGTAGAGAAAAATGTGTCACACCCAAATCAATAAAATATCATCTTACTGACAATAAGGTAAGATGTTTACATTTAAATTTTAAAATATCTTACCCATTTTTGTGGAAGTTTTGTCACCATTTATTGTAATTATTTATATAGATAGACACAGATATAGATATGTTCTCCCAGTTCTGTTGCAAAAATTTGTTAATGAGATTTTCCAATAAGATTGCCAAACCAGTTTAATTTTGTTTTCTAATTTTGAAATAAGTCATTGAGAAAGAGAGGAAATGGTAGGTATATGATCTACATTTAGGAAATGAAATCAGCGGATACTATTGACATTATATGGAGTGTTATTAAAAGAGAGGTTTCTGGATCTAACAATTATAGAGTTATAATCTATTAAATATATGAGAATATAGAAATAAAAGTAGATTTTAAAGGAGAAATGTTATTCTTTTTAAAAAATATTTACTTATTTTTGGGAGAGTGCAAGTGGGGAGGGGCACAGCAAGGGGGACAGAGGATCCAAAGCGGGCTCTGCGCTGATAGGCTTGACAGCAGTGAGTCCAGTGTGGGGCTCGAACTCACAAACCATGAGATCATGACCTGGGCTGAAGTCGGACCTTCAACTGACCGAGCCACTCAGGTGCCCCAGAAATAAGTTATTCTTAAGAAGTTAAGGTGATAAAACCAGTAGGTGGTAGGACATGAGACACAATCCAAATTAAACTCCAGACCTCTGTGTCATTCTTTCCACATGCAGATTAAGGAGCCCAACAAGCTATTACAGCAAATTTTGGACAGGAGGTACAGATTTTGTGAGTCATTGGCTTACAGAAGCTAATTGAACTTGGGGTTGTGGATAGGCTAATTAAAAATAATTTCAATTTCAAATGAAGTATTAAAGGCATGGCATAATTGCGTTAACATGATTCTCATGCACAAACTCTAAAATTTTTGATAATTTCCAAATGACATCTCAGCTTCTTTTGATATGATATATTTGGTTCCTGATTCTCAATGATTGGATATGAAAGGCCCTTTTTTTCTCTTTTTCCCTTTCTCCCCCACTTCCTTCTCTCTCTCCTTCCCTATTATTCTGATAAGAACCTGTGAAACAAATTTCCAAACTTAAAACTAGAAAACTGACTAGAACTTACAATTATATATATGGTTCTTCCTTATTCCTTCCCCTTGTCTTCCCCCACCTGAAATAACCACTGTCTTGAAGCCCATGTTTTATTCCTTTCTATCTCTTTTCTTCTTGATGGATACTTGCATGATTTCCAGTTTGGGGCAAGTGTGAATAATTATACTGTGAATATTTGTTGTGCATGTATACCATCCCTTTTGGGTAATGCGATGGTTAATTTTATGTGTCAAGTTGTGTGAGTGATGGGTGCCCAGATTAAACATTGTTTCTGGGTATGTCTGTGAGGTTGTTTTCAGATGTGACTAGCATTTGAATTAGTGGCTCAGTAAAGTATATTGCCCTTCTCAACGTGGGCAAGCATTGCCCATTCCTTTAAGGGCCTGAATAGAATGAAAGGTGAAAGAAGGAAGATTTCATACCTTTTTTGCATGTCTCACTGACTGAGCTGACCATCTTATCCCATTTTCCTCTGCCCTTGGACTGGGATTTACATTATTGGCCCTCCTGGCTCTCAAGCCTTTGGACTCTGGCTGAATTATACCACTGGCTCTTCTTCTAGGTCTCCAGTTTGCACGTGGTAGATCATGAGACTTCTCAGCCTCCATAATTGCATGAGCCAATTCCTCATATAAATTTCTCTCTCTCTCTGAATGCTTGTATACTAACACAGGTATTTATACAGGAGTAGAATTTCTAGATAATAGGATAACCTTATGTTTTCTCACAGTAGTTGTACTGATTTACATTCTTACTAGTAGTACCTGAGAATTCCAGTTGCTCCATTACTTCATAAACATGTAGAGCTACATGGCTTTTAAATTTTCATTTGCCTCAATGTTTAATGATATCGTATTGTGGTTTTTAATTGCATTTCCCTGATGATTGATGAAGTTGAACACTTTTTTTCTTTCATTTATTGGCCTCTTTTGATAGAATTTTTGGTGAAGTACCTGTTGAAGTTTCTTGATCTTTTATACATGATTTTTTTGCCTGTTTCTTACAGATTTATAAGAGTTCTTTATAATTTCTAGATGAGTCCTTCATTTTTCTTTAAGATTTTAATTATGAGGAAGCTATAAGTACCAGTCTTTCCCATTATGTTTTATGGTGTGTGTGTGTGTGTGTGTGTGTGTGTGTGTCTGTGTCTGTGTGTGTGAGTGTGTGTGCGTGCATGCACTGATGTGTGTGTGTGTTTTATACGAGACACACTTTTCTTCTTCCATGATTATAAACATATTTCTCATATTTTGTTACAAACTGTGGCGCAAGGAAATTTCCTTTTCTTTTTTCCAGTCATGATTTTATTAATATATGTTTTTGTCTTATTTTTTTCTGGGTTTGGTTTGGCTGCAGTATGATTGGTGTGAAGAGGGGTGATATCAGAAGGTTCTCACTGAATCACTTTGAATCCAGAAATTGCAATTTTCTTCCCTATCTCCCTATCTCATCTAGTCTCATAGCTCGCTCTCTCTCTCTCTCTCTCTCTCTCTCTCTCTCTCTCTTTTTAACATTTATTCATTTTTGAGAGGCAGAGAGAGGGAGACACATAATCTGAAGCAGGCTCCAGGCTCCGAGCTGTCAGCACAGAGCCCAATGTGGGGCTTGAACTCACAAACCGCGAAGTCGGACGCCCAACCGACTGAGCCACCCAGGAGCCCCCCCCCCTCTTTTTTAAAAATGTTTATTTATTTTGAGAGAGAGAGAGAGCATGAGAGCAGGGGAGGGGCAGAGAGAGAAGGAGACCGAGAATCCCAAGCAGTCTCTGAGCTGTCAGTGCAGAGCCCAGTCTCACAAACTATGAGATCATGACCTGAGCTGAAATCAAGAGTTGAATGCTTAACCAACTGAAGCACCGACTGAATCACCCAGGTGTTTCTCACTCTTTTCTTTTTTTTAATGTTTATTTATTCTTGAGAGAGACAGAGCATGAGTGGGGGAGGGGCAGAGAGAGAGACACACACACAGAATCCGAAGCAGGCTCCAACCTCTGAGCTGTAAGGGCAGAGACTGACGTGGGGTTCGAACTCATAAGCCTCAAGATCATGACCTGAGCCAAAGTCGGATGCTTAACCAACTGAGCCACCCAGGTGCCCTGTTCCTCATAGCTCTTAAAACTATTTATATGATGATGATTCCAGAATTCATTATGGATATTCTGCCCAGACTTATCAGGTGAGTTCTAGTCTTAGTATTTAAGTGTTTATGACATCTCTAATTGACTGAAGTAAGGATGAAGACAGGCTTGTCTGGAACCTACAGTGAGCAGTTAACATAATCATCAGCATAGATGTTATAATTTGGAAACTGACCCCATTACTTCTATTTATTGGAGAATTAGTTCCCACAATAAAATATCTCAAATACAAACTTACCTAATGTTATATAATCTACCCAAACCAAACCTTTCTATTAATATACAAAAGCATCGTTCCTCTGGGTGGGCATCTTACCTTCGTTGGTATGGCTATGGGTGCTCTCTCCCTCCCTGATAGTTTCCTAATCCATTGCATATTGGGGTAGCTGTGAGGTTCTCACCAGACTCAGGTCCAGAGCCTCAGCCTAGAAGCTAGAAGCTTGATCTTCAAGCATTAGAAGAGTAAAGGGACTTCATGTGTTCCTACGGTAAGAGCATATGCCACTAAGCTGTTAAAACTCAAGGTTTCTATATGTAGTGAGTCCAGTTATGTCAATCTTATATTTGATTAGTGAACATGTTAATTCTGCCACTTCCACCCAACGATTTTAAGGTTTATGTATGTGTAAGTTAAACAACCTTAATGTGTTTATCAGAGAAGAGACTAGTGCATCTGTCTCTGCTTCCCCCACTCATCTAGCTTTATGTATTTTCACAATAAGCAGCCTAATATGTTGAACCATATAAGATATTGTGTTCTTCTGACATAGAAAGCTCTTATGGATTTGCACTAGTAAGATGCTGGGGCCAGAAGTGGAACCTAGAATCAGCTCATACACATAAACACTCTAGAGCTGTCTCTGAATTTCTAAACCTGACACAGCCATTGCAGAGATTTTTATCTTCCTCCTCCAGTCCTGTTCCTCCTCTAGTCTTCCCCATCTCCATAACTGGCACCAGTGTTCATCCTGTTTACAAGCCAGAAACCAAGAGATATCCATAAATCCCCTAGAAATTTTATATCCCACCACTGCCTATCCAACCCTCTAGTAAATCCTGTTGATTCTTTCTCCTACCTGTATTTCAAATATGCCCCCTCCACTGCTACCCTCTTAGTCTAGGCCTCCTTCGTTTCTCATCTAGATTGTTGCTCTTATCCTTATCTCTTCACATGTGCCAACCATATATTAATTCAGTCTCATATAACAGCCAGAATGATAGTTTTAAAAGGAAAACTGGATAGGGGCACCTGGGTGTCTCAGGCAGTTAAGCATCAGACTCTTGATTTCAGCCCCATGTTGGGCTCTGCCCTGGCGGTGTGAGCCTGCTTAAGATTATCTCTCTACCCCCCCACCCCCAGCACCCACTCTCTAAACAAACAAACAAACAAACAAACAAACAAACATTAAAAAAAGGAAAACTAGATGAAACTAGTCTCATACATAAAATGCTTCCATAGCTTGCCATCGCATTCCGAGTAAAATCCACATTCCTTAACAAAATCTAGAAAGCCCTGCATAGATTGGTCTTTGCCTTCTTCACCTCTTGCCACTCTCTCCTTAACTCATTGTTTTGGCCACAGTGGTCTTTTTTTTGGGTGCTTAAATGTACCCAGCTCTTTTTTATTTGATGGCCCAGTGCTTACTGTTTCTCTGCTCTTTACATAGCTGACTCATTTGTATCCTTTAGGTGTAAGGTTAAAATTGTTCTCAGAGAGGCCTGTCCTGACCACTTACTTTCCATCATAGTACCCTATTTATTTTATTTAGAGTATTTAAAAATTATTAACTTTGTTATAAGAACTCAACCATGGGGCACTTGGGTGGTTTAGTCGGTTAAGCGTCTGACTTCAGCTCAGGTCATGATCTCATGGTTTGTGAGTTCAAGCCCCATGTCAGGCTCTGTGCTGACAGCTCAGAGCCTGGAGCCTGCTTAAGATTATGTGTCTCCCTCTCTCTCTTCCCCTCCCCCACTCACGCTCCATCTCTCTCTCTCTCTCTCAAAAATAATAAATACATGTTAAGAAACTTAAAAAAAGAACTCAAACGTGCCTGAAATATCCATTTTAATTTTAAGATGTCATCTTTGTAGGATGGAGGGGATTCTAAGCTCAGTCAATCTTGGGGCCTTAGGTTGTTGGAAACATTCAAGGTAATCTGGAGGCCCAGCCTCATGGCAAACCATCTGCTCCATTTCTCATTCCAGAGGTATGAAGACCAAATGGTCTCTCCTCTCAGAGGGCTGGCTTCCTTCCCAGGGTGATGTCAGGGGCAGGTTCCTGTCTCCACTCCTCCTGGTGCCTGTAGTCTTCTCTCCCTCGAACCTCTGGGTATTACTTTTATTTTCAAGCAAAATAACTTTCTAGAACATCTAGCATAATTTCCTCAATTACCTTTGATATTTGGACACGAAAGCTAGGAAGGGGACTACATATTAGCCTAGTTTTAGCTTTTCTCTCTACCACAAACTTCCCTTGGACACCAATGAGGAAGGAAAAGGGAAAATACAAGGTTCAAAAAGACTAATATCTTAAAATATTATCCTGCAAAGTATCATCACAATTGGTTTGGAGCTAATTTGTTTATTGCCCATCTTCCTCAATAGGCTGGGAGCATAATGAGGTAGGAGATAATGAAGTAGAGGCCATATCTGTCTTGTTCATCATTTATCTTTAGTACCTGGCATGTGTAATATATAATCAGTAAGCATTTGTTGAATGCATGAATTAATGTGGTGGCTAGTTTGCTTTATCCATTCTATCAATGGACTGTTAAAACTGCAGTGCTCTTTTGGATCTGGCTAGGAAGACCTTGCCAAAATTAAGCCACCTGGAATCCTATCAGATTATGATCATTGTTTTGAATCATGAAAGATTCAGTGGTATTTTATTAAAATGAGAATATTTCCAGAAGAATTAAACCTGAATCTGTTACCAGCATCTTAGCAGAATCAGTGTATGTCACCCAAGGCAGTACCTTATAGAAAAGTGGCATAGTTTAAAGGAAAAACTTGAAGAGAAGACAAAGGCCCTGTAGAGAGGAGAGGGGCCTGAAGAAAATCAGTTCTTTAAAGGAATGCATTCTCCCTATACTTGTAGCCATGCACAATCATCTGGGAAATGTGTTCCTACATGTGTGCATGTGCGTGCGCGCGCACGTGCACCCACACACACACTCACACACACACTCATCAACCAAAGCAGGGGAGCTCATAAAATATACCCCAGTTGTTGGTGGGCCACTTTGTAAAGGACAACAGCATAATCAAAAGTAGGTGTGATGTCAGTGTAAGATAATCAGAAAGTACATGTAATAATAGAATTAAATGGATTCATAGCTGATTGTAAAGCCATCCCTGAACAGTGTTATTGGTTGACTAATGTCTGTTTCATTTTTATTACTGAGAAGTAGTCTATTTTGGTCCTGTCCTGGAATATGTAAGGTGTTGATTTGAGATAAGGTCAAATTTGAGTATCACTTAAAGGGAAAGTATATTTTATTAAGCACTTAATTATGTTTTAGGCCATATGATTGAAATTTTATATATGCTATGTCATTTAATCCTTTTCACAATCCAGGTCAGAATTTTATTTTCTTTACTTTATATTTTATTCTCCTAGCAAGAGCACAAAATGATTGCTAATGTTATGTTGAAGCTGTACTTTGAGGAGATTAACAAAGAGCTAAACCTAAGAAGAAGAAATAGAATTAGGTTAAAATTAAAATTTGACACATTTGTTCAAAATGACCAAATGTACAAGATCAGAGTGGTAGAGACCTGGATTAGAGCATTTCATTCAGAAGTGGCTGAGGAGTTTTGTCAACTGTAAGTAAACTCAATGTAAATCAATAGTGTTAATGGAGCTGCCAAAAAGCTAATGTAAATGTTGCTTCAGTGGAAGAATGGTGTCTCATCAAGGATTGAAATAATCCCACTGGAATCTATGCTGGTCCATCCACATTTGTTATAATGTGTACTGTTGTGGACACTATTACCAGAGGGATTTTTACAAACAAAAATGCATCAAGAAGAGGGCAGTCAGGATGTTGGAGAAAATTTTGTATGATTAATGGTTGAAAGAACCAGGAACTCTTTAACTGGGGAAAGAAAGGGTATAGAATAGGAATATTCAAATAATAACAACAAAATGATAATAACATAATAGCTTCATTCATGTTTCATTGCCTCGTTTCTTTTGATCCTTACTGTAAACCTGTAAGGTTGTGCTATAATGGTTCCATTGGAAGATTTTTAAAAAGAAACAAAAACATGGAGTCTTAGGAATATAAATAACTTCCTCAGATCTCAGACTTCAAATATTTGATAATCTTTTTATATGTGGAATTATGTTAACATTATTCTTTGTGCCTGTCAGTGCGAATTCTAACTCCCAAGATAGAGAAGAGCTAGACTGACTGACAGAAAAACGATTTTGGTTTGATATTTGAAACAAATAAACAACCCAAAACTTTCTAGCAATTAGAAGCATTCAAGAATGGAATGGTCTTCCTTATGAGACAGTGAATCCTTCCCTTCTGGAAGTGTGTTGGAAAACTGAACTCTGTTTGGGCAGGATAACTGTATAAATGTCCTCTCTGGCCTCCATAAGTCTAGGGAGTCTAGGGGACATGCACATAGAAGTGTTAATTGCGAACTCATTCCAGAGAGATCTTGTACTGTGGGGATTATCTCCTGTAAAAGATCTCCAGAGTATCTCTCTTCTTGCAGTCTTCTGATCTACATTTTCTTTTTTATAACACTGTCCCTCAGTCATTTGTCATTCATCATATTGCTATTTGGGATCCCTGGGAATTCTGACTGGTCCCTGGTCTCAAGTGTCTCACATTTTTGTCTACATAAGTAGATAATTATTCTGTAGTTCCATGGATTCTGAAGTGGTGACCAAATTCTGAGAGAATGTAGAGTAGAGCTCATTAGTATCTTCCAGTGAATTGAGCCAGAAGGAGGAAAAACATTCAGAGGAGAGTCTGAATTTATAATGGGAGGGAGAGTAAAAACTTACGAAGTGGAAAAAGGAGAGTAGGGAATTTCAGTTACACTTTAGTCCATAGATATGAAAGCTACAGAGATGAAAGGAACTACAAATAATTTAGTATGATTGGAGAACAGAGACCTATGGAAACCTAGATAGGTCACAGATCATAAAGGCCATGCTGGGCTTTTGTATTCTATAGGTTATAGGAAAATTGAAGGGCTTTTTAGGAGGGAAACTATGCAAAATTATAAAAGTATGTATTCTGGAGAATATCACACATAGAAAGCTTTTTTTGGTTTAGATTGTTCCCTTTCTCTTTGTTAGTGCATATAATCAAGAATCAACTTGAGTACATTTCTAGCTGCGCAATAATCAACCCTCTGAGGAACATCCATAATAAGAGATATTTCAAGAAATCTCTTGTGAATTTATTGTGTTTTGATGCCAGTTATAAATGCCTGGTAACAGCTAGGAAAGGAAAGAACCAAAGCATGTTTAGCCAGGTTAAAATTTCAGCTTCTGTAAATGTTGGACACATGATTTCTCCAGTGGAAAAAAATTACAAGCAACCTTTAGAAGTTCTGATATACACCTTTCCCATAATAAGGCTCCTTTTGTCTTTGTTTGTAGCATTCATTTTGCCCACCCTGCAGCTTGCTCAACCAGGTAATCCAACAGAGGTCTGCTTCTTCTGTATTCTTGACCCTGTTCCTAGGAGACTGCGCATGTCTCCTAGGAACAGGGTCAAGAATACAGACTGAGCACCCAGTGCTCAGAGTGGACCTGTGAGTTTGTTCTGCAGCTTAGCTCCTGAATTTCTCTGTGACTTGCTAGCCTTCCTTGCATTAAGCAGGGGAAACTTCTGAGGCTCCAGCCTTCCATGTAAAAGTCAGAAGTGACATTAACCTTTTCACAGGCCAATGATGACAGGGATAAGAAGAATAATATAGACCTCCCAAAAGAAATTACTATAAATAAACCTCATAGGTAAAACAAACAGACAAACAAACAAACAAAAAACTCTGTCAGCTAATGCCACTTTCCCCCCTGGTCCCACTCTCTATTAGAAATATTAGAGAAATTGCTCCACTTTATTTCCTTATTTCTAGTTTATTTCCACATTTTGTGCCATCAGCCTGCTTAGACAGGTCTCTTATTTCCAGCACAGAATTCTGCCACCAATACTGCCCATGCTGTCCTGATTAAAATCTTTCCATGATGCTTGAAAACAACCTGCTCACAATGTAGGTTTATTCTATGTATTATTTTAATGCTAGTATTTCTTATTGTAGTTGTTTAGCTTACAGGTTCTCTGTCTTAAATTTGTGATGCAATTCACATAAATATGATGGTAAAAATTCTATGGGACTGTATGTGCATTCTTTTATTTGAATGCTTACTCGATAAACCTAATTTTACATGCTCAAATTTGCTTTAGGACTTGCCTCCTATTTGCCTTTCCTTCCCTCAAATCTCAGAACTATTATTTAGAGGCTAAACAACTATAATTAAAGAAAAGCTTTCACTTGCCTCCAAATAAATGGTTTTCTGATTTCATCCTTGGAAATGTGTGTGACAAGTTTTCAGAATCAGCAATAGTGAAACCAGTCTTAGAGGTGAACTTGTCAGGCCACCAGCTGGGTGGGAGAGGGAAGATACTTTGGTTGTGTATTTGCACTTAACATAGAGAGCATTCGTGAACACTAACCAACATCATCTCTAATTACTGCTGTGATTAGTATCAAAGAATTGGGTCCCAGGAGGCTTGCTTTCCTAAAGAAAATACAGTGCCATATGTTACATTTTTTTTTACAGTTCTCATATGTTATTAAGGATTTCTCTGTCCTGACAATTGTCCTATCAAAATTTCCTTTATTTGAAAAATATTTCTAAAGACGCAAGATTTCCCAGTTCTCAGAATTGACTTTCTGAAAAATAAACTGCCATTTAATTTTGTAAAAAATAAATCCTATTCTTATTCTAGAGGTGTATGAATAAAATGTAACTCATTTAAGACTAAAACAGAAGAAAAAAGAGGGTTTGATAGAAGCCTCAAGGCCTTTCTCAACATGGAATCTACTTGTCAAACAGTGTTTCAGTAATTAATATAGTTTAGTACTGCTGAACAAAATATTTTCTGCTGAATACAATATTTTCCCATAATTCTTTCCATGTAAATGTGAGAGACCAAGGTTTCTGAAACACAAGACAACATAAATTCATGGAAACATATAGTATTGGAACTAGGTCTCCTGACAACTATCGTATAGATTTTTTTATATCTTTTAAATAATACACCATATATAAAGGGTACAATACATTGCCTAGTGCATGTTAATTGTAAGGATTTATCATGTTATTTCCTCTAGAACATTGCTTTTTAAAATATTACACTATGAAGACTTCTGGAATCTGCCTAATGTAAAAAGAGCTTGGAAGTCATCATTCCCATTCTTAAAACAAGAACAAGTTGAACAAACTGAAAATTAAACAACTTTTCTTGATCCACCAGAGATCTGAGGTCACAGGGAAAACTGTACCCTGAAATCTGATTCAGATAGGTGAAATTACAGTCAGAGATAAGATTTGCTTATTGAGCACAGAAGTCACTGGAGCCATATTTTGATGAATTGCTAGAGGCTAAGTGTGGACAAATATGAGTGTGAGAAACTCCTGGGACCACGATCTTAGGGGACCCCAGAGTTTCATGGGTTTCACCTCCAGAAACCCCACCAAGTTCTCCCTTTGAAGATCTGAAGAAGATCTCTTTTTTATGACTGGCAAGGTTAGAGTAACCACCATAAACTATGCCTATTGTGCTCTCCATAACTTAGGCCTCTTGGCCTCTTCTCCAAGGGAAAATACTAGCAGAGCCTCATTCCACTTGAGGGAAGGGCATTTTTCTCTTTCCAGTCTCCTCTAGCTCTCCTGTCTCACTTAAGCGGTGGAAAAAAACCTGAGAAGCATTTGTAATAGTAATGGTTCAGGGATGTAGGTAAACTGAGATTTAATCATAAAATTATAGCATGCCTTGCTTCCCCCATCCCTTACCACCACACTAATGGGGCTCCGGTTTAATTCATAATGGATTACAGATGAAAGAGCTATGAGACACAGATGCTGTCTGTGAAGTGTTTAGAGAAAACCTAGGTCAAGAGAGGAGTCCAAAACAGAAACACCTTAGGAATCTAAAGCCTCTGATACAGACAGAGATACAGTCAGTGAACATAAAATCTCACACTAAAGGCCTGTTTACCTTCTTTCCTATCACTCTGTACATCATATCTGGCTTTTAAAAAAATCAGAAGGCTAGGGGAGTTAAGACAGTGGAGTAGCAGGAAGACCCTATGCTTACCTCACCCTTGAACACAGCTAGACAAATATCAAGTCATTCTCAATACCCAAGAAATCAATCTGAGGACTGAGAGAACAAACTGCCCAGCTATAGGGAGAGAAGAGGCTGCATTGTGGAAGGTAGGAGGTACAGAGACATGACTTGAGGGAGAAAAGGATCATGGGTGCTGCAGAGGGGAGGGGGCCCTGATCATGGAGAGTGG
Organism: Prionailurus viverrinus; assembly: GCF_022837055.1. Taxonomy (NCBI): domain Eukaryota; kingdom Metazoa; phylum Chordata; class Mammalia; order Carnivora; family Felidae; genus Prionailurus; species Prionailurus viverrinus. Next base: position 132,431,536 of record NC_062568.1, read on the forward strand.
AGAGAGAGAGAGAGAGTAGCACACAAGGTATTGCACAAGAAAAACATTTCCCCCAAACCACTGACTGGGAAAGTGAGAGGGGCTGATTATCATGAGTTTTTACAAGCACTGGTGCTCAAAAACTGGAGTCTGTGCCATGGTCAGTGTGAAGCCTAGTGGACACTGCAGTGCTCCTGTGGAGAAGGAGGGCAGCAGATGGTCTTATCTGAGGATCTCCTGAGATGCACTGGGAGAGACGTTTCTCTCTTCTTAGAGTGTATCTGGGAGAGGTAGCATTGGCTTTTGGGATGAAAGACCTAGTGGGCACCATTGTGCTGCCGTGTCCCTTAGCATAGGGACAGAGACATCTGCTGAGGGCAATTAACCTGGATGCTGCCTTTCTGCTATGCTTTACACTAAACTCCAAGCTCCTGGACAACTACCCTTTGGTGCAACTACCCTTCTGGGACATAATGACACCAGTCCCAGCATGGTGAAACCCTCCCCAAGAGGACAAGTATGGATTGTGCTGTGTTGAGTCCCTAAAGTTTGGAGTTTTGAAACTCAGCGTGTGTACCTGAGATAAAACACAGGTGCACTGTTCTGTGGGGTGGACAAATGGCCTAGACACTGACAGCATGAAGTCAGGGATCTGAGGGACGCTTGGGACACAAAAGGGGAGATTCTTTGCTTTTCTTTGAGGGCTTCCCAGACAGTGGCAGGTTTAAACTTGCCTCTCTAGGGATGAGGGAGAGTGCTATTGCCATTTTTCTCCCCGTCCCATCAGCACAGACCAACTATAGTGAGCAGCACAGTGCCCACAGTGTAGGCTTCCGCTGCTTACGTCAAGCCCTGCCCCCCTGCACTCCGCTGGTGCTTCTTTACTAGGGAAAGTGTGCCTGAGAACCAGAGCAGCAGGCCCCTCTCCCAGAAGACCAGCACGGACTGTCTCTCCCCGCTGCCCCTGGCCCCGGCTGCATACACCAAATCTACTGACCATAGAGTGCTTCAAAGCTTCAGCACTAGTGGAAATAGGATCTGGCATATCAAGAGCACACCTAGTTAAAACTCACCACATTCTGGACAAGGTCCAAACACTATCCACTGCAGGCAGAGTGAAACTTTGCAGAGGACTGACCTGAGGTCAAGAGCAGCCAAAACACAGCAGCAGACTGCACACAGCATGCATTGGAAACATTTCCTGAAGCACCAGGCCCTGGACAGTATATGATCTCTTCATCATAAAACCATTACTCTCAGGAAGAGGAAACATAATAGGCGTTGCTAACACAGAGAAGAATACAGAGACCTAGACAAAATGCCAAGGTGGAGGAATTCATCTCAAGAGAAAGAGTGAAGAAAGGTCATGGCCAGGGATCTAATCGGGATATATAAGTAATATGCCTGATCCAGAATTTAAAACAACAATCATAAGGATACTAGCTGGGCTTGAGAAAATCATGGAAGACACCAGGGAGTCCTTTACTGCAGAAATTAAAGACCTAAAACCTAGTCAGGCTGGAATAAAAAATGTTATACCAAGATACAAAACTGATGAATGTAATAACCGCAAGGATGGAAGATGTAGAGAAAGGAATAAGTGATGTAAAAGATAAAATTATGGAAAATAATGAAGCTGAAAAGAAGAGGGAAGGAAAAATATTGGATCACGAATATACACTTAGAGAACTCAGCAACTTCATAAACTATAATAATATTCATATGATAGGAATCCCAGAAGAAGAGAGGTAAAAGGAGGCGGATAGTTTATTTGTGCAAATTATAACTGAAAACTTCCCTAATCTGGGGAAGGAAATAGACATCCAAATCCAGAAGGCATAGAGAACTCTCATCAAAATCAACAAAAGCAGATCAATACCAAGACATATCACAGTAAAATCTGCAAAATACAGAGACAAGGAAAAAATCCTAAAAGCAGCAAGGGAAAAGAAATCCCTAACTTATAAGGGAAGACAAATAATGTTAGCAGAAGACCTATCCACAGAAACTTGGCAGGCCAGAAGGGAGTGGCAGGATATATTCAGTGGGCTGAATGGGAAAAGTATGTAGTTAAGAATATTTTATCCAGTAAGACCGTCATTCAGAATAAAAGGAGAGATAAAGAGTTTCCCAGGCAAACAGAAACTAAAGGAATTTGTGACTACTAAACCAGCCCTGCAAGAAATATTAAAGAGCACTCTTTCGGAAAGGAAGACAAAAAGTGACAAAGACTGCAAAGGAACAGAGAAAATCTTCAAAAATACTGACTTCATAGAACATACAATGGCACTAAATTCATATATATCAATAATCACTCTGAATGTAAATGGACTAACTGCTCCAATCAAAAGACCTAGGGTGTCAGAATGGATAAAAAACAAAAAGAAAAAGAAAAACAAAAACAAAACCAAGATCCAGGGGCGCCTTGGTGGCTCAGTTGGTTAAGTGTCCAACTTCGGCTCAGGTCATGATCTTACCACTTGTGGGTTTGAGCCCTGCTTGGGGCTCTGTGCTGACAGCTCAGAGTCTGGAGCCTGCTTCGATTCTGTGTCTCACTCTTTCTCTGCCCCTCTCCTGCTCATACCCTCTTTCTCTCAAAAATAAATAAATGTTAAAAAAATGAAACAACAACAACAAAATCAAGATCCGTTTATATGCTGCCTATAAGAGACTCATAAACCCAAAGACACCTGCAGATTGAAAGTGAGGGGATGGAAAAACATTTATCATGCTAATGGACATCAAAAGAAAACTGGAGTAATCATACTTCTATCAGAGAAACTAGATTTAAACTAGTTAACTTTAACACTATTTTGAGGGAGAGGGGGATAGAGAGAATCCCTAGCAGGCTCTGCGCTGTCAGTGCAGAGTTCAATGTGGGGCTCAATCTCATGAATAGTAAGATCATAACCTGAGCTGACATCAGGAGTCAGATGCTTAACTGACTGAGCTACTCAGGCACCCCTCAGACAAACTAGATTTTAAACCAGACTGTAACAAGAGATAAAGAAAGGCACTATGTCATAATAATGGGGTCTATACAAGAAGAAGACCGAACAATTATATATATGCCCCCAACTTGGAAAGCATCCAAATATATAAAACATTTAATAATAAACATAAAGAAACATATTGACATTCTAATATAGTTTATTTATTTTTGAAAGAGAGAGAGAGTGTGAGCAGGGGAGGGGCAGAGAGAGAGGGAGACACAGAATCAGAAGGAGGCTCCAGGCTCTGAGCTGTCAGCACAGAGCTTGATCCACAAACCATGAGATTATGACCTGAACTGAAGTTGGATGCTCAACCGACTGAGCCACCTAGGCACCTAACCACTAAATGTTTTTAAAAAGATATGGTAAGGGGATCCTGGGTGGCTCAGTCGGTTGGGCGGCCTACTTCAGCTCAGGTCATGATCTCGCGGTCTGTGAGTTCGAGCCCCGCGTCGGGCTCTGTGCTGACAGCTCAGAGCCTGGAGCCTGTTTCGGATTCTGTGTCTCCCTCTCTCTGACCCTCCCTCGTTCATGCTCTGTTTCTCTCTGTCTCAAAAAAATAAATAAAAAAAAAAAGAAAAAAAAAGATATGGTAAGAGAGGATATAAAATAGAATCATACAGAATGCTCAATTAAAACCAGTAAAGGATGGGCGCCTCGGTGGCGCCCCTGTTTGTGCCCTGTCTCTTTCTCAAAAATAAATAAACATTAAAAAAATTTTTTTAAAAAGGCAAAGAAGATTAGAAAGAAATGATGAACAAATGCAGCCAATAGAAAACAGTTGTAAATATCAGAGATATCCATCTACCTGTATCAATAATCACTTTAAATGTGAATGGCCTAGATACACCAATTTAAGATGCAGATTGTCTGAGTGGGCAAAAAAGAACCCAGTTATATGTTATCCACAATTATATGTTGTTTATGAGAAATGCATTTTAGGTATACAGACACAGATAGTTAAGCAAATAAATGGATAGAAACAGATAAACTGTACTAACACTGATCAAAAGAAAGCTGAGGTAGCTATATTAATTTGAGATAAAGTAGATTTCAAAACAAAGACAATGGGATTTTCCGGCAAGATGGCGGCTTAGGAGGACGCTGGGCTCACCGCACGTCCTGCTGATCACTTAGATTCCATCTACACCTGCCTAAATAACCCAGAAAACCGCCAGAGGATTAGCAGAACGGAGTCGCCGGAGCCAAACGCAGACGAGAGGCCCACGGAAGAGGGTAGGAAGGGCGGCGAGGCGGTGCGCGCTCCACGGACTGGCGGGAGGGAGCCGGGGCGGAGGGGCGGATCGCCGGCCAAGCAGAGCCCCCGAGTCTGGCTTGCAAAAGCGGAGGGGCCTGACGGACTGTGTTCCGACAGCAAGCGCGACTTAGCGTCTGGGAGGTCATAAGTTAACAGCTCTGCTCGGACAGCGGGAAGGCTGGAGGACAAAGGGAGGGAGAGCTGCTGAGCCCCCTGACAACAGAGCTCAGTCTGGTGGGGAACAAAGGCGCTCGCCAGCGCCATCTCCCCCGCCCATCCCCCAGCCAAAATCCCAAAGAGAACCCATTCCTGCCAGGGAACTTGCTCGCTCCGCTCAAACACCCAACTCTGCGCTTCTGCGGAGCCACACCTCCGGCAGCGGATCTGACTCCCTCCCGCTGCCACAGGGCCCCTCCTGAAGTGGATCACCTAAGGAGAAGCGATCTAAGCCTGCCCCTCCTGCCCCCGTGCACCTTGCCTACCCACCCCAGCTAATACGCCAGATCCCCAGCATCACAAGCCTGGCAGGGTGCAAGTAGCCCAGAGGAGCCACCCCACCCCACAGTGAATCCCGCCCCTAGGAGAGGGGAAGAGAAGGCACACACCAGTCTGACTGTGGCCCCAGGGGTGGGCTGGGGGCAGACATCAGGTCTGACTGCGGCCCCGCCCACCAACTCCAGTTATACACCACAGCACAGGGGAAGTGCCCTGCAGGTCCTCACCACGCCAGGGACTATCCAAAATGACCAAGCGGAAGAATTCCCCTCAGAAGAATCTCCAGGAAATAACAACAGCTAATGAACTGATCAAAAAGGACTTAAATAATATAACAGAAAGTGAATTTAGAATAATAGTCATAAAATTAATCGCTGGGCTTGAAAACAGTATACAGGACAGCAGAGAATCTCTTGCTACAGAGATCAAGGGACTAAGGAACAGTCACGAGGAGCTGAAAAATGCTTTAAACGAAATGCATAACAAAATGGAAACCACCACAGCTCGGCTTGAAGAGGCAGAGGAGAGAATAGGTGAACTAGAAGATAAAGTTATGGAAAAAGAGGAAGCTGAGAGAAAGAGAGATAAAAAAATCCAGGAGTATGAGGGGAAAATTAGATAACTAAGTGATACATTAAAAAGAAATAATATACGCATAATTGGTATCCCAGAGGAGGAAGAGAGAGGGAAAGGTGCTGAAGGGGTACTTGAAGAAATCATAGCTGAGAACTTCCCTGAACTGGGGAAGGAAAAAGGCATTGAAATCCAAGAGGCACAGAGAACTCCCTTCAGACGTAACTTGAATCGATCTTCTGCATGACATATCATAGTGAAACTGGCAAAATACAAGGATAAAGAGAAAATTCTGAAAGCAGCAAGGGGTAAACGTGCCCTCACATATAAAGGGAGACCTATAAGACTCGTGACTGATCTCTCTTTTGAAACTTGGCAGGCCAGAAAGCATTGGCACGAGATTTTCAGGGTGCTAGACAGAAAAAATATGCAGCCAAGAATCCTTTATCCAGCAAGTCTGTCATTTAGAATAGAAGGAGAGATAAAGGTCTTCCCAAACAAACAAAAACTGAAGGAATTTGTCACCACTAAACCAGCCCTACAAGAGATCTTAAGGGGGACCCTGTGAGACAAAGTCCCAGAGACATCACTACAAGCATAAAACATACAGACATCACAATGACTCTAAACCCGTATCTTTCTATAATAACACTGAATGTAAATGGATTAAATGCACCAACTAAAAGACATAGGGTATCAGAATGGATAAAAAAACAAGACCCATCTATTTGCTGTCTACAAGAGACTCATTTTAGACCTGAGGACACCTTTAGATTGAGAGTGAGGGGATGGAGAACTATTTATCATGCGACTGGAAGCCAAAAGAAAGCTGGAGTAGCCATACTTATATCAGACAAACTAGACTTTAAATTAAAGGCTGTAACAAGAGATGAAGAAGGACATTATATAATAGTTACAGGGTCTATCCATCAGGAAGAGCTAACAATTATCAATGTCTATGCACCGAATACCGGAGCCCCCAAATATATAAAACAAGTATTCATAAACATAAGCAACCTTATTGATAAGAATGTGGTAATTGCAGGGGACTTTAACACCCCACTTACAGAAATGGATAGATCATCTAGACACACGGTCAATAAAGAAACAAGGGCCCTGAATGAGACATTGGATCAGATGGACTTGACAGATATATTTAGAACTCTGCATCCCAAAGCAACAGAATATACTTTCTTCTTGAGTGCACATGGAACATTCTCCAAGATAGATCATATACTGGGTCACAAAACAGCCCTTCATAAGTTTACAAGAATTGAAATTATACCATGCTTACTTTCAGACCACAATGCTATGAAGCTTGAAATCAACCACAGAAAAAAGTCTGGAAAACCTCCAAAAGCATGGAGGTTAAAGAACACCCTACTAACGAATGAGTGGGTCAACCAGGCAATTAGAGAATAAATTAAAAAATATATGGAAACAAATGAAAATGAAAATACAACAATCCAAACGCTTTGGGACGCAGCAAAGGCAGTCCTGAGAGGAAAATACATTGCAATCCAGGCCTATCTCAAGAAACAAGAAAAATCCCAAATACAAAATCTAACAGCACACCTAAAGGAACTAGAAGCAGAACAGCAAAGGCAGCCTAAACCCAGGAGAAGAAGAGAAATAATAAAGATCAGAGCAGAAATAAACAATATAGAATCTAAAAAAACTGTAGAGCAGATCAACGAAACCAAGAGTTGGTTTTTTTTTTTTTTTTAACTTTTTTTTTTTTTAACTTTTTTTTTTCCCAACATTTATTTATTTTTGGGACAGAGAGAGACAGAGCATGAACGGGGGAGGGGCAGAGAGAGAGGGAGACACAGAATCAGAAACAGGCTCCAGGCTCTGAGCCATCAGCCCAGAGCCTGACGCGGGGCTCGAACTCACGGACCGCGAGATCGTGACCTGGCTGAAGTCGGAGGCTTAACCGACTGCGCCACCCAGGCGCCCCAAGGGTTGGTTTTTTGAAAAAATAAACAAAATTGACAAACCTCTAGCCAGGCTTCTCAAAAAGAAAAGGGAGATGACCCAAATAGATAAAATCATGAATGAAAATGGAATTATTACAACCAATCCCTCAGAGATACAAACAATTATCAGGGAATACTATGAAAAATTATATGCCAACAAATTGGACAACCTGGAAGAAATGGACAAATTCCTGAACACCCACACTCTTCCAAAACTCAATCAGGAGGAAATAGAAAGCTTGAACAGACCCATAACCAGTGAAGAAATTGAATCGGTTATCAAAAATCTCCCAACAAATAAGAGTCCAGGACCAGATGGCTTCCCAGGGGAGTTTTACCAGACGTTTAAAGCAGAGATAATACCTATCCTTCTCAAGCTATTCCAAGAAATAGAAAGGGAAGGAAAACTTCCAGACTCATTCTATGAAGCCAGTATTACTTTGATTCCTAAACCAGACAGAGACCCAGTAAAAAAAGAGAACTACAGGCCAATATCCCTGATGAATATGGATGCAAAAATTCTCAATAAGATACTAGCAAATCGAATTCAACGGCATATAAAAAGAATTATTCACCATGATCAAGTGGGATTTATTCCTGGGATGCAGGGCTGGTTCAACATTCGCAAATCAATCAACGTGATACATCACATTAACAAAAAAAAAGAGAAGAACCATATGATCCTGTCAATCGATGCAGAAAAGGCCTTCGACAAAATCCAGCACCCTTTCTTAATAAAAACCCTTGAGAAAGTCTGGATAGAAGGAACATACTTAAAGATCATAAAAGCCATTTATGAAAATCCCACAGCTAACATCATCCTCAACGGGGAAAAACTGAGAGCTTTTTCCCTGAGATCAGGAACACGACAAGGATGCCCACTCTCACCGCTGCTGTTTAACATAGTGCTGGAAGTTCTAGCATCAGCAATCAGACAACAAAAGGAAATCAAAGGCATCAAAATTGGCAAAGATGAAGTCAAGCTTTCGCTTTTTGCAGATGACATGATATTATACATGGAAAATCCGATAGACTCCACCAAAAGTCTGCTAGAACTGATACATGAATTCAGCAAAGTCGCAGGATACAAAATCAATGTACAGAAATCAGTTGCATTCTTATACACTAACAATGAAGCAACAGAAAGACAAATAAAGAAACTGATCCCATTCACAATTGCACCAAGAAGCATAAAATACCTAGGAATAAATCTAACCAAAGATGTAAAGGATCTGTATGCTGAAAACTATAGAAAGCTTATGAAGGTAATTGAAGAAGATTTAAAGAAATGGAAAGACATTCCCTGCTCATGGATTGGAAAAATAAATATTGTCAAAATGTCAATACTACCCAAAGCTATCTACACATTCAATGCAATCCCAATCAAAATTGCACCAGCATTCTTCTCGAAACTAGAACAAGCAATCCTAAAATTCATATGGAACCACAAAAGGCCCCGAATAGCCAAAGGAATTTTGAAGAAGAAGACCAAAGCAGGAGGCATCACAATCCCAGACTTTAGCCTCTACTACAAAGCTGTCATCATCAAGACAGCATGGTATTGGCACCAAAACAGACACATAGACCAATGGAATAGAATAGAAACCCCAGAACTAGACCCACAAACGTATGGCCAACTCATCTTTGACAAAGCAGGAAAGAACATCCAATGGAAAAAAGACAGCCTCTTTAACAAATGGTGCTGGGAGAACTGGACAGCAACATGCAGAAGGTTGAAACTAGACCACTTTCTCACACCATTCACAAAAATAAACTCAAAATGGATAAAGGACCTAAATTTGAGACAGGAAACCATCAAAACCTTAGAGGAGAAAGCAGGAAAAGACCTCTCTGACCTCAGCCGTAGCAATCTCTTACTCGACACATCCCCAAGGGCAAGGGAATTAAAAGCAAAAGTGAATTACTGGGACCTTATGAAGATAAAAAGCTTCTGCACAGCAAAGGAAACAACCAACAAAACTAAAAGGCAACCAACGGAATGGGAAAAGATATTTGCAAATGACATATCAGACAAAGGGCTAGTATCCAAAATCTATAAAGAGCTCACCAAACTCCACACCCAAAAAACAAATAATCCAGTGAAGAAATGGGCAGAAAACATGAATAGACACTTCTCTAAAGAAGACATCCGGATGGCCAACAGGCACATGAAAAGATGTTCAGCGTCGCTCCTTATCAGGGAAATACAAATCAAAACCACACTCAGGTATCACCTCACGCCAGTCAGAGTGGCCAAAATGAACAAATCAGGAGACTATAGATGCTGGAGAGGATGTGGAGAAACGGGAACCCTCCTGCACTATTGGTGGGAATGCAAATTGGTGCAGCCGCTCTGGAAAGCAGTGTGGAGGTTCCTCAGAAAATTAAAAATAGACCTACCCTATGACCCAGCAATAGCACTGCTAGGAATTTATCCAAGGGATACAGGAGTACTGATGCATAGGGCCACTTGTACCCCAATGTTCATAGCAGCACTCTCAACAATAGCCAAATTATGGAAAGAGCCTAAATGTCCATCAACTGATGAATGGATAAAGAAATTGTGGTTTATATACACAATGGAATATTACGTGGCAATGAGAAAAAATGAAATATGGCCTTTTGTAGCAACGTGGATGGAACTGGAGAGTGTGATGCTAAGTGAAATAAGCCATACAGAGAAAGACAGATACCATATGGTTTCACTCTTATGTGGATCCTGAGAAACTTAACAGGAACCCATGGGGGAGGGGAAGGACAAAAAAAAAAGAGGTTAGAATGGGAGAGAGCCAAAGCATAAGAGACTGTTAAAAACTGAGAACAAACTGAGGGTTGATGGGGGGTGGGAGGGAGGAGAGGGTGGGTGATGGGTATTGAGGAGGGCACCTTTTGGGATGAGCACTGGGTGTTGTATGGAAACCAATTTTTCAATAAATTTCATAAAAAAAAACAAAGACAATTATGAGGGATAAAGAGGGGCATTGCATAATGATAAAATAGTCAATTCTCTGAGAAGACAAAATAATCCTAAGTAAATATGCTTCTAATAACAAAATATCGAAATGTGTGAGGGAAAAATTGATAGACTTGAAAGGAGCAATAGATGAATCCACTATTAGAGCTGGTGGCTTCAACACTACTCTTTAAGTAATTGATAGTTTGTACATGCAGAAAATGAGTAAGGGTGGATTTGACCTGAACAGTACTATTGATCAATTTGATCTAATTGACATTTATGGAGTATTCCATCTAACAACAGTAGAATACACATTTTTCTCAAGCTTACAAAAACATGCAGCAAGATGGACCGTAATCTGGATCATAAAGCACACTTTAACAAATTTAGAAGTATAGATGTCATACTATGTATATTCTCAAGCCACATGGAATTAAACAGAAAAGGACAGTATCAATCAATGATGAGGATGAAGAGTGTCAGGAACTCTCACTCATTGCTGGAAATGGAAAATTGTATAGCCACATTGGAAGACAATTTGGCAGTATTTTTTACAAAGCTAAACAAATTCTAATTATTTGGTAATACAGTTGCACTCCTATGTATATTCACAAATTGCCAGCAACTGGAAGCCACCAAGATCTCCTTCAGCAGGTGAATGAATAAACAAACTATGGTACATGTGTATGATAGAATATTATTCAGCAATAGAAAGAAAGGAAATATTAAGTTATGAATACACATAGGTGAATCTTAAATGCATATTGAAAGTGAAAGCAGCCAGCCTGGAATGTCAAGTAGTGTATGACTCCTATTAAATGATATTCTGGAAAAGGCAAAACAAAAGATCAGTATTTGCAAGGGGTTCACTTGGAAAGAAGAGAAGGTGAATAGTTGAAGCACAGGGGATTTTTAGGGCAGTGAAATGATTCTATATTATACTGTAACAATGGATACATGACACTTTGCCTTTGCCATAGGATTTTATAACATAAAGAGTGAATCTTAATGTATGAACTATTAAAAATAATTTAGAAGGTTTGGGGATCCCAGGATGGAATATAGAATGTGGTAAAACAAATTAACTATTAGGAATATACCAAACAGCCCCATTGAAGAGGTTGGGAGGAACAGGTATTGACCTAAGTAACTTTGGAAATGAGGAAGCTTGTAGGACTGATGGTGAAAGAAAGTAAGCATAAGCACTGTGCTCTAAAGTTGCTGAAGTTATTTCCCACAGGTTAGCAATTCTGGTTCCACTTTACATGCCTGTTGTCAGTAAACAATCAAGTAAATGGATGGTTGATAATGGGAACAAGCTTTTTCAATTTTGGAGTGAGAGTCTGCGGATAAGCAAGGGTAGGAGGCTAGAATGATAACAATCTCCACAGTTGAAGACATCAGTATGAACTCATGTGTAGCTTAATATAATGTAGATATTTACATACAGAACAATTTATAGATATGTATGTATGTATCTACATGTATTAGTAAACACACATGTAGTTCTTTGCTCTGTTGACAGAACCTACAATCAATGACACTCCAGTATCAACAAGCACACTTAGTACCATGATCTTGGTTTCTAATATTCTCTAATAAAAGGAACTGTGTGTTTTTTTGAGAAATGGCTGGCTGTAGAATGGGATGAAAAATACACCAGATGATTCTGAAGCATCTTACACTACTAGAAAGTCCGAAAATGTTAGTAAGAAACGAACCTACCCATAAATATGGGAGTATGTCAAAGTGACACAGGGGCCTACTGAAAGGGATCCCAGTGGACAAAACTGAAAATTTTTGAGCCAAAAAATAAATAAAAATAAAGTAGCATTGGTTTATAATCTAGATTATAAAATAAATGTACATGGGCCTATACTGATATGAATTAACAATTGAAAAATTTGAAAAAAGGAGACAAATCTCTCATTAGAATTCAAAATAAGTTATGTAGTACTGCCTTCAAGGAGATGAAGCTTAATTCCCCACTCTTTAGGTTCATCATGACTGAGTTCCCTTCCTTTAAGTATGAAAAGTGGGGGGAAAACATAACTCTAAAGTTGAGAAATCCAATAAGCATTACCTCTGCCAAAGTGATTAAGGTGAACATCAACAGTGAACCATAACACTGTAAGCATGATATTGACATAATGAGAAGGGCACTTTATCTCTGGGTCATCCTCCAAAAAAAACATAATTTAATTTCATTATTAGAAAAATATCAAACAAATCCCAATGATAGCGCATCTATAATATGCCAAAAGGAGTCTGAGAACCTGTGAAAGCCAAGAGGAGCCTAACTAGACAGATGACTGAATGTAATATAGTATCATGGATGGTATCCCGAAATTGAAAATAAGGACATTAGGTAAAAACAAATTATATCTGAATAAAGTATGCATATTAGTTAATTATAATGTATCAGTGTTGGATCATGAATTGCAGCATATGTACGATACTAATATAAGATGTTAATAATAGGAGAAACTGGGAACTGAGGTATATGAAAATTCTATGTTCTCAGTTTTCCTGCATATCTTAAACTAAATGAAATAGAATTTGATAAACTGCATAAAAATAAACTAAAATAAGGTAATAAACCAAAATACTAAATAACTAAAATAAGGTTTTTTAAAAAATATATTACCCTATGGAAAGCTCAATACCTAACCAAGGAATGAATTCTTATTATGCAATTTCAAGCAGCAGTGGGAGATTTCATGTCTGTATGGTGATGGCCATGTCAGAATATATTTGTGGGGATGTTGCAGTCCTCAGCATTTGTCATTCAACCATGTGGGAAGTAATTCATGAAGGACCTTTAAAGAATAAGTTACAAATTATGGAGTCTTTGATTTTCTCCCATTGACATGAGGAGTGCCATAGTTCAGCAAAATGCTTTTGCAATGCCAGAGCATATCAGAGTCTATCTCTTTGCCATTAACATTCCAGGGGTGCAGTAAAATGAAGGAAAAGCAAGTGTGTTAAAATTGACACCCATAATAATAGGTTAAATATTGGCACTGTTTTCTCTAATATATATATGTTTACATATTTATATATATATTAGAAAAATGTTTTTGTTTTTAGTGTTTTTATATGAAAATACTTTTGTATTATATATATTAGAAAAAACCAAAGGGTACAAAAGTGTATATAAAATTTTGGATCCTTTTCCATCTGCTGGGTTAGAAATTGTGGTTTGTGAGTTGCCCATTTTGAGCTGGCTCCATTGTCTGAGAATCACACTGCTGCTAATTGTTGTAAATTGTGTTTGCACAATTTAAGTAAAACATCTTCTTTTAAAGGCAGAAAAATCAATTTATTACCCTGCAAAGGGCAGTAAATGGCTTTTGCATTGTGGATAGAGTGTTGAAATTGTTCATGCTACTTTGGCGACTCAAATTAAGCTGTTGGCCTTTGCTATACTGGCAGGTGTTGCCCTGAGGTACTGCCATGTATTCTTTCAAAAATCCACTAAGATAAAGCCAAAAGCTATTTATATTTCCTAAAATTTTTCTTTTGAAAAATAAAAACCTGTGAACTTTAGTGACTTCTAATGTGCTGTAAGTATATGTTTTTTACTTATTCTACTTAGAATTGGATAATAACCATACGGCACTGGGTTGTTCTGTCTCTATCCCTTCACATGGAATCAGTAACCCACAGTTTGGTATAGTTTTAACTATCCACCTTTCCCTCATTCTGTTCCTTCTTTTGCTTCTCTGCCCCATGGAGCAAAAATAGATCAAGTACTGTGTATGTAAGGAAAATCTAAGTTGATTCTTAGTTGCTCTAATTATAGAGTTATTTTATAAAGACAGGAAAATTAAAAACATTTATTTGAATTTGTGTTTTGAGGTCTGTAATATATTGTTGCAAACATTAATTCTCTATCAGCATTTTGTTCATAATCTACAACCATCACCTCACAGTCTGTCTTCCTTGCCCAAGCCACCAGATCCAGTCATCAGTGTAGTCATTTAAACTAAAACTGGCCAAATACAGTCATATATCTGTTATTTAGCATTGTTACTGTATTGAAGTTGTTTCACATTTCCCAGTGTTTGTTACTTTTGTTATGAATGGGGGTGGGGCTCTGTGAAACCCAAATATCTCCAAGTTAATAATTTCATGGTTTTATCATTTAGACCAACCACAGGTTCATATTTGTCTTTGGAAGAGTTTATGTCCTAGTCACCTTAGATGAATGATTGAGTGTATTTTGATCCTCAAGGCCTAAAACCCAAAAGATACCTCTCAAGTGTCCTATGGGGGAAAATTACATTCCTGAATGCCCTTCACAGGTCTTCTCTTTGTGGGCCACACCTTCCGCTGGGATTTTGAGAGCCAAGTCATAAATTTAGAATCATCATTACTGACTTGAGCCCCAAACCAGAGTGTCAGGGTTTTCAGTTTCATCAGATTTCATGAAAGGAAAGTGCTGTTCTTACTTCTCTGTGTAGTTGAATGAAGTTTAAGCCATCAGACTCAGGACTCATGAGTGAATCATACTGAGTGATTCATGCTAGTTTAAAAAGAGAATGGGTCTTCCCCCCAAGCAATTCTATCTGCCCCGTTAGTCAATCACATGGTCTGTTGCTCTCATACTCTGGGCTTCCAAGCATCCTTGGCCATTGTGTGTAATGGTTCTAAATGGTGGCAGTTCCCATGACCCATGACTTCCAGAAAGCAGATACTTCCATTTGTCTCTCAACTTTTTAAGACTCTGAAATCTCATAAAATGGACAATTCTGTCAGGATGTCTCCTGAGACCTCTTATATTGGCTCTGATGCTTCATCACTGTTTAAGAATAGTTTATTTAGGGGCACCTGGGTGGTTCAGTTGGTTAAACGTCCAGCTCTTGATTGAGATGTGAGATTGAGCCTCCATGTCAGGCTCTTTGCCGACAGAATAGAGCCTGCTTGGGATTCTCTCTCTCCCCCTCTCTCTCTCTGCCCCCCATCTACTCGTGCTCTCTTTCTCTCAAAATAAATAAAATAAACATTAAAAAAATAAAAGTGGTTTATTTAAACAACTTTTTTCAGTCTTGTAGACATCCTCTAGGGGAGCAAGCATGTAGCTTTCCTCCATGTCATATTCCTGCTTGCATCATTTAGCTCTCTTCCTTAAGTTCTTACAAGACAAAGGTTGCATGATTCTGCTCCTGGAGTCAATGATCACATGGGAGTAGACTCATAATGTAGAAGAAGCCTTGGGTAACCAGGAAGACTTAATCTAAGAGGGCTTGTGGAAATGTAGCTGAGATAAAGACCCAAAATCATTGTCTGGAGATGAGCTACAGTTATAACTAGAAAGACAGACCTCAGAATGAAAGCCAAGGAGGTCAACTAAAAATAAAAATGAAGCAAACATCAAGGTTTGTACTTAGGAGTGACAAAGTAGGTTAGAATAAGGGGCAACCTAAAAATTGAAATATTCAACCTGTGAATAGTCAGCATATATATAAACACACCTTATTGGGTGAACTGTGTAGATGGGCACCATGATTTTAGGGAGCCAACAGACAGATACAAATGAATGTATTTGATTCAGGCACTCAAGGATAGAAAAAAAAATTAGGTAGGATTATACTTTTCATTGAGATGATTTATCCCCCTTTTTAAATAGATAAATATTTTTTTTAAATTTTTTTTTCAACGTTTATTTATTTTTGGGACAGAGAGAGACAGAGCATGAGCGGGGGAGGGGAAGAGAGAGAGGGAGACACAGAATCGGAAACAGGCTCCAGGCTCTGAGCCATCAGCCCAGAGCCCGACGCGGGGCTCGAACTCCCGGACTGCGAGATCGTGACCTGGCTGAAGTCGGACGCTTAACCGACTGCGCCACCCAGGCGCCCCTATCCCCCTTTTTAAAAAAGAGCTTTATAATTGACATAAAATACACTGAACTATTTTGTTTGATGTATGTATAAGCCAATGAACCCTCACGAAAATGAAATAATGAACATATTCTTTATCTATGAAAGTTTCCTCATACCCTTTGTAATCCCTCTGTAATGCCACTCTCTTCACCCTTCCTCAGCCAACTACTACTCCACTATCACTAGAGAGTAATTTTCATGTTCTATGGTTTTACATAAATGGCATCATATAAAATGTTTTCTTTTTTAGTCAAGCTCTTTCATTGTTACTGAATAGTATTCAGCCTCATTGTTACTGAATAGTATTCCATTGTAAGGATATACTAGGATTTGTTTGTCCGTTCACCTTTTGAAGGGCGTTTGGGTTGTTTATTTGTGTATAAGTCTTTATTAGGACATGTACTTTCTTTTCTCTTGAGTCACTATCCAAATAGCTGGACCATATAATAGCTGTATGTTTACCTTTTTAAGAAACTGCCAGATTGTTTTTCAAAGTGGTGTCATTATTTAAAATCCCACCACAAGTATCTGAGACTTTGATTTTTTCCAAGTTCTCTTTGACACTTGCTATGGTCTCTCCTAATTTTAGTCACTTTAAGAGGTGTCTAATGGCGGTATAACATTGTGGTTTACTTTGCATTTCTCTAATGACTAATTCTATAGATTTCTGTCTGCTTATGTGCCATCCATATGTCTTTATATTTTCTTTGGAAAAGTGTCCATTCAAATCTTTGCTTAGTTGTTTATTGGTTTGTTTTCTTATTTGTGAGTTTGAGAATTCTCTGATGTTCTGTCAACATATGCTTTGCAAATATTTTCTTCCAGTATGATTATCTGTTTTTCTAAGGGACTTTCAAAAACAATTTCAGGTTTACAAAAATTGAGGGGAAGGTAGAGATTTCCCATGTACTCCCTACCCCCACATACATAGCTTTCTCCATTGTCATCTCCACTCACCAGAATGGTGCATATTGTTTTAAAACCAGGGATGAATCCACATTGACACTACATAATCACTCAAAATTTATAATTGACCTTGGGGTTCACTCTTGGTGTTATATTCTGTTGGTTTGGACAAAAGTATAATGGCATATGTCACCATAATGTCATACTTATGTACATAAATACTTATGTATTTTCACTTCCCTAAAAATCTTTTGTGTTCCATCTTTTCATCTATCCTCCCCACCCAACCTCTGATCTTTTTGTTGTCTCCATAGTTTGTCCTTTTTTAGAATGTTATGTAGTTGGAATTTATGTAGGCTTTTCACATGGCCGCCTTTTACTTAGTAAGTTTCCTCTGTGTCTTTCAATGGCTTGATAGCTCATTTCTTTTTAGCACTGAATAATATTTTTTTGTCTAGATGTACCACAATTTATCCATTCATCTACTGAAGGATGTGTTGGTTGCTTTCAGTTTGGGCAATTATGAATAAAACTACTATAAACATCAGTGTATAGTTTCTGTATGGACATAAAGTTTCAACTCCTTTGGGTGAGTACCAAGGAACATGATTGTGGATGATATGGTAAGAGTATGTTTTGTTTTGTAAGAAGCAACCAAACTATCTTCCAAAGTGGTTGTACCATTTTGCATTCCCATAAGCAATATATAGGAATTTCTTTTGTTTCATGTCTTTGCCAGCATTTCATATTGTCAGGGTTCTGGGTTTTGGCCATTCTCATAGGTGTTTTGTGGTATCTTTTTCTCACTCTAATTTGAATTTCCCTTTCCACATACATGGACTATTTTTTCATATGCTTATTTGCAATCTTTATATCTTCTTTGGTGAGGTATCTGTTAAGGGTTCTGGCTCATTTTTTAATAGGGCTCTTTTTTTTTTTCTTATCATTGATGAGCTTATCTTTTCATCCACTTAGCAGTATCTTTCAGGAAAAGAAGTTTTAAATTTGAATTAAAAATTTATCAATGTATCAATTTTCAATTTTTGTTTTTATGAAATATTTTTTTGATGTCATAGTTAAGAAATCTTTTAAAAGGTTTACAGCTTTAGGTCTTACGCTTTTGACCCATTTTGAATTAATTTTTGGATGAAGTTTGGATTGGTCTTCATTTTTTTTACATGTGAATCATCAGTTATTATAGCACCATTTGTTGCAAAGGCTGTCCTTTCCCCAATGAATTTCCTTTGCACTTTTGTCAAAAATAAACTGTTCGTTTATGTGGACATAAATAAAGGTGGGTTTATTTCTGGACTCTTCGGTGGTGGTTTTTATTCTGTTTGTTTCTTGTGACAGTAACAACCACACTATCTTGATTACTGCAACTTTATAATAAGTCATGAAATTGGTAGTGTTGGCCCTACAATATTGTTCTTCTTTTTCAAAGTTATTTAAGTTATTACAATTCATTTATGCTTCAATATGAGTTCTAGAATCAGTTTGTCAAATTGTACAAAGAAATCCTCTTGTTACTCAAAGGGATGCTTTGAATCTAGAGATCAATTTGAAGATAATTGATATCTTAACAATACTGAGTCCTCTGACCTGTTAACATTTATTTAAGTCTTTAATTGGCAGTTTTGTGGTTTCTACTGTAAAATTCTTGCAATTATTTGTCATATTTATCCCTCGGTATTTTTTATAATATTGTAAATAATATTTTTATCTTTAATTTATTGCTAATATTTAGAGATGCAGTTGGTATTTTATTTTGATTTTGTACCTGCCAAAATTGTCAAATTCACTTATTAGTTCTAGTAGCTTATATATAGATTCCGTTATGTTTTCCAACTATATGATCATATTGTCTATGAACAGAGTTTTCATCCTTCCTTCCAGTGCCTTTATTTCTTTTTCTTGCCTATTCCACTGACTAGAACTTCCAACACAGTGTTGCATAGAAGTCCTAAGAGTGAACAATGTTGTCTTGTTCTTGATTTTAGGGGGAAAGCATTCTATCTTTTACCATTAAATATGAAGTTAACTGTAGGCTTTCACCTTTTGTAAGTTAAGGAAGTGTTCTCCTATGCTTAGTTTGCTGAGAGTATTTATCAGCATGGATGCTGGGTCAAATGCTTTTTCTGCATATATTGAATTATCATATCATTTTAAATTTATTAATATGGAAAATTAAATTGACTGTCAAGTGTTACATGAACTTTGCTTTTGTGACATAAACTCCATAATTCCTCTTTATGTATTTTAGGATTTGATTTATAAAAATTTTGTTCGTTAAAAATGTAGTTGTTTTTTCCTAATGTCTGTATCTGGGTTTGGTATCAAGATAATGCTGTCCTCATAGAATGAGTTGGGAACTATTCCCTTCTCTTCATTTTTTTTCCAATCTGAAAATCTCTGTCTTTTAACCTGAGCATTAAGACCATTAAATTTATGTGATTTATATATATATGGTTGGTTTAAAGCTATCATTTTGCTATTTGATTTCTATTTATTTCATCTTTACTCATTCATTTTCAGCCTCCTTTTATATTAATTGAATGCTTTCATTTCATTTTATCTCCTTTGTTGGCTTATTAACTATAGCCCTTTGTATTATACATTTTAACTTATCACAGTGTACCTTCAAGTGAGATTATGTATAATAATTTTATAATAGTATACTTCCATTTCCCCTATGCTGCTATTGTGGTACATTTTATTCATTCTTATTATAAACTATCAAGGCAATATTATTATTTTTGTTTTTGTTGTCAGTTCTATTTTTTAAAGAGATTGAAATATTAAACCATCTTTTGACAATTATGTGGTTAATTAATCTTTGACATAGGAAGGAATATCTAATGGGAAAAAGACAATCTCTTCAACAAATGGTGTTGGGAAGAAAACTAGAAAGCAACATGCAAAAGAATGAAACTGGACCACTTTCATACACCATACACAAAAATAAATTCAAAATGTGTTAAAGACCTAAATGTGAGACCTGAAACCATAAAAATCCTAGAAGCAAGCACAGGCAGTAATTTCTCTGACATCGCCAATAGCAACATTTTTCTAAACATGTCTTCTTAGACAAGGGAAGTAAAAACAAAATAAAAGCAAAAGGCAAAATAAAAGTTGGGACTTAATCAAAATAAAAAGTTTCTGCACAGTGAAGGAAACCATCAACAAAACTGAAAAGCAATTTACTGAATGGGGGAAGATATTTACAAATGACATATCTGATAAAGGGTTAGTATCCAAAATATATAAAGAACTGATATGACTCAACACCTAAAAATATCCCAATTAAAAAATGAACAGAAGACATGAACAGACATCCAGATGGCCAACAGGCACATGAAAAGGTGCTCAACATCACTCATTATCGGAGAAATGCAAATCAGAACCACAGTGCGATATTACCTCACATCTGTCAGAATGGCTAAAATCAAAAACACAAGAAACAAGTGTTGGCAAGGATGGGGAAAAAAACACAAGAAACAAGTGTTAGTAAGGATGTGCACTGTTGGTGGGAATGCAGACTGGGATAGCCACTATGGAAAACAGTATAGAGGTTTCTCAAAAAGTTAAAAATAGAACTATCCTATAATCTAGTAATTGCACTACTGCATATTTATCCAAAAAATATAAAAACACGAATTCAGAGGTATACATGTACCCCTATGTTTATAGCAGCATTATTTACAATAGCCAAATTATGAAAGCAGCCCAAATGTCCATGGATAGATGAATGGATAAAGAAGATGTGTGTGTGTGTAATTAAATATTATTCAAATCATAAAAAAGAATGAAATCTCGCCATTTGCAACAACATGGATGGAGCTAGAGAGTATAGTCTTAAGTGAAATAAGTCTGTTAAAGACAGATACCATATGATTTCACTCATATGTGAAAAAATTTTAAATACTTATTTATTTTTGAGAGAGAGGGCACAAGTGGTGGAGGGACAGAGAGAGAAAGAGAGAAAGTGGGACAGAGGATCTGAGGTGGGCTCTGTGGGACTTGAGCTCACAAACTGTGAGATCAGGACTTGAGCCGAAGTTGGATGCTCAACCGACTGAGTCACCCAGGTGCCTCTCATTTGTGAAATTTAAGAACAAAGCAAATAAGCAGAGAGAGAGAGAGGGAGAGAAAGAGAAAGAGAGAGAGAGAGAGAGAGAGAGAGAGAGAGAGGAAAGGAAAGCCAAGAAACAGACTCAACTATGGAGAACAAATTGGTGGTCACCAGAAAGGAGGTGGTTAGGGAATGGGCTAAATAGGTGATAGGGATTAAGGAGTGCATTTGTGATGAATACTGAGTGATGTATGGAATTATTGAATCAATATATTGTACATCTGAAACTAATATAACACTGCATATTAATGAAATAAAGTAAAATAAAATAAAAATAAAAATGAAATTAAAAAAAGAAAAAAGTCTTTTGTATTTACACATGTCATCACTGTTTCTGGTTCTCTTCATTCCTTTATGTAAATAAATATTTTAAATCGATGTTACTGTCTTTCTGCCTAGAGTACTTTCTTTAACATATCTTTTGGTGTGAATCCACTAGTAATGAATTCTTTCAGGTTTTGTATGCCTGAAAAAAGATCTTCATTTCACATTTGTTTCTGAAAGATATTTTTACCAGGTGTAGAGTTCTTGAGTTCACAGGTTTTTTTCCCTTGTGACTACTTTAATGATATTGCTTTAATCTCTTCTCTCTTGCATTGTTTTTGATGAGAAATCAACCATTATTCTTATCTTTGGTCCTCTGTATTTAATGTGTCTTTTCTCTCTAGTTGTTTTAAGGGTATTTTTCTTTATTATCTTTTTTTACTATTTGATTATGAAGTACTTGGATATTGTTTTTTTCATATGTTATGCTGGGATGCATTGAGCTTCTTTGGATTTAAGAGTTTATATAGGGGTGCCTGGGTGGCTCAGTCTGTTAAGCATCCGACTTCGGCTCAGGTCACGATCTCGTGGTCCGTGAGTTCGAGCCCCGCGTCGGGCTCTGGGCTGATGGCTCAGAGCCTGGAGCCTGCTTCCGATTCTGTGTCTCCCTCTCTCTCTGCCACTCCCCCGTTCATGCTCTGTCTCGCTCTGTCTCAAAAATAAATAAAAAACATTAAAAAAAAATAAAAAAAAAGAGTTTATATATGTATATGTATATATGTGTGTGTATATGTATGTATATATGTAATATATAAATTATATATAATTAACATGTTATATATATATATATATATATATATATATATATATATATATGCCTTTAAATCAGTTTGGGATACTTTAAGCCATTTCTTCAAATTCTTTTACTGTGTTCTGGAAATTCCAATAACATTTATAGTTGGCTGCTGGAAGTTGTTACACAGATCACTGATGCTCTTTCATATATTACTCTCTTAGCTTCATTTTGGATAGTTTCTATTGCTTTGTCTTCAGGTTCATTAATATTTTCTTCTGTAACATTTGATCTGCTATTAATTCCATCCAGAGTATTGTTCATTTCGATCTTGTAGTTTTCATTTTTAGATGTTCAGTTTGTGTCTTTTTAAATGTCTGCAATATGGTTATAATTACTGTTTTAATGTCACTGTTGGCTAATTCTGATATCTCTGTTAGTTTTGAATTGGTTTCAATAGATTGATTTTCTTCCTCATCATGAAATATATTTTCCTGCCTCTTTGCATCCCTGGCAATCTTTGATTGGATATAAGATGTGACTGTTACTTTGTTCGGTGCTAGATACTTTTGTATTTAAAAAAATTTTTTTTTAACATTTATTTATTTTTGAGAGATAGAGGTAGAGCGTGAGCAGGGGAGGGGGGAGAGAGAGAGAGAGAGAGAGAGAGAGAGAGAGAGAGAGAGAATCTAAAGCAGGCTCCAGGCTCTGAGCTGTTTGTTAGCACAGAGCCCGATGCGGGGCTCGAACTCACAATCTGCGAGACCATGACCTGAGCTAAAGTCGGATGCTCAACTGACTGAGCCACCCAGGTGCTCTGATACTTTTGTATTTTTATAACTACTCCCCCAGGAGCTTTTTTCTGAAGCAGTTCAGTTCCTAAGAAATAGTTTGATCCATTTTGGTCTTTCTTCTAAGATTTTTTACAATATATATATCCCACTAACTGTAAGAACAAAGCAGCATTTAGTCTAGGGCTAATTATTCTCCACTGCTGAGGCAAGAGCCTTCTGAATACTTCACCTAATGTGCCATGAATTGTGAAATTTTCTGGTCTGGGTGATGGAAAGAGACACTATTCCTATTCTGGCATGAACACTGAGCAGAGTTCCCTTTAGTCCTTTGAGATGATTCTACCCAGCCTTGGGGAGTTTCCCCACACATCAGTAGCACTGATCAGTAGCTACTGATCTGTGTGGAAAACTAGCTACTTTGTTCTCCCCAAATTTCCAGCTCTGTCTACTCTACCTAGAGAAATTACAGGCTTTACTTGAGAGTTCCCTTTGTGAACTATGGTCTCAGGATGCTTCAGGTAGTAAGCTGGGGAAATCACAGTGTACACCTTGCTATTTTACATCTCTCAGAATTTATTGCCCTTCATTGCCTGATCACACAAAAACTGCTTTATTATATATTTTGTCTGTTTTATTTTCATTATTTCAGGCAGGAGTAGAGTAAATCTGTTCATTTGATAGCAAAACAGTTATCCTTTTTTAAGCATGCAAATTGATAACCTTATACCATTTTATATCAGTGCATCGGCAGTGGCAAATCAAGCCTGGATTTTTATGATTTGTACACTTTGGATACACTCTGCAGACCTGGAGTCCTTACATGTTTTTCTGTTACTGATTGAGTGTCTGTATCTCACAAAAGAATGGCTAGCCCTTAACTTGCACGAGGCCAGGAACTCTTATTTTAATACATATCAAATGTTCACAATGGGAACTTAAGGAAGGTTAAAAGATATGTTGGATTGCAGTATGTTTTCCAATTTTCTGATGGGGAAATTACTTCCATTAATTTTCTTTAACAAATTCTATCAGGTAAATAAGGCTACAAAATTTAAAGAAAAAAGTCAAAATGGGAATGAAAAATTAGGTCATGCCACAGTGGCTATAAATTGTGGTAGAAAAATATCCTGATTGCTCAGCTCAAGTTTGAGCTTTAAATCTTTTACCAGCTTCTTAGCTTGCCTGTGATGTGCTGAGTCCTGGCAGGTGGCTCACCACAGGGACTAATCTGGGAACATTCAATTGCACAGAGAGCTACTAATCCCTGGAGGTTAATGGTGCAGACTGAACTGATTGTCTGGCATTACCCAGAGCCCTAGGGAACAGTGTTTGGGACCCAGGACCAACTAAACAGGATGGAGATAGGGTTGGAGGTATTGTCACCAGCCTCCAGCTCCAGAGGCTATGCAAAAACTAAAGGACCTTGCTATAAAAGTTAGAATGGGCTACTATACTTGTTCTTAAAACTGGGGAAACAACCTTCTTGATTATAATCTTCCTATTCTGCCAATAATAAGGTGAGTAAAAAGTAGGATACATAGTTATGGGAGAAATAAGGAATCTATTAAAGCAATGATACTGTAAAAATTTCTCCCAAAGTACCTCTAAAGAGAGTAAACCTGCCCTAAACCTCTCTCAGTAGCTTCTTTGCTCCTCCTTCCATTTGAGGAAATAGCTTATGCAACCAAACATGAGGAAATTTGTTTGATGCCTCATATTTTTTCATGAAGTTTCAGGAGCATTTTGCGTTCTGCGGTATATTTTTCTGTACGTGCTGTAATGTAAAAACGGTGTTTTCATTTATTTACTATTAAATTACTTAGCCCACCCTACCTTTAAATCATCAGATAAAATTGTTCCTCCAGAAAGATATGCTGTATTTATCTCATGACATTGTGCACCCAGCACATGACCACATACCCTGAGGTGTGCATATAATCCAATCTGAGAAGATCTCTATGAGAATAAAATGCATCAAGCTTAGGAAATACTCCTCTTTATGCCCTATAAGGGCAATCTTATGTCTAATCGTTAATGAAGATGCACAAGAAATATTTTTCAACTTTCTTGCTGATTAAATTTTGCTTCTTGATTTTAAACTGTAATGTTCTATTCACAGATCTCAATCTTTTGCTTATAAAGAAGCATAGAAGACACCAGCAATATGATCTTTATTTGTATTTAAGTTTGACATATATGCATGTGTATTTATGGTGTATGTGCTTTTTTTCAAGGAAATATATGTGTATTATCTTGAAGAAAATATCCACAGATATACTAAGAGCAATTTACTTTATTTTAAAATTTTAAGTGTCTTTCCCATTAAATGATCTCTTAGCTTAGAAACTGTGAACATAGAAGTGACTGGAATATTTGTTGGAAGTCATTAAGATGGTTGGAGTTAGGCAGATACTTGTTTCATTCTCTAAATAAAACAGAATCAAGTTAGATACTTGTACCTCTATAACTAGTTTACTTGTTGAAAGGTTTTTTATCCTTTATTGGAGAAGTCAGATAACTTTCTTTCTTTCCCTTGAATACACTGTTGTCTCAATCACCGCTCTATTCTTTTTTTCTTTTTTTCCCCTCCCCTGCACAGGCTGGGAATGATTTTGCTTGTATCATCATTCATATTATCCATCCTGTAGCTATGTACCTATAATGCAATGCTCTAAGTTTTTACTTCTCTGATCCCTACAAACTCTTTGAAAGTAAGCTTTAGCCTCTATCTCATGTGGAACCTTCCATGTTAATCCATGTCAATAAATATTTCCTTTGTCTGAATTTCTCTAAGAATTTTGCTCATAATTTTCATTTGATATTTTTATATTTATCAGATTATGCACTGTATTTTAAATAATATTTTTATGTATATATGTTGTCTCTCCAACTAGGCTAAGGAGTCTCAAGGGAAGTTGCCCATGTCTTGTACGGATCTCTTCCCTACAAAGCTTATAATAGATAATTGATAAAAATTTTATTAAGTAATGAATTTCATATATTTACAATGCATTTTAGCTTTGATAGAGGCTGTGATGCTTGAGATTCAGCATTTGCTTTTACATATTTGTACTAAATGGGAACTATTGACTAGACAAGATGCTATCAATATGTAATAATTTTTTAAAAGTCAAAGTAATTTTTATATGATTTAGGCAGCTGTTTTTTATCTTTATTGAACTATAATTGACAAAACTGTAACATATTTAAAGTGTGCAATGTGATGATTTGCTATACATACACATTGTTAAAGGTTTCTCCAGCCCTCAGGCTAATTAACATATCCATCTCTTCCTATATTTGCTTCCTCCCCTGCCTGCCCCCCCTTTTTTTTGGTGAGAACTTTAAGTTATACTCTCTGAACAAATTCAATTATCCAATACAGTGTTATCAACTAGTTGCCATGTTATACATTAGATCCTAAGACTGTATTTATCTTATAATTGAAAGTTTATACCCTTTTATCAACCTCTTCCTATTCTCCCCACCCCCCAAACTGTGGCAGTCACTTTTCTACTCTCTGTTTCTATGAGTTTGAATTTATTTTGGTTCTATATATAAAAGTGCAATTGTGCAGTATTTGTCTGGCTTATTTCATTTAGCATAATGGCATCCAGGTTAATCCATGTTGTAGCAAATGATAGGATTTTCTTCTTTTTTAGGGCTAAATTTTATATATATATATATATATATATATATATTATAATTGTAATATATAATATAACAATATATAATATAATATAATATATAATTTTCTTTATCCATTCATCTATTAATGGACACTTAGGTTGTTTCCTTATCTTAACTATTGTAAATAATGATGAAATTAACATGGGAGTACAGATATCACTTTTCTTTAAGATAATGGCTTGTTTCCTTTGGTATATGTCCAGAAGTGAGATTGTTGGATCATATGGCAGTTCTATGTTTAATTTCTTGTGGAACCTTTATACTAACTTCCATAGTGGCTACACCAGTTTAAATTCCAATAGTGTACAAAGGTTCCCTTTTCTCCATATCCTCACCCAGTGTTTATCGCTTGTCATTTTGATAATAGCTATCCTAATAGGTGTAAGATATCTTTTTGTGGTTCTGATTTGCATTTACCTGATGATTAGTGATGTTGGGCATCTTTTCATGTCCTTGCTGGCTATTTGTATGTCTTCTGTGGAAAAATGTCTATTTAGGCCTTTGCCCATATTGTGTGTGTGTGTGTGTGTGTGTGTGTGTGTGTGTGTGTGTCTGTGCTCTTGAATTATATGAGTTCCTTGTGTATTTTGGATGTTAACAGCTTGTTGGATATGTGATTTGCAGATCTCTCCCATTCCATAGGTTGCCTTTTCATTTTGTTGATTGTTTCCTTTGCCAAAGTTTAGTGTGATGTAGTCCCACTTAATTATTTTTGCTTTTTGTTAGGCAGCTGTTTTATTTATTTATTTATTTTTTAAAATTTTTTCAACGTTTTTTATTTATTTTTGGGACAGAGAGAGGCAGAGCATGAACAGGGGAGGGGCAGAGAGAGAGGGAGACACAGAATCGGAAACAGGCTCCAGGCTCCGAGCCATCAGCCCAGAGCCTGACGCGGGGCTCGAACTCACGGACCGTGAGATCGTGACCTGGCTGGAGTCGGACGCTTAACCGACTGCGCCACCCAGGTGCCCCTAGGCAGCTGTTTTAAATCTACACAAGACTATTATTTCTTCTGGCCTTCTAACATTGATTTAATATAAGAAATTTAGTCAGATAAAGGTTCCAACCTGAAGAAAATTTGCAAGAGTCCAGTTGTTCTAAATGTTTAAATTACTTAAATGCTAATTTTTTCCTGATAAATGAACTGGCTGCTCAACTATATCAGCATGTACAGGTTTCTTCAGGAGGCTTTTGGGATGATTTCCTATAGGTCTTTATATTTTCTCAATACAAAACTCTAAACATGCCATAAATTTAGGTTGCTGCATCTCAGCACACAGGGAGAATACCAGCATGGGCACTTAGAAACATTAAAAAATATGTCTCTTCCCCTCATTTTCTCTTTGTCATATATACTTTCTGTAGCACTGTCTCTTAGAAATCAAGTCTTTAAAAGGAAACTCTCCAGACAGTGTGAAAAAAAAAAGGATGGGAAAAAGTCTAAAGAAAATACAAGGCCAAAGTATGATGAGAAAAAGAAGCAGGTCATCTGAGAGAATTAGAGGAGTGATGGGAAAGGAAGGGACAGAAACAGAAAGAATTTTGTGGGGGTGGGGAGTCAAGGTCTGAATACTGAAATTACTTTGGAGAAAATGGATAGAAGACTGTGCCAAATACATATAGAAATTAATTTTCTCTTGAAGAGGGAAATTTACTGCCATTTTTTGGGAAGAGATCGCTCAGCATTTTTCAGACTTGATGAAATTTCCAAGCTAAAGCAATTATAAAAACCACGAGACAGGAGTGAGAGCCTATGTTGGGATTTGCTTGTTTTGTTTCAGCTGTTTCTATGAGGTGTGGGATGAGAGCAGCTCTTCTGTTCAGAAGCCGTGGACACTAGTAATATGTATTATCTTAACTTTTCTGTCAGTAATTACAAAGTTGATGAAGTTAAGGGATTAACAAAAATTGAGGGATACAATGACTATTTGGGAGGACTATTTCAAACTTGGAAAAGTGATAGCATCATCTTTTTTTCTCTTTATGATTCATTTATTTGTGTAGTTCATGAAGAGCAAACTGTTCACAGAGAATTCCATCCCTGTTGGATTGTTCTGACTTTGCAGACAGACAGTAAAAAATTAAAACAAAAACTAGTAATAAAATCTCAAATTTCATTGACCTCCCTTTTTAGGTTTCATCTAGAAAATTTCCTTCATTTTTCAGTTGTTTGCTAAAGGTCTAGAAGTTCACAAGTGTTTTGATTTACACTGATATTTGGAATTTTTAGTACCTTTGTCAATACTGAAATTTTCTCATATTTCTTATGTACAGAGTAAAAGGAATATATGTTATGACTTGAACTTGTCTTTATTTAATTCTCCCACCCATATATTAGTCAAGACTTTTTTGTTGTAAATAACAGAAAGTAGCCTGAGCCATCTTAAGTGAAAAAGGAGAATTTATTGTATAAAAATACAGAGGTGACTCATATAACCGAAGAACAGAAATGCAGGTGGATCTCAACAGATAATGAGAACCAGGAGCAGGAGAGGTATCAGAAACCCCTGTTTAGTGTTTCTTATTTTCTCTGCATGTTTTAAAAAATTCTTTTCTCCATTTAAAAATTTGGTTTCTATTTGTATACCATGTTCATAGCAGCATATTTACAATAGACAAAAGGTAGAGAAGCAAACTAAGTGACCATTATCTGGTGAAGGAATAAAGAAAATGTGGTATGTACATACAGGGGTGTATTATTCAGCCTTAAAAGGAAAGAAATTCAGATGTATAATATAACAAAGATGAACTTTGAGAATGTTATGCTAAGTGAAATAAGCCAGTCACAAAAGAGAAATACTTTATGATTTCACTTTTATGAGAATGTTATGCTAAATGAAATAAGCCAGTCACAAAAGAGAAATACTTTATGATTTCACTGGAGTAGTCAAATTCATAGGGACAGAAAGTAAAATGGCTTTGCCAGGGCTGGGAGGAGAAGGAAAATGGTGAGTTGTTATTTAATGGGTATAGAGTTTCAATTCTGCAACATGAAGAGTTCTGAAGATTGGTGTGAAAGTACTTACCACTACTGAAGTGTGCACTTAAAAATGGTTAAGATGATACATTTTAGATTATGTATATTTTACCACAATTTAAAAAAAGTAAATGATTGTAGGTAATTTAGTTTGTCTGGTAATAGTGCATATGGATTTACTATGCAGGAAAGTAATGTTAAGTAGTGGACACATATTGCATACAATTGGATGAGAACCAGCCTCTGGTGGGTAGCAGTAAATGTTATATTGTTCAACATTGATTTTTAGTGAAGCAGTATTCCTTAATAAAGAATAAAATACCTTCTTGAGGTTAAAAACAACCCTGCTTTCTCTGATTTGCTGGTTGACATCATGCAGAATATCCTCCCATCCTCAGCATCTGACTTTATATTATATACTTTAGTCCCTAAAAAGACTATAATAGTCTTCTAAATTCTAGAAATCTGACTCTGTTTGTTTTTTTTTAAGTGCTCATCCTGGT
Organism: Prionailurus viverrinus; assembly: GCF_022837055.1. Classification (NCBI taxonomy): domain Eukaryota; kingdom Metazoa; phylum Chordata; class Mammalia; order Carnivora; family Felidae; genus Prionailurus; species Prionailurus viverrinus. Next base: position 132,461,713 of record NC_062568.1, read on the forward strand.
CCAATATCATCTAATACAAATACTGTCCTGTAAATTTTGCTAAAATACATAAGAAATGTACACCCCCATGTTTCTGAAGGAAGAAGTAAGAATATCAGGCCCACTGGAAGCTGGGAGACAGATCTTGGAGACCAATACCCTGTGGCCCAGGTTTGATTATAGGAGCCAGAGGGAATTGAGGAAACTCCTGAGATAGCAGCCTCATACACAGGGTGACTATTCAAAATATGCCAGAGGAGAAACCTCGGTGAGCATCTTGGCCCATTTTAGTTCACCCCCACCCCCAAAGAAAAGTAGTCAATAAATAAAACAGGATAAAAGCAGATAGCTGAGAACTTGATGTAGTTTAAGGCAGAGGCCAGGGACCAGAATCCCAAGATCAGACACACATGGGGAAGTCAAAACTGAAAATTCTATGAATCAGAGGGCAGGAAGTTGAGGAGTTAGAGAGAAAGTGTGTCAACAAAATCTGACCAAAGTGTGCCTTGTTGGAAGCAGCATCATGATTAGCCCTGGCCGCAGTGGAAGAGTCTTGGCTCTGATCACTGCTTCTATTTGTTTGCAGCCACCTTGGTGAAAATAATTTGCCTAAAACCAAACTGGTAAAGATGGTTAAACATGACTCTTGTTGTAATTGGTTACTCGTCTATTATTAATGTTGAAACATTGGAGAAGGTGTTTAGAATTTTAATGTAATAAAACATTTTTCAGAATTTTGGGGATTTTTCTCTGGTCTTTGAACTTTGATTTTTAATTCATGACACATTTTCATCCAATCATGCTTGCTTTTCTTAGCAAATCTTTATAGATTTTGTACGAGATTGCCCAAAACAAGCCAGTCTAAAATCTGTTTTAATGAGTCATTGGTTCTTTTATTGTATACCCCAGGGAATCTGCAGAATTAAAGACGTGATGTAGTTAAGGTTGGTTGAAGAGAATGAAGTCGTTTGATGTCATTGAAGTTTGTATTAATCACTGTATTCACCTAGAAGATTCTGAGTTTTTTTTCTCAATCTTAAAGTCTTTCAGCTATCAAAATAATGTAAGGATTTACTGGGTTAGAAAAGCTGGCATATTATTTCTCTTCTCCCCTTTCTACAGTGAAGATATCAGTGGCTCAGAGTCATTTGCTATCAAGAGTTTTACTCATATATCATTTTATACATTGTTAGGTTGATAAATTTAAACCTAACCTTAAAGCTGTCTGAGAAGCCACTTTGAGACTGTGCATGTTTTTCATTATAGCTTCAATTCTGACAGCAACATTGAGTAGTAAAAATACTTTCCTGTAAAATTTGCTGAAACACATAAGAAATGTACAACCAAAATGGAACACAAATAGGGTTAAGTAAATGAAGTTAACATCACTGGCTAAAAATGAATTTTAAAAAGCAAAATTACATAGAAAGAAGCAAGATTTTTAATTAAAAATATGGCCGAAAGTTGTAAAAATTATAACAAGTTTCAAAAAATTATAAAGTAATGTTAACTGATAGTTGGAAACATTGATTTTAGACCAATTACCCTTCAGGCAAATGAGCAGAACAGACATAATTGACTCTATGTGAATTAGGAATGAAGAAGAAAAGGAACTTTTGTTCCCCCCAAAATTCTGAAAAAACAAAAAAAGACAAAAAGGCTTAATGACTCATGAAAACTCACAGGCTTCTTCAAGTGCACCAAAATTACTAAGATGAAAAATCCATATCAGATAATATTTTTGACCAATTTATCCTTTCAAACAATTTGACTTTGAGAAATTTCTTTTAGGTCAATTTGTTTTTGACAATTCACTTTGAGCTCTTGGTTACTCTCAGCAGCCCATTTCCCTCTGCCAGTCTCTCTTGTTAAAAGCCATTGATGTAATAGGAAGACTCATCCTTCCCTGTTAGTTGTTGGAATAAAACTGGGGAGAATGTTCTTGGAGGAATTCATTAACAGTTAACAGAGATACTTAAGATGATGCAGACCAAACCTTTCCTCACTTTACAACTGACAAAAAAAAAAAAAAAAAAAAAAAAAAAGACTGGGCATTTGTGGTATTGTGCCCAAAGTCACAGTAAAGCAATGGCAAAAATGGAAATGGAGATTAGAATTTTTAAAAAAATCTTTTTTTTTATCTTTGAGAGAGAGACACACACACACAGAGTGTAAGTGGGGGAGGGTCAGAGAGAGAGGGAGATGCAGAATCTGAAGAAGGCTCCAGGCTCCGAGCTGTCAGCACAGAGCCCAACATGGGGCTCGTGAGTTTGTCAGAAAATTACTCTGTTCAATAATAAATACACAGTTTGGCTCGAATTTAAAAGTCTTATTTAAAAAACCCCCATGATTGTGGCATTGTTGCCCCATGCTAAGAAGGTGGCATATGTGTTATTCTGCCTGGTTCCTTTCAGGTAGTAGGATAATAATAAAAGTTAACATTTGTGTAGCATTGGTCATTGGCCAAATACTGTGCTAAACTCATTTAATCCCCACAGTAGTAACACTGTGAGGTAGATACTGCTGTTATCTCCATTGTGATGGATTGAATGCAAAATACCCTCATACTTAAATAGTCCTTCTTTGTAAACACACCCCTTGTAATATGACATTAAGATTCTTCTGTCAAGTGGCAAAGTGTATATTTTTTACCCTCTGAATTTGTGTTGATCTTGTGATTTGCTTTGGTCAGTAAAATGCAGTGGGGGCAATGTTATGGCATTTCTGAGTGCAGGGTTCAAGGGCCTTGCACATTTCTGCTCTGTCTCTCAGAACCCTGCCAGCACTATGTGCACAAGCCTGAGCTGGCCTACTTAAGGGTGAGAGATTACAAACAGATCTGTCCCAGCCAAAGCCATCTTAGATTAGCTTTCATCCAAAATACGTGAGAGAACCAAGCCAAGATCAGCAGATTATATAGTTTATGGTTGTGAAGCTATATAGCATAATGGTTTAGGAACATGGGCACTGGAGGCATGAATAGCCTCGTTGAGATCAGAAGAAGCACTGAGTTTGAGACTATAAAAAAAAATCCAACTGAACCATATAACTGTGGGCAAGAACGAATGCTGTTTGTCTTAGGCCAATGAGTTTTGGGTTTGTTGTATTACATAGCAATGGCTAAGTTATATACTCATTTAATAAATGAGGAACTGAGGTACTGAATGGTATAATAACTAGTCAGTGGTTCCAAAGCTAAAAGTAAGCAGAATTGGGATCTGAACCTAGGTAGTGGGACTCTGGTCTGCGTGCTCTTAAAATATTGTGCCATGTGGCTTTAAGTGCAAACTGCATAGCACAAAGATGAACAGAGGCCAGTCTGCCATCATCCATCCATACCTTTACTCCTGAATCACTTATAGTAACAAACTTCACAATGAATTCCTATCTCTTCCCACTGGCATATTTAAATCTGTGATTTGTCTTTTTATTATTGCCTCACCTCATCTCCATTCTACTTAATGGAATGACTTTCTCAACCATAGTTCACATTCTAGCTAAACTGTAGGAGAAAGGAAAAAAAATCCTTTTCTCTACCCATTTTAGGTTCTCTGCTTGGGGCTCTATAAATTAGATTGACAAAAGATTGACAAGAGAAAGACATACAGAAATTTATTAACATATGCATTGCTCATAAACATGGGAGCACTTAGCAAGGAATAACTCAAAGAGGTGGTTAGGACTTGGGCTTATATAGTATCTTAACAAAAGTACAATAAATTTTTAGACAAATTACAAAACACAAAGTAAAATGACTTTGAATTTCTATAATGGCAAATTTGGGGATGGCAGATAGAAAAGGGGGAACTAATGGAAGATAAGGGCTAGTTAGTAAAGTTTGGTATATAGATTTTTTTGGTGCTATCTCTGGGCTGATGAGGATCTAGAGTTGTCTCTGTGATTAACTTTTGTCCTTTCTTGGTAGAGAGGAGAGTGGGGGAAAACTTTAAAAATTATGTGCTGTTTATAGGGGTAATTACAGGGAGGGCAGAGGACTTTGTTTGTATGTACTTTTTTTCAGTTACCGTCAGCTCAAAATAATTCTTATGCCTAAGTTGAATATTTTGTAGTGGCATATTCTGCTACCCTTCACCATTTATGCTTTTGTTAGCTGTTACAGTAAACATCTTTACCCATTCTAACTCCTTCTCAACCAAGGGAGAGCCCTGTGAACACAATGACAATCTGCTATTGATCAGTTCAGAACCACATTTTCCAACAACTCTTATCTGCTCAGGAATCTGTTACCATGTCAGGTGCAGTATAGAAAGTTACTTACTCCATGTTGGACCATAACTTCCTAAGCCACGTTACTCTTTCAATATGGCACCATTTATCGTTTCTCTAAACCTCTCTGGTTATAAGCCAGTTGTCTTAACATTGCATCTTTAGTTCACCACCAAGATCCACCTAAGGTCTTGAGTCAAATTATTTTTATTGCAGGTGACTGAAATCTACTGTCCCAGGGAAAGATCACTGTCCCAGCTGTGTCCAGTACCATTTCTGGCCAGAAACCTTGGCCAGAGGAGAGGGACACTAGGGGCGGAATGGTTACCAGGGGCAAATTGCTGTCACTCTGCAGATGTGAGAACTCTTCCAGCTGTTTTTAGAGGACATGAGGGTTCTGGTGAGACAACTTGGTAGATATCTACTATCCTGTCTTTCCTGAGAATGATCTTAGCCATTTCCTGACTGTGGAAGGGAAGGCTGAGTAATGTGGAGAAAAACAAAATGAAAGAAGACATTTTTAGGGTTTTGAAGGTCTGTGTTTGAATTTCAACCTGTTTATCTGTATATAACAACTTACAACTTGCTTACATCCTTGGGACTCGGTTTTATCTACAAAACGAGACTTGTGAACCTCTTCAGATAAGGCATACCCAGGCTTATCTTACCCCGTAGAATTCCCTTCTGTATTCATTCCTAAGCCTGTGCACTTCTCTCACATCCTCTCACCTTCAAAGCCCTGGACATTGAGGGGGAGTCAATATTCCATACTCTAATATGTATGGCTTGTGGTTTAATTGTTTTTTCTTTTAATTTTTACAAATTGAAGTTTCTTTTCCCATGTTGGAAATACCCTATTTATAGTTTTGAAGTTGCTTTTATAGCCCTTCCTCCATTAACTGTTCTGACATTACTTTGGGCCATCTTACTGTACTTTCTTTGGAGAGTCCATATATATCCAGTGTGACTCTACCATCTCAAATGTGTCATCTCACCTGCATTTAATCTTTCTATACCCTTGGAGGGAAGGGGCAGTTTTTCTCTGTATCTTTTGTACCCAGCAACAGTTGAGCTGGGACTAGCACATAGTAGGCATTCATTCAGCATTTGTTGAACCACACATATATTGAACACCAGCTGTCATGTGTGAATGGGATTGTCAGACGGCCCACAAAGAAATCAGTTGTGGCAAATCACAGAAATAGGACTGTCTTTTCATCGGAGCATAAGGTTGGTTCTTTGATCTGGAGGAGTCTTTTTCCCCTGACAAAGATTTAAGCACACTGTGTGCTTTCTTTCAATTAATGCTAATGGCAGGGTTTCCAACAAATACAGCAAATAAGAAGGATAAGAGACAGAGACAACTTCCAATGCTACTTTTATTAAAAAGTAATCTGCAGCTTATCTTAGCTCTTTCAACATCCAATATCCAAGGATGGCTATTTGAATATTTTCCCTGCCAGTACCTCTAAGGTTTTGAAGCCAGGAGATCACTGGTTCCTCATCTCTGCCCAGCAATATGTGCAGCAAGTACTACAGGCCCTCTCCTGTGTCCTCCTCCTCTAGTTTCTCTTCCATTGCTCTTTGCCACTGCTCCATATTTATGAGAAGGGGAGGGTGAGAAGGGAAGGGGAGAGCTGTCACGCATTAGGACTTGTTTCTACAGGGTATGCCCCCTTTGTTTTCTATAATTCCTCTCTTTATTCCTTTCTTTTTCTGCAGCCCAAATCTTATTTTTGTGTTGTTCCACCTTAAATCTGCCAAACTGTCCTAAATTGGAAAAAAGAAATACAAGCGCATGCTGATATAGCAGGTATAATTGTAAATACCTTTCTGCATCTGAGGCCAGTATCTACGTTTACATTTGCCAAATGTGGCAGTTGCTTATCAACTGTGTGAACTTGGTGAGGTTGCTTAACCTCTCTCTGTCTCAATTTTCTTGTCTATAAAATGGAGATAATAGTACCAACCACATAGGCATAATATAAAAAATAAAATAATTCTATAAATGTGTTATCATAGTTTCTGTCACAGTGTAAGTGCTAAAAAAAGGTTTATTATATTGTCGTTACTGTTGTATTTGGTAATTGTATCATGAGTTAGCCCTTAGCATAATTCCATTCAGCGAACATTCTTTGAGTTTAATATGAATGTAAAATCCTATGCTGAATCCTGTAGGAGATATTAAGATATGTTAAGGTTCCAAGTTTAGAGGAGATCCCAATCTGATGCGGATGAGATACATATGCACACTAATCACGTTATTAGGAAGAGGATTATAAATGGTAGAAATGAGATACAATGCAAAACGAATGGGAGCAGTCACAATGTTGAATCTGAGAGGTTCTGTTTGAACTAAACTATGAAGAATAAGACAGGGTGAAGGAAACTATGAGGGAGGAAAAAGCATTGCAGTTTGAGGAGGCTTAAAAATTAGCCTATGAAAGAAATGTTGGATAATCATTTTCCATCCATATACTATTTCATTGCAAATTTATTTAGGCAATAATTCACATGCAAAGAGAAAGGAAAGGACTGCTGTGGATTAGCATTTTCCAGTTGGCTAATAGAAATTCTGAGATAAATGATTCCGTGGTCATATGCATTTTGATATTGCAAAAACATTTTGCTATCCTTTCAGATTCTGCTACCAGTTTCCTTACTACTTGCAACCTAATGACTAACATATGCCATATATATTAAAAAATTTTTTTTTTACATTTATTTATTTTTAAGACACAGAGAGAGACAGAGCACAAGTAGGGCAGGAGCAGAGAGAGGGAGACACAGAATCCAAAGCAGGCTCCAGGCTCTGAGCTGACAGCACAGAGCCTCACGCGGGGCTCGAACTACGAACCGTGAGCTCATGACCTGAGCCGAAGTTGGACACTTAACTGACTGAGCCACCCAGGCGCCCCTCACATGCTATATATTTTAAGGTTTTTCTTACAACGGCACCTAACTTTTTTTTTCTTCTTCCAAAAATCCTGTATGACATGAGATCGTCCAGCTTACGCTGCAGCAACAAACAACCTCAAAATCTGGCTTAGAGCAACAAAAAATTGATTTCTCAGTCATGTGTACCATGTCCAAAGCAGGCCAGCAGAGAAGTGTGCACTGCTTATTGTCGTCACTCAGCGACAGGCTGATTGAAATTCCATCTAACGCATGCTTCTGCAGTGTCCACGGGAAAAAGGGCAGTGACTTTGATGGTTCCACCCAGAAGTGTTCTGTGTCACTCCATTGACACTTTTTTGTCCAAAGCAAGTCATATGACCACATCTAATTTCCAAGAGTGTGGAAGTAAAAGTTACCATGCTCCTAGGGAATGAGAGGGAAACTTGGAAATTTATAAACAGGCCTAATGACTATTGTAATTAGATTACACGAAGTTAAATGAGACTGCGGAATTTCTCAGTCTTTAATATACTAATGTAAAATGCAGATCTCCCAGAGGGTGTTATAGTATGCATGCTGTTGCTCTTACTTGAATCTGGGACCTTTTTTCTTCAATGATTTTGTGGCACTATTGTTCCTTGGAATTCAAAGTAGGAAATTTTTATATATACTAAAGGCTATTTTTAATTGACTATGTTTAGAAGTAGGAATTGAGATAGGATTGGTATTTATAGACCTGAAGAGCTGGTAAAGCAGTCTGAATGATTTTTCAGTATATTAGATAAAATAGATAATCCATGTTTTTGCCATTTGTGATCACCTGCTAGAAGCCAAATCTTGTTTTGTCTTTTTGTACATATTTTCACATTTAATTCTCATAAGAGCAATACCAGGAAGATAAGGAACATTACTCACATTTTATAGTTGGGGATAAAAGAGATTGAGTAACTTACATAGGGTTTTGCGAGTAATTGGCAGAGCTGGGGTTTGAATCTGGGCTGTGTGGCTGCTGAAATCATGCTCTATTTTTTAGTATAAGACTAGAGTGTAATCAGAACCTCAAGGAGATGACTGGCATGTTAGGGTTCTCCAGAGAAACAACAAATAGGATACATTTACTATGTATGTTTGTGTCTATGTATTTATAATGGGAGCTGGCAACTCTGAAATTTGTAGTGCAAACTTTCTGGGTGGAAATTGAGGCAGGATTTCTGTTACTGAGGCAGAATTCTGAAAGCTTCAGTTTTTTTGCTCATCAGTCCTTTAACTAATTGGATGAGGCCTACCTACATTATGGGAGCTGATTTGCTTTACTTAAGATCAACTGATTGTAAATGTTAATCCCATCTACAAAGCACCTTCACAGTAATATCTAGACTAGCATTTGACCAAACATCTGGGCATCATAGCCTAGCCATGTTAACATATACAATTAACTATGCCAACTTAAATAAATGAAATGCTTCTGCTAAGAAAAAAAATGGATGAAATAGATAATCTAAATTTTTAGCTTGGTATGGCTAGGATTAAAAGTTCTATTCAGGAGATATTTTGTTTGATTTATTAATTTTTTCTTCTCTTCCGGCTCTTCATCATCCAAATGAACTCCATCCTTGAGCCCAGAAAAGCTGTTAGGACCCTCATCCACTTCTCAGGAATCATACCCCAAGGACTCAGTGTTAATTATGCCTCTTTTAACTTCATTCTCCTTTCATTTCCCTTTCTCAGTTTCCCCAGTATTAACCCTTTTTATTACATCAGTTAAAATAACAACAACAGTTTTTTTTTTGTTTTTTTTTTAAGTAGTAGCCCTTTAAACATAGTCTTGCTCAGAAGTTTAATATGTAAAACAGATGTTCAAATCTGTTCTTCTGAAGTCTGGGTAGAGATCCTGGAACTTCACTTCCACCCCCCAATTTTACAACCCCATCACCTCTCCAAGCTGCTGTTCCATGTAGAGTGAGCACCATGTCACTAAGGTACCATGTCAACAGTTATCTGGGCTGATTTGAGGGCCCCAGAACCCCTATGGGATATCCCCCAGTACAACTTCATGTTGGTCCCAAGCTGTCCCTGTGGATGGGGCTCCTATATAATAATGTTTCTCCTTTTGGCCCGTGAATGTTTCCAGGTAGTAACCAGTGACTGCTTCAGAGCTTGTCGTAAACTACCCAATATGATTGTGTTACGGAAGAATTTACAGTAGCTGCCCTGAAAATACTGTGCTTTGGATCAATGACTTTTCAAGTGGCTTAGTGCTGCCACAGCTCCATAACCATGTGTCAAACATAACAAAAACTAGTAGTTATTGTTTGTTTACAATAGTCATAATTTTCTTGTGCTAATAACACATTTACTTCAAAAGTGCCTCACAAAAAGATAATGTCAAAGGGCTTGCAGCCTGTAGCATAAAACCTGACAGTTTGAAAATTTTTGTTTTAGAAAACAAAAGCCCCCTTCTCTCTTGAATGAGTAGAAAATTACCAGTTCCAAAACAATAAAACTGACTTAATTGCTATATCATTAAAACATATTATTCATGTTTGAGTTCTAAGCTAGACCCCTCCCTCATACAAGGTTCTAATAACATTTTAGAAATCTTCATTTTGCAATGTAAACATATAGTTACGTACTGCATTCTGAGAATAAATCAGTAAAACAGAGGACTCGTGTCAAGTGGACTATGGTGTGGCACGAACGTTCTTTATTCCTTTTCTAAAAGGGAGCCAAGGTCCTTGGAACTAGATGCAAACGGTAAGGGCAAAACTCTTATTCTTCACCTTTTCTTTGTTAATACTTGTTTTATTTAGATTGAAAGATCCCTGGTCAGGTGCCTCACCTATATTATGCACTCTCTTGAATGCCAATTATTGGCGCTGTTCTTAATGCCACAGTTAAAGCAAGTAACAATGCTCTTTAAATAAAAAGGCACCTTGAAACCCTGTGGCTTGTCGGAGCTTGATTCTGCCAACTGGTTCTTTGCCCAGTATCCTCTGCATACTCACTAATGACAGGGATGCCATGTAATCCTCCACCAGTTAGGATAGTAGTCATTCTAAACTGATTTGGGCAAGCAGACCCTGAAGAATGGTCATCACCTCGGAAGTCATGTGGTGGCATTGGATCCCAGAGACCTAGTGTTCCAAAAGCACTAAATACAGCAGAAAGCCTATTCTAAAAGAATAGCCAGGTCTCAGTACCCATTGGGGTGAGCATTCAGCGAGGCAGGGGATTAGGGCTGGAAGGGAGAGCTGCCCAGTGGCTTGATGGGGGAACCAGGTCCCACCCTGTGGGACTTCTCTATTCTTTCATTATCTTTCTCTCACACTAACCCCACTAATAAGTTTGATTCGTCACAGTTTTTACCATCAGGTCAACAAGTTAGTTTATAAAGTTGTTAGTAAATATTGCTTCTCCACCTTATCCTACCTATGGGTACATTTTTGATGTATCTGTAGAATAAACTTGACGTAGGAAGGTTACAGTGCAAAGGCCATAGGGGAGACGATGATGATAACGATGACAGGAAACATTTTTAGAGGGCTTATGTTACTTGTGTCAGCCCTCGTTTTAGGTGCTTCACATTCAGAGCCTAGACATACCGTTGTACAAGGTGTTTCCTGAGCAGGGGTGGCCAGGTAAGGGGGTGAGTGTGCTGAAATCTAGCAGGAGCTATTTTGCTGTGCTGTTCACCCTAGAGAGGGTATGTGTTCACCCTGAAGGACATCTGTATCTAATTTCCACGATGTGCTGCTGGCTACTAGCAGCTCTGTTTATATGAATTCATCCATTTCATCCCCACAGCAGTGCTTTGGAGTATCGTTTTCAAATATTTTCAAATTCGAGGCAATTGTTGCACAGAGAGTTTAATGAAATCCCCAAGAATGCAAGTCAATGTGCCAGGATTTGAAACACCAGTCAGAATGGAACCCATGCCCCAGTGAGCAACAGCAGCAAGATACGTGGCCGTGAGTGCATCCAGATGCTGCCCCTTGTCCCTCCTGTGGTGGCACTTAAGACACTTTCTGTAATATCTGCATCCTTGTTCATGTTCACCCTGTATATCTAAGGTAAATTGCACTTTACAAAAGTTCTCTGATATGGTCTAAAATATATTTCAAATGCTTTCTATTCTTAATCTTTAAATTACATTTTTTAAGGGATGTTGTATCATATGAAATCGACTACCTCCAGAAAGAAAATGGTCATCAAATGTGAGGAAAGCACAGGTTCTTTTTTTATTCAGCAGCCTCAACCTTACGTATTTATACGCTATCCAGTATACGCAGATAGCTGTCTGGATGCACCGAGATGCTTTGTAAATCTTAGTGATAAGTGGTTTTTATTTAAATGTAAAAATGATACCTTTGTCCTCAGATAGTTGACATTAAAAGGTTTCTATGGGGAAATCAGAGCAGGAAGGAGGACGTCAATGTGATTACGCCACCTTGTGGCTGCTGGTTGATTTTCAGCCTCTTTGGATCTCTTGGAGAATTTCAAGGGTTTTCTTGCTGTTGATTATCTCCAACTCTTTCCTGAGGCAAGGACTCCTTTGTGAATTCAGCCCAGAGAATCACCTTTTTTTGTGCCTAGGGATGTTCTCCATTCACAAGTCTTGGAAGACACATTAGGTACATTATTGTGGTGGCCAGTTTGCCCCATTCTTCAGCTCTGTCCTCCCAACCTCAATGTCACAAGCGCAATGTAAAATATTGAAGCAAGAAGGAGTGCTTTACAGACCTCAGCTCAATGCAACCTAAAACTTATTTTAGGGCACAGTGCAGTTGTCACGTACTCTACTGTTACTTGCTGAGAAAATGTGTTACTACTAGAAAGTGGGTCTTACTCAATCCACAATTAAGCATTTCTGTCAAGTATTTTACCTCCTAAGCTGGGCAGCACACTGGACTCAGTGCCTTGCAGGCTCCAGTCATGCCAAAGCCTGGTAGAAACTCTCAAAAAGAATTAGAAAATATGTTAGTAACATCTGCTGTTAAAAAACCATAACAGTCTCTGAAGGAATGAGATGGGGGAGGAAATGCATATAAAGATAGACATACTTCTGTGCAGGTCTCTGTCAAACACAGTCATCTCAAGAAAAGAAAAGGATTGGAGTTTAAATATACTATAATGAAAAGAACTGAAAAGCAATAAAACTTTGAAATCTGCAGTACACTGTGTTAATGCCACAAATGTTTCTAAGATATTTCAAAGTAACTAGAACAAATACTTTGATAATTTATTGGAGTCAAGGAGATAAGCGCTTTAAACATACTCATGAACAAGAACGGTCTGTGGAACGTGTTGATTTTTCTGATCAGGAAGGAGTATATTTAAATGAGGAGAGTACATTTTTTGAAGCCTCACTGATTTACAGTTGTGAAGCTTTTAATATAATGTGGGATGTACATCTAAATTTCCTGAAAGGAGAATGAGCTCCAAGAAAGGAAAAGAAATATTGAGGAAAAAGACCTGAAAAGAAAGCAGGTTATGTGAGGTGATTGTTATGCATTCTCAAAAGTGAAAAGAGAATAAATCTGACCAACATCTGAAGACACATGCAAACCACTCCAAGCTATGGGGCAAAAGGACAGAGACCTGGATGTTTGACACTTCAAACCAGGCCCTCTGGATTGAGGCATCTGTGAATAACCAATCTGAGGAGGAAAGAGTTTGCTATGACTTAGTGATAAGCATGTCACAACAAGGAGCTTCCAGAACACAACATTCCCAAGGCATCACTTGCACAATTTGCAGGCCTAGGAGGGGTTTCCACAGGAGGCAAACCACTTCTTAAGGATGAGAGAAAACTAGAGGGGGAAAGAATAGAAGCTATCATATGAGATGAATAGAAATTTGGACTCACAGCCAGACACTGAAGACCATAGAAAAAAAGCCCCAAGGATGTGAAAACCTATTGCTGTATAATAAAAGGCTTCTGGCCAGCAAGTGTTAGAACAGATAAATATGAAGCAATAATTAGCAGGATTTTAAATATCTCTCTAAAATATAGTACAAAGATTTTCCTCCCCTAGGAGGTCTATAACTAAAGATGGAAATAAAACTGGAGGAAAACTCTAAGTTTTTAGTGTCTGAGTGGCAGTCCGAGTAATTTACCAGGTCTCTGGGAAGAAAAAGAGGAACTGTCCAAATTTTCAGTCAATATTTATCTCTTAGGTTAATAAATCTTGTTCCTGACCACAGCAGAAGTCAATACCTCCTGATTATTATGTGCAGGTGCTTCCTCGGCCTTTCTATTTGCCCAAACTCGTCTTGGAATGAGTCACCAGCTTCCCATGAGCCCCTCTCTTAGGTGATGGGTGTAGACTGAATAATTGCTTACATATCAAAGGTGTGGGCAGGTTGCCAATAATCAGTGTTCTAGCTCAATGTTTATTAGAATCATTAATTCTGATGTGTTGGCTTTTCCATTTTAGGCTTTGGGGGTGGTGTTTAGAAGCAAAATGGGGCTGAGGTATTCTTGTGAAGCATTCAAAGCCTGCAACAGAGGCAGGAGCGTGGAAGGCCGATGTAGAAGAGAAGTCTATAACATTTAGAGAGTGAGAGAGGACCTAATTTTGAGTCCTGTCAATACCACGGAATGCCTATGAATTAATCACTCAGCTTCTTTGCACTTGATCTGTTGCCTCTGTGAAAGAGGGCTAATAACTGACTTTAAAATGTTATTATGAGAATTAAACATCACAACCATGGAAGTGATTTGTCATCTAAAGCAAATAAGGCATTGCCGATTGAAACCTAAGGAGAACATGAGTCTGAATCAGTCTCAGCAATGATGAACCCGTTAAAAAGGAAAAATAAAATGATTTCTTTTTATCTTTAGAAAAAAACAGGGGTGCCTGGGTGGCTCAGTCGGTTGAGCGTCTGACTTCGGCTCAGGTCATGATCTCGTGGTCTGTGAGTTCAAGCCCCGCGTCGGGCTCTGTGCTGACAGCTCAGAGCCTGGAGCCTGTTTCAGATTCTGTGTCTCCCTCTCTCTCTGCCCCTCCCCTGCTGATGTTCTGTCTCTCTCTGTCTCAAAAATAAAACATTAAAAAAATTTTTTTAAGAGAAAAAAACATATAGGGTTTCATTAAAGGTATATTTATTTGTTAGGGACATGATAGTTCGAGAACACTTTTACAGTGAGATCGGGATGTATGCATTTCCTTCTTATTCATGTCTTTCTCCTAACTTTAATGGCTGCTGCTGTGAGTTAAACATCTTGGCTCAGAAGAGATGATCAAGGTTGACGATTCTTTCCTCTCACCTTCTTCAAAACAAATCTTTCATTTAAAAAATGCAAGTATACTTATATCTTTAAAGTTCAGGTTGACTGGAAGAATCTAATTTTGCTAAGGCAGAGAGAAAATAGAAACATGAGACAACTAAATCACATCATGTGGTTTGCTAGGTGAAAACTGTGGTTTGCAATGGATTAAGCAGAATTCTGGCTCATCAGCCTGTCGTCAAAGTGATAGCTGTTGTACCTTGTGCATGTTGTTGGCTACAACTACAAAAAATTTCCTGCTATATAAAGTGACCAGTGAGGTTTTGTGTTTGTATGTTAGTTTGTTTTATCCCAGAAATGTTTAAGTGTACAAATAGTTCTTTCAGTTGTACCAGTTTGTGTCGGTAGGAACAAGACGTCAACTGACTGGCCCAGACATGGAGAGAGGTGTCCTATTCTCGGTTTACTGGATAGCCCTGGGTGATCCTTATCACTTTGCTGTGGTTGCATTTCGCAGGAATAGTACTTGACCGTCTTCCCTATGAAGCCCATTTCAGAAATAAAGAATGCTTTAAATATCAGTCATTTCATAGACTAGAAACACTCTGCATTCTTCTGATGGAAAGCATCTGATGAGTTTCACATTTTAAACGTTTCTTTGAGCAAACATTACCATCAGGTTGGCGAGTGAAGCTCCACTGAGTACAATGGCTTCTTGTTTACATTTCAAAGTTCTTTTATAGTTGACTTCTGATTTTTAAAATTTATTTAAAACTAAATTCATTTAACTAATTCATGTATGGTCATTGCAAAGCTTGGACACAAAAAGAAAGAAAATGTAATTTAAAAAATTTCAAAATCCTAATACCCAGATACAACACCTGATATTTCCTCCCATTTTTATTTAGTTTATTATACTTCTAAAAATTGTAAAAGTAGCACATCATCTTCATATGATGAAAACAGTACTAAGGTATATTAAGAAAAAGCTTATAATCTTCTCTTCCACGCATTATTAGTAGTTTTCTATGAATCATTTGGTGCTTTCCTCTACACTCAAACAAATACAGACAAAAGGTTTAGATTTTTTTAAAATAAACATTGAATTGTACTATACACGTTATTCTACAGTTGTACTTTTGATACTATGATAGTTAAATTTAAATATGTTAATATACATACCTATGTATATATCTAAATCATTCTTTTTCCGTTAGCAACTAAAATGCTTGTATGACTGTGCACAATTTTTAAAGTGGCTTAAAATACAATTATTAGCTCACAGTTTCTGAGTGTCAGGAATCTGGGAGTAGCTTAGTTGGGTCATTCTGGCTTAGGGTTTTTCATGAGGCTGCAGTCAAGGTGTTGGCTGGGTCTGCAGTCACCTGGAGGCTTGGCTGGGTTTGGAGGATCTGTTTCCAAAGCAGCTGTCTATGGGCTGGAGACCTCAATTCCTTGCTGGCTATTGGAAGGAGGTTTCTATTTCTTTACATGTTGACTTCTACATATGGTTTTTTGAGTATTCTCATGACCTGGCATTGGCTTTTTCTTTCTCTTGGGTTAGTAATCCAACAGAGAACAAGGTAGAAGATTCAGTGTCTTTTATCACATAACCGCGGAAGTTTCACCGCATCATTTCTGTGGCATACCTAACGAGTATGTATTTTGTTCCTCCTTTTAGTCAACAGAAAAAGAGGCTAAGAAATATATCTCTGTATATGCTAGTACTTTTACTTACTTAGAGTTCTGAAAGTAGGATTCCTCATTTAACAGTTCATTGGAAACTGTTCTATTACTTTTCTGGTTGGTTGTAGTGATACCTTTATTAGCAAATAATGTAGGGGAGACCTTTTTTCACAAACTCTGACATGAACATTAAAATCTTTGCCAATAATGCATATAACCATATATAGCTATCCAGATTGTTTCTATGTGTATATGTATATAATATATATTACTCTACATATATTATTATTATATATGTTATAGATATATATAATATACATAGGTAAGACAGGATAGTCCCCCCTCTTTTTTTAAACAAAAAAATGAATTATTATATATATATATATATATATATATTGCTTTGCAACTTGCTTATAAAATTCATTTATCAGTATATTCTAAATGCATATCCCTGATAACATAAATACATTTCCATTATTAATCTTTTTTAATGTTTTATTTATTTTTGAGAGAGAGAGACACACACACACACACACACACACACACACAGAACATGAGCAGGGATGGACAGAGAGAGGGAGACACAGAATCTGAAGCAGGCTTCAGGCTCTGAGCAGTCAGCACAGAGCCCGATGCGGGGCTCAAACTTGTGAACCTCGAGATCATGACCTAAGCTGAACTTGGATGCTCAAATGACTGAGCCACCCAGGCACCCCCATAATTAATCTTAATGGCTGAATGGCATACCCATTTATAGATATATTATCATTTATTTAATACATTAGTTTTTGTTATAAAGGTAAGTTCGTTCCTATTTTTCCTATAATTATAAAAAGTTCAGCATTAAATATTTTAAAATGTACAGTTCTGAGTTCTGATATTATTCTTTTCTTGCTTCATTTTATAATAGTACACTTGGGCAGGGGCTAAACTAAAGAGGTCATAAAATTATTGGGTGCTATAAACTATAATTCTCTTGAGAGTGAACAGGTAATAGTTTTTTATCAGAAGACAAGTAAGAGTTGCTTATTGTTGATAAACAATATCCTTCTTAATTCTTGATTATTGTGGTTTCTGTTCACCAGGGGAAAAAAAAAAGCTGTTCTTTCCTCTTTCTATCCACTACCAGGTGCATAACTTTCTAGAAAGGATTTCACTGAATTTGCAATTACCATATATTGTGTCTAAGGGTATCTGTTTAAAAACCAGAGTGAGACTAGTTCCTGTAGGAGAAGATTCCTCCTCTTCCTAGTACTAATGAACATTTATTTAGCCTTTATCTTGATGCCAGGTACTCTGCTGAGTACTTGTAAGCATTATCTCATTCAAGTCTCTCAATAATTTATGACAATGCACTATTGATACCTCCAGTTTTCAAATAAGGAAAGTGAATCTTAAAAAGTTGAGCATTCACCCAGAATCTCATAGCTAGTACATAAAGCAACGTGGGTATAAACCACAGGGATCTAACCCCAGGGACTGAGTTTGTGACCTTTGCTCTGTTCTGCTTCTCAGTACTAATACTATCAAACTTGCCAGAAGTTGAGAGTATTTGAAGACGTCTCTGGTAGGCAGTCGTTGTAGGAGGTCTTTACTAGTACAATAATTTAATACTTTACCTTTTTACATACCACCTTTGTCAATGTGAATGTTTTGCTTCTGATATGCCTCTTTTGCCTTGTCAGTAATAGTAATTTCAAGGGTAGATTTTGTGTTCAGGAAAGATTATTCAAGGTTGAGTTTAGTTAAAAATGTATTTGAATTATTAGTTGTAAAAATTTGAAAACTTAGCTCTTCCATAATCTTGTAATTGTAAGTCTAGCAAATTTAGCAGTCACTTTTATGAAGCCTTTGATTAATGTTTAGACCCATGTACAAACTAAGTTAATTAATCTCCTTCAAACATTTTAAACTAAATTTATAAATTAAATATATGTGACTTCTTATTTAGATACTTCAAATGTGTGATTAAAAACAAACTTTCCAGAATACTTAAAATACCTCTAATGGCTCTAATAAATTAAACCTAGAAATATTGTGAACCTCAAGTTCTCTTAAATGTTTTAGTACTTGCTTTATATACTTACTGTAATTACTGTATAAACTAAATTAAATTTCTACTTAAATTCACAGGCCTAAATCAATTGCGTAATTACACATTTTAAGTTGAATCACAAATTTTACCTGTTCTCTAATAAACTAAAATATCTTAAACATTATAAATACTCAAAAGTTAATCATGCTTCCTTAACACATAAATATTAACACTATGTCTTTGATTCTCTTAAATATCTCTGTAATTAATTCTAAACTTCCAAGTTAAAAAAAATGCTTATCTACCAAGGAAACAATTTTATCATCCAAAGCAATTATGGGGGATAATTTCTTAGTCAAAATTGAGTATTAACAGATACGGGCTAACATATTGAATGAATCATTTCTAGTGACCTAATGGGTTATGCAGAGCCCTATTCAAAGTCGTTATGTCATGGGCATCAAAACTTAGAAACAAGTTTTTTTAAGTATATCCCTGACCTTCATCTACTCAAGGATATCTCTTAACCCACCTAAGTTGCTAAACAGCAGAACAAGTGAGAAAGTTCAGGTGACCCCTGTAAACCTATCACTAGAAGAAGACAGAGGGCTTAGATCATGTTATTTTTTTCATCTTTATGTAGAGGATATCTGTGAGGCAAAGGGTAAGATCGTATATTATCATAGTAATCATAAGTAGTAAGGAGTCAAATGGAATTTCTTAATTTTTGTGGAAAATTCGCATATATATGGAGATACATAGATAGAATTTGTGGAATAGGATTCATCAGATTAAAAACATAATTTTTTTGTGTGGGGTGGTAACCCAGAGCCATGCCCTAACTACATGCTTGCCTCATGTTGTACTTTCTCATGTTTATGGTAAAAATGCAGACATTTTGGTGTGTGAACCTGGGTGTATTTCTAAGGTATTATCAATGTACTATCGTATTTGATGATTCTTCAGTACCATTTGGGTGTATTTTCATTGTAGAACTATTTTCTTCTTACTAGAGACCACAAATTCTAAGACTTATCTGGCTAACCAACATTTTGCCACATTTTCAATGGTTTGGAATCATTTCAGCCTAATTACTGATTTGTCTTGAGCTATGATTCATCGTAAAGCACTTAAAACCAATAGACAGCTAAGATCTGCCATTTAGTACAGAGAGGTGTCCTGGAGCTTCCTAGGAGTTAAGAACTCTTATGTGAATTTATATAGATAAACTAAATGAGGCTGTTTATGAGAAATTTGTTCTCAAAGTTAGTAAAGGCTTTAGGCAGGAACTTGGCTGCTGATGGCAAATGCACAAGTAGATGTAAATGTAATTCACCCATTAAAATCTAAACCCATAGAAGCAAGAAAATTCACAGTTAAAGGAGGAAATGGGATGTGCAGAGCTTTCTCCAGCCGTGAGGCACAATGGGGTGTATTGAGGAATTGGAGGCATCCTGTAGTGTGAGACATTGAAGGCATCTCTCATGTTTCATCCCTAACTTGCAGATTATGGAGCATTTATGGTTTTGACTCTTCCTTGTGAAGTGCCATCTTTTGGGAGATGGTTAGAAAGAAAAGATGCTTTATGAGTGTTTCCTTTGTTATTACCTGGAGGCTGGGGATGGAGGGATGAGGGTGGATTCATATTGCATGAGAGAATTTTGGGTTAGTAGTCTGTAACATCAATGTCCTGGCCAAATATTCCTCCAGGATTTCATGCACTCACGATCTATGTGTACAGACCTCAGTTCAGGCAAAGCTACTAGACAAACAGAGACTTAGTGTAACCCAGCATGCCCTGTTCAGCTTGGATGTACAGAGTTTGATTTCTTATCAACATGAGAGCTATTTGGAACAATGGAAAATTGTTTTCCATTTCCACTTCTCTAAACTATGGTAATATAAAATCTCTATTTGGCTTATGTGTGACTGGGTGGTTAGTATGAATAGAAAAACTAAAATATGACCTGGTAACACCCCATTTGCATTATTTTGTGGTTTCAAAAAAACTTAATTTTAAGTGTACTTTTTTAAACGTCTCTTGGGGCGCCTGGGTGGCGCAGTCGGTTAAGCGTCCGACTTCAGCCAGGTCACGATCTCGCGGTCTGTGAGTTCGAGCCCCGCGTCAGGCTCTGGGCTGATGGCTCAGAGCCTGGAGCCTGTTTCGGATTCTGTGTCTCCCTCTCTCTCTGCCCCTCCTCTGTTCATGCTCTGTCTCTCTCTGTCCCAAAAATAAATAAAACGTTGAAAAAAAAATTAAAAAAAAAAAAGTAAACGTCTCTTTATCTTGTCATGCTTTTAAAATTACCTAGTAAATATAATATCTCATGTGAGGAGCAGAGTCATCTTAGCAATGGGCAACCTGGAAGGAAGTCTCCGTTGCCTGAAAATAGAAGAATATTAAGTGGGCACACAGAACATGTGCATGTGTCCACAAAATGTGCACATGTACACACACACACACACACACAGTGGAAACAGTAATCAGAGAATCTGGAGAGCTCTACACTCCAGAGGAAAAAAAAATTAAATATCTTTTCTGCTTTTTTCCCTTTCTAACAAAATTTCATCATACAAGTTTGAAATGTAGAATACATTTCAGTTTGATATTAATCAGGATGAGAGAACCTGAAGTACAGGAAGAAGAATGTTTGACATCATGAACAATGATCTAGGAATGTTATTGATGTCATTTGAGTAAATGCATTTTTGGTAAGCCAAGGAGCCTACGTTGGCCACCACGATGGTATAAACAACATGTGGCTATATGCATTTAAGGCCTTAAAAATGACTCCACCCCTATCATCTACAGTAAAAGAAAAATGTTTATAATAATACATATATTGACTTCTGCTTTCTAGTCAATAACAAGATTTATTGTCCCACTCTTCAGTCAATTTTAACCTCTTTGGGTCAACAAATCTTGATATTGATCTCAACAAAAGTCAATATCTGCTTATTACTTACCTCCGCATTTAGACGCCTACCAACAATTCTTATGGGCATTTCCTTGACAGGCAAAAGTGAATACTTGCTGTCTACTTTCTATACAAGATACATTTTTGTAGGCTTTGTATATATTGTCACTTTTACAAGCCTAAGTTCAGATTTAGTTATAAAACTAAATGAGAAAAGAAGATAAGTTCAAATATCTGTAAGTATAAACTAGAGAACTTTAATATTCCCTTATCATTTCCTAAGTAATAAAAATCATGATCTTTATATTAATTGTTCTCCAGTCACTTCCTACATCAAAGATAATTAGACAACAATGTATTTTTTATTTACCAAAGAGAGAACACAAAAGTATTTTTAAGAGTGAAAACTATTATGATGGTATTATATAAAGGTTAAAATTCTAGCCTACTTTAAATGCTTTCAAAAGCAAGAAAAACAGACTAGTCACGCATTCCAGCAAATGTCTGCCAAGTTCTAACTTCTAAACATGGAGATATTTGAGATGTGTAACTTCCACCCTAGTCAAAGATATTCGAGGTTAGATAACTAAACAGCTTTCAGGAAAGAATTTTTGTTTGTTTGTTTGCCTGGCAACTGAAAAGAAATGAAGATCAAGGAAGCAGCCTCACCTAGACTTTTTAATGAATGTGAGACAAGTCCTACCAAAGGCAATTATTAAACCATCCCCCAAAATTGTTTGTTCCGCTTCTGGATGCAGTTCTGGTTCCATAAGACCTCTAGGTGTAAAACAGCATCATCAGCTGTCTTGCTAACCTCACCTGTTGAAATATTAAAAAGGAAAAAAACACCAATATGTACAAACCCAGGGGCAGACAAAGCAAAATACACTCAAGGCTGTAAGGAATTAATTTTTCAAATTCAATAAATAAACCTCCATTGCATATGTATGCTAAAATGCTTAAAATTAAAATTCAGAAATACTTATTGTCTGTGCTGCCCTTGAGATACTTTACCTTCTCTGGATTGACTCACAACATCATGAAGTCCACATTTAAAAACTGTGTCTTGCCACAGGCAAAATGCCAATAAATAATAACAAAAAAGGGACGAAAGAAAATGACAAATGGAGCCAGGTAACACAGATCGCTATAACACCACCTGAAGTTTGCTGTTGCACACTTTTTCTATTTTCCAGATAATATAATTATAAATCAAATGTGAAGAAACTGAAAATGGAACATTAGGACTAAAAACACTGAAATACTTAAATGTATGTTAATTCAGAATATGTATAAGCTTTCACAATAATTTAAAGCAGTTTTCTAAAAGATGTGGAAGCATGTTCTTTCAATAGTCACTACTAGCTTGTTAATCAGTTTTTGAGCTTTGTCTAAAAGAGTTAAGCTTTTAAAACCTGCCACTAATTTTACATTGTGCTTCCTGAATAAATCCATTAGCTTTCCCTATAAGTCTTAGTTTCTATTTGCCAAAATAACTTGTTCAAAGTGAAAAATGCAGTAGAGAAAAAAAAATAAAGCCCATTGTGTTATGATAACCAAACTTCTTTTGCAAATATAATTTAATCATGTTGTGGGTGTAGACACAACTGTAAAGTCATCTTGCAGGTCCATTTTTTAATTCTTTCCCCCCTCACCTCCCAGAGATTAAGGAAACAGAGTTGTGCGCCTTCAACTTTGCAAGGCTGGAAATGTGAAAAGACTGTGTGAATAGGACATCCATGAAATGGCTATATTCTATGATGTTTCTGCTAATTTGTAATGGATTTAGGAAAGATGGAGAAGAGAAAAGATTTCTCAAGCTCAGCACTACTGCCATTTTGGATGGATAATATTTTATTGCGGATGGGGGGGGGGTTCTCCTGTGTATTATAGGATTTTTAGCAGAACCCCTTGCCCCTGCCCCACCAAGATGCTAGTGGTACCCCCTTCCCAGTTGTGACAACCAAAACTATCTCCAGATACTGCCATTTGTCTCATGGGGGATAGGATTGTCATACCAAAATAGACTATTATAGGTAAAACATCAAGATATATTGTAAAACCATCTGTTACTCTACTGCTGACAGACTGGCTCAAATTGATGGCCATTTTGGATTACTGTAGGCAAAAAGATAATTACTCAACCATTCCTGCCAAAGTTGTTTATTCTGCTCATGAATTGAGTCCTAGTTCCCTAATACCTCTAGGTGTCAGACAGAATCAACAACCTTTTATTAAGTGAAAACACAGAATGGCAGCCCTTAAAAGCCAAGTCTACAAGTCCACATAGAGAGTAGAATCTTAGAATTTTAGAACTGGAAGGAAACTGGGAGAACATCTATGCAAACATCCTCTTTTTATAGATGGACAGTGAACCTAGCAAGGATATGTGTCATTTCCAACATCACCTAGCCATTTAGTGGCAGAGTTAAGAATCCAAACCATAAACTCCAATTCCAGATTCTTTCCTCTAGACCCACTGTAGGCCTGTTTGTTATGGTAGATTATGAGTTACACATGGAACTCATGGAATGGGGTTTTACCAACCCCATTTGTATATGTAAATTTAAGGGGTGGTGACAATATCATATCGGTACAGTTTGTTTCACGTTTTTTAAGCATAAGACCTTATGGCTTTGATTATCATCTCAGGTGATAATTTGCCTGGACTTGCCTGATCCTGAGTTCAGTACTCAGCATGTTCAATATGTTGCTTTCTTTTGGAAGATGTTATGACTGTAAATAATAAAATATTATTAGATATTTTCCTCTAAATATTTCTTTATCTCCTAAAACTTATCCTTTTCCCAAATCCCCCTCCAGGTTTATCTGACTCTATGATACTCCTAGTTTAAAAACCCACATTTCCCTTTACTTATTTCTTTTTATTTCTTGTGTTATTTTCCAATTTCTAAATCCCATCAATTGCTTTCCTTCCTAATATTTTGAAAAAAGTCTTTTTTTTCATATTCATTGCCATCACACTGTGGAGTATGTATGTAGGCTAATAAGCCATGCCAAATTTATTGTGCCATATTTAGTCTTTTTTTCTATCTACTACCAAATCTATCTTGCATACAACCATCTGAGGATTCTGTAGTATTTTATGTCATGAATATACCAATAAACATTAATTGAACAATTCCTGGGTCAAGGCAATATTCTAGGCATAATTGCTAGGTAGAAGTGATGAGGTGGGGCATGGGGAGAAGGGGATTGTAGACAAAAAGTTTTAGATAGGGTCCTTACTTTTAGAGTTTATATTTCTCTTGAAATGCGCATTGCAGTAAACTAAAAAGTTTAGTGCAAGATTGCACAATACTTGCAAATAGGTGCATATAGAAACAACATTTTGCATTTCAAATTCCTAAGATGATACATTTTCTCAAAATTCCAGTTTAAAGATAAATCCTAATGATAGTTTGAAAAGACCTTAAAATCCATTTGTGATAATCTCAACACTGTTCTTTCCCATGTATGCTTGTTACAGCAACCAGTTCTGCAATGGCAGCAAACCTTGTATAGTAATAGCTGATGTTACCATCTGCTCTTTGCAAATTAGAAAGTCATTTATAGTACATGCTCAGACTGACCAGTGAATATGTGGCTGGGGCCATTTTGAGGGGACCCTTCTAGTTTTTCAGAAACTATTGGCCACATCAATATTTATTCCGTGCTATTTATTCACAAGCTGTTTTTTCACCTCTCCATCAGTGTCCTTTCTCCTAGGTTTCCTTTGTTGTCTTCATATTAGAGATGGAACCCAGGCCCTTAAATGTAGTAGCAGGTTTGTGAGACTGGTGTCCTATCAGAATTGTCTCAGTTTGTTCTGTTTTGGATAGTGATTTAGCATTCCTGTGTAATAGGTGTCCTTTTAGTTAAAGTTATACATTCTTTCTGTGTAAAAGATGGTTGTAATTGTCACTATTGTGTACAAGACATCTTTTTTCGTGTGTGGCCTATCTCCAATTTTTCTAGGCACACATCTTCTCTTGCCATCCATGTTGTTTATGGGAATGACCATATTATACAATATGACTTTGGCCTTGGGTGCCACAGTTGATTGACTCAATAGTTAGAATCTTATCCAAACTGGACCACTGAAACTCTTCCCTGAAATTTTGAATTTGTGAGTTACTTATTTATTTACTGAAGCATAGCTGACACACAGTGTTACATTAGTTTTAGGTATACAGTATATTCAAGTCTGTATGTTATGCTGTACTTACCGTAAGTGTAGCTACCATCTGTCACCATACCATGCTATTACAATACTATTGATTATATTCCTTATGCTGGACCTTTTATCTCTATGACTTACCCATTCCATAACTGGAAAGCTGTACCTCCCACTCCTCTTCACCCATCTTGCCCATCTGACTCCCCTTTCCCCTATGGCCCCTATCAATTTGCACTCTCATAAATATTTAGAAGTCTGTTTCGGCTTTTTGTTTGTTTGTTCATTTGTTTTGTTTTTTAGATTCCACATATAAGTGAAATCATATGGTATTTGTCTTTCTCTGACTTATTTTACTTAGTGAAATTTTGAATTTTAGGGTGGGAGTTTTGGCAATCTCTCTTGTAATCAAAGATGTAAAATGTAAATTAACCTGGGAGCTCCTTCAGTGGCCAGTTTTATGACCTGAATTGGAACCAACTGGTTTACACAAGGAGGAAAAGAAATGGAACGATGACTAAAAAGGTACATTGACTAGAAATAGTCTTCTATTCCCTGGTGGTTCTGGTAGTGCCTGAGCCCTGCTACATTATTGAACTTTTCGTGGCTGAGATTTTTCTTGGATTCCCTGGGATATCTCATTATTCTCCCCAGAATTCCTCCAATTTCTGTAAGCATTGCAAGTTGGCTTTTTTGGTCACTTGCAATTAAAATATGTGTCATGAATACATTCTGCCTTTGCAAATCCATGAGAGGAACATGTAGTTTTGAATGGCCCAGTCTAAGGGCCATGAATGGTTAAACAGTCACACAGCTGTGTGCAAACACACATACACCCCCATACAGATCCTAAAATGTGTGTAGTCTAGACTCTATTTTATAAAATAATAAAGGCCACAGATATAATTGTTAAGAAGAGGCAAATTAGAATTTACACTATTATTATTTGGTTCAAAACTTTTATTCTTATCCATTGTCATTAAAATGTAAACCCTTGAGTCTGGTGTTCTAGATCTACCATAAACTGCCCATAGGATACCTGTGGAAAGGACCCTTCATCATTTCTATAAAGTTCCTCCCTGCTGCTTCTCACTAAGTTCTTTTGCCATTATTTCCTGCCTACGAGGCCCTGCCCTCTTCCTCTATGCCCAATGAAACTCCTCCTTATCCTTCATGGCCACGTTTAGTTCCCTTCCCTGAGTTCTTGGGCCGAGGGCTCTTCATTCTCTGAAATCTTGTAGCTGTTATTATTTTAATCATTTTCTTAACATTTACTATTTATGCCATAGTTAATTAACTATTTTAGTGGTGCTGGTTTTAATTCTTTCTGGGAGATTATAGGCAAGCTCTTTGAGGGTAGAGATTGTGTCATCCTTTTTTTTTTTTTAATTGCACCTTCCTCCTGCCCTGCATCTACTAAAAGTGAGCATTTGGTAGTGTGCTTTATTTGAATTTGCATATACAAGAGTAAAATATGGTATATTCCCTAAGGGAACCAATTATAAATTTTACTTAAAGGGGCATTAAAAAATTAAATTACAAAGCTCATATTAGCAGAAGATAAAAAAGTTTAACCAGCAGCTGCTACAGATACAGGGACATTCGAGTATTAATTACAGATATAAATCTGAAAGTAAGAGAGCATGTGAGTAAATTGGGAGGTATGATGGTTAAGGAGAAGGAGAAAATAGCCAAATCTGACTTAATGTATTTCTTTTTCCTATATCAAGGGAGGTCTGTGAATTCTCTAACCCACTAGACTGTAAGCTCCATGAGGCCAATTATCACACCTGCTCTGTTCATCACACTAAAGCCAGTTCCCTGGTTCTCTGTCTAGTGGGATTCAACCACTAGTGGGAAGGAACCACCATTACATAACCAGAATATATTTTGTAGTGAATATTTCTGCAGAGATCACATACACTTTCTAGCATTTCCAGAATTTATACCCAGTTTCTGTAATGGCAACTAGGGACTGATTGACATTAGTAAAGTATTAGGAATACCATTGATGAAATGCATATAGTCAGGGAAGTAAAACCTCTGTGCCATGGAATCTGAATTCACAGGAATTGCAGTTAGGAAGACTGACAGCTTCCATTAACAAGGATCTCTGATAAAAAGAAGTGACCAAACCCAACTGGGAAGAGCACCAGACTAGACCAATGTAGATAAGCAGTGGACATAGAAGCTGATGTGAAGAGTGGCATAGAAAGGATTCAAACTAGAACCAGAGGGACATTCCCTAGCTTCTCTTAGTTAAGGGTTTCATTAGTATCTTAGTGAGGAATTTTTGGTGATTTTATCAGTCATATTTCTCTAGATTGCACTACAGAAACAGTGACCTTTGACTCTAAGTGGCTTGAGACCACAAAGCTTGATTGCATTTCAGGTGGGCTGCAAGTCCACTGAGGGCTTATTACACCTGCTCCTTATTGTGGAACACAGATCCATAGAGCACCTGCTACCTGGGATCCTGCAGAATAAGGATTGCCAAATGCAGCAAACAAAAATAGAAAACACCTAGTTAAATTTGAATTTTAGATAAACAAATGATTTTTTTTTTAGTGTAAGTGTGTCTCATGCAATATCTGGTACATATACCAAAAAAGTTATTTGTTTTTCATATAGTTCAAATTGAACTGCACGTCCTTTTTTTTTTTTCTGGCAAAAGAGAAATGATGTGACTTTAAATGTTCTCAGAAGTGTCACTTGAAAGTGCTGCTATAAACATTGGGGTACAAGTGCCCCTATGCATCAGCACTCCTGTGTCCCTTGGGTAAATTCCTAGCAGTGCTATTTTAGGATGAGCACTGAGTGTTGTATGGAAACCAATTTGACAATAAATTTCATATTAAAAGAAAAAGTGGCACTTGACACTTCCACTTCTTCTTTTTTTTATTTCTTCATTTTGAGAGAGAGAGAGACAGAGCACACAAGTGGGGAAGGGGCCAAGACAGAGGGAGAGAGAGAGAATCCCAAGCAGGCTAGGCACTACCAGTGCAGAACCTGATGTGGGGCTCGAACCCATGAACCATGATGTCATGACCTGAACTGAAGTCAGGAGCCGAACACTTAACTGACTGAGCCACCCAGGTGCCCCTTGACACTTCCACTTTTACTCATTGGCCAAAAAAGATATGACTAAGTCTGACATTAATGGGTTGAGAGGTGTAATCCTCCCTTAGAGTAGGCCTAGGAAGGAGGGAGCAGCAGTATGATGATGGTACTACAGTATCCTCTATTTTAGTACTAAGTAAAGAATGGAAAGTTCATTTCATAGTATGTGTGGGTTTGTAGTTTTCAATGATCTTTTTTTCATCTTTGAAAAGGAGCTAAAACAGCTCCTTCAGTTAGTGTGAAGGAGAAGTAGCTGGAACAGGAAGGCCTACCTGACATTTGCTATCTCTCATTCTCTGAGCTTTAGAGGAAAGCAGTTCTTTGCGGCTCTGCTCCTAGTAAAGGGGACCACTCGAGTTTGACAATGAGGGGTCATTTATGTTATGTTGACTGTATTAGGCCCCATTTTAGGGCAAGGCTCCTGATGACAGTGAATGAGCAGGGAACTGAGAATGGAAATCTGAGAGGGTGAAGGATGTTGCCAGCAAGGGCTAACATACCTCTGAAGTGTTTATGTTTGCCTGGGGCCCATAGCCTCTCCCATACCTCCTTCTTGGGGATGGCCTTCTTTCTTTATACACACAGTGCAGGCTTTTCTTTGTAACTATTTGTCCTGTTAAATGTACCCCATATTCATATTTCCTTACATTTCAAAGGACATTTTGCTGGGGGAGAGGGCAGTGGTGGATAGAGATATGGGCTGGTGATATACAGGATTTTCTTCATCTCTAAAGCCCTTCTGGTTTAGCCCAAGGTCTTACATATATTCAGAATCTTTACTGAGAATTATTTTCTAACTTTTCTTACTTTTGCCTGTCCCAGAATTCATTGTTAACTTAGTACAACATGTGGAAATTTCTCCCAGTTGATTTCCAAGGTCAATCATAACAGTTAAATCTCTGAAATAGCCTGAATATAATGAATACGTATCATCTGCATTGACTTGTTTTGCTGGGTTTTTCTTTTCAGTTAAAGGCTGTTTCTAAATATTATTTTCCTACTACATTATAGTGTGCTTTATATTCAGAGTTTGCCTAAACAGGACATTTGGCTAATGAAGTGAGATAATAGGGAATTAAATGGTTTTCAGTGTGAAGGGAACAACATTATTTACAGGGTATATTGCCGATTAAGGAAAAGAAAAGACTTTTTTTCTTAAAGAAAAAAAAAAGACAAGATAATAATTAAGGTCCTTAAACACACAGTCATACAGTCATTCCCAACCTGTGATATGGTGTGATCACATGGGATTTCCTAATTTAATATCAATCACAAAATTATAGTTCTTTCATATTGAACATACTGGTGTAAAATGGGACTTACACACTGCCTGTCACAATTCCTGACAATTATCATGTACTTTTAGGTGAAAAGTATGGTTAGTTTGAAAACACATGAGACCCTAAAATCCCATAAATATGTTTTTTTCAGATGGCATTACTTCATCACAGTGCCATCAGCACTGTGAACTCTATGACTTTTTTATTTTAAGCACTGGGGATTGACAAAATAGTTTAAAACAATGGGACAGAATCTACAGATATTAAGACAAATTTTTATGTAAATACACGGTGTCCACCAAGCTACAGTAAAGCTTACTTAACCCTATTAACAAGTTATTTTACTCTTAAGTATGTAATTTATTGATAATTTTCTGCTTTCTTTAAAAAATAAATTGATAGTTTTCAGTTTTGTACCTGTGTATAGTTTTTTTAAACAACAAAAACAAATTATTCTGTAGTTGAGGATGAAGATTCCAGAAGTCAGAGGAGCATTTTAAGATCATCTAGTTCCAGCATGGCTGAATCTAGTACGGGTCCTGCTACTCCCCACTACTTTGCTTCTGGCCAATGTTGCCGATCAGTGGAATTGGACCCTTTTTAATCCAGATGTTCAGGTAGTCAACTGGCAAACCGGTCTGACTTGGCAGACAAGATGGAGCAATTTTGCTGATGCTGAAGAGTCCAGCCCCTTTATCTTACAGAGTAAGCGGACATGGGCCCTAGACAGTCTGTGAGAGGGCAGAACTGGGACTGGGTCCATTTTGATTTATAAATCCAGTGCTCATCCTCTTTACCAGATGGTTTAGACAATTTAATTTAATGCAGATACTTTAAAATGGCATTTTATTTTTGCATGGCATTATTGGTATAAAATATTACACAGTCATTATCTCAGTAATGTCAGAAGAGAAACAGAAGAGAAAATAGTCCTCTCTTATTTCCATGCACAATTAGTGAAAAAAAATGGAGTTGCAAAAAAGCATAAAAATAGTATGTAGAAATACTATTTTGTGAATAATTCAAATTACTTCCAGCATTGTTCAATGAACTTTATGTCCTCAGTTGTTTAAAATGGTTGGGGGAGTGGGCAGAGAATGAGAGTCCCATAGTCTTTGAAATGGCGGATTCTTTCTTTAGAGGACTCGGACTTAAACTGATGCTAAGACTGGTTTAATCAGTAATCTGTCATCTGATGATAAATTGATCTGCTGTAGAAAATAGGAGGGGACTAAGAACTAGGAGACAGAGGGAGCCCAGCATTCCTGGTAAACACCACAAGATGGGGAATCTACATTTTCACCTTGTGCTCCATGTCTTTGGGCATAATGTCTCATGCTGGGGAAACAGTAATTAATTAGTGCCCGTCTTCAGTTTTGAGTCAGCTAGAGAGTACACACAGAGAACTATTTATTTTAGCAATACTTGTTTGTTGTTTCATAAATACCTGTTCCATAGTTTCACCTTCAGGTAGGGACAGTTCAAGGCATAACTGATAAGCAAAGAAATCAGTTTTCAGTGTCACTAGCTTTGTATTGTTACAGTTTTTTCACTATCTGCTGGAGGCCAGCTCCAGCAACCAGGGGTTCCCGAAGGAAGAACAGCGTCAGTGAAAATAAAACAAAACTAAAATAAAAAACTAAAAAATAAAAAACTAAAATAAAAAATAAAACTAAAATAAAAATGGACACAGACAACAGCAGTGTGTTGAACTGGCCGATTTATTGTAGCAAACATGACATTATATATGCTAGTTGATTCCCTTGTAGCATACGTCATCTATGTTTTTCTAACATTACCTAACTTTGAAAATGTTCCTATGTGTAATCAACCTTTAAGAAGTAACATGGCGATTTTCCCCTAGTTTTCCCGCATACCCTTTGATTATTGATTAATTTCTTACATTATTCCATTATGCATCTGCGTTTATCTATAATCTACAAAGCATTTGCTCTGCTGTTCTCGTGAAAGGCCCTCCATTTCTCAACACCTCAAGTGGAACAGTTATAGGGACATGACCTCCTAACCACATGAGCCCAGAAGAACAATGTGTTTGCCTTGGTCCGAGGTGCCAGAAAGGGGCTGAAAAAGCCTTAGAAACCCATGCCTCATACATTCTCAGAGAGACAATGCGCCTAGGAACCAATGAACCATTCTGTACCTTAACCGACTAGGTTCAGTCATCATCTGGAATGCCTCCGGGGGGCCAGGTGGGCCTGGGGTTGAAATCACGTGTGCCCAGAGATACACTCCTTAGTTGCCGGAGTGAGGCTTTCAAATCCATTGTCTCTCCTTTATAGGCTGTCTTTGCTGGCAAATGTATGAGGCTATCCCTCCTATAAGTAGAGGAGTCTCCATAGGGGATGGCAAGGGCTAAATGTAAGGCCGCTCAGTTTCTTGCGGAACCTTATTTTCTTCCCTAATGGTTCTTTTCCCAGGGGGCCTGCCGAGGGCAATTCCCCAACAGACAATACCCCAGGTAGTTTTAAGGCCAAATTACCTAAAAGCGGGAGTACAAGAAGCTTCACTGTTGGTGGTCCACCTTGCAGTCACCAATCCATCCACAGCCCGGGCCTTGCCACTCAGGCTGGGATAGCTCGGTTTCCAGCAACTATCCTCTGCTCCCCCCACCTTCCTTCCCCAGCTTAGTGACACACACTTCATTTCTCTTGAGATATTCTCTGCCATGGACTATTAAGACCTGTATATTAACACTTGATTTTAGGTAAAGATCTGATAATATCATTAATACTGAAATGTAATCGATTAATAAAATATTATCTTCCACAGGGGTATTTACATTTTAACAGGCAAACAAATCCTTAAATCAAAGAAATCAGAGTTTTTCTGTTTGGTTTGGTGACAGATATTTTGGTGGGATCTTCTCACCAGACTTCTGACACATGCAGGATCCAATCTTATTAGCTGGGCAAGATGGTGAAGTGTAAGCTTAGAGGTTATTGTTATGAAAGTCAAACAGCTTTGATGAGCTTGAGGAAGAAATGACCACAATGAGGGATTGAGTTATAAATGTAGAAATGAACTTTGTCTCCTGAAAAATAATTTTATTTATGACTGATCTTGATGTAAGGAACCCTATGATTTTGTTTTCTGTTTCAAATGGTTGCTGTTCCCTCATGGACCCCATTCTGAGGGGGCAATGTTGTGTCTCTTTTTTGAGATCTCTTCCTTCTGGTAACATGATGCTCAACCCCTTACAAAGACCTTTATGCTTCATCTTCAGGCTGAAACCCTAATCATTGAGTCATGAGAAGGATCATGTATACATGCTGTTTAATAATTGTTCCTTTTTCCCCTTTTCATCCCCACCCAAATGCACTTTATAAACACAAATTATTAAATAAAAATGAACACACATTATCTCTGTGATCATACCACCATCACAAATTTCTCTAGAACCGGAAGCAACTGCCATTGGGTAATCAGATCATAGTGAAGTGGATTATAAAAAATGAGTGAAATTGTTAGTGTTTGCAGCAACATATTCTTAAACACATAGTTTGGTGATAGCTATCATAAAATGTTTAAAAGTGAAAGAAACTAGGGAATTAGGGCCAAAGAATAAGATGGGGAAAAAATAGCAAAAGGAACATGACAGTTTAAGTTTTGATGATTGTACGACTCAGAATTCAAATGGGATAAACTCCAGTAGTATTTTGAACTGTAGACAGATGGACAAAGAAAGGACAATGCGCAGATTCCTGTACCCTGCATTTGACAGAAAGGTTGATGAAGTTAAAAAGAAAATAGTGGGATACAGTAAGAGCTACAGAAGAAATATTAGGATGGAATTTTCTAGTTTTCCTCAATGTGAAAGGGAGAGCAACTATGTCTTCTGTTTTGAGTGGATGCTACTTACTAAGGGGCTCTTGAGGCTGCACTGAGCAATATTGAGTGACCACTGGGTGTGTCTGAATGGCAGAAGACCCGAGGAATATGGAAAACCTTAGCCTGACCTCTGCTCTTGCTGAGCTTTCTAACCTTTCTCACAAAATGTGTGTCCATTATTAGTAATGTATATAAAAGTGCCTTCTACCAAAGAGGGAAGTAGGTCAAGGGCCTAGGAAATGAAACAGGTTTAATATGTTCTGTTTGTATTCTTATTACCTCTTTAAAAGCAATATTTGAAAGAAAGATACAGGGGACAATATTTAGTAACACAACTTTAAAAATTAACATAATAAGGAAGTGAATCACTAAAGCTGCAAGAAGAGACTTCTGTAAATGAGATGCTACAATGATGTACTTTCCCTCTGGACAGAAGTC
This sequence comes from Prionailurus viverrinus, assembly GCF_022837055.1. Taxonomy (NCBI): domain Eukaryota; kingdom Metazoa; phylum Chordata; class Mammalia; order Carnivora; family Felidae; genus Prionailurus; species Prionailurus viverrinus. The sequence goes on from NC_062568.1 coordinate 132,495,551, forward strand.
TGAGGGGAAAAAAAATAAACTTTTTTCTAAGCCTAAGCCTTCATAGAACCAAACCCTACAGGTATTTGGAGGCATTATGCCTTGAGATTTTGCCAAGGAAGTGGTGTTTCACTCTCTAGTATAGAAAACTACATTCTTACACACACACACACACACACACACACACACACACACAGAGGAAAGAAAAAAAATCACACCTCCATTCAGTGCCCAAGTTGTCATCAGAAAGGAAAAGGTTGGAGTTCATTTATCATGTGCATTTCTATGGCTACGGAGATAATTGGGTTGATTCCATCTAGCCTTCACTTCTCTTGCATTTTAACTGAAAAGCCTCCAGAGTGTTAGAAGCACAGAGCTGGCCTGAGACTTGAGGGGTCTTCACTTAGGCAGCAGTGGACCAAAATGACAACCAGTGGACAGACCAAGCAGTCTGTGGGACCAGGGGCCTATTGTGTTACTGCTTGAAACTTATAGGCAAGTGGGTGGGGGTAGTCTGTGCATCCTGTACTTGTGTTTGTTTTGAAAATACTTACAGTCTAGGGGTGCTAGGTGGCTCAGTTGGTTAAGTGTCCGACTTCAGCTCAGGTCATGACCTCTCAGTTTGTGAGTTTGAGCCACTCGTTGGGCTCTGCGCTGACAGCCTGGAGCCTGCTTGGGATTCTGTGTCTCCCTCTCTCTCTGCCCCTCCCCGACTCATGCTCTGTCTCTCTCTCTCTCTCTCTCTCTCTCTCTCTTGAAAATAAATAAACGTTAAAAAAAGGAAATACTTACAGTCTTCATTTCTGGATACATTTGATTTAACATTTTTATCATAGCATTTCTGTCAAGGCGAATACCTGACATCAGGTCCGCCATCAGCCTGCAGAATTTAAACTGAGTGTGGCTGCTTAAAATAAAGGACTCAAGGGCAAATGGCACTGAAAGCAGCAAAGAGTATATATAACCAGCCTGGAACTTTTGGGTAGTGTTAAAACAGGCATACATTTAATATTGTTTTCACTTTTCATCATCAAACCCATCCCTATTAAAACTTTGCAGGTTCAGTTGGTCAAGTTTTATGATTGAGTGGACTCTGAGCACGCTCAAGGTATGTGTAGGAAATTAATTTCTAAGCTCTTCTAACTCTGAATCTCTAAGGTTTATTCTCTCTATGTGTTGTTTGCATAATGCACTTTTGTACAGCTAAAGCACTACCTATAAAGGGATTATTTTCATATTCAGCACATTAAAAATCCAGCTCAATTCACAGATCCCATTCTGTGTTTATGCCTGAGATAACAGGTGAAAAGTATCTCATTACAAGTGTCCATGAAGCAAACATAAGAATGCGAATGTTTGGGGAGAGAATGTACCCCTACTGAAATTAATTCCCCAGTGGTTTTATTAAAGTCTGCAAATTGCATTATTTTCCCATCATATTTGAAATATTGCCCTCCCTTAATGCCTGCTCTAACCCATGCCATGCCATCTTCCCTGGAGTGTCTAGACATGGTGTCTTAGATTTATGTGTATGATCTCAGTGTGTTACAACATCACTCCTGACTAATGCATTATTACAATACTTACAGATATTCCCAAGTGCCACTGTATTGATTAGAAAATCACCAATCTGCATATGCACACCATCTGTGCTGCGGAGAAGCAAAAAAATGCAGGATGACATTTGCCTGATTCGAGGGAAGATTCAGAAACCACTAATAGAACGAAGAGGGAATTCTCTTTTCAAAGAAGGAATTCAGCTTTTTAGAATAAAAAAAAAGTACATAAAAATTTTTATAGAACTATAAAGTGTAAACCTAGAGTGTTTAAAACTACTCATTTCTCTCTCCTTTCAGGTAGATGGAAAGGCCGGGTCTCAGCATGCAAACAGCATGCTTAACCATTTAGATCCTGAAAATGATACTATATCAGGACCACTGGTGCCATGAAATTGATAAATCTCAGCTCAACTGCCGCAGCCCTTTGGTAGAAAAGCTGCCTGTAGTGAGCAGTCCGTTGTGTCTCAGTGGAAAGGCCAAAAGCGTGCCTGCAAAAGATGAATGAGGCACTCACCTACTGGGCTGAAATGCTTTTAAAGGACAGGAATCTGTTTATCTTTGATTGATTGTTCAGTCTGATACTTTCCTTTATAAAGTTTATTGACTACAAGAACATAAATCAAAGAAAAACAAATCACAGGTTCAATTTTGGGGGCATTGACATCCTGCCATCTCTGCAGCAACTGCTCATACAAGTCAAGGGGCAGGAAGAAGGATGCAAGTAACTAGGGGGAAAAAATCACATGATGGAAATGGCCACTAGCAAAGCTCTACTCTCATGATTCTCCTAACAGCTCTTTAGGTAGTGAATGTCTTGATACATACTACAGTGCCAGGAGTTTAGGCAGCTCCTAGAATGTGAATGGTCAAAAAAAAAAAAAGGATCTTTTAAACAACTAATTGCAAGCAAGTGACACTGTCAGATCTGCCATTTTTTAATGTCCTGTATTATTGATCAATCTGTCTCCAGTCTTACACATTTGAGTGTATGTATTTCACTCTCTCCTATTCTTAAGAAAAAAGATGTAAATACTGAAACAAGAACTACAGTGGCATTTGAGTGAACTGAGAGGATAGCAGCAGGACGCTCTAATCACATGCCTACTCAGTCCTGCCCCATCCCATTGTAGGGAATTCTTGTCTTGCCATCCTTGCCTTTAAGGAGCTCTTGTCTGCCAGGATTATGGGGTAAACTCTAACAATGGTATAACCCGGGTGGATTTGTGCCAGTGACCCTCATGAAGGATCACATTGTGTCTCCTTTTAAACTAAATTTGCAGAGACTAAAATATCTAGAGTCTTCTGTTAGTGTGCCAACATCCAGTTTCCCATTGTGGAGAGTGATGTCATTCTCATTCCCATTGTGGAGAGAACAGCATCCTTCTCAAAATTTGCCCTTTTGAAATATCCCAGACATAAAAAATTAAAAAAAATGCATTCTGCATTCCCTAGGCATTTTTCAAAATGGTTGCCTTCTAGTTTTTGCTTTTTAGGCAACTGTTTATGGGATACTTCAGGATTCAGAGCGGTGTTGTCTTTGGGTTTCAGAAGCCTGTCTCTGTATGAATGAAATACATTTTCTGTATTTCATGCAAAGTCAGTGGGAGCTAGGGGAAAAGGAGGACATATAAACCAGTCCTCTCCAAGTGGGTGTCTGTCAGAATTTCCACTTGCCACCCCAGACAACAGTAGTCATGGTATTGTAACTGAACCACGAAAAGTAATGCTTGCCACACTGACAGTGGTTGTAGAGAGCCGAGGGAAGGAGTTTGTTGCTGGAAAGAGTGTAAAACATGTCCTTACTGCTTCTCTGCAGGAACCCAGAGCACTTCACAAAGCCTTCCCAAGAGCAAATATCACTTTGCAGTGGTCACCACTGGCAGAGCCACTAATGAGGCCTAATTGGAGCGACAGGGTCTGCCTGTGCACATTAGCATCTCTAAGTTATCCCAATTAAGGAACAAGATACAGCAGGGTGGGCATTGTTTGGATACCGGTGCCCTGCTTGGGTGTGTTGCAAGGAACAAGGCCAAAGGCTGAGTGCCTCCAGCCACCCAACGTGTGACCTAATTGCTAATTGATGCACAACCTTGGATGGCCTGCTGCTTCTTAATGATGTTTGAGACAGTTTGGGGTCCTAAAACAACAAGCTTGTTTTGGAACAAAGCCAACAATTTATCTTCATTTATTGGTGTTTTCACCCTTTCAGGGGGAAAAAAAAAGAAATACACATCGCAGGTTGGGAATAAGAAACCGTAAGGAAAAAAGGCCCATTGTGGTTAATAGGTAGAAAGTCTAATAGGTAGAGAGTAAGTCAATGTTAAAGAAGATATTTCTGGAGCATTAAGGTGTAAGGGGAAAATAGAAAAATGTGTAGCACATCATAGTCTAAAGAGGAGATCACAACAAGAAACGTTTAAAATTTATAGAATTTATTTCAGAATCCACTGCCTATGAGAAATGAATCCATTCTGTATTCATTATCTCATTCCCCACAGTTCACTTTTGGTCTTCATATTTTCAGAGACCTGTGGAATGAGTAGAAAACTTTTAGATGAATTAAAAAGATCGAGAAAGTTGGGCTATTTTTGAAATCATGGAAATGGAGATGGGTTGAAATTTTTTATTCATTATTTATTCATTTAACATGTTTAACCACCTTATATGCTCCAGATACACAGCTAGATGCTAGCTTATAAGGTGTAGAGAACACTATAATCCCTGACTTCATAGATTTATACATTAGCAGAAAAAAGTCATTAAGTGAAAAGAAAAAATAATAGCTGAATTTTATTAAGTTTCTTAGTACCTCCTAGGCCAGGTGAAGGTGTTGATTTAATCTAGAGGTCACAGGGGTTTCCTGAAAATTGGAGTTGACCTTGACATTGAGGAGGCCTTTCCTCTGGTTCTTGGGATACAACTAATTTATAGTTTCCCTTAAAATCATATAGATTAAGGGGCACCTGGGTGGCCGTCGGTTAAGCAGGTGGTTCTTGATCTTAGCTCAGGTCATGATCTCACAGTCTGTGAGTTCGAACCCCACATTAGGCTCTGCGCTGATGGTGTGGAGCCTGCTTGGGATTCAGTCTCTCCTTCTCTCTGCCTCTCCCTTGCTTGTGTTATCTCTCTTAAAATAAGTCAACTTAAAAAAAAGCATATAGGTTAATACTTTTACTTTTAAAATCAAGAAGTAACATAAACTTTAATTAAATATGGCATAGTTTAAAAATCCACTTGATTTCTACATAATGACTGATTTAAGTGAGGAAAGGCATAGATTGTGGGGAAAAAAGGAAGACAGAAAAGAGCAGAAGAGAGATAGAAAGGGAAGGAAGAAAAACAGTGAGGGAAGAAAAATAACCATGGTAATGGGAATACCTATCAACAGACATAAAAAGAAGAAAGTGCTTGGCAGATACAGATAGGAAAGAAGAAGAAATAGAAGTAAAGGAAGAGATATGGACATGGAAAAAGGCAGTGGGAAGTGCAAAATGTATTGTGGCTTGTGGGGCAGTTTCTAGGCTGACATGAACTAATCTGGTCAAATCTTCCTTGTTTTTACATTGTAATTTCTGGAAGTAGTTTCAGCCCCTCATTAACTCATTTCTAAATGCTAAAGGTCAGCCCTTAAACATACTCTTACCATATGATCCAGCAATCATGCTTTTTGATATTTACCTAAAGGAGCTAAAAACTTACATCCACAAAAAACCCTATGCATGAATGTTTATAGTTGGTTTATTGATAATTACCAAAACTTGAGGATGTCCTATTGATAATTACCAAAACCAGGATGCCCTTTAGTAGGTGAATGGATGAAGAAACTGCGGTACATCTAGACAATGGGATATTATTCATCACTAAGTAGAAATGATCTCTCAAGCCATGAAAAGCCATGGAGGAACCTTAAAATTCATGTTACTAATAAGTGAAAGAAGTCATTTTGAAAAGGCTACATACTGTCTGATTCCAATTAATTCTAGAAAAGGCCAAACTATGGTGACAAGAAGATCAGTGACTGCTGGAGATTAGGGGTAAGGGAAATATGAATGGGTGGGGCACAAATTTGTAGGCAGTGAAAATACTGTGTATTATATCATAATGATGGATACATGGCTTTATAAATTTTTCCAAACCCATAGAATGTACAACCTAAAGAGTGAGCCCTAATGTAAATTATGAACTCTGGATGATAATGAGATGTCAATATATGTTCATCAGTTGTAACAAATGTACTACTTTTGCTGGGATGTTGATAATGGGGGAGGCTATCCATGTGTGAGGAGGAGATGTATGGAAAATTTCTGTACTTTCTGCAGTTTTCTGCTCTAAAAAATAAAATCTATTTTTACTTTTTAAAATTTATTTATGGGGAAGGGTTAGAGAGAGGGAGAGAGAATCCCAAGTAGGCTCCCCACTATTGAGCCCTGAGGTGGGGCTTGATGAACTGCAAGATCATGGCCTGAATTGAAATCAAGAATTGGGTGCTTAACTGACTGTGCCTCCCAGGCATCCCTGGATCTATTTTTTAAAAAACTAACGACACACACACACACACATATGCATGCACACACCAGGGGTAGGCACACACCGAAGAGAGACCACGTCCAAGGAGAAGGTGGCCAACTGCAAACCAAGAAGAGAGGCTTCAGAAAAAACTAAAGGTGGTAACACCTTGATTTTGAACTTCTAGCCTCCAGAATGGTGAGAAAATAAATTTCTGCTGTTTAAGCCACTTAATCTGTGGCATGTTGTTGTGACAACCTTACCAGACTAACACAAGGGTTATATCACAACCTAGGGAGTTAACTTTAGAACATGCTGCTTCATACTAGGCATTGTTAACTGCCTACTATCAGGACTTATATCTGCTCTGGCTTTTCTTACCAGACTTCTTTCTTCTTAGTAAATTTTATGCTTGGGGTTCCATTACTAATTTTTAAAAATTTGCTTATAATTTTTACTTTTTATTTATTAAAATTTTAACTTAAATATAGAGCCTAGTTCATCTTTAAGCATTTTCCCCTCCCACTCCCCACTCCCTAGTTTCCTCAAGTACATGTGTTTGTTTTGTTTTGTTTTGGTAATTATACAGAAGTGTTACATGCCTGTAGAAAAGTGCAGAGATCACAAATGTATAGTTTGTAGATTTTCACAAAATTTCACTGAAATAACAAGCATTCAGATTCAGAAATGGAACATAATCAGGACCTGTTTCCTTGAATTTCCTTGAGACCTGTTTTAGTCACTTGTCTTTTTTCCTGAGAGTAACCATTTTCTCCTTTCTAATGCCACAGGTAGATTTGAACTTTTGCTTAAAGAGGTCTAGTTTTGAACTTTATGTAAGTGGAATTATACAGTATATACTTCTATGTGTAGTTTTTTAGGTCAACATTATGTTGGTGAGATTTGCATAATGCTACATTTGGCTACAGTTCGTTTGTTGTCACTGGAGTATAGAATTCCATTTTATGAATATGTAATAATTCATCCATTCTACTCTTGACAGTTTTTTGGGATTTTTTCAGTTTATGGCTATTATGAATGGTACTTCTATGAAAATTACACAAATTGCTAGGTCATTAAGTACAAGCATTCTGTTTTAAATGATACTGCTAAACAGTTTTCCAAAAGATTTTACCACTCCTCAATTTATACCAGCATTGTGTGAGAGTTTTAGTTGATCCAAATTCTGCTAATAGCTTGGTTCTGACAGCCTTTTTTATTTTAGCCATTCTGGTGTTGTATACTTGTTAATTGTGGTTTTAATTTTGCATTTTCCTGATAATCCAAGTTGAGCACATTTTGTTTGTCATTTCATTTTGAGACCTATCTGTTCAGTTTTTCCCAATTAAAAAAATTTTTTTTACATTTATTTATTTTTGAGAGACAGAGAAAGACAGAGTGTGAGCAGGGGAGGGGCAGAGAGAGAGGGAGACAGAATCAGAAGCAGGCTTCAGACTCTGAGCTGTCAGCACAGAGCCCAACGCGGGCTCAAACCCACGAACCATGAGATCATGACCTGAGCCGAAGTCAGACACTTAACCAACTGAGCCACCCAGGTGCCCCAAGTATTTCCCAATTTTAAAAATCGGTTGTCTACCTTTATTTTATTGATTTGTTGGGAGATCTTTATATATTGTGAATAGGAATTCATGACATTGAAATAACTATTACTACTATTTTTGTTTTTTATTGTCCTTAATGTTGCCTTTTGACAATTTGAAGTTTTCAATCCTAATGTCCATTTCACCCATTTTTCTTCTTTTTTATCCTTTCTAAGAAAATTATTCTCACCCCAACTCATTAAGATATTCTACGTTTTCTTCTAAAAGGTATTATACATTTGTTCATTCATTCATTTAAATTTTACTTTTATCTTTCAATCTAGATTCTAATCATTCTGGATTGTGTGTGTGTGTGTGTGTGTGTGTGTGTGTGTGTGGTATGAGGAAGGGGGTGAAAGATTTCTTTTTTGTCAAATGGATCTCCAATTGGCCCAGGACCATTTATTAAAAAAATAAATTCCTGACCCCTCTGTACTGCAGCATCATTGATTTTCACTTTTATTATAGTTAAATGTAGATATTTTTCTGGATTTGTTATTTTATTCTTTATGTCTGTTTTTTTCTTTTTTTAGTGCCAATACGTCATAGTTTTAACATCTGATAGTGTAAGTTCTCCACCTTTGTTCCTTTTCTTCAAGATACCATGGCAATTTTAGACCTTTGTATATCCATATAAATATTAGAATTATCTTGTCACCTTCCACAAAACAACATGTTGGGATTTTAGTTGGATTTGCAGTGAATCTTTTGATCAAATAAAGGATTGTTGTCTTTAAAACATTTAGCTCTTCAACTCACAAATATGATTTATCTTTCATTTATTTAGGTCTTCTTTACTCTTTTTCAATAGAATTTTATAGTTTTCTCTGTAGAGGTCTGGCACACCAGTTATTAGATTGATTCATTATTTCTGGCTTTTATGCTTTTAGAAATTATACTTTAAAAAATTTTTATCTTCTGATAGTTTGTTGTTAGTGTGTAGTTATATAAATTTTGCATTTTAGCCTGTGTACAGTGACCTGCCAAATTCACTTCTTATGGTTTGTAGATTCTTTTGGATCTTTTTTATGCACAGTCATGTCCTCCCAGAACAATGAAATTTTATTTTTTTCTAAATCTAATACCTTTAATTTTATTTTCTTGCCTTATTTCACTGGTTAGGACCCCCCCCCCCCCAGTGTGATATTGAAGAAATATGGTGATATTCAGCATCTCATTTTATGACTGTTTTCAGGGGAAAAGTTTTTAATGATTTATCATTTCAATATTCTGTATTTATTTTGTGGAAACTACTATTAGGTTAAGAGGGGACTATTCTATTTCTAATTTGTAACTTTTTAAACAATAAATAGCTATTCACTTCTATCATGCTTTTTCTATATGTATTGAGATGTTCACATATTCTATCTTTTTATCCTCTTAAAAAGGTGAGTTCTGTTTATGGTTTTTTAAATGTTAAATCCACACTCCCATCCCTGGTTGGGATGAATGATCCTTTCTATATATTGCTGGATTCAATTAGTTAATAATTTGCTTAAGAATCTTTTGTAAGTATGTTATTAGAGAGACTGGCGTGCATTTTTCTTTCTTGCTAACATTATTGTGAGATTTTATTATCAGTGTAATCTTGTTTCATGAAATTATCTGCTAAGTATTTTGTTTTTCTGTTTCCTGGAAGAGTTTGTATAGACTATGTTGGCTTTTCTCCATTCCTTTTAAAATTTGACACCTGTTGCCCCTATCCCTGAGCACACACATGCACACATTGTCATTGTGGTGTGATTATGAACTTCAATGTTGATATGGTTGACATGGTACTTGTACTACCTCACTATCACCCAGGTTTGTTTCTCTAGCTTAGTATAAATCAATGAATGCAAATAAGTTTTGGCCATAAGAAAGATTTTGTGCAACATTACACACTAGACATATTCAAGCCATAGTGCTGCTTTCTTTGGATTCATTGGTATTTTAATCAATACCTATAATTCAGCACATTTTCTATCTTGTATTGATCTTGACTTTCTAATGTATGCTGATCTTTTATGGCTGGATTGAAAGTTTCTTGAGAGCTGAAGCAATAATACATCTTCTGTTTAAAGTATAATATACATACAGTAGAAGTCCCCTATTTGTCTCCTCAGTGATTATTACAATTACAAATTTGGTCTTCATCTTTCACATTCATGTTTTTATGTGTTAATTATATTTGTGTATATAAAAAGGGAATGTAGAATCTTGGTTTTTATAGTTTCAAATGTATTAAAAATGGTATCATGCTATGCATATTATTCTATTAAGGCAATTTGATTTTTCCTTCCAATTGTATTAGTAAGTATAACCCCTATCTGACTGCATTGGACCACTTACTCTGCCACCACAATAGTCCAAACTATAATCATATTTCATTTGTAATATTTAAACAGTCTTGTAAATAAGTGGTCATCCTTCTGCTTTTGCTTCCTACCTCTATAGTTTTGGGGGTTTTTGTTATTATTTATTTTTGAGAGAGAGAGAGAGAGAGAGAGAGAGAGAGAGAGAGAGAGAGAGAAAGAGAGAGAGCGAGAGAGCACAAGTGAGCAGGGGAGGGCAGAGACAAAGGGAGAGAGAATCCCCAGAAAGCTCCGTATTGTCAGCACATGCTCAATTTCAGGGATGGCTCCATCTCAGGAATGTGAGATCATGACCTGGGCTGAAACCAAGAGCTGGACAATTAACCCACTGCACCCCTCAGGCAGTCCTGTTGTTGTTGTTGTTGTTTTAACTTAGAAGCTTTATGATGCTTTTGCAAGTAGAATTAGATAATTTCCTAATCCTCCAAAGACTCCTTCCTCTTTTATTCACAATCTAGGAGCTCTTACTCTATGACCCCCTTGATTACTCTCTTTCTTACTGCCTAAGCCACATGGCCTCCTTGTTTCTTAAACCTCCATATTTGGCCTTCCCACTTCCTGTTGTTTTTGCCTGTAACTTGTTTTCACCAGATGAACACATGGCTCACTTGCTCAAGTATTCCATGTGTTTCTTTCTCAGTGAAGCTGTCTTTGACCAGTCTATTTATGATTGTAACTCCCCTGGTCCCTCACCTACTCTGTCTAGCTAGCACTCCCTGTCTTGCTTTCCCATCCTTGCCATTATCTGACTGGATAGTTTTAGAATCACATGTATTTGTTGACATTTTGTTTGTTGATTGGGTGTTTCCTCCTCCAAGGGAATATTGAGTCTTGTAAGAGCAGAGGTTTTTGTTTTGTTGACACTATATCCCAAGCACCTAAAATGATGCCTGCAATATAATAACTTTTCAATAAATACTAATTGACAGGATATTCACAGAACGTATTCTGTAGCTTGCTTTATTTCTTCAACTTCACATTTTTGATGTACCTGAAGGTACACGTAAATCCATTCATTTTAACTGATGATGTGTATTATTACATTGTATGAATATACCAGAGTTCATTACTCTGTTTTCATTTTGATAGATATTTCATTTATTTGAAAACTATCCCTCTGTACATTTTTAAGTTAATGCTTTTTTGTTTGTTTGTTTTTGAATTCAAGGTAAGAATTACAAAGGATACATGTTTCAGCATATTGTATGTTGCATTTATGCTTTAAATATATTTTGGTCAAAACCTTGGAGCAGATTTGGCTAATCTGATTTATGGGAAATGTTTATCATTTAACTAAAAGGGCAAACCAGTCTTCATTGTCAAAACAAACACTTATCAGACTTACTTTCTGTCAGAAATATATGACTTTATTTTTCAATTCAAATATGAGTGCTTTATACTCATCTCTATGACAACCAATTCACTTTTGAATTCTAAGATAGATGGAAAGAAAGAAGGATAAAAAGATAAAGACATGGGCCTTGCCTGTTTTTGTCACTTGGATTAAATAAGGCCCTACTCCCTTCAGTATTTTTTAACCATTCTTACTTTTTGCAGTCCTTGGACTTTCCCTTTTGAGCTGTGCATTCTTGAAATATCTCTTCAGCACCGAGAGATTTTTTTAGACCTGGGGCAATCCACCATTGGATTGGATCTCAACTCAAAGATGAGATCTCTCTGTCTCTCAGAGAGATCTACCTGGATCTACCTATGCCTGCATATCATTGTATGAACATCATTGTATACCCCCAGCTGTGTTAATACACCATTAGGAAGAAAAATGCTCCAACTATATATACTTTGAGGTGAATACTTAGATTGAAAGGTAGGGTGCATCCTCAACTCTTATTAAATGTTTTTAAGCAGATTTCCAGCATGTTTGATCTAATTTTAATTTTCACTCTATAATTAGAGCATGAGAATCACCATTGTTCCACCTCTCCTTCTACAATGTCAAATTTTAAAATTTTAAATCACATGGTGTATCTGAAATTTTATCACATTGAAATTTAAATATGTATTTCCATCATGATTATGACATTGAGTTTCTCTGTAATAAGTATATGGCCATTAAGATTACCTATACTGTGAATTGACAGTTCATATTCTTTGCCAATTTTTCTTTTAGATTACATGCTTTTTACTTATTGATTTATTGAGTGTTTTATATGTCCTCAATGTTAATCTGCATATTTTGCACATATTGCAAAAACTTTCTCCCAAACTATGGCTCTCTTCTTTTTTCAAGAAAACCTTTAAATTAAAACAGTTTTAGATTTACAAAAAAGTTGCAAAGGTAGTACAGAAAATTCCTGTATACCCCGCACCCAGTTTCCCCTATTTTTAATTAATACCTGACATTAGTGTGGTACACTTATCATAATTAATGAACCAATATCATATAGTATTATTAAGTAAAATCCATACTTTATTCAAATTTCCTTACCTAATGTCCTCCCCTACCCCCACCCCATTCCAGGATCCCATCCAGGATATCACATTAATTTAGTCATCATATCTCTTAAGGCTTCTCTTGGCTGTGACAGTTTCTCAATTTTCCCTTGTTTTTGATGACCTTAATAATTTGAGGAATACTGATCAAGTATTCCTCAGTTGGAATTTGTATGATATTTTTCTCATGGTTATTCTGAGGTTGAGGGTTTTAGGGAGGAAAATCACAGATGAAAAGTGACATTCTAATCACATCAGATGAAGGGTACATACTATCAACATGACTTATTTACTGTTGATATTAACATCAGTCACCTGTTGTCAGGTTTCTGCATTGTAAAGTAATTCATTTTTTCCCTTTTCCATATTTTACTCTTTGGAAGAAAGTCACTATAGGCAGTCCACACTTAAGTAGTGGGAAGCTCTATTCCACCCCCTTGGAGATGAAATGTTACATAAATTATTTGGAATTCTTTTGCATAAGAGATTTGTCTATTCTATCCCATTTATTCAATCATTTATTTATAGCAGTATGGAGTTATAGATATTTATTTTATACTTTAGATTATAATCCAATGATACTCTATTTATTTTGTTTCTCAAATTGTTCCAACTTTGACTATGACTATTTTTTTACTTTATCTGAAGATTTTTTTCTAAACATTTGAAGAAAAATGTTAATATTTTCCTTTATGGCTCATATTACTTTGTGTCATGTTTAAGAAATTCTACTCAGTCTTATCTTCTTTTAAAAATGTAATGTTTTGCAAAGTCAAATACAAATTAGGAAATCACTAATTTCAGCTTGAACTTTTGTGTACAATGTGAGGCAGGGATCCAATTTCTATTTTTTTTTCATAATTGACCAATTTTCCCTATATCATTTATGTAACAGACTCCTTTTTTTATTATTTGTAATGTCACCACAGATATATATTAAGTTTTGTATGTACATGGGTCTGTTTCTGGGCTTTTTTTCCTTTTCAGTTTGTCTATTGGTCTATCATTGCATCAATATTATATTCTTAATTATTATGGAAGTGTAATAAATTTGTTTACAATGAACAACTACCCATACTTTGTTCTTCTTTAGAATTGTCTTAACAATTCTTGGTCTTTTTCTTACATATATACATTTTAGCATTAGTTTGTCACATTCCTCAAGATATTTTTTTAAGAAATTGATTTAAAAATTACTCATTTTTTTAAATGAAATCCTTTATTTCTATTAAATATTCTCATTTATCATGACTATATAGGAATGATTTTGAATTTTGTATGACCTTATATGCAGGAATCTTGACACTACATATTAGTCTGTTGATTAATTTATCCAGAATTGTCTGTGTATGCCACCATAATATTTATAAATAATGGCAATTTTGTCTCTTCCATTTTAATGTATGTATAGTATTTGTTTTTCTTATTTTGTTGCATTAATTAGGATTTCCAGTACAATATTCACCTGTGGTATTTAATTTTCAAACGCTTGGGGATTTTAAAGATAACTTTCCATTATTCATTTCTAAATTCTATCATGACAAGAGAACATAATCTGTGTTTTACTCCTTTAATAATTGAGACTACTTTATAACCCAGCATATATTCTATCTTTGGGAATATTCCATGTGTACTTGAAAAGAATCTGTACTTACCAGCTGCTGGTATAGTGTTCTGTGAATGTTAGGTAAGTTGGTTGATAATGTTTTAAAATAATGTATATGTTTCTATTGATTTTCTGTTTGTCTTACTAATTATGAGTCAGAATGTTGAAATGTTCAGTTGCAATTGTGGATATATTTATTTCTTCCTTAGGTCGTGTCAGGCTTTCTTACAGGTATTTGAAGCTTTGTGTCTGAATATATACACAGGATTGTTATGTCTTTCTTATCATTATGAAATGTCTCTATCTCTGATAACATTTCTTATTCTAAAGCCCACATTGATATTAATGTAGCCACGCTAGCTCTCTTATGGTGAGTGTTTGCATGGTAAATCTCTTTGCATCTATATTTATATCTATATCTGCCTATGTCTATACTTAAAGTCAGGTTCTAATATTATTATTGATGAGTGGGTCTTGCTTCTTTGTATGTCTAATAATCTCTTCCTTTTAATTACAATGTTTTTTCCTTTTACATTTAGTGGGAGTATGATTGATGTGGCTAGGTTTAAATATGCAAACTTATTTTTTTCTATTTGTTCTACTTATATTTTTCTTCTTCTGTTTTCTTTTTATCTTTTTCTGCCTTTTGTTTTTGTTTAACTATTTTTATGAATCTCTTTTATTTTCACTGTTGGGTTATCACCTATACCTCTATGTTTTATACTTTTAGTAGTTGCTAAGATTTGAAAGTTGCATGTTTAGTTAGTTACAGTCTACCTTCAAATATGATACTTCATTATAAGGAATGTAGAAACCTTATAATAGTTTACTATCATTTCCCTCCCATATCCTTTATGCCTGTTGTTACCATATTTTTTCTACATATGTTAAGTATTCCACAAAACATTATAATTTCTGATTTAATTAGTTAGTTATGCTCTGAATAAAATTTTTTAAAATGTTTTTTAAAGTTTATTTATTTTAAAGGAGACAGAATGAGTGGGGGAGGGACAGAGAGAGAGGGAGAGAGAGAGAGAATACCAAGCAGGCTCAGTGCTGGCATTGAGGAGCTTGATGTGGGACTCAAACCCACGAACTATGAGGTCATGACCTGAGCTGAAACCAAGAGTCAGATGCTTAACAGACTGAGAGAACTCTCAGGGTACCTTATTAATCTTCATTTTTCAAATATTATATTCACAGTTACTTTTTTTTTTCTTTTTTTAATGTTTATTATTTATTTTGAGAGAGAGAGAGAGAGAGCTAACACATGAGCTCCACACATGTGGAGAGAGATGAAGAGAATCCCAAGCAGGCTCCATGCTCAGTGTGGAGTGCAGCATGGGGCTCGATCTCATGACTGTGAGATCATGACCTGAACCAATATCAAGAGTCAGACATTTAATCCACTGAGCCACCCAGGCACCCCTGATTATTTTTTCTTTAGCAGTTTAAAGATTACATTCCATTGTCTACTCCTGGATCACTGATATTCTGATAAGAAATCTGTTGCCATTTTTTTCCCTCTCTGTATATAATGTATCTTTTTTATTAGTCTTTTAAAGAGTTTCTCCTTATCAGTAGTTTTGAGGAATTTATGTGTGCCTCAGTGTATTTTTGTTTTTGTTCATTCATCTTAGACCTTAAATGTTTCTTGGATCTATAAGTTGATCTTGTCATTAAAGTTGAAAAAAAAATTAGTCACCACTCCTTCAAGTATTTTTTCTGTCCTCATATTTTCCTTTTCTTTGGCAACTTCAATTATACATATGTTTGAGTACTTGATATTGTCTCATTGGTTACTGAGGTTCTGTGTTTGTTGTTATTCTTGTTGAGAGTTTTTTTCCAGTTTGAGTTTCATTTGAAGAGTTTCTAATGCTATTTTGTGATTCACTGATTTTTTTTCTCTGCATTATCTATTGTGCTATTAACACTATTTAGTGAGATTTTAATCTCGGTTATTTATTTATACTCCATCTGTAGTAGCTCCAATTTGGGTCTTTGCAAATCCCCTGTTCTCCATTTTATGTTGATGTTTTTCTTTAATTCTTTGGGAATACTCACCAACATCTTTTTGGCTACTTCCATTATTTCTGTCATTTCTGATTATGCTTTTATCAATTGATGTCTTTCCTGATTATAAGTCAGTTTTTCCTGTTACTTCTTAAAGTAATGAAACATTGTGAATCTCACATTTGTAAGCACTGGATCTGAGTCTTTT
Source organism: Prionailurus viverrinus (assembly GCF_022837055.1). Classification (NCBI taxonomy): domain Eukaryota; kingdom Metazoa; phylum Chordata; class Mammalia; order Carnivora; family Felidae; genus Prionailurus; species Prionailurus viverrinus. Next base: position 132,511,828 of record NC_062568.1, read on the forward strand.
TTTTAAGGATTTTTGGTAGGTAGAGAGTAGGATTTATTCTAGGCCAAATTTAGTCCTGCTAATAAGTTGTCAGCCTTCTGAGTTCTTTAATGAATGTCCCATATAGTCAGTGAAATCTCCCCAACCTGGTTTGTTGAGATTTGAATGATTTCCTGCTTTATCATTTGTTTTGTAGGTATGCTATAATTGTTCTTTTTCTAAAAGTTGCTTTTTGCTTGGCTTCATAGAGTTTCTAATAGGTGTGTGTAGATTAGTATCTATTAACATACTCAAGGGGACTCTGTGCAGATTTCTGAAGCACTTTCTATGTATCTCCTTCCTTTTCTATACTCTCCCTTGAAAATTCTAGTGTTCTTGGCCTTACCAAAAGCTGATTCCTGTCCTCATTTTGGTAAGACTTCTGTTGTTTTCCCTGCACCATAGCCTGGAGAATGCCTCCAAGTAGAAACTTGGGGTCATTATAAAGCATTAAGTTTCTAAAAACTGTTGTTATATATATATATACATATATATATATATATACTTATATATATATATGTATATATATATATATTGTTTTGTTTTGTTTTGTTTTTCAGTTTTCTAGTTGTTTATAATGAGAGTAAGTCTGTACCTACCTCCTCTTTCATGGTCAGAAGTGGAAGACCACCTTGTATAGTTTTAAATTAATTTTTGTTGTTTTTATTAATATTGCTCTCATTACCATTTAGATACAGTTTTCTCATCGCAGTCATAGTTTGGATTTGATAATTGTTAATAAGAGAGGTTAGTTTTAAGGAAGAAGGCAGAAAGGGAAAGGATCAAACCATCTTAATCCCATTTCATTGAGAGAGTCAACACTCCGAGAACCATCATCAGCAGACTTCAGCCTAGGTCTCTTTGGATTTGGGTTATATGGCTTTTCACAACTGCAAAAGAGGCAGGTAGAGGGAGGGCAATAGGATTGTTATGAGTGGCATAGATTATGATCCATTCACACTGCCACCACACACCAGATTGGGGTTCCATTAAGCTAACGAAAAGGAAAACAAATATTGGATAGGCAGGAAGCCAAGTTTGTCTTATCAGTGAATTCTTTTTCTTTAACTGCTTTATTGAGGTTTAATTGACACACAGACTATATGCCATATTTAAGGTGTGTGATTTAATAAGCTTTGACATATGCTTAACTAATGAAACCATTACCACAACCAAAACAGCAAACATGTCCATCATTTCAAAAGTTTTCTTGTGCAACTTTTCATTCCTTTATCCTGCCTCTTGACTATCCCCAGGAAACCAATGATGTACATTCTATCAACGTAGATCAGCTTATGTTTTCTTGAATTTACACAGGTGGGTACAATTTACACAGCATGTACTCTTACCTGGTTTCTTTTGCTCAGCATAATTTGGAGGTTCACCCAGGTTTTTGTGTGTATCAATAATTTATTTCTTTTTGCTGATAATTATGTTTTGTTATATAGATATACCATACATCTACCATTCACTAATTGATGGACATTTGCATTTTTGGCTATTACAAGTAAAGCTGCTATGAACATTTTTGTGCAAAAACAAAAAAAAAAGAAGTAAGTTTTAGCTAAAAATCTGAATGTGTTTTTGTCAGGGTTTTTTTTTTTCCTATTGTGGGATTGTGAGTAAACTTTCCAAGGCTCTTGTCTAGGGAGGCTTAATAATGTCTCTTTGGGGTACATATTAGCTATTTTCCAAGCTTCCCTTTTAATTGAATGTCTACTATAGTTTTTACTAATTGAATCATCACATAGTTTTTACTCTAATTCTAACTTCCAGAATGAGAAAATTGAGAATTAAGTGAGAGATGATATTTTACATCTGTCCTTTATTATATTCTGCCAAAGATCTACACACAAATGTAGCTTTAGTTTTGTAGTTGGTATTAGAATTTAGGCACCAAATAGTGCCTCAGTGTCTGCGGAGATGCTCCCTGTCTATCCCTCCAAATGTTTAAGTTTTCTTTTGCCTTGTAGAATGTTGAATAAAAAAAATTCTGGAGTTTCAGTTTTTCCCCAGTAGAAACCGTAGTTTAGTTTAACTATTTCAAATAAACATCCCAAGAGACTAAAAACTATTTTAAATAGATGACAATACCTTGTGGCATCACCTCATGCTAGTACAATATAAATGAATACTATCTTTCGTAGACAAAAATCTATTTTAAAATTCTATCTGAAAAGAGCTGAGGGAGAATTGTAAACATAAGATCATTCTGTTATTTTCCTAACCATTTAAAAAGTATTCTGTTTTAGATCTACTTTATTTAGGCTCTGAAATAATTTTAAAGAGTGTACATAGTTTTGTTTTCAAAGGTCATGAGCAAGTATAAATATACCTACGTTGAGACAAGAGAAAGCTTTCAATCATGCGTAGCTGTGATATCTCTCATGCCACACCATCTTTCTCTAAGGTGGGAAACTAAAGTGTACCTAAAAAATTTCAAGTAGCTGCACATTTCCTGGAAAAGAAGGAAATAGGAAATATCTAAGTTAGATTGTGTTCACACATGAAGAGGTGAAACCTTATTTGTGTTGGAAGATGGGAATGAATGCTTTCGGATGTTTTCTGGACTTGATAGCATAAGTCAGTTTTCATTTTGAGAGCTCATATTCATTTGACTTCATCTCTTAGATCCCTTTAGTACAAAAGCCATGGTCCAGCATGATCTCAGTAAAAGCATAATAATAATGATAATGATAATAACAATAAGTTGAAACAAAAACTCCACACACAAAAATAGTAATAAAAACAGACAAAACAAACAAAAACTAACAGAAAATACATGGAGAAGCAAGCAGGTCAGACATCTGGAATAATTTTCCAAATTAAATTACAGATTTCTTTTGACCCCCATAATATATTTTTAGTTTTATAATGTGGATTACTAATGAGTTTTTGGCTTGGTCTGTGATTTTGGATGATGGTGACAGTAAGAGGAGTGCTCAGAAGCAGTATAGGTTTATTTATGTGAATATATAAAAGTGTATTGTGATGGAGAATCCTTAATTTAGAGTAGCATAAAGAATTTGAAGATTACTTCAAAGGGCATTCAAAAACCATGTATTTGAAATCCATGATAAGAAAGTATGTACTTTCTGAAGGGGCAAAGTTTTCAGGTAAAGTTTTTACTACTCAGATTTTCACTGAGAGGTATTTAGAAGTTTGATGGCAGAAAATGTGCAAACTAGAGATATGTTCGTTCACTTGGTCCTCTACATTTGGACTAAAGGTAGTATGAGCTGCTTTCATATTTGGTTGAAATGTCTTGAGAAAGCAAACATTTTTGAGAGAGCTGCTTATCTGCTGCTTATTTTAACAAGCCTGACCCTCCTGTGATAGTTCGGCTTTTAATTTCTTCTGAAGGGTACTTCATTCCCATACTTTTACCAGTCCTTATGAATCCTCCCAGTCTCAGGACACTAGATGGATCAAAAAACCAACTCTGCGTGAGACTCCTCTCATTATATAATAAAATGATGGTCACTGTGATTATACTATACTTGTAGGAGGATTAGGAAGACTTAGTTGTTTGTATTATGGTGTACCTTAGAGTTCTAAAATTGGAACACAGAGTCAGCCTAAAGCCAAGATCAACTATTTTTAAAGCTATGAATTATTTTACTGAATAAAGGTAATACATAATCATTGTGATGAGGGAGTGTGGATGGGGCAAGCTGAGAGCAAAATACAGGGTGATATGCCCGCCCCCCCCCCCAGGTGGAATATGTATAATATATCTCAGACATTCCTGGCTACCCAAAAACAAAGGAAAATGGTTTAAGTCCTCCCCATGGTAATGTGGGAAACTAAGGCAAATAAAACTAAATTCCCTTACCACCTGCAGCCCATTGACAAGTCCTTGATATGAGCACAGTGACCTCTCTCTAGGAGCTCAGCTGCCTAGATGATGACACTTTGCTAGGGGCAAAAGAGAATCTTAGCTTAACATTATCCTGACCCCTCAGGAACCTGTAAGTCTACTTTAATATATAAAAACTCCTTTGGAAACTTTTTTTATCTCACCCCCCCCCAAGATATATGCTGGTAATCATACTCCAAGTTTATGGCCCCCTGATATACATTGGGAGGGTCTTATGACTGAGGTTTTACTGAACAGTAATAAATGTTGTTTTGCTAGCAACACCTAGCCCCTCAAGATTCTGGAATCTTGCTTCCAAAATTCCTTCGAGACTTATTCTATCCCTGACCCCCTCCTAACCTGAGAGTATATAATGAGTTACCCTTCACGACCCCAGTGCAGCTCTTCCTGCCCATGGGTCCTGTCCCACGTGCTTTAATAAAATCACTTTTTTGCACCAAAGATAACTTCAAGAGTTCTTTCTTGGCCGTTGGCTCCAGAACACCCACCATCACCCCAAAACTTCATCAATTGAAGAAGATGAAGAAAATATGGAAATCCAGTGTTAACTCTTTCTGTCCCATCTAACCTATCTTTTTCCAAGTAAGACATGATGGTGTGCAGGCTATCCAGTTATCCTTTCTTATTGAGTCTTTTAGATTTTATGGAATCTCTGAAATGACTGTTGGGTATCAGATGTGACAGACTTTAGATCGGGTGAATCTGGAACTTCGTCAGTAGTCTCCAATAAAAACGAGACCTTTCCCTGCAAACAGTTCCTTGAACCTTAAATGCAACTTGAGAGGGAAACAAACAAACAAACAAAAAGTTATCCAGAGTAGATGAAAATAGACAAACCCTAGGGTATACATTTTTGTAAGATTCCATGATTAAAATTTTCTAAGGTATATTGGACTTTGTTTTGTTTTGTTATTACCATTTGACATTGGAATATGTAGTCAATTTTGGATAGCAATTTCAATTCATTGGCAAAGAGAAAATATTTGGAGGACAATTCCATATTTCTTTTTTTAAATTTTTTTTTCAACATTTATTTATTTTTGGGACAGAGAGAGACAGAGCATGAACGGGGGGGGGGAGGCAGAGAGAGAGGGAGACACAGAATCGGAAGCAGGCTCCAGGCTCTGAGCCATCAGCCCAGAGCCTGACGCGGGGCTCGAACTCATGGACTGCGAGATCGTGACCTGGCTGAAGTCGGACGCTTAACCGACTGCGCCACCCAGGCGCCCCCATATTTCTAATACCATAACTTTTAATGCGTTTTCAATGATATTATATGGAACTTTAATCTGATGCTTAAGGTATTGCATTTTATGTCCTTTTAAGTTATTATAAACAAGAAAAAGGAAAATTGTCCTAAGCAAAAAAACCAAAAACCAAAAACCTACATGATAAGATATGCAGAGCATGCACTGTGCTTCTGTTCTAGAAGCAATTTGGAATTCCCTTTGTTGAAAAACTATTCATTTAGTTTCTTAGTTTGTTTGTTAAAGGACAGCTAAGTATGAATTATAAAAAGAAACATTCCATACCGCTTGCAAGTTTTACCCACTTTGAGTGTGGTTACAAAAACTGAGAGGATGCCAAAGAGAAGAAAAAGTTCCAACACTTTCCAGTTAACGTGTAATTTGACTTCAATGTGAATTTTTGATATGAAGGAAATTAACATTGATTACCAAATTCCCAACGATTAAGAACAGTGTGAGAAAAAGACATTCCATTCCTAAATATTTGGGATGAATGTCCTCAACAGAGTCTTCCTTTAGTAGCTGTCAATTTATACAGACCATTTCTATGGCCCAGTTCACATGTCAGTTCCAGTAAGGGAGGTAGTAATGCTTTATAAAAAGTAACTGGGGTGTTTCGCTGCATTGGGAAGCCACTTTTAAACTGGCATCAGCAAAACCTCACCAAACCTTGTTGCTGGGAGATCTTACCTAAATGACTGCATTTCCCAATTGAGATTGGTTGTGATGATAGATGGTGGTGATGATGTGGTCAAAGATGAGACTAGGAACCCATGGTCTGGTCTTACAAGGGGGTAACAACAGAGTGTGTTCCATTTGCTTCTGCCCCATGCAGTAAAAATGCAAGTTCATCAGGCAGAGCCCCAGAAGGTAGGCTGGCAGGTCATATTGTTGTGGTTCCTTTCTGTATTTGTATTTGTTACGGACTATAAACCATGATGATGTAATAAAGGTCTGGGGCCATGAATTCCTATTGGCTGTGCAGTGCTGTTTCATGGAGGGGCAAGTCCAACTGTAATGAATTCAGACGACATAATGATTTCAGTTTCACTGCATTGCTCAGCTCTCTGGGAACCTACAAACGATAAGTGGTTGGGCACCTATCATAAATCCAGACATACATACAACATGAAAATAGCTGGTGAAGCTTGAAATCAATGCAGAATATTAGACCAATAAAATGTTGATCATACTATTTAGTAAAGATATTAACTAGAAAAAGTTGGTAAAATATTTTCCAGAAAAGATAAAACTTATCAGATCTCTCTCTTTGTGTTTATTTGTATATTCATGAATATAAAATGCCATTGGTTCCTCATCTTTAATACATAGGGGATTTATATAGCATACTGCCTCAATAAAATTTCGTTCATCTGTACGTGGATCAGATATGCATATTTAATTACTCTGAAAGTAGCATACTTGTACAGATGGTGGTATTAGAGGGTATTACTTCAATTTAAATTACTTTCATTGGAAAAAAAAAGTGTTCCTTGGCTATGATTTCTAAGTAAAAATTTAACTTTTATAACATATGGAATATGCCTGCTTATAGTAATTATACATGAATAATCCTACACATGCAAAATAAACATTGTAAAAATATGAAACAACTGATAACAAGATAATTCAGGACTCTTTCAGGGACAAAGTTTAGGGTGTTGTAAACTGTAAACGTGCAATCAAAGTATATAAATGAGGTTTGAAAGAAGCACGGGGATCTAATTTGTAGCCAAAAGCAGTCTCCTCTGCAGACCACTGCAGCCTAACTCCTATGTTCGTTAAAACCCCTCTGGAGCCTTCTCCTTGTGTGAAACTAGAAGGAAATTAGGAGATAATATGTGAGCCATATCCCCGGGAAGACCTTAGAGAATCACAAGAACCAGTGTATCCCCTAGCAGGAACTTCAGTCATTTTGTACCCCATTCTCTAGGAAAAGAAAGGCTACCTTCCCATGACTTCTTGGTGCCTCCTGAAATGCAACATTCATCCTGTTGAAACACACAAACAAAAATCATCACTTTCAAAGGCAAGCTAGTCACAACGCAAGACAGATGGCTTATAGCATAGTATTGATTATCAAACAGTAGCTCGGTATTAAAAATTGGGAAAATATAAATGCTTTTTCAGAAGGTATTGTTTTCTATTATGAGATTATAAAAATGTGCCTATATGTTTGTCCATTCTTCGCTGCAAGTATTTCTTTATTAAAGTATTGTATCTCAGAGGCAGCACAGGTACCATCCACTCCTGTGGTTGCTATGGTAAGTAGTCATGTTTTATTGAAACGTAAATGGCCACCACCCACATGAATGGCTTCCAAGTGACCTTAGCATCCTCTGCCTCCCCCACCTTTATTTTTTGTAAGCCATCCTGATTTTTTTATATAAACATGACTTTTCTCCTGATTTAGAGTATGACAAAGCCTTTTGCTGCTTTTTCTCAAATATGCTTTTTAAAATGACTCCATGATAGTCTATGAAGAACAAAAATGAGTCCAGTTTGGTAAACAGAAGTTAGGGGAGACAAACTCAAGTGTATGTCCCATTGCAAACTTAAAAAAAATTATTAGAACTTTATATTTAATGTAATTATAGTTTATAATGTTTGTTCATATGTGTGATTTTAATTAATAATCCTTGCTTTATTAGTCCAGTCATATCAATCTTAAAAATTTTTGTGATTACACATCCACATATACATAAAATAAGTATATAACATAATACTTTGGGGATTATATTGTAAGATTCATTTTAAATACTGAAATGAGAAGACAGACAGAAAAACATCTTGGTGGTGTGTGAATGCTTGGGGATTCCATTATAAAATATCTCTACAGTGTGAAGCCATATCCTTGAAACAAATTTTCAGACATACCATACTGTGTACCTATAACTTTGCTAGACACACAGACACACACAGACACAGACACACACAGACACACACACACACACACACACGGAAGTAAATATTTGTCATATGTTGATAATATGACTGATTGCCAGCTCAGAGACCTTGAAACAAAGTGGAATTTTAGTGAGGTATCACTTCACTTCAGGTCATGACTGGTGTGGATATTACTATCCCCTCCCCCACCCCACAAAAGAAAAGCTTTACCTGAAAGGCTTTATCAAAAATGTTTAGTTTAGGGTTGCCTGGATGGCTCAGTTAGTAGAGCATGTGACTGTTGATCTCAAGATCGTGAGTTTGAGCCCCATTTTGGATTTACAGATTACTTAAGCAAAATGCTTGGTTTATGAAGACAAAAATTTCTGAAGACAGTGAGGGTGGGAAAAATCTTGGAATGAAAAGCCTCTAATTAGTCAAACAGCATCCAGTTTTCTTTAATGAATTTGGCTAACAGTTTTTGACCTGAGACATTTTTCTATCTTTCCCTTTATCTGCCTCAAATTTGGCCTGAAAATGACTAGGCAAGATCTCTCACTTCAGCCACATACCTCGAACTTGGTGCACAAGTCATTTGGGGTTAGCTAAATTGTTATTTTCTCACCGAGACTGAAAAACTACTACCATTTCATAAAGAAGAAAAACACAGGGCAAGGTGAAAAGAAGAGATAATGGAGAGCAGTGGGATGAGAAGAGTGTTTGTTAATTATGCTGTAGACTCTCTGATGGGTCCTTTTCCTACCCTGCACTGTGCAGAATTAACTAGCACACAGTGACTGCCACAGATGACTCAGCGGTGGCACACCAGTGACACAGCTGTGCCTCTGAGACATACAGGAGGGGACTTTTCTATTTTTTAAGAAGAAAGGTAAAAGAAGAAGAAAAAAGTTTGACCAACTACAAGATTTTTCCTCATTTCTGTTTATTACATATTCTCAGTTGTAAGGGGAATTCTTCCCCCCCCCCATATAATTCTTTTTATTGATTTTTATATTAAAGCAATTGAAAGCAGTGCTGTATCATTTTCTGGTATAATAGAGCCATAGAAGCATGACAGCAGACACCTCACTGGGGAAAATAACATGTAAACGCTATACAAATTAGCCTCTTCTGATACAGTTAATAAAAGAAAATAAACACTTGCAGATGGAGTAAGAATTAAATAATACATTAAAGCTCAGTGCAAGGTTTACTGTAGTCTCTTCTTTTTATTATAAATGACCATCACTAAAATGATCCGAAATACCCCATTAAGGACAACTTACTTGCTAATAGGTAAAGACTAATGAGGCAATAGAAAGTATAATTGGAGAACTTGCTACCTCAACCACAGAAAATTATACTAGCATGCACAACCAAATACCAGTGCGTGTTCAAAAATTTTAGTTAACCCTTAGAAGTGAAAAATGTATGTATAATTCATCCATTCAGATTTATCACTTTATATGTGTGAGTGTTAAATGCTGTGGAGATTAAAAAAAAAAGGAATAACCAATGGAGTTATAGGAGTACAGGAAATAGGATTCTCGACTTGTTATATGAAGCAGGCTACTTCATTAAGATGAAGTAAAGTATGAGAAGCCCTGAACCTTAGAAAGAAAACTCAAAATGGTAATGAGAGTCCATCTATGACAATAAATCTGAATAGAACAAGTGAACACTACCATTACTTTCCATATGTGCCTTTTTATTAGCTTCCTCCTACTGCGACCCCATGTTTCCCCATGGACTTTGATCCTCGCACATGCCCTATATAGATTTAATGTGTCTTGTTCCATTAGCCACATCTTCAACTCTGCTTCCATGAAAGGAACATGAATGAGTTTTGCATTTTGATAATAATTCTTCACTATCCAATTCCTGACCCTCCCCTGATTTTCAGCTTCATTACCCTCACATTTTGCTGACAGGTGGTAGTGGTTTGCCCTGAAATGCCATCAAGATAAAATAAATGAAAACAAATGTAATTCAAGATACAACATGATAAGTAGCCTTAGAGATAAACAGAATGCTGTGGGGTTTGGGGTGGAAAATGCCACTCTTAGGGAAATCCAGGAAAACTTAGTTCAAGACATACAGTGACATCAGAACTTAAATCTGTGAATCTCAAAATATGTTATCAAAAAAGCTGCCTCAAGTTATGTAGGGGAGAATTTTTTATAAACCTAACAAAATTCTGACCCACAAAACACTTTGACAGCTTAAGAATGGTTAATATACATAACTGTGCCCAAGGATACACATACAGAGAATTCTCACATTTTGTGGGAATGGGCTTTACAATTCCCACAAATGTGGGAATGGGCTTTACAAATTAAGCCAGTTATATCAGCTTCAGTGCTTTCTGACACGCAAATTGAAATTATTAAATTGAAATTAACCCTAGCGGTACTGGATCTAACATGGTTTGGGGGTATTATTACATTTACATCAATCAGGATAAAGAACAGTTTAAAGAAAGAAAAAATGAGGGTATGTTCTTATGCATTTGAAAATTATCTTCAATTTTGCCAGTTACATGTTTCTTGGAAACAGGAGGGTGAAAAACTTCATTTTTAAACCATTGTAGGTAATTCTGAATCAGGAGATTCATAGATCTCTTGTTGAAAAACAGTACTCTGTAACATCCATCTGTCTGCCTCTGGGACTAGACAGGTCTGGTGGAGGCAACTGATAGGGAGAGGAAGTCTCAGACTTACCTGATTTGTGGAGATATGTCTGAGGAATATCCCATCAAAAGGAGAGAATTTGTACTAGGAATCCAAAAGAAGAGAGTTAGGGGTTAAGGCCCAGAGTTGTAAATGGCCATGAGAACTGGACATGTAAAGTCATGTAAGTGGAGGGCCAGACCAGTGACAATAAAGGGAGGGAGAGCAAATGGGAGCAAAGGAGAAGGTATGGTAGGACAGCACTGAAGGAAATCAGTGAACTAACTCTTCCTTGAAAACAACTCCTAACATACAAAATGGAACACCCAGGAATGGAGGCCAATCCCTACATATGACGTGTAAATAAGAGTAGATGCTAGGGAAGTCCTTTGGTAAGAATTTAGTTAGGTGAACAGAGATCCGAATAAATCATGGGGATGGGTGAAGACTGAATTAACAAGATCATAGTGTATCCCAGGAGAACTTGATTGAATGATTGATTGATGCATTCATTCATTCATGCAGTCATCCAACATGTTTAGCACACGTTCCAGGCACCCTGCTAAACTGTGGGAATTTATCAGAGGAAAGGATTGGCAAATGAACACATTTTTAGCTGAAGTCTGCTTTGTCATGATTTAATTCTAAGTATGAAAATAATAAAGCTGATTGTGTGTAATAGGATGCAGCTCCATTTTGGAAACATATTAACTAGTCAAAATGAAGTATTGTTAAATAGCAAACAAGTAGTATAATTCAAATTTAATTGCCAAGTGAGTTAATTATCCATTAGCTTTTAAAATGGAAGACATGAGTAGCATGGGTTATTGAGACCCGCAAGATATTTCTCAAGTAATCTTTTTCTCTTTCTCAACATAATCTCTCTTGGAGTCAAATAAGTAGTGAAATTACTGCATGGGAGAATTATCATCTATATGATTAGCAAGAAGTAGAAAATGTAAAATTGTTAAGTGGTCAAAACCTAGAAGAGTAAAGTGGTCAGGACAGGAAATGGGAAGATAAAATCCTGGATTATCTTGTGGGGTGGTGCTCCTAGTTTATGCCTAAACAGTTTCTGCTGCTGACAGCAAGACCCTTGTGGGCACGTCTCCTGACCTAAGTTAGACAAAGCAGGAGTCTATTGATTTAAGGGGCTGCAGAGACTGGTAGAAGTTAGGAAAGAGGGAGTGGGGCATCCTTGATTTGCCCAGTTACCATTGTATCAGTTGCTGGAGGGATTCTAACCACAGCAGAGCTTCTGTCATTCCTGTAGTTTCATACCTGCAATCTAATGTGAAGGAGGGGTGTGCATAGAAACTGAGAGATCTGTGTTCACTGGAAACTGTCATTAATTAAGGTGTAAGCCGCACAGCTTGGGTGCCCGTTACAACAAGGTATTGCATGAAAGAAAGGAAGGAAAAACAGAAAAAAGGGAGGTAGGGAGAGATGGAGTGGGGAGGAAGGAAGGAAGCAAGCAAGCATTTTTCTCTATTTTGCAACATAATTCATTGGCGCTTCAGCTTCATAAACATTCCAGTACTTGAGCAGCCCCATCAAAAGAGGTGGTGATGGTACTAGAGGATGAAGCTGGAGAGTCTGGCATAGGCCACCCTGGTGTGCGTACTTGGATAGTAGAACTGGCTGGTACAGCATTCATGCAAGTGGGACTCGGGGAATGGCGGCAGTACCTGTCAGAATCCACACAGTGCTTGACGGATCTTATTTCCAAGCACATGCTAGAAGCCCTTGGGGAGTTCCAGAAGTTCTTAAGTGGCGAGGAAGATATTTACAATGCTTGAGGACTCTCTAATAGCAGGTGGTAACTGGATCAGACAAGCCAAATAAAGGTTACTAATGTTAAAATGACCCACTTATTATAGTCAGCCCACTGGATCTCAAGACCAACTGAGAAACAAGGGTTGTACCACACATACAATCATCCCTACATCAGTGAAATATGAATACTGTGGCTGTGTTGAGTAGTGTGGAGAAACTATTGTGTAAATGTTTTGAAACTAATTCAGGACAGAGCTGTAAAAACTTTAAAATATCAAGACCTTTAGCACTGAAAATTTTCAGTGGATGTTATATATCTATTTAATATAAAGAAAGGGTAAGAGAGAACTAAAACCAGTATTAGGCTACAGATGCTAGAGTAAGTTTTAAAAAAAAGTAATTCTGGAAATAAACAAATATCTAGATAGAATTTCTGTGATAGGTAATGCCAAAGAAAAACATGGCTTACAGAAGTCAAAGATAGACCTAAAGCCAGGGCATTATCAATGAGCAGAAACTTTGTAAATAAGAAAATTAGAATTTTCTTGGAAACAGACAGAAAGTCAAAAGTTATTTAGGCAGCACTTGACAATATTACATCCTGGCATGTTATTTCTTTAAAAAAAATTTTTTTTTCAACGTTTATTTATTTTTGGGACAGAGAGAGACAGAGCATGAACGGGGGAGGGGCAGAGAGAGAGGGAGACACAGAATCGGAAACAGGCTCCAGGCTCCGAGCCATCAGCCCAGAGCCCGACGCGGGGCTCGAACTCACGGACCACGAGATCGTGACCTGGCTGAAGTCGGACGCCCAACCGACTGCGCCACCCAGGCGCCCCATGTTATTTCTTTTAAATTTTGCCACAATTCTATTATCCTTCCTTCTCTTTCTTCCGATATTTCATTTCCTTCCTTATCCCTCCCTCTTTTTTCTGTTCTTCTCTCCCCCCACCCTTCTCCATTGCCCCCTCTCTTTTTTCCTGCTTTCTCTCTCCCTTTTTCCTCTCTCCTCTCAGAAATGCCTAATCAAAGGCCTGGATCATCTTTCTCAGGAATCCATAATTTACCCAAGGTCCCTTTAAGTGACAGGTTCACACCAAAAGTCGGGATGCTTCTGCATACCTAGTAGGTAGTGTCAGTCATTGACAGGATAGGTTCAGAGTTTAAAGGGAAAGAAGTAATCCTGGGGATGGTCATGGTGGGAAAATTGTCCATGCAAACCTAAGGTTATTTCAGTGATATTTAATCCCAATAGTGTTGTAATATAGTTCCTATATTATTGGACTCAAATATCTATTCTTAAATGTTTGATGTTTCCTGTCAAAAAGAAAACTAATAAAAAACAATTATTATTAGGACACTTGGTGGCTCAGTCAGTTAAGCGTCCAGCTTCAGTTCAGGTCATGATCTCATGGTTCGTGGGCTTGAGCTCCATGTGGGGACAGCTTAGAGCCTGGAGCCTGCTTCGGATTCTGTCTCCCTCTCTCTTTGCCCCTTCCTGGCTTGCGCTCACTCTCTCTCTCCCTCTCTTTCTCAAATCTCAAAAATAAATAAACATTAAAAAAATAAATAATTATTGTCTTTTAATTTATTGACTCCAATATGCTACGTGAATTTACCTGTTTACAAGCATGTGAGATGTTCTCATTATTTCTCCAAGCTGTTCAAATGGTCTTGGCCACATTGCATTAAAGTTGCATAATCCATTAAAATCCTGTGCTTTCAGATCAAGTTAGTCTCCATCATGCTTTGTATCATAACTTAACAAATGTAGAGATTCTGGAGTGATACAAAGAACAGGAAACAGAATAAACAAAGAATTGTAAAAGGAGATACACGGTTAAGTCTAAGTCATTTGGATTTATTTTCCCATCAAATTCTGACAGCCTTTCATTGTTTTACTTTTCTTCATATATTTATCAGTACTTCTTCATAGTATTTATTACAGGAATATATACATGGTTGTGTTTTACATGTTTTTCTTATTGTCTGATTCTCCCTACTAGAAAGTAAGCTCCATGAGGGCAAGGGTGTATGTGTTTGGGAGGGAGCTAACTGCTATTAACACTTTGTATCTCACACGTAGCAGGTGATTAGCAAATATATGTTGAATAAATCAATCTCACTTTTTTGGAATTTATGATTATTCTAATGTGCCAAACATTTGCTAAGCAAATTATTAACATAAATATGATTAAAAGAAGAAAGAATAGCAAAAATTTGCTTTCAAACGCTCCAGAGATAATTTTTCATGGGGACAAAAAAATTACTTAGAGGTCATTAAATTCATTATTATGTGTTATTCAAAAAAACTATGTTCTGTGTGTGTGGTAGAATACAGACTCATAAATAATACCCTAGCTGCAGTATTACAAGTCTTTTAAGATGTTTTAGAATTCTGATAAATCTTATCATTCCAAATGACTTTTCAATATCTGAGAGGATCATTAAACCCAAAAGCATCTGTAAGTTTAGATTACTAGGCCATATTAGTTCACCAAATGTTTTCTGAGTGTCTACTGAGTAACGGCCCTTAGTTACATGTTAGGTGAATGAAAAATGAAAAAGAAAAGACTTATTCTTCAGGGAAAGGAAAAGAGAGAGCTTGAATTCACCCTGAAACAAAGTAATATGGAAAAGGGAAGAAGCAGTAATGGAATAATAGAATTGTTCCTTAGGATGAATTGGATTTTAACAGAAGGATGCAAAGGGCAAGGACATACCAGAGTGAGGAAAAAGCATGAACAAAGGTATGGGTTGGTCAAAGTGCATGGAGTTGCTTGGGAACCAGGAATAGTCTGATATGATTGGATGTAGAGTGTGTATAGGCCTGCAGGTTTATTAAAAATTGTTTTCTTGAATGTGTAGGATATTTGAGCAGACATTGTTAAATACCTGCTTCATAGACCCTAAATAGGAAGAGTCCCCTTCTGTGCTGCCTACTTACTCCACGATTTTACTAGACCCTTTGTCAAATACGTACATCGACTAATGCATTCTAGAATCACAAGAGAATGCAAGTTGAGATTTGGAATTCCCATACGTAGAAGCAATGTAGTTTTACCAAGGCACTTAACAGTTGGTCAGCTTAGCAATTATCAAAGACCTAAGTGGTTGTAGAGGAATCTGCTGGATGAATTACATGTTAGAACTTGGAACATGAAGGGGAGAGAGAGACTTTCATTCCCAATGGGATCAAAGTCTGAGAACCACTGAGTTCTTTTATTGTCCAAGTCTTCACATTTGTGCTTAAGGTAATGAATATAGTAAGTCATTCTGTTTCTAATCACCATTCTTGAATCAAGAGTATTATTATTTTTTAAATTAAGTTGCTCTCTTTATAACGATTCATAGTATGTGAAAGGAGTCTCTGCATTCTCATCTTAGACTTATTCTTGTCAAATTCACTAAGAAAAATGGTGTACCTTTCTCTAGCTTCTTCTTAAAAGAACTTTTATTGTTTTTTCTAATACTGATTATGATAGTAACGCATAATGATTATATAAATTAAAAAATAGGTATAATATGTTAGAAAAATACCTGAAATACCATAGCTACTATCATTTTGACATAGTATCTCCCCAGTGTTTTTTTTTTCTCATGCTCTGTGAATAGTCAGTATGAAATAATAGTTAACATGAACAAACGTGGAGTCACATGCACATACACATAGGCATCTTAAACTAAAACTGCTATATAAATTACTTTTACTTAGAAATACATACATATACATTCACATCAATTATGTTTTTTAGAACATAAATTTTTAATTATTGCATAGAATTTTAATATATAAATATACTATATTTAACCAATTTCTAGTCTTTGGTCATAGATTTATCCTTAGTTTTCATATTAAAAATGTAGTGATAATGTTATATACATAAAAATTTAGCATATCCAGTATCATTTCCTTATGATAAAATTGCAGGATAAAGGGTTTACTAAATTTTAAGAGTTTGGACACACATTGCCAAATTACATTTCAGCTGAGCATGAGTGATTATTTCCCTGCATACTTTTCAACACTAGATACTGTAACTAAAAACAGAAGAAAGTCTTTGAAAATGTGGTATATTATCTTAATGTTACTTTGACTACTTTCTTTATTACTATTGAGATTGAACATTTAAAATGTTTATTAACCATTTATATTTCCTTATTTGTAAAGCAGGTGTTTTTTGAGGGGGGGAACTTGAGTTTTATTGATTTCGAGGAGCTCTTTAAATGTTAGATAGCAAGGCTTTATTCATTAGATATGAATTCTTAGAATCACACACAAAAAGTTCTACCCATCATTGATATAGTATCATGTAGACACATTTTGACATTTACATCAAGTAAGTTATTTAAAAAATAATCTATAAAAATAGGAAAACTCCAATTTGAAAATAAGATACATTCCACAATTCTCAAGAGGCTCTTGGGTGGCTTAGTCGGTTGAGCACCTGACTCTTGGTCTTGGCTCATATTATGATTTCGCAGTTCATGAGTTCAAGCCCTGCATCAGGCTCTGCCCTTCAGAGCAGAGCCTGCTTGGGATTTTCTCTATCCGTCTCTCTCTGCCCCTCCCTGCTGACATACCACCTCCCCTCCCCCAATAAATAAATAATCTTAAAAAAAAAAGGTATATTCCACAATTCTCATGAAAAAACAAGTCTTAATTGTTCCACTGGAGATTTTCATACTGGTCTTTTAAGTTATAAATAGCAATAAAAAAGGTAATTAACTTCATACACCTGTTAGCAATCAGAATGAACATCAGAGGGTGAGCTATTATTTAATCAGGAAATCAGTGACTAGGTTTTTTAGTTGCCAAACCAAATTTCATACAAAACTGTAGGGAAACACTACTGAAAATATGCACAACAGGGAGGGCCAGGGGGACAATTGTAATTAATTTTATTTTTTCTTTCACACTTTTGATCAAGATTGTATTGTTCTAGAAAGAAAAGTCATAGATTAAAAATAAAGTATTCTGATAACTTTTTTAGAACATATATATTTAGTGATAAACTACAAGATTTTTAAAATAGATTTGGTTGTAGGTCTATGAATTGGTTCTTGCTTTGACTTTCTGCTTGATTGGTTTAATTATGGTCCTTTGGACACTGGTACTTGTGTAAAATTTGGCTTCTAGGAACAAGATATTCAAACCACTATCAGGACCTAAGCCATCTTCCAGAAATCTCTAGTCTATAGCATTTTAAGATTCAATAAGAAAACTGCATTAATTGGGGCGCCTGGGTGGCTCAGTCGGTTGAGCGTCCGACTTCGCTCAGGTCACGATCTCACGGTCCGTGAGTTCAAGCCCCGCATCAGGCTCTGTGCTGACAGCTCAGAGCCTGGAGCGTGCTTCAGATTCTGTGTCTTCCTCTCTCTCTGGCCCTCCCCCCATTCATGCTCTGTCTCTCTCT
Source organism: Prionailurus viverrinus (assembly GCF_022837055.1). NCBI lineage: Eukaryota > Metazoa > Chordata > Mammalia > Carnivora > Felidae > Prionailurus > Prionailurus viverrinus. The sequence goes on from NC_062568.1 coordinate 132,529,721, forward strand.
GTCTCAAAAATAAATAAATGTTAAAAAAAAAATTAAAAAAAAAAAAGAAAACTGCATTAATCACGCTTACCTTTTACCTTATCTCCTTTTCAATTACTTCTTTCATGAGCAAAACCCCTTGAGTACCAGAAGTATGCCTTGTAGGTAGACAAGATTCTTCCTTATGCTTCCATTTCTGAGTCCAGTTCAGACCCTTAGTTAAAAACATCCACCCAAAATTGATTAAACAAATTGTGGCACGTTCATACCATAAAATACTATTCAATGATAAAAATGATATACAACTCAAATGCATCATAAGGCCATTATCCTCAGTGAAGAAAGAGCCAATGCAAAAGGTCACAATACAATCCATTATTGATACAGTGTTCTTAAAATGAAAAAATTATAAAGGTGGAGAACAAATTAGCCAGAGATTAGGGATGGTGAAGGGAGAAGTAGATATGACTGTAAGGGGTAGTGATGGTTACCTGAATCTATATATATGATAAAATGGGATAGAGCTATATACACACATTGTATGAATGTCATTTTCCAAATTCTGACTCTATATCATAGTGATGTAAGTGGTAATTGTTGGACAAGCTCATTGTAGGAGATCTCTCTGTACTATCTTTATAACTCCTTGTGAATCTATAATTATTTCAAAATAAAAAACATTTTTTGAAATCTGCCCAAATGGGTAAGAGGGTTGGAGACAGCCTCTCTGAAGGCTTCCAGGGTTAAATAACAATTTTAACCAGTCTATAAGCCAAATCTGTTTTTAAAATAAAAACAAGAAACTGCATGCAGAAAGTGTCTACTTCCCCTTCAAAAAGTACATGTTCAGGGGCGCCTGGGTGGCGCAGTCGGTTAAGCGTCCGACTTCAGCCTGGTCATGATCTCACGGTCCGTGAGTTCGAGCCCCGCATCAGGCTCTGGGCTGATGGCTCAGAGCCTGGAGCCTGTTTCCGATTCTGTGTCTCCCTCTCTCTCTGCCCCTCCCCCGTTCATGCTCTGTCTCTCTCTGTCCCAAAAATAAATAAACGTTGAAAAAAAAATTTTTTAAAGTACATGTTCATAATCCTCATTTTTGAGGTTTAGAAAAACATGTATGTTTATATTTTGCCTAGCAATTTTATAATGCATACTTTTAAATGTAAGTATCATTTTATATATTATATTTTGTATTTTATCTTGCATATTATAGACTTTCTTAGTAAATATATATTATATGCTCTTTATACAATATATAATTTTCCTTAACAAAGTTTTCTTTCTAAACTTAAGAAAGGTTATCATGGTAAGCATAGAAGCCCTGCAAAATTCTAAGAGGTGCTATCTACAGATATATGAGTGGAATTATCAACTTTAAAACTATATAAATCTAAAATTTTGATTTGATAGACCTACCCTATGACCCAGCAATAGCACTGTTAAGAATTTATCCAAGGGATACAGGAGTACTGATGCATAGGGGCACTTGTACCCCAATGTTTATAGCAGCACTCTCAACAATAGCCAAATTATGGAAAGAGCCTAAATATCCATCAACTGATGAATGGATAAAGAAATTGTGGATTATATACACAATGGAGTACTACGTGGCAATGAGAAAGAATGAAATCTGGTCCTTTGTAGCAACATGGATGGAACTGGAGAGTGTTATGCTAATGTTAAGCCATACAGAGAAAGACAGATACCATATGTTTTCACTCTTATGTGGATCCTGAGAAACTTAACAGAAACCCATGGGGAAGGGGAAGAAAAAAAAAAGAGTTAGAGTGGGAGAGAGCCAAAGCATAGGAGACTCTCAAAAACTGAGAACAAACTGAGAGTTGATGGGGGGTGGGAGGGAGGGGAGGGTGGGTGATGGGTATTGAGGAGGGCACCTTTTGGGATGAGCACTGGGTGTTGTATGGAAACCAATTTGACAGTAAACTTCATATATTGAAAAAATAAATAAATAAAATAAAATAATAAAATTTTGATTTGAAGATGTAGTTCAGCATGTTACTTTGCTTTCAATAAACTAAATTTAAATAAGCTTGAAATCCTAATTTAAAGATATAAATTAGGATGTCAGTTGGCTTTTGTGTAAACTGAATTTATATAAACTTGAATTCTTGATTTAGAAATGCAGTTAAGGATGTCACTTGGCTTTTGTGCGTGTGTATTGGTGTATAATTTGCATGATGTGACCAGTTATGTAACTGGCGTCATCTATCACTTAATAGTTGCATGACCTGAGGTAAGTAACCATAAGCTCTCTACATTTCTGGAATATGCAGATGACAATAATACTTGTTTTACCTTCTTCATAAGGTGCAACACTAGAGACAGGTTATAATTGTTACTCATAAAAATAATTGCGATAGGGCTGTTCTGTCAACCTGTGGAATATGATCTGTTGATAAAGCCTATCTTTCTCACCTCTAAAGAAAAATTGGAATGAGGCACAAACCAAAGATTTACCTGATTGGATCCAAGTAAATATCCATCCCTCAAACAAGTGGATAGGGTAGAATAAAGTTATCCTCTAACAATGGCACAGGACATGTATGTTTCTTCTGTTGTGGTAGCTGTAATTTCATGCTCCCATTTGTGAAATTATTTTCTTCCTTATAGTATCCAAACTTTCAAGTTATACTTACTCATTTGAAAATTTCTTATTGACTCTAGTAATAGAAAATAATAGTAGCATTATTTATAGCAAAAAAGTATAGAATAAATGTTCCACTAGTAGAGGATGGATAGACAATATTATGTTTCTTATAGTCATATGTAGAGCATTTTCAGAAGCAATATTGAAAAGAACCAAAATATGCATGCTATTCTCTCAATTGTATAAAAACATGGTTTAAAAATTACAGTGTCAACATCCATTCATGACAAAAATCCTTAACAAAGTGGGCATAGAGGGAACAATATGTAGATCTTATAATGACCATATATGAGAAGCCCACAGCTAATATCATACTTAGTAGAGAAAAACTGGGAGCTTTCTTTCCCAGATCAGGAAGAAAAACAAGAATGCTATTTCTCACCACTTTTATTCAACATAGTATTGGAAGTCCAAGCCAGAGGAATTATTCAAGAAAAAGAAATAAATGGCATCAGAAATCAGAAAGGAAGTAGTAAAACTGACTGTAACTGCAAATGAGATAATATGATATATAGGAAACCCTAAAGACTCCACCAGAACACTCTTTGAACTAATAAATTCAGTAAAGTTTCAGGATACAAAATCAATTTGCAAAAATCAGTTGTGTCTCTATACACCAATAATAAACTATCAGAAAGAGAACATGTTAAAGGTCATATATGAGAAGCCCATAGATAACATCCTGATTTAAAACTATATTACAAAGCTATAGTAATCAAAACAGTATGGTATTGTCATAAAACCAGACAGATAGATCAAAGAATGCTAAAATTTGTAGGGAACCACAAAAGACCCTGAAGAGCTAAAGCAATCTTGAGAAAGAACATAATTGGAGGCATCACCCTTCCTGATTTCAAACTATATAGTACTCAAAACAGTATGGTATTATCGTAAAAACAGACTCGTAGATCAATGGAACAGACTAGATAGCTCAGAAATAAACCCATATATACGGTCAATTAATTTACAGTAAAGGAGGCAAGAATATACAATGGGGAAAGGATAGTCTCATCAGTAACTGGTGCTGGGAAAACCAGAGAGCCACATGCCAAAAAATAAAACTGGACCACTGTATTACACCATACACACGCAAAAAAATCAACTCAAAATGGATTAAAGACTTGAATATAAGACTTGAAACCATAAAAGTCCTAGAAGAAAACATAGGTGGTAAGTTCTTTGACACTGGTCTTGGCAGTGGTGTTTTTGTATTTGACACCAAAAGCAAAAGCAAGAAAAACAAAATTAAACAAGTGGAACTACATCAAACTAAAGCTTCTGCAAAACAAAAGAAGCCATCAAGAAAAAAAAAATGAAAGGGCAATCAATGGAATGGGGGGAAATATTTGCAAACCACATATCTAATCAAATGTTAGTATCAAGGAACTCTTACAACTCAATAGCATAAAACAAACAACCCAATTAAAAAATGGTCGAAGGACCTAAATAGACACTTTTCCAAGGAAGACATGTAAATGTCCAACACAAAAAATAAATATGTGAAGCGATGGATATGTTAATTAACCTGATAGAGTAATCCTTTGCAATGTATACACATATCAAATTATTATATTATACACTTTAAATATTTTACAATTTTTATTTGTCAATTATACCTCAGTAGAGCAGGAAAAAAAAATGTCAGCCTAGGCATACATTTAAGTAATATGTAGGTTATGGCTATAACTTGAAGGTTTTAAAAGGATTTGCTTCTGGATAATAAATATGTGAAAATATGGGATATGGGATAATAGTTTCTCAAAATTAGCTACCTGCCATTGGATTTTCTGATCATATTTATGGACTAATATGATAAAAAATTAACTAAATGTATTTAAGAAAATAAGGTAGTTTTAAAGTTCAATGACACCTAAGTCAGTCAGTTTTTTTTTTAATCAGTCTTAAAAAAGAGTATTTTGGTAAATGAACCTAATCCCAAATACTCTTACCTGCTTATTTAGACACTCACTATGATATTAATGATTCTGCTTTTTGTTTAGTATCTGAACTCTATTCCCTAACTTTGCCCTTCCACAGACTCAGCTTTGGTTTTACTTTGATCCACTGTCCTCATACTGTGAACACCCCTAGTAGGATGAAGCTGAGCATTTTCAGCAACTGTCTTGAAGGCTTGTTCTGACTTGGCTCATCTCTCTCAGCCTGCATCATCCTTACATCTCTGAATTATGGTTTATTAGACCATATATCTCATAAAAGAATATTGCATCATGAAGAAATCATGATTTAGACTTTACTGACCATGTCTAATTTCTCATGTTAAAATTTATTTCTGACCTTATCAGCAGAGAAAGGTGCCAAATAGGAAGCATTACCTCAAGTCCATCTCGCTGTTCAAACAGGGAAACAATCACCAGTTGTAATGCCTACAGCTTGCCCTACACTTCCCATTTCCAGGGAACATTTATTAAACCCACAGTGTTGTTTTAACTTATGATGGAGAGGGTCAGTAGCACAATTTTCTTAATTTCTACTCTCAACCAGGCCAAAATAAAGGGCACAGGCTTCTGACTGATGCCGTTATGATTACACGGACTTGAACATGCCCACTTTTAATAGTTAGCGAGGTAAATCTTCCATGTCCATTAAGATTGTAGATGATGCTGGAAAGTTACATTGATGTGTATGACACTCAGCACAAATATTTACAGCAGGCTAAATTGTTACGATATTCATTTCTAAATGAATTACCTTGTTGGTAATAGTAAAGCTGAAAACTAAGAAATAAGGGTCGGATTCCTCTTGTGAGATCTCCCTTGTAAAATTATCCCAAATGTAATAATACCACATTATTGACTTAAGCACACTCCCAGTGACATGCCATAGCTGACCTGTAATTTTTATCCTACATGATGCCAGCCCTAATAAAATGACACTTGTGAATGTAAATTAAGCTCACAAAGGGGACAGATTGCATGATTCTGGTTTCTCTCAGATGCCTGTAGGCTATCACAGGTTCCATATGTGAAGTAATTATGTTCACTGAAGGAAAGAATAAATGCTGTCAAATTGTGTACTGAGAGAGAAAGCAGCTATTATATTTCAGTAGTCGCTAGAGCATTGCCCCCAGACAGTAGCAAGATGTATAAGAAAATAAAAACTGTGCCAGCCATATATTACACATCTGCCTTTACATTTGTAGCTCCCTTTAAATGTATATTATACAAAGCCAATAACTTACCAATGAATGTTTCAGCTGTCTTCTTCGGCATATTTCTATGGAGCCATTTTGGAATATGTGGCATGGTGGTTATAGAGGGATAATGAATATAGATGTTTCTTAGTTGTGTTTTTCCTTATGTTGTGCTGCAAAGCAGCAACTCTGTTAGATCCCTGACATTCGGACTGTGCTTTTTCCCTTAAACAATACCTCAAATTCAACCTCAGAGCTGCTCACAGCTGTTTTCTTCATAACTGATGGAAATGGGTGGAAGACTTCCCTACTCTAAAACTTCTTTATCTGTTGGTTTTATTTATAAATTTAAAATTTTAAAAACTTCTTTATAGGTTTGATTTACTGATTTTGAGGGAGAGAGAGCACAAGCAGGGGAGGGGCCGAGGGGTGGCGGGGGGGGGGGGGGGTGGGGGAGAGAGAGAATCCCAAGCAGGTTTTGCCGGTTAGCGCAGAGCCCAACATGGGGCTCGAACTCAGGAACCGTGTGATCATGACCTGAGCTGAAATCCAGAGTTAGATGTTTAACCAACTGAACCACCAGGTACCCCTATTGAGTGCATTTTTAAAAAATGAATTAAGGGGCGCCTGGGTGGCTAAGTTGGTTAAGTGTCTGACTTCAGCTCAGGTCATGATGTCGCCGTTTGTGGGTTTGAGGCTGCCATAGGGCTCTGTGCTGACAGCTCAGAGCCTGGAGCCTATGTCTTTCTCTTTGCCCCTCCCCCACTCACCCCCCCCCCTTTCTCTCTCAAAAATAAAAATAAAACATATTTTTTTAAAATGAATTAAGATAGGGTAATAGCAATGATTCAGTACTCGTATACCACATAATTTATTAATTATCAATTAATTTATTTTTATTACTCTATCTTGCTTAGTATCTCAAATAAAGAAGTGAATGATAAAGATCTTTTTTAAAAAAAATATATGGTTTCCAGCAGAGAGCTGATGGGACCTCTCTGAACCATCCTTTCTTGCCTAGGGGAAATAACATTGGGACTTGTTTTATACAGCCAGCATGCTGGACAATTATTGGGAGAGGAAAGTTCTTTTTGGATCTTGTCCCTATCCTCTGAGAAAGGTAGGTGACTTTTGAGAACAGTGACCTCCCGCCCCTCTTCGGTGCCCTCTGAGGAGTGTGTTGCCCTTACACTGGTTTCTGATTGACCCAAGAGGCTCTCAGTTTGGCTTCTAAACTTACTGTAAACTGCCACATGCTCCAATTTTTCTCTCCATCCTCTAAAAACGAAACAAAACAAAATATAACTCTTCAGAACAGTTTATTTTATTTGAGTTGAAATGAATAAAAAAACTAATGAATACTATGGTGTTAATGAGTTGGAGGTAGTTACTAGTTTTTACAATTTACAAAGGAATATTAATTAACATGAGTGACATCACTGGGTGATACAATGAATTATGGAATCTCAGATGGAGTAGATTTTAATGTCCTACCTTATTAAAGAAACATAGTTTATCAGTTCCAGTGTGAACATTTCCAGTGCCTGGAAAAAAGGAGGTTCTGTTCCATCTATTGACTGCTGAGAGTTCTTTATAAGAAGTTGAAACAAAAAAACGGGCATCGATAAGATTTACTCTTTGATACCAGTTTTCCTTTTTACAGCTGTAAAGAAAACTCAACTCCCTCTCCAGTACCCTTCAAAATTGGAAGGCAGTGACCATATTCCCATTCCCCATAGCTCTTCATTAAAAGGTTTTCCCGTTTCTTCAATGCTTCCTCTTATAATATTCTTTGTAAGTCTTTCCATGCCTTGAATACATTCAGGAAATACAAGGTAGAAAATGTTGGGAGGAATTTGTATTTTTTAAGAGCCCATGCCCCGCTATGGCAATACTAGCATTTTGTGCTTCTACCTGTTGTGGTTTGGTATTAAGGAATGCTGAATTCTGTGAGGGTGATATAAGGAAATTTAAACTATTTAAACTATTTATTTCCACATTTTAGCTGTTTGAGTAATATTGCTATGAATATTTGTGTGCAAGTTTTTGTGGATGCGTTTTCATTTCTCTTCTTCCAGAGTTGCTGGGTCTTATGGTAACTCTATGTTAAACATTTTTTTAAGTTTATTTATTTATTTGGGGGGGGGGTAGAGAGAAAGAATTCTAAGCAGGGTCCGCACTGCCAGTGCAGAGCCTCATGTGGTACTGAGCTCACGAACCATGGGATCATGACCCGAGCAGAAACTAAGAGTCAGGTGCTTAACTGACTGAGCCACCCAGGTGCCCCTATGTTTAACTGCCAAACTTTTTCCAACATGGCTGTGACATTTTCATCCAGTTTCTCTATATTCATGCTAACATTTTCTGTCTTTTTTTTTAAAAAAAAAATTTTTTTTTTCAACGTTTATTTATTTTTGGGACAGAGAGAGACAGAGCATGAACGGGGGAGGGGCAGAGAGAGAGGGAGACACAGAATCGGAAACAGGCTCCAGGCTCTGAGCCATCAGCCCAGAGCCCGACGCGGGGCTCGAACTCACGGACCGCGAGATCGTGACCTGGCTGAAGTCGGACGCTTAACCGACTGCGCCACCCAGGCGCCCCCATTTTCTGTCTTTTTGATTATGGCATCCTAGTGAGTGCGAAGTGGCATCTCATTGTGGCTTGATTTATATTTTCCTAATGACTAATGAGGTTGAGCATCTTTTCATGTGCTTACTGACCATTTAGCTTCTTTATAGAAGTGTCTATTCAGATCAGTGGCCAATTTTTAAGTTGGATTATTTACATTTTTATTGTTGATTTGTAAAAGTTCTTTGTATTTTCTAGTTCCTAGTCCTTTATTAAATATGATTTGCAAATATTTTCTCCCATTTTTCAGGTTGTCTTTTTACTTTCTTGATAGTTTCGTTTGAAGCACAAAAGTTTCTAATTATGGTGAAGTCTGTTTTGTCTATTATTTTGTCACTTGTTTTTGGTGTGAAACCTAAAACGGTTTTGGTTAACTCGAGGTTACAAAATTCACTCTTACATTTTCATCTAAGAGTTTTGTAGCTTTGGCTCTTATTTTAGGTCTGTGATCCATTTTGAGTTAATTTTCACTTATGTGTAAGGAAGATATCTAACTTCTGGTACTATTTGTTGAAAAGACTTATTCTTTCTCCATTGAAAATTCTTGGCATTCTTGTTGAGAACCAGTTGACTATAAATGTCTGTCACAGACTTTTGACCCCAAACTATGAGAGACTAACAAGAATGAGAAAATATTTTGAAGGAGTTAGCCAGAACATTAACATATAGATCTAATGAAGGGCCAGGACTAAGATGAGGCAAGTGAGGCACTAGCTTCAGGCACAAAATTTAGAGAAGTGCCAAAGGAAGTATTTTGAAAAAATAATAAAAAAATTATGGAAAAGTTTATGATGAACAAAATATCAAAATGTTAAATAAAGACAGATTAGTATTGCTGATTTTTCCTTTGGCTTGAGGCTCCAATATAGCTTGGCACAGCATTGTTACTAGTTTTGCCTCTGTTAACCATTTGATACTTTATCATGACTTCTTACATTAGACTTTTAAAAATACTGGGCTGGAATAGGTTTATTCTTGATTATTGGCACCCTGTGCCCTTAAATTTTGCACCGAGGCAAGTGCCTCATTCACTTCACCCTGTGCCAGCCCTGCTGACAAGTGCAGATAATGGCCTCACACCCTCAACTTGGTACACAAGTTTTTTGCAAGCTTCATTAGCTAGCCACAAGCATGCCCATTCATCTAGCTAATCCCTCTTTTTCTAGTTAATCAGAGAAAATCACTTATGTTGCACAACACAGGTATCTATTAGTTAAAGTGGTGTCTGATGTTATGACACTTGATGCAATTTGCCTGCAAAGCATTGTATATTATACAGATCCAAAGTAGAGAGCCAGCCTAATTTCAGGGTTCCATCCCTTGACTAAGTATCTTCTGTAGGACTTCAGTAGTTCCATCCTTTCTTCGCTAATTATCAGTATTGGGTAGTCATCTACCATTCTGCTGACAAGGCTGCAGCAGTGACACAAATGCACATGACAAGAGTATGATGCTTGTAGGTAACTGCAATACTATGAGATTAGGTACATACGGAGGGATTCTGGTACGTTAGGCATATATTATGGAGTACGGCTGGTGTAATGGTTCTCGTGGGTGGAGAAAAAGGCCTATAAGTATCAAGAAAGGGTAAATTAAATAGGAATAGGAAGAGATTCTTGGCCTAAGAGGGATCATTTTTCTTTTCATAGTGAAATTTAAGTTTTTATATTAAAAATACTTTGGTTTTGTATTTGAGTCTAATCCATAATTCTTTTGGCTTATTGTTTTGTGGCTGGGCAGCCATTACTGGAATTAAGAAAGCCAAGAGGACTTTTTAATACCTATTAACAAAGATATCTGAGTACTTTTCAACGTTTATTTATTTTTGGGACAGAGAGAGACAGAGCATGAACAGGGGAGGGGCAGAGAGAGAGGGAGACACAGAATCGGAAGCAGGCTCCAGGCTCTGAGCCATCAGCCCAGAGCCCGACGTGGGGCTCGAACTCACGGACCGTGAGATCGTGACCTGAGCTGAAGTCGGACGCCCAACCGACTGAGCCACCCAGGTGCCCCATCTGAGTACTTTTCAAACAAGAAAACGATTGGCTTAGAGCTAGGACTGTAGAAATAGGTGAGTTTAGACAGGAAGAGGTTGAAGAGAGAAATCTGAAGGAAAAGACCCACCGCAGAAGAGATGGACTAGAGTAGGAGAATGTGGCACCTAAGGATGATATAATAGCACAGGGCATCTTGTGGGGCCACAATGGAGAAATAGGAGGTGTGAGGCCACTGAAGGTCAAAACTCTCACTATTCTATCCAGGGATGGGTTTGCCAGTCCTGGGTCAAAATAAAACATTAAGAAACGAGATCATCATCATCATCCCCACTAGTTTGGTTTCTTTTTTGTTACCAAGTCACATTTAGCGGCTCATCCAGTCTCACGCTGAGGTGAAATTAAAAGATAAATAGTTACATGTAAATACCCTCCTATGAAGGAGTTATGAATGGCAAGGTCAAGAAAGCCTCTGCCGTCTGAAATAACTTCTTCCTATGGCCAGCATCTGTTTGCGCCATTCTCCACCTTAGTCACCCTTTTTGCCAAAGCACATTACTTTTGAGGACGACGGTGATCCTTACTCATGTCATTCCACTTCCCAGTTAGCACAGTCTCCGCACACTGGAACTCCCTGCCACTCTGCTTTCTAAAGTGTGTTCTACTGAACTCTGTTATACAGTTTGATGGTCACATAGTTTTTGAAAAAGGTGAGATTTTTTTTGTTTTTTGTTTTGTTTTGTTTCATTACTACGGGCTGAGAAACTTTTGCACTGCGAACCTTCAAGGGTAGGGTACCAGTGGTGGTGCTTGTAGAGAAAGCGGTGGTGGTAAGTGGGATCTATATAATGCCTGTCAAAGATATTTGACCATAGGATCTTCCTTCGTGGTCATTTGATAAGGGCAGAGGTAAGGTGGATGAGGTTGTAAAATATCATAGTGTTCCTTATGCATCAGTTTGGGAAATGTCTTCTCTTATTTCGTCAGTTTTAAGCAAGGTTAACCAGTCAATAGTTTGAGGAGGAGCTCCCAAATGAACCCCCCCCCCAATCCACTTAAATTCCCGAATAAAAATTCCCAAATCCATTCCCATTCCCAGCCTCATTTATACAAATTGTTCCCCCCCCCCCCCCCCCCGCACTTGGTCCACGTGAAAATATTCTCTTGCTCAGCTGTGTCAGTTTTCTTTTGCTGTTTAACAAATTATCCCAAAACAACACACATGTGTTATCTTACAGAGTCTGTAGGTCACCTATCCAGGTGTGATTTAGTTGTGTTCTTTGCTTCAGAGTCTTAAGCCGTCTACATTCCAGATGTCAGCTGGGGCTGTATTGTCACCTGATGCCTGGGGTCTTCTTCTAGGCTCATGTAGCTGCTGGCAGAATTTATTTCTTTGCAGCTGTACAACTCATGGTGGCTTGCTTCTTCAAAGCAGGAGAGAGTCTCTGAAGTCAGGGAGACTCAGTCCCTCTCTTAAGGCCTCTCACCTGATTAAGTCAAGATCACACAGGATAATCTCCTTTTTGATCAACTCCTTTGGGACCTTAACTACATTTGAAAAATCTTTTCACCTTTGCTATATATTATTGGCCAGAAACAAGTCCCAAGTTCTGTCTGCACTTAAGAGGAGGAGGTTAGACAAACATGTGTCCTATTGGGGTCACTCTAGGGTTGATCTACCTCATCAGCCCAAAGCCAGTTTTTTGTAGTGAAATTCTTATTTCTTTCTTTAAAAAAATGTTTTTACTGTTTAGTTTACCTATGAATAACTATCAATGATAATAGCTTTATAAAACTATACCCACCAGTAAAACAAAGCCTTTTATCAACTCCTATTAAAGCTTATTTAAGAAAATATACTACAGCTTGAATTGGATTATTCAAAGACTGCAAACTTGAAATATATTTCTCTACTTGAGTGTCAATTTTGAAAGAATAGTCCTGGAGGAGAATATCACAGTTAAATAAATAAGTATGATGAATTTTGTTATTTTTAAATATTTATGTTGACTTTGATGAACATGAAAAACACATTGTGACCTCTGGCCTTCAGGTTCCTTTTTGTTCTGGTAGCATCTGTGAATTGGGACACTCAGGCTGAGATAACATACCATTAACGCAGATATTTAAACACAGAAAAATTAGGATTTACGAGTTCTTGAGTAAATGACCACTCTACTCAAATTTTTCACTTTACTAATGACTCGATTGTCATGGTGGTTGTTGTTAATCTCATAGAACGGTTTACATCAGTGGAGAGGCCTAAATAAATTCTTAGTAACTGTGTCTTCATGATTGTAATGGTAAAATAGTTATAAAATACTACTTTTCTATTTCCAGTTCAAACACTAGAATTATTGAAATATTTTTTTCCCAAAAGAGGCCAATTCTGTAACTCCATAGAGTTGTGGCTAATTCAGGGTAACAACTAGTCCAAGTTATGCATGCTGTGTGTATGTGTTGGTATGCACGGATTGAGGGTTGAGTGGGGGGAAAAAGAGAGTTGCTTTTTACTACAATGTAATCTTGTTTTGTAAGCAGGAAGGTTTGTTCAGTTTAAGTGGTTGTTAAGTGCCTTCACCCAGGTAGTCTTAAGAAACATGGTCCCAGGACTGGAAGGATATGTCTGAATTGTCAGATTTTCAGTTGTTGTTGTTGTTGTTGTTGTTATTGTTTAAGAAGACTTAATTCCCTTATTCTAAGAGAATTCTTACCTTGCTGAAAAAAAGAATTCAGTTCTGCAATACAATTCTTTGGAATTACAAAAAGCGTTGCCATTGAAATATATGTGATGGTGGGCGTCACTGTACCAAAAACAGAAAGAGAATTAGATTATTGTCACTAGATTGTGAGACACACTAGACAGAATGGTTGAGGCTAAAAAAAGAAATACTAGATCAACATGGTAGGACAGCGTGAGAACAAAGGAGATAAGCAGCCAAGCTGTTGGGCACAGTGTTAGTCAAAATAGTGGGCACCCTTTTTTAGAGATTTGAAATTTGAACATTAGTGACTACATCTACCTCACTATATTAACTGACCTTTAAATATGATTGTCCCTTTCATTTGACCAAAGGACATTTACCTCATAAAAGGACCTATTCATTTACTCTAGAAAACCAATATAGGAAAATATGCTAAATTGACATTTAGCATTATCTCAAAACACCTTTATGATAACTTATGTTATTATTTCCATATGATTTGAATTTGAGATTTTAAAATGTGTTTTAAATGCATTTAAAATAATAGCTAGATATCAGGTGGCTATTAGGGTTATCTGGTAATGATATTAGGATTTTTCTTAACAGCTAAGTAATTGCTTCTTTTCCATGCTAAAGGCAAGTTGAACTCTATGCCCTCTTCAAGATTTATACCTGTAATGTATGAGGTAATGGGACAGCAGACTGACATTTTATGTACCACAGCATTGTTTTGTAATAAGGAGAAATCTATTTCTACATTGTCTTGATAATTTGGGAAGTAGTGGGAGCAAAGCAACAGGAGTTATCAAGGTTGCAGACACTGGCTGACCCTTGATCCAAAGCTGTGGGTCTGCCAGCTACGGTTTTTCTTTAAGACATCTTTTTACTGCACAGGAACACATCCTGACTCCCCAGTTGCCCCCATTGCTTCCCAGAATCATACAAGTCGTATGGAACACATTAAACAAAACCATTTCAGCAAGCTCAGTGCCTTGGATATCTGCCCTAATTTGACGTAAATAAAAAGACTTTGGACACCTTATGACTATAATTACATCGAAGAGAGCACAGACATTTTCACTTCCTAGTCTCATGGAAGTCGAAAAGTGTAGGCCTTGTTATAAAGCAGAATTCAATTGGAGGCGTATTCCTGAATCCTTTATCCCTTGCAGGAATATTTTTCTATGTGATTTTAGAACACTTGACACTAGTAACTGAATGTTCCTTGCCTCCCCCTCCCCACCAACAATCTCAGAAATAGGAAGTAAACAAATGGATGCATTTGGGATTAAAAGTATATGAAAAAAGATCAGATATCCAGGCCCTAGACTCTAAATGGATTTAGGTATACCAATCACTGCTCTATTTTAGCGCTAAGTATGAAATCTGAGCTAACAAGTACAGCCAAGGAGGCCTAGTGAGCACTCTCACTGCACTTTGTTAACCTAACAAAGCCTGGGGGAACATTATATATATACCTGTGCTACAGGAAGAACTCCTGTTGCTCCTTATGAAAAGAATGCCTAATTTTAAACACCTAATGAGCTTGGTGGGGTGAACCAAGCTTCTAAAGATTTCCATAAACTTAGAGCTAATGAGAGCCAAGTTGTGAGCTGATTTGTATCAGTGGGAAGCTCTGCTTTTTGCTTGTCTAAAGGATGGAAGAGAAGTGTATAATGGCTTTTGCCTAGAGGCAATTCTCAGGCTCCTTTTCACTTAAGTAAAGGTCTTCTCTTTGCCCCCAGGGCTTCCTACAGAACAACTATATATGGAAGTCTTCTTAAAGGGAAGATTATTTTTAGATACACAACTGCTTGAAAAGAGATACTTCAGTCAAATCTATTTATTTGGAGACAGACACCTAGAAATGAGCACAATTTTATTCCCATCCCCTCATCTCCACCTGTGTTTTGTTCTTCTTGTTTTCTAACTGAATTTAGTCAAACTAGTTGAATTTCAGTACACAGCTTTCTTTCATAAACATTAAACATATTCAGTTGTTTTTAGCTTTCATCATAACATAGCATCCAATTTATGATACATAGGTTATATCATTCTGCTCTTTGTTATGAGTTATTTTTGTGAGTTATTTAATATCCAATTGGTACAAATTGGAACCATGGAGTTTCCATGAAAAGTAACCATTGTCTCTCTGTGGGTATTGATATTAAATTTAGTAATATTAACAGCATAATAACAACAGGCACAATCAGAAGAATTACTTTGAGCAGAGCATTATCCAGCAAGACACCGTGGGATTAAGCCATTTTAGTGGCATTAAATACCTGCCATTTTATTTCCATCACCTTGCAGTGGGTGGTTGATTGGGATTAGCGGGTAGATTAGTCTTTTTATGGAAGTGTTTATATGCATTCAAGAAGCACACCCTAAATGGCTGTGTCCTACACTCATTTGTCTTCAATAGTTATGTTGTCCGTGACAACTTAAGGGGGAACATTCTGAAGGGAGACACCTAGGATTACAATGCACTTCAGATTGCTTTTGGTTTTAAAATGTGGATAGATCATGTGCATTTTTCCTCTCCAACCTGTCTCTCCCTCCTCAAACCCCCCAAAATAAGAAGGAAGTTATCAGAGGAGACATGACAAAAAAAAATTTCAGGTTGGGGGGGAAGTAGCAAATGGTTGGTAACAGAAGAGAGGTGGGCTCAGAGAGGGACCTACTTGCCCTAGAAAGCCCAAGGAACTCAAGACTCAGAAATAGTAGGTGTGAAGGAAAGTAAACCAGAAAGCACAAATGTTAATTAACTCTGTCTACCAAGCATTTGACCTCCATCACCAGCATGATGTCCATGCATTGCATGGAATGCTTGGTAGATAGACGTTTTTCTCAGGCAAAAGATTGGAAATTTCTTCTCAAAAGAAATTAAGTGAGCTATCTGATGAGAACTAGTGTGTCTAAGGTAGACGTCAAAACACCAGAAAAAGCCATGCCATTTGAGGGTCCCAGAGTAACAGTGGGCCCAGTCATCAAATCCTGCCCATAAATATAGTGCTCATATGGGGCACCTGGGTGGCTCAGTTGGTTAAGCGTCCAGCTCTTAATTTCGGCTCAGGTCATGGTCTCATGGTTGTGGGATTGAGCCCAGGCTCCAAGCTGGGTGTGGAGCCTGCTTGGGATTTTCTCCTGCTCTTGCTCTCTCTTCCAAAAAAAAAAAAAAAAAAAAAAAAAAAAGTTAAAAATATAGTGCTCACAAGCAGTGTTTTTAAATATCCTTATTCAGAATATAGTCACAGATCATCATTTTGGGAAAGCTGGTCACATGAAATTGAAAATAAACACCCCCAAAAAACGCCCCATAAAAAAGTTATAAAACCTCCATAAATGAATCCTTTTAATTAGAACT
The DNA here is from genome assembly GCF_022837055.1 of Prionailurus viverrinus. Lineage (NCBI taxonomy): Eukaryota > Metazoa > Chordata > Mammalia > Carnivora > Felidae > Prionailurus > Prionailurus viverrinus. The sequence goes on from NC_062568.1 coordinate 132,546,210, forward strand.
CAGACAAATTTGAAAAATAATTGCAAACCAACCAAAATGAAACAACCAAAACAGGTAAGAGACATTAGGCAAAGAAGCAATCAGAGAATGAGAGATTTCTCAGAGAATAAAAATACCACATTGATATATAAAATTCAACAGAAGTGTTGGGGTTTATTTTTTTAAGTGTTTTTTTTCCATTTTTTAAAAACATTTATTTATTTTTGAGAGACAGAGATAGACAGAGCAGGAGCAGGGGAGGGGCAGAGAGAGGGAGACACAGAATGCGAAGCAGGCTCCAGGCTCTGAGGTGTCAGCACAGAGCCTGATGTGGGGCTCGAACTCGTGAACCATGAGATCATGATCTGAGCCAAAGTCGGACGCTCAACCGACTGATCCACATCAGGCGCCCCAGAAGTGTTGGGGTTTAAATACATGTCACTGCCCCAGGACACAGAATGAGAAAAGGAAGCATAAAATATATAAGAAAAAGAGAGATAGAAGATCAATCTAATACATTTAATGATCTGATTAATAAAAGTTACAGAAAGAAAGAATAATTGGCAGACAGAAAAAAAATAGAAAGAATAATGCAAGAGAATTTTGTTGAGCAGAAACATCTGTCTTCAGAGAATAAAAATATATTGATTATTCAGTACAATTAATGTTAGAAAGACCTAATCCCAAGTGCATCATTTTTTAAAATTTATTTTAATATATGAAATTTATTGTCAAGTTGGTTTCCATACAACACCCAGTGCTCATCCCAAAAGATGCCCTCTTCAATACCCATCACCTCCCCTCCCCTCCTTCTGACCCCCCCCCCCCATCAACCCTCAGTTTGTTCTCAGTTTTTAAGAGTCTCTTATTTTTTGGCTCTCTCCCACTCTAACCTCTTTTACATCATTTTGAAACTTTATAAACAGTGAGGAGAAGGAAAAGATCCTAAAAGCTTCCAGAGGGAACCATGAGATCATCTGTAAAGGAATATTATCAAACTGGTAACAGGCTTCTGATAAGCAAAATTCATGACGATGGAGGCAAACAGGAGTTCCTTTGCTTTACTTCTCCCTACCCTAGAATTACACATATCCAATCAACCTATCAGTTAAGTGTGAGAGGAAAATAAAGATATCTTCACACGTGCAGGGACACAGAAAATTTGATGCCTCACATTCTCAGGAAGTTACCGAGGATGGATGCTGCAAAAAACCAGAAATCTAGAAGGGGAGAAGAACAAAGGAATTCATTGAAAGTAAGAAACAGTGAACTCAGCCTAATGGACCAATGAAGAAAAGTTCCAGGTGGCAGCAAACAGAAATCAACTAGCTTAGATCTCTGCAGATCACTCCAGAAATAACAAAACAGAACAAAGCCTTGCTTCATCAAATGTTACTTTACTACCCAAGTCTTACCTGACCACCCTACTTAACAGCAAGTCTTGTTATTCTTTTCTCTCTCATCATTTTATTTTTCTTGACAACACACCACCACTTGGCATGAGGATATACTTACTGTGTCCTTGTTTACCGTCTTCTCCATCCCCCCACCCTCACTACAATAGAAGCTCCATGAAAGCAAGGACTTTGTTTTACTTACTGTTGAGATGCTGGCACCTACAATGGATGCTTGCTAAGTATTTATTGAATGCGCAAAGGAAAGACTAAGACATCTGGGAAATGTAAAAAAAAAAAAGGAGAATCTGTTCAAATTTGACACCAGAAAAATTCACCTTGGGTGTCATAGGATTTATGTCACTAAATCTGTGGAGAAGAAAATATAATTGCTGCAAACTCCTTGACTATGAAATGAACACTATTTACATAGCCATAATGTTATAAATGATGATGGATAGTTTTCATTAGGATCCATCCATAGACAAATAACAAAAGGCTTTCTTATGGGTAAAAACAGAATCTAAATGAAAGCCACCTAGACAATGTAAAAGTCAGGATAGACTGAGAGACATGTTCATAAAGCAGGTGAGAAGGAGAGGTGGAGGCGAGTGTGGGAAGGTTAATGTCATTGCGTTAAAAGTGGAGAAGAAAGAGCTACTGATGGATAATAAAGGAGGGTAAAAAACTGAAATTGCAAAGATGACCAATGGAGAAACTGAGAATAAATGTTTTAAATATTTTGCATGTTTGAGGAGAGAAAAGTGGGAAGTGGTGTAAATGCATTAAATTCTTATCCATCGCAGCCAAAGGTAAGAGACAGTGTTTTAAGTAGTTAAGCAAAAAATGTCAGTTTGAGTGTTCTATGGAGAGGGTGAGGGGAGAGGTACATCAGGAGGACAAAACTGCAAATGATCATATATGGAGCCCCTCAAAAGCAGAACTGGGAGTGAAGAGAGAGTGGGGTGAGGGACATGTTGTTTTCCATTATTATTTGCCCCTGTCTGTGTTTGAAACACTATGATTGTATTATTAAACATTAAAACAAACTTTATTTTAAAGCAGTTGTCTATAAGGAGAGAATGATGTGATAGAAAACATACAGGTGGTCCATTCAGGATCATAATGTTTGAGTGAATCTGCTGCTAACTTTCTAGGTGGCTGTATTGTTTAACGATATGAAGCCAGTTTCCTTTTCTCAGCTGGAAAAGACCCAGAACTTTTACCACCTCCCTGATTTTCTGTGATTTCTATGAATATTTTTCTCCCTTGACTTTGGAAAGCTACATAGCACATGAGCATGATTTGGGAATACGCGCATGCACGTGCGCGCAGACACACACACACACACACACACACACACACACACACACAAACACAAATGCAGCCCTTTGGTAATTGCAAAGAAAGACGTGCTCATTTTTGGATACTACCTTTATAGCTGCAAGAAGTATATGAGGACAACACTTTTGGCAAAAAAATGTGTTGTTATGTTATTATTGTTGTTTTAATAAAACCACTCAAGATCGTTCATTATTTTTTATCTTTCAGAAGTGCTATTCTTCATTATTTGGAGGTGAAAATACAAATCCAATAGCTGAGGCTAATTTAAGACTGAAACTTTGATAAGTATATTTGCTTATTTTTTTAAGCGAAAAATGTCTTGGTTTTTGTACTACCATACACATAATATTCTACATTTGGCCCTCAAAGAAAAAGAGAAGCCTATTTTATTAGGGATCATAACCCAGAAAGGCAATACTTACCTACGCATACCTGATGACAATTAAGAATTGAATTAAGGATTATATCATGTAAAAGGATCAAAATTCAATGTATATCTAAGTATTTCCAATTGCTTCCTGGCTTCTGTATTTAAATGCTTGTTTTTCTGTCAGTCCTGTAAGTTGGAGATAAGCATTGTGAAAATTTTTTTTTTCTTTTTGGGGAGGGGGAAGGAGGCTTTCTTCCAAATGGCTTTGTAGCCGAGACCCTTTCCACATCCAACACCACCGCAGTGTAGAGGCTTTCCCTGTGTGTTGGATATCTAAAATTACACACAAATACTTTCTTACCTTTCACACTCCACATCAACTCTGAAAATGAATGCAGTGTATTGAAGTGTTAGATCCAAGCAACCAGTTATAGCAAAGCAGTATGATGGAACAATGTGTCCTGAAAAGAAGGAGACTATTTGAATTAATCAAGCTAAACATGTAATTTAATTAGTGCCAGAAATTACTGTGGGCTCAGTGGTGCTCAGTTGTCAGCAGATTCCCTTTCTTTCTGACCCTGCAATCCATAAGGTAATTACAGAACAAATATACTGTTTATTGTAAAAAATACGTGTTGTTATGTCTACCATCTGAATGGCTTGAATGGACTCCATAATCCTGAGATCATGAGCTACTTTCAGAGACATATCACAAGTAAAATACTTAAGGGGAACAAGATTTTGGTAATTACTTTTGAGATCTAAATGTAGAACTTGTCAGAAGAAAAGCAGACGAATCTCTCCTATAGGTTTTCAGAACTCCTAGTATCTTCATTATCAGTTCTAGGCAGTGTTCATATTTGAGACATTTGATCAGCAAATGAGACATTTTGAATTTATAAGGATATTGCAGAACTTTCCACATTCCAAATGGTTATATTTGAGATATTTATTATTTGACTGCTCATTTAATAGCACTTTATAGACAGTGTAATACATCATATGGGTAGAAGTACATTGAACATGTAAATGCTTTATAAATGAAAAGTCACTATTATTATACTATTACAGTGTTAAGAATTATGTTCACATGAACAAATAAAATACTCATAAATATGACCCAGTGATGGGTGTCATTTAAAAAAGTAATGATGGGCCTGGTGGCAAACTTGCCATTCACCAAATTAAAACCAGAGGTGGTGATTTAAGAATGCCTTTAGTTTATTTGAACTGATTTACTGATTGAAAAGGCCATGCAGGTTTTTCACACAGAGACATGCTAAGATGGCCCTTTCATTAATTTTGCAGCTACTTTGGAAAGAGCTTGTCACTCTTGGAGTATTGTCTGTTATACCACCCATATTAGACAATGGCTGTGGTGGGAAGAGTTATGTGAGAAACCCTACAAACCTCACATCCAAAGAAGGTAGTAGCTCTTTTAAGTTGTTGCAAGTTGGTAAATATTTTTGAGTGCCCAAATTGGATGGATACCTGCTTTATGGCTTTGTCACATATTCCATTCCTTTTTAAAAAAAAATAATTAGTTTTTATTATTTATTGTTTTTTAGAGAGAGAGAGAGAGAGAGAGAGAGAGAGAGAGAGCACAAGTGAAGGAGAGGGAAAGAGAGAAAATCTTAAGCAGGCTGCGTGCTCAGTGCAGAGCCCAACCTAGAGCTTGATCCCACAGCCTGGGATCATGACCTGAGTTGGACAGTCAACCGACTGAGCCACCTAGGTGCCCCAACTCATATACCATTCTTTTTGCTTATCTCTTTTTAGCAAAATAGTATTATTAAGGGTGACATAATAATGGAAAATCACATTATCCCTTAAAACTATTTTTTTAGGGGAACATACACAATGACATTATAATCATATGATGGTCTCATCTTCCTCCCCATTCTACTGGGAATACTCAGTTCAGGTGGGCTGGGTGGCAGCAGTGTCAAAGCTCATGGGGGTTGGACACCCATGAGTGTGGCCTGAAGTGCTGAGTCTGGAAAATGACAGAATCTGCTGTGGAAAGAAGCAAAAGCGGTCACTGTTCCCTGAGAAAGTGGATAGCAGGGGGGTGGGGGTTAGCGTTTGGTCACTTGTCACCCACGTAAGTTTTCTTCCATCCAGTAAAGATAAGGATTTTCCCACAGGGCTTAAAATGTGAAAATATTGTTTACTTACATTTTATTATTTCTGGAATATGATGTCTCTTTGTATTCATAATTAGATTAGAACTCTGTCATCTTGGATATTTTGGGGGGCAGGAGAGGTGACATGGAGTCAGGAGAAGCTCGAGTTTTCCTTGTTGCAGATCACAAATATGATAGTCTATTTGTCCCTGTTTATTTATAAAATCCACTGTTAAGGCTGGGTGGAAATCTAAGACTCTCCCTGTCGCCAAGGCCTTTATAGACTCTCAGGAAAGCGGGGGGAATGTTGAGAATACCTTTAGGACTAACATATGAAAGTATTTTGAATTGCATTTAGTCACTGTAGAAATTTAGTGCTTGAGGTTGTTTCCTTAGTCAGAATTAATACTGCTGAAAACTATACATAGCTGAATAACATATGCTTTTCTGAAAATTCCAAAGATGGAATATTCATTAAGATTAAATGTCTGTCAGTTTTTTAATGAAGAGACAATACGCATCATCATTTATTTTTTTAACATTTAAAAGTGAAATAGGCAGAACAATGTGAATGTACTCAGCCCTACTGAACTGTATCCTTAACAATGGCTAGGATGATAAACACTGTTTTCTGTATTTTACCACAACCTTAAAAAACAACAACAACAAAAAACCAAATACTTCTCTATTAACAAAAAAACATCCTGGGTCTCTCTTGGGGCAACATTTCGAAGGGTTCTAGTTGAAGACTAAACTCAAAGACACAAACTCCTGCTTTAGAGTCATAGAAAGCAACAGCTGAAATGCAGTTTTGGAAGTCAGGGAGTCCACCTTCTCTTTTCATAGACTAGAAGAATGTAGCTCAGACAGGTAGAATGACTGGTCCAAGATCATACAGATCAAAGAAGAGAAGGTAAGTAGATACCCGGTCAGCACACTCCCAGTCCTGGCTCTTTCTGCTGCACTGTTCTGTCTTGGTCAGTAAATCAGCATTGGCCCCTCTTCTTTAACACCATATACTTTGTGTGTGGGTTCACTCAATACTGTCAATTTGATCATCTGTATTTTTTTCTATTTTCTACTTCTCCATCTTTTCCCACTCTTCCCAATAACTTCCTTTATGTTACAGTTTTGCAAATACTTTCTATTTCCTTTCCTTTTCACCAAATTTAGGAAGCTAGGCTTTATACAATGGCATGCTAATTTTTTTCTGGGATAGGCAAAACAAAAGCAAAACAATTTTTTTCTTGTTATCATTGGCATAAAATACATTAGAGATATAGGCTATAGTTTTATAACAAACTTTCACAGATATCTTTTTAAGTTTATTTAGAGAGAAAGAGCATGAGCAGGGGAGGGGCAGAGAGAGAGAGGGAGAGAGGGACAATCCCAAGCAGGCCGCACACTGTCAGTGCAGAGCCCAGCGCAGAACTCCATCTCTTGAACTGTAGATCATGACCTGAGCCAAAACCAGGAGTATTATACTTAACTTATTGAGCCACACATGTGCCCCTGTTTTCTATTTGATCCTTTAAGGGTAGATAACTTTAGAATGTAAGTCCCCTGAGGGAGGAACCTCGGCTGATTTTGTTTTCATTGCTGTGCCCTGGTACCTAAAATAGTGCCTGACACATAGTCATTGTTCAGTAACCATTTGGTGAATCAATTTAGAAATTGATTTCTAAATTTTAGAAATGAGTATTTGCTCAGTTAACATATATGTTAGTAGTAGAGGCTGGACTCAAGTCCAGTGCTCCAGGTTCCAAACCCAGTGCACCTTGCAAATCAAGACAGTTAGATTTACAAACCACAAAGAGATGAGTTGAAAGCAAAATAAGCATAGGAAACCACTAGGAGTATTGGAGAAAACACCTAAGAACATTGCATCTGAGGTCACAACTTCATAGGGACCCAAGAAGAGGGTTAGTGTGGATAGACACAAGGAAATTGACAGTGCACTGGGGACGTGGGATATGGAGAACTCAGGTTACAGGAAATCAAGATTCAGTTTGCATATATGTGCCACTGAACTGGATTCAGTACGTTGGAGGAGAGGATTTTGATTCCTTTCTTCTCTTTACCCCTCCCTGTATGCTTTCCTTCACAGAAAGAGTGAAGACACCCAGCCCTAATTTCAGCCATAAATGATGCCTAAACAAACACATAAAACAAGAAACAAACAAAAGCCCTCTATATGGCTACAAAATATTTATTTATGAGGCTGCTACATCAATAACACTAATTATACTGTAATTGCCAAGAACTGAAATTAATGTGATTTTGTGGAAATCCACAATCAATCTCAGGCCTAATTTCTGTGAATGAATGCACTCTGAACAAAATTTCAGTTTAGAGAGCATATTTCATTCTTAGAGTACTTGGCAAAATGACATTGGGGAGGAGAATTGTAAGATGTAATAGTATACTTCAGTCCTAAACTATAAAGGCAATAAAGTCAGTCCGTTCAGTACTGCCTGATTATAAGGCAGCTCCTTAATGGTTGCACAGTGAAACTGGTTCTGTGAATTATCAGACCTTACCTCTAGCCATGAGAAAATTCTCAAGATAGCAGACTGAAAAGTTCAGTGATCGCAGCATCATAATAATATTTCCCCAGCCATACATAGAGGTATAGTAAAATTGAATTATTTTCTGTTTAGATAGCAGGTGTAAATGAGAGAGACAAAAGGCCTTTCTCCAGAGCTGCTTCAGCATATGGAAACGAAAATGTATTTTGCACAGTTCCCAATGTGAACATTATGTTCTCTACTTTGTGGTTAATTGTGAGCAACACTGTGGTCCTGCTTAAGGTTTTAAAAATCCATCTCACTTTCATTTTGTGATTGTGTCTTACCTAGAGTGTTGTTCTGATACTATGGACTGGAATGGAGCTAGACCTCTTGTTTGTATTTCAGAGACTAAACAAGAGCTGCTGAAAATAAGGGACCATATTCTAAACATTCAATTTTAGCATGGAAAACACTGTTTACACGGTCCACAGTAATGGCAGCTGTTTCAGCTATTTAAATAGTATAATTACACATTTCATTCCAGAGTATAACAGTAACAGTTAGTTTACTAGTAAATCTCAAATTGAACGTACCCGTTCCTATATAAACATGTACAGGTAACCTATCAATAGTTACTGCCAATTATATCTGAACTATAATTTGGTCTTTATTGGAGCTGCAGTGCCTGAAAAGAATACTTTCCTTGGGAATGTTGAACCTCCCTCTATCCCCCCAAATGATAAAAAAAAAAAAATACAGTTGTCAGCATAATGTCTTGACATTCATGATGCCAGCCTGTCTTTACTGGTGTCAGATGTGAAAATAAATAGATATTAAACTGTCAGTCAATGAAATTGCAAAGTCAAGAACAGCTCTAGCTGTGATCCTGTGTGTTCTATTTGATGGACACAGGTGTTTAAGTGTTATGAATTCAACAGGGCCAGGGAACAAGAGAAACATTTTCCAGCAGTTTTCTATTTGCTAAAACATCTGAGATGAACTTTCCTACATCTCAAGACTTCAGTGGAATCTCAGAGGTTTGAAAAAGTGCCAAGAATTCCCCCACTGTTTTCAGTGCTAAAATGTGAAAAGTTGGCCCCAATTCCTGAAGGTACATTCTGTTATCATCTATGCATGCAAGGTCTCCGAAGCCAAGTGAAGGGCAGCTCCATTGGCCTTGAATGCACATTTGAGACAGACACCAGACATCCACCTAGTTTATTTATTATTCATAAGACACTTAAAGCCAATCATCTGTCACTAATAAACATTAACACTATTAAAAATTAACAGTCATCTTAGAGTATAATGAGACCAACTCTTCCTTCTGCTTGATAAGAGCTGGAGCAAAGCACATAATATTCAGTTATAACACTTGTAACTTTAGCTGTTGTTATTATCGCTGTTATTATTAGTAATAATATTATGGTGTTGGCTTATGTGAGAGATTTCATCCTCTTGATGATACAAATGTGTCATGTTTCAATAAGTGGCATTAAATTTGTATCACAACAAGTATCCTTAAATTCTCTTACCAGAGAATGATACTTCATAATGACATCATAAACAAAACCCTGTACTTGAATACTAACTAGCGGTATGAAGAAAGAACTGATCTTGTTATTCTAGGATTCTTTTTTTAAATTTTTTTTCAATGTTTTTTATTTTATTTTTGGGACAGAGAGAGACAGAGCATGAACGGGGGAGGGGCAGAGAGAGAGGGAGACACAGAATCAGAAACAGGCTCCAGGCTCCAAATCATCAGCTCAGAGCTTGACGCGGGGCTTGAACTCACGGACCGCGAGATCGTGACCTGGCTGAAGTCAGACGCTTAACCGACTGCGCCACCCGGGCGCCCCAATTCTAGGACTCTTATACTACATCATTGGTCAGGTCACAGAGTAGTGTTCTCAAACATCAAGACTTATAGCAGGTGATTTTTGTGCCAACAGCTAGTTTAAATACCTACAGTGATCAAATTGAAGGCTGATAAAACACTATAGTCCTGTGATAATTTATTAAATTGTATGTAGAAAAGCCTAGATTGAGCGTTTCCCTGATAATTCTCTTTCAATCACAATTTTCTTTTGGTGTCTACTTCTTGAAAAGGACCTGAGCCAACACTGTTAGAAAAGGCAGGTTAGAAAGATTACTCCAGTAGCTAATTGGAAAATGACATTTGACAGAAACAAATCTTACCAGATGAGATCAAATGCCTCATTCTGATTTATGTCTTCAAATCAGTATCCATATTGAAGCGTTTCCAAACATGGGGATGGATGGTGCTGGCAGTGACTTGTAACTGAAAGCAAGATGGATGCAGATGATGAGCAGTAGCACCAAAAGAGTTGGGGATGCAACAGCCTTAAAGGCGAGCTTTATTTTCCTGCTTATGGAGTAAAAGACTTGCTGTGTCTCCTTTCATTGAGGTGTTCTGTATTATTTTTCTCATCACCACTTTATCGACAAGGTACTATTTCCTGTTTGCTCTTCCTCATCTTGTCCTTCGTAGTAGATTGCAAAAATGGCCACAGTTCCTTATTTCTACATCCTTTTGAAGTGTGTTCGCCATTCCTCCCATGAGGAGGTAAAGTCCATTTTCTCTCCCCTTAAACCTGACTGCCCTTGAGACTGGCTTTGGCCAGTAGAAGGGGAAAGTGATGTCAAGAGTCCTTTCATGCTTCTCCTCACTCTCTCGGATCCCTTCAGAGCTGCCATGTGAGCAAATCTGGGGCTAGCCTGCTGGGCGCTGAGAGACACGTGGCCCAAGCACCATCATCACCCCAGCTGACAGCCAGGCAACCACCGGAAACTGATTGGCAGAGTAGGTGCAACTGAGTACTGAAAAATCACCCAGCTGAGCCTGGCCTAAATTACTGTCTCACAGAATTGTGAGTTAACTGAATAGTGGTTGTTCTAAATCACAGCAAAAACTAACTAATACTCGCTTTTTAACTCATTACAATGTAGTTTTAGTCTCCATCAACCAAATAACTTTGTTATGGTCACTAACTAGTGACTGCTGCAGTCGGTTTTACTGACCTAATTGTAATTCTTGGTTTACAGCCCTTCTCTGCTACACTGTGGTTGACTTCTCTTTTCTTATGAAACAGCAGGGAAGCTTTCTTTCTGCTTCTCTGTTGACTGATCTAGTTGTTTCTTCTGGTTGCCCCTTATATGTTGGGGTGCTTTTGGGATCTGGCCTTAATCATTTTATCTATATATGCTGTGCTTAGGTGATTTCATTCATTTGAATATTCTAAACTTGTGTGTACTCTGACATCTAAATGTGCAACAATTGACCCTGTCAGATACATGGGCTAGCCCAACTGGGATATTTAGTAAGTGCCTGGAACTTAAAATGAGTTTGAAGTTTAAATTGTAATTCACTTTCTCTCCAAATGTTTTGTGATTCTAATAGTCATACATTTCCAATTGAGGTATCTCAGAGTAGTCCTTGTTCCCTAAATGTTCCTTTTGAGGTTGAAACTTTCATCTTTCCTTAGCTTATGACCACAAAACATTAGCTCACGCTACTGCAAAAGTCTACCCTCTCTTTGTTGCTAGTCTTTTCCCAGTATTACCAGAGTTACATTCCCAAAGAAAATGTCATTACCCTCCATATGGCCCCCGCTATAGGTAAAATCTGAACACTTTATGTCTTTTAGAATCAGAAACACCAGCTTTAAAGTCTTAGCCTTCCAACTTAACGGGTCTCTGACCTTGGTTAACGTTGTAGCTTCTCTGAACTTCAGTTTCTCTGTATGTATAATGTACTTTCAAGTCATTCTTACCATTGAAAGACATACTTTATGTAAGGCTCTTATTAGAAGAATGGCCTACAGTGAATATTTATGTTTCACCTAAATTTCACAGTCTGCTTCTAAGTTGCTTCCCTAACATCATTTTCTTGCTACCCCTCCCATCTATATTTTTCCTTTATTCCTGGCCTTGAAATATCTAATGTTTCAGCCACACTTAGTTTACATCAGTTCCTAAGTAGTCTACCATATTTTATTGATTCTAAGATAGTATTACCACTAATATGAGGATGTACCTTAAAATTAGTGACATATGACAATTTAATTGGTAGCTTTATTTGTTTTATTTGGTAGCTCTTCCATGGAGTATTTGATTAAGTGAAATATGATATTTGCTTCCTGATTCCTTGCCTTTGTTTATTTTACCTAGAATCATGTTCTTTCCTTAACTTCTAGATAAACTGTTAGAAGTTTCTGACTTGCATAGACATTTCTTTCCACTCAGTTTTCCATGTTTCTACAGCCCACTTTTTGTAACTGTCTATTGGCTTAGAGTTAACTAACTGTTCAGGTAGAGGGAACACAGTCCATACAAGACCAAACTGAATTCTAACACTACTTGCACATTCTGGAGGTTCCCCAAAACACCAGGAGTTTAATAATTCTCCAGAAATACTCACAGAACTCACTGAAAGCTGTTACGCTTGTTGTTATGGTTTATTACAGAGAAAGGATGCAAATTAGAATTAAAGGAAAAAGCACATAGGACAGAATCCAGGAAAATATCAAAAACAGAGCTTCCTTTGTCCTCTGCCCTTGGAGTAAGAACACCTAACTTTTCTGATATCAATGTATGACAATACGCATGGAATATTACCAATCTAGGAAGTTCCCCTGAGCTCCAGAGTCCTGTTTTATTTTGTTTTGTTTTGTTTTATTTTGTGTGTGTGTGTGTGTGTGTGTGTGTGTGTGTGTGTGTTTTCCCAGAGTCCAGAGTTTTTATTGTTGCTCTATCACCCAGTTTGATTGATTAATTAATTGATTGATTGCCAGTATGGTGGATCTCCAAGTGACCCAAAGCTCCCACATTAAACCACACAATTGTTGGTTTTTCTGGCATAATCAGTCTCTACCTGAAACCATACTGCAGCATGACCTCAGGCAAACAAAGACACTCCTATCAAATATGACATTCCAAAGGCTTAGAGATTCACCTCCCAGAAGCCTCTATATAGATAAGGTTAAATTCTTTACTACACACTATAATATACATACTTATTTTTCTTATCTAAAAAGTAGGTGAAATTGGGGCACCTGGGTGTCTTAGTGAAACATCCAACTCTTGATTTCAGCTCAAGTCATGATGTCACTGTCATGAGATCAGGGCCTATGTTGGGCTCCACACTGAGCATGGAGTCTCCTTAAGTTTCTCTTCCTGCCTCTCTCTTCTCTCCCTCTGCCCTTCCCCTTCTCTCTCTCTTTCTCAAAAAAATAAATAAACAAATAAAACGTAGGTGAAATTATATGGATATTGTAAGACTATTCTAAGGATGAATTGGACAATATATATAGAATATATATATGGAATATTTATAGTAATATCTGACCATAGTAATCATTTAATAGACAGTGGCAATTACAGGATTATTATCATTTTTCTTTTAATATCCACACAGATTATAACTAACATCCTAATTCTTTTATTAGGAAAGAGAGCCAAAAAGTAACAAAGGAAAAAAAATAAGTTTATATAGCTTAGAGACTGAATCAAATTTCATTAAATATCATATTTCAGTCATATATAACTTATATTAATTCCTTGAGCTAACAACTTTATGTTTGAGATTATTATTTCTAAAATAGGAGATCTATGGTTATTAGAATATTGACAATACTGTGAAGACAATGATAGCTAATATCCATCTTCATTAAAGAAAATTAGCCTTTTAATTTAATTAAATTAATCCAAGAACATCTACAAAAGAAAACAAATTTCAGGATTAGTGATTGAATATGGAAAACTAAATCCCAGATTCAGGGCAAGCTTATAAATGATCTCCTCCATCTCTCTCAAAGGAAAAACTTTTTGAACATCTACATAAATATCATCTCCAACTCTGCTTGAATACTTTCAATCTAAGCAAGAAAAAACAGCCTTGTCTCAAGATGGATTTGATTTAAAATATTATTTAAAAAAAATGTCTCCTAGACTTTCAACTCTATCAAAATTATAAATAAACCAACATGAAATTCTTTCTCACTACAAAACCCCACAAATGCATGATAAAATAGAACCATCATTCTTATAAAAGCTAAATTCTTCAGAAAACTGGAAAAACCTCTAGCGACAAGAAATGAAGCAGAAAACAAACCAAAAAGAGCTGAAAGCAAATGAACTGATTCTGCAACTATGCCATGAGAGCCTTTCCATTGGGACATGTACACATTCGTGGACTAATATGAGTGGAAATAGGAGACTAGATTATGGACCTATTCAAGGTGAAGAATGGGAATTGAGACCCACCCAAAAATGCAGGTCTTAGGAGGATGCTTAAAGAAAAAAAAATGGAGAAAGTTGGAGGGGTGGATAGGGAAATCTACTAACGGCACAGAGCATGTGTAAAGAAACTTGAAACTTGCTCATTTTCACCTAGGATCTGGATAGAATATCTCCTCTGAGATTTTTACCTATGGATGTACCCTTTCTAAGATTTGGAATTTAAGTTTAGTCTGTGCCTGGGAGTTTAAAATTCCCCAAATTAGATTAAAATAGGAAAAAGTAATGCAAAATTATTTCTGACTGATGATCCCTTTGTGGCATCTGTAATACATACTTTCAAATTCACTTGGGAGACATCCATTCCAACCAGACTACACAGGACTCCCACACATAAATATAACCTCACAATTCAACATCATAAACAAAGAAGGAAATAATTCACAATGAGGGAGAGTCAGCAGGCATATCAAACATTAGTTTGATCCTTATGAACTTTAGATATAAAACTAAGAAATTATAAGTACATTTAAAGTTTATTAAAATGTAGAAGAAGGGATTACAAAATCAAAAATACAATAACATGTGATTTAAAAGGAATAGGAAGCAGATATTAAAAAGATTCAAATAGAATATTTATAAAAGAGAAATATAGTCAGTGAAATTAAGAATTCAGTTGGGGAATTGAAGGGCATTTTACACAGCATTTTACAAACTGCTAAAGAGAGAGTGAGAAGAGAAATGGAAAATAGATGTTATGAAAATTATTTTAATCATATAAAGTAACATCCATAGGTTCTGGGGATTAGGACATGGATCCCTTTGGGGGCCATTAATCAATCTACCATAAGAGGTTGTGTCTAAGAATTTTTCAGATTTAATAAAATATGATGAACATCATATAATACTTTTTTACATACAGCCCAACTTTATTTTTGCTTTTAATATAATACATATAACATAACATAATATAATATAATATAATATAGAACATTAATATCAGAGTAGAACTAAATAAATAACTAGATAAACGAATGAATGAATAAACCCACATACAGATACATCATAGCAGAATTGCAACATACCAAATAAAAAGCAACAATAGTCTGGGGTGCCTGCGTGGTTCAGTCAGTTAAGTGTTGGCTCTTGATCTCTGCTCAGGTCATGATCTCGCAGTGGGTGAATTTGAGCCCTGTGTCGGGCTCCACACTGACAGTACAGAGAATCCTGGGGATTGTCTCTCTCTGCCCCTCCCCACTGGTGCAGAGTTAAGAATTCTTCGACTTTGACTGCCATCAAGTTGCGTGCTCTCAAGGTTTAATACTATACAATATACATTACTGTAATTTCTCATAGGAGATAAGGACGAAAGAAACATAACTATACCAATAGATACAGAAAAATCCAGGTGTACATTAATGATAAAATGAAACCATAATCAAAATAGGAGTAGAAAGAAAATTCCTTACTTTCTCTCTCATTCTCTCTCTCAGAATAAATAAACTTTTGAAAAAAGCAACAGTAGTCAAAAGGTGTTAGAATAATAATTTTAAGGTTCTGAGAGAATAGTAACTGTAAATATAAACTTTGCATGATTAAATTCTCATTTAAGACTTAGTGTAACTTAAAACATTCTTCACAAAGATTGTTAGATACATCATTTATCCATCCTTACAGAAAGAAATTCTAAAAGAAGTACTTGAGGAAGAAGAAACTGGAAAGGAAGGAGATGCAAGTAGTAAGCAAATTAGTAAAACGTGAAGTATAGCTAAATAATTTTGATGGCATAAATTAGTAATTGTAATCACTTCATTGTGGTAATGAAATATTGAACAACAATACATGTAATACTGAAGGAATTTTAAGCTAAGGCATGAAGTCCTTTGATTGTTGAGAGTAGGTAAGGATTATGATTAGATTTAGAAAAGGTATTCATTAAGGTGTGTTAAAATTTGAAGGCTAATTACTAAAAGGATAGAAATGAAACATATTTCTAAATCAGTAAAGGAGGAAGGTAAAAGCATAAATCCACAATAGCTATAATCGATAAAGGAAGAAAATAACCTCATTTCCTACCAAAAGACGTGATAAATAGGAAGCAAAATATGATGATGGAACCATCTCTAAATATGTCAGTAAACAAACAATATAAATAAACTAAATCTAACACTTGAAAAAGAGACTTTTCAGATCTTTAAAAAAAATATCTTCCTGTTATTTGCATAAGGCACACTTAAAACATACAGACACAAAAAGGTAAAAGTAAAGAGATGGAAAAAAATGCAATAAGTATATTCCAATGAAAATGAAAACCGTGGTTGATCTATTATCAAATAGAATCAAAGACATTATTAGGGATAAAAAGGGTCAGCACATAATGAAAAATGAACAATTCACCAAGAAAATATAGAAATTCCACACTTTTCAGTACCTAATAAGATAGCTTCAGAATATATTAGTGAACAAACTGAGAGAATTATAAGGAGCAATTGATTAATATACAGTCATATTGGCTTAGTTGAACAAAACACTGTGAACAATTAGTAGATTACACAGAAAATATATATTTGTAAGTGTATGAAAATCTGAACAATCTAGTTACCTAAGCTTATTCTAATAGATTTATATATAACCCTGAGCATTATTCTGAAGCACAAAGAGAACATTTATAAAAATGACAAGTTTAAAGCATATCTCACTGACAGCAAACAATCAATAAGATATAGGCCATGTTTTCTAATGAAAATACAATTGAATCATTGCATTGTCATTGAAATCAACAACAAAAAGAAAAACAGAGTCATTGCATCATTATTTAAATCATTAACAATTAATACAAAAACCATTCCATGGACATTCAAACACAAATGTTTAACTCATGGGTCAAAAAATTATAATAAATTCTTACCTATTTTAAAATTGAAAATGAGAAGCTTACATATCAAACTTGAGGGATAATACCAACATGATTTAGAGGGAGATTTTTATCATTAAATATTTGTCAGAAAAGAAGAAAACTAACAATTATGAGTTGAGTCAACAATTTAAAGAATTGAAAAAATAAGTTAAACCATGTAAGTATAATAAAGGAAGTAGTATAACAGTAGAAAATATAGAAGTAGAAAAAGCAAGAATAGAAGAGGGAACAAACAAAAATTGTTGGCTGTAAGGCAAAACACACATGCACACACACACGCACACACATTAAAATAAGCTACATTCTTATGGTTCTGATTAAAGGTAAAGAAAAAGACAGAAGAATACAATGAAGAATGGCAAAGAAAACAACTACAGCTAGAGATTAAAAAAAATTATAGTAGGGGTACCTGAGTAGCTCAGTTGGTTGGGTGTCTGACTTTGGCTCAGGTCATTATCTCACAGTGTGAGATCAAGCCCTATGTTGCACTCTCCTCTGCTGGTGTGGAGCCTACTTGGAATTCTCTCTCACTCTCTCACTCTCTCTCTGCCCCTCCCTTCTCACATGTGTGCATTCTCTCTCAAAATAAATAAAAATAAATAAATAAATAAGCAAAAAAATTATGGTATAATACAATGTAAACTTTAAATTTGAAATACTTAAACATTTGCTAATAAATAAATTTGTAAATTAGAAAGTTAATGGAAACAGCTTCCCAAAAGAATATAATTTAACAAAACTGACTTGCCAATAAATTAAAGATATGAATAGATCTGTAATTATTAAGTAAATTTATTCACTACTTAAAAATAACCCTGTCTATATATCCACAAATTACAGACCTAGGCAGTTTAAAATAATTCTGCCAGTGCTTTAAATATAGATAATCCCAATTTTATGTGAAATTCTCCAAAAACTGAAGAAAGAAGAAAAATTACTCAACTATTTCAGAAAGGCTATTAGAGGAAAAGGAAATTATTGACTGCCATCAAGTTGCATGTACTCAAGGTTTAATCTTCTACAATATACATAAATGTAATTTCTCACAGCAGATAAAGATGAAAGACACATAACTATACCAATAGATACAGAAAAATCCAGGTGTACATTAATGATAAAATAAAACAATAATCAAAATAGAATTACAAGGAAAATTCCTTAACCTAATAAAGTATTGTTGGGGTGGAAGACCTTCCTCTGTGCTGTGGTCCTTCTAGCTGGACTTCGAATCAAATTGACATGAGGCAGATTAACAGGAGAAAATCAAATGTAATAGGCATTATGTATGGGGAATCTACACACAGACATGAGATTCCAAAAACAGTGAGGAAACATGAAGCTTATATGAGCTAAGCAGAAGACGTAGGGTTTGAGGATGCAAAGGACAGAAAACTCGTTAGCAAGAAGGTAAAAGGAGATGTTTGGAAAAACAAGATTGTCCTACTATGCAGATGAGTTCCTTAGGTAAAAGGGGGTCCATTAATATTTCTCTTGTAGGCTCTCCTTTCCAATGTAAATTAGGCAGTTACGGGGGAGGCAGAAAGCTTTTCCTGCATCTGCTGGGCTTTTATTACTTTTAATTTGAGATAGTCTTTTTTTTTAATGTTTATTTATTTTTGAGACAGAGAGAGACACAGCATGAGCAGGGAAGGGGCAGAGAGAGAGGGAGACACAGAATATGAAGCAGGCTCCAGGCTCTGAGCTGTCAGCACAGAGCCCAACGCAGGGCTCGAACTCACAAACGTGTGAGATCGTGACCTGAGCCGAAGTCGGACGCTTAACTGACTGAGCCACCCAGGGGCCCCTAACTTGAGATAGTCTTTATACTGAAGTGGTACATTTTAGGGTGTCTCATCCTGCACCCCCTTCAGCAGTATTTACTAAAGCTGTAGCAAATATTACACATAATTAGAACTTTTTTATTTTTGAAGTCAGGATCAAGATGGGTGCTACTATGACTGCTTCTAATTCATAGTGCCCTCAAGGGCCTAGCTAATGCAAGGAATTAAGAAAAATAAAATATGTACAGATAGAAAAAAAAAATCAAAATCTCGTTTTTCAAGGACAATATGATTGTCTACATAGAGAACCCAAGATAATTTACTAACTATTAGAATCAATAAGAGCATTAAGCAAGTATTCTGGACACAAATTCAATATACAAAAGTGAATTAGAAATGCAATACCAAAATCATCATATAAAGGGGCACAAAAGCTGAATATAGTAACAGATTTCACAAACGATTCTTAACCTTTATGTGGAAAATAATAAAACATAACACAGACCAAACAAATGAGGTGACTTATGTGTTCATGGCTAGAAAGTCTCAATAATATTAAAACATTTAATTTCCCTACGTTAATATGTTCATTAAATGCAAATCTAGTTTAAAAACAGAATTTTTCATGGAACTTGACACATTTTTTCTAGAATCACATGGAAATGCAAAGGCCAATATTAGCCAAGAAAAGTTTGAGGAAGTACAAGGTGGGAAATTTTGCCATGTCAAGCTTCCAAAATTATTACCATAAAACTAGAATTATAAAACATTGTGGCACTGTCATAGAAAATATTTTTGGAACAAAAGATTGCCTAAAAGCAGGCCCCTAAAACTTACTATAAAAGTAATATAGTCATAAGTAACTACTATATTCCAGATGTAGTAATGTGTAACAGAAGGGATTAACAAAAAAACACATAGGACAACTGATTATGCATCAATTATATCACATAAATTATAAAAGTTAATTCCAAGTAGATTTAAGATCTAAATGTGAAAAGCATAATTTAAAAAGGAAGATAATACTTGATGTATGGAAGTGCTGTGAGTCACTATATTATACACCTAAACTAATATAACACTGTATCTTAGCTACCTGGAATTAAAATAAAAACTTAAAATAAGAAAGAAAGGAAAGAAAGAAAGGGAGGAAGGAAGAAAGAATAAAAATTAAGAGAACCTATAATTTGCAGTATCATTGATGGGCCTTGAGGGCCTTATGCTAAGAAAAATTAATCAGATAGAAAAATAAAAATACCATTAGATCTGTCCTATATGAGGAATCAAAAACAACAACTCACAGATACACAGAAGTGATTGGTGGTTGCCAGGGGTCGGAGCTTGAGGGTGGGCAAAATGTATGAATACTGGCAAAAGGTACAAACATCCAGTTATAAAATAAATGAGTCATGGGGATAAAATGTGCAGCCTGTGGGCTATAGTTAATTGTACTGTATTGCATATTTGAAAGTTACTAAGAGTAAATTCAGATGATCTCATCACACACACAACAAAACATTCTGTCAATTTGTCTGGTAGTTGATGTTAACTAGACCTATTGTAATGACCATTTCACAATGTATACACATATCGAATCATTATATAGTATACCTGAAACTAATGTTGTATGTCAGTTTTAATCAATAAAAAAGAAGTAAATATTTGGGCATCAAAAAAAGTAAGATACTACTAGACAAGATCTTAACTTCGGGTAACTACCTGAAGCCATTAAGGTAGAAAAATGATACATTCGATCACATTTGATAAATGATACATTTACCACTTAACTATAAGCTGTTAAAGTAGAAAAATGGTACATTTGATCACATCTAAATTAAAAATGTCTATGTATTAAATAATATTGAAAGTATAGCGAAAACTGGTACTTGGCTTCGACTATTTATCTTAGAACTTCTGTATCTTAACTTCTTGTGTTGTTTTCTTTTACTATCAAGTCAGCAACACAAGTCAGCTAACACATTGTCATTTCAAAGTCTATTCAAAAGTATTTACTGGCCGTGTTCTATGTCCATGGCTTTGTGGCACATAGATGGCAGTGCACTAACAAACCTGATTTACATGGCCCTTCACCTTTAGTGGTTGTAATTAACAACCTCAAGGATATGCACATTATTTCTGAAGCTTTAAATTCTTTTTTTAAACACGGCAAGGGAATTTTGATTTCAGACCTGTGAATTTTGGAGCTCAATTTGTGTGTCTTGAGAATGTGATGAGGTATTGCCTAGCTTTTATTTGATGGAAGCATTATTTTATTTAGAATGCCCAATAGCCACATGCTCACTGAACCCACAACAGAACAGCTCTGTCAAAAGATTCAAAGTACCTGCACTGTAATTTGCTGTAAGTCTGTCCTTTTCTTTTTAGTGCATTCTCTTGCTTGGTAATATTCTTAATTTAGTGTTTACTTCATTGGGCGTATTCCCAGCTTGAATCATATTTGTTATTCTGAAAGAAACCGTTTATTTCCATCCATGTTTATATTTGTATGGTTAGCTTAAAAAGTCAAGAGAGCATGCGTGGGGACCAACGTAAACATGTTTATGTATATGTTTGTATGACTGTTCTCACTTACCATACATATACATAAACAGCCTTGAAAGAAAACCAATAGATTCTGTTTCTGCTCTCTTCACACCATAAACTTTCCAATATAATCTTGTTTCCCCCAATAGACTTGGTCCTAATTTGTCTTTTCTTTATCTCAAAATTCCTGGGCTGTCAAGCCAAGTTACTCTTAAAAGGACTCTGGGAATTGCAGTCAAGAGAAAGATATATTAAAGTATCATTATTCAAACATAAAAATTTAATAAAAATGTTAACAAGGTTTCCCCAAGGTGGGGGTGTTTATTACTTACTTTTTTTTTTTAACAGCACAATTATGTTTCTACAGATAGAGGTCAGGTATAACTTATAGCACTTGCTATTTAAAGAAAATGTGGGAGAAAGAGAACACTATCCCTCAAACGTTATACACACAACTTTCTTTCCTATGTAATTTTAAACTCTTTTAATTTTTCCCTGGTTTCAAAGGGGAGTTCAGTCGTGAATGATGGCAGTGGCTTTTTCTTTAATTTGTGACATCTAATCTTTACTTTAGGCTTCGCCAGTCACATCTCACTATGTCTCATTGCGTGTGCCCTGACACAATAAATCAGGCCAAGGTGATCCAATATCGTGTGACATTTTTTTTAAAAAAGGATATTAAATGGTGGCAGAAGATACGGCTGAAACACGTCAATGTGGACCCAAGGGGCATTGTTCTTCTCTAACAGTTTGCTTTCTCAGAGTCTGGCTAGAAGAATTATTATTGCCCTTTATATATAAACATCCTTATCCAAATAGTCTTCCTCTTATGCCTAATATATGCATTCCTGTCATATGAAAGCCACTTGCTTAAGCTGCTTTTCTGTCTATTTGTAGTCTGTTCAGGCACACAGTCCTCAGCAGGAGTCCGGCTCCATGATTCATTGCCTCAGATTTCCTACGGAGCTTACATGATGCTCGCTCAGCCCCATACGGTTTTGTATCCATTATAACCAGGGACAAGTAAGCAGGGCTCAGGAGTCTGAGCATCTATCTAAGAATAGCTCCCTGACGCCTTGCTTTACTCACAATAAATGAACAATGAATTCTTTACATGCTAACCTCGTATGGTGTGGAGAAATTATAGGCGCTTACTTGAGTTAAATAAGGGAAGAAGCATTGAGAGCGAAGCTCCTTAAATGAGCAGGTCAATAACTAGTTTACAGAGACCAGGGCACCTGGCTAATGGGAGAATAAAGAATTATGCTTGTCACAGAAAAAGAAAGATGCTGTCCTGGTTTAGTGCTAAATAATTACATTCATTATACTGAGAATAGCTCTGCAAGTGGTCGGTTGCACTAGTTAATTCATTAGCAAAACTAATCGGCAAACAACAAACAACAATTGGGGGTAAATTTAACCAATTTCAATAGGATGTTTGGCAAAACAGGATTTTCTTTATACTGG
The DNA here is from genome assembly GCF_022837055.1 of Prionailurus viverrinus. Classification (NCBI taxonomy): domain Eukaryota; kingdom Metazoa; phylum Chordata; class Mammalia; order Carnivora; family Felidae; genus Prionailurus; species Prionailurus viverrinus. The sequence goes on from NC_062568.1 coordinate 132,568,900, forward strand.
AAAAGGAAAATTACACTGGAAAACTGCACACATAATTGTATGTATTTTCTTACTTTTGTCCCAAGTTTCAGTATGAAAGATGGAAATCATAGCTAAGGCAGAGAGAGGGCATGGATACAAATGATTCTACCCAGTGATTTCAGATGACCTAAAATATCCCAGAGTTTCAAGTGTTAATCCTAACAATGAGTAGAAAACAGGCTGTAATAGTAAGAAAGGGGTTTTCCATTCTCTTTGCTTTATGAGATTTATGATTGTGTAATTAAATATAATAACATACATTGTGTGTAATACATAAAAACTATAGCACAATTCTCGAGTGTTAATAATATAACTTAGATCTGTATAATCCACAGAAGCTTGGAGTAGTTTTCCCTTTGACCAGACTACTTGAGGAATAAGTGTCTTAACTGTGGTTGATACAAAACTCCAGTGTAATTAATTTGCTCATTTATGCATTCAGTATGCATCATAACTTTAGACAAAAATCCTACAAGAGGAACAGTACTTTGCCTTGGTGGATGGGCGAGGAAAGATTAGATATTACGGGGTACTCAGACTCTCCTTCAAGTAGATGAAGATTTCTAGAAAGAAGATTTTTTTTTCTACTTTCTTTTAGAAAAGAAGAAAGAACTCAAACATGCCATGCTAGGAAGGAAGGTAAGATTGAGGGATAAAATATAAAGGGTCTACTGAGCCTGGTAGCTTTATTTTGTGTCACCACAAAGCAGCACTATTCATTTAGAATTCCAGAAAAAAACAAAAAAACCGAGTTAACTCATCTGTTGAATTCAAGACAAAATCACTGATTTGATCCATTATAGATGCTGTGTTCATCACGGATTTTTACCCAAATAAATAACAAGTCTGTGGCAGAATCTTTGTAGAGTCGAGAAATTCCTCAGTAGGCCCTAGAATCAATAAAATGGGATAACTGCATTTATCAGGGACTTATCCCTGCCAGCCAAATGCTGAGAAGAACATTGATATTAAAGGGTTTTTCTTTCAGGCTCTGTATTCTAAAAACTTAAGCGGAATATGTAGGAGGATCAGGGCTTCTAATATTCTCTAGCCCAGGATTTCTGAACCATGATACTACTGACATTGTGGCCCATATAATTCTTTGTTGGGCGGGGGTTGGGGGGAGGAGCTGTCCCACTCACAGTAGGATAGTTAGCAGCATTCCTGGCTTCTACCCACTAAATGCCAGTAGGAACCCCCTCAGGTTGTGACAACCAAAAATGTCTCCAGACATTGCAGAATGTTCCTTGGGTGGCTGTAGTCTTCCCCGTCTTCCCACCCCTCACTCCTCCTTGAGAACCAGTGCTATAGTCCTGCCGCCAATACTCTCCAGCATGCATTCTATAGGTTAGGTTCCCTGGGCTGGGCTCTCCCATATCTCTCTGACTTTGCACAACTTGTTCCATCTAAATTTATGACTTTGTACTTCCTAGCTCACCTCTTCATCCTTCACATTTGAGTTCCTGTCAACTCCATACTGAGCTGGTGCTCTTCTGCTCTACTCCCACATAAATACCTTTATGAAAGCACTTAGTATCTTCTTAATAGTTATTTTACCTAACTGTTTGTGTTACCACACAGTGTAAACTCCTCACGGGCAGGGAACATATCTTCTATATCCTTAGCTCCTAGGATCCTTCCTGGTGTACTTGGGGACAAATTCAAGGGAAAGAGGAAAAACAAAAATAGTAAGAAGGGAGAAAGTCAAAATGGAAAGTGGCTTATCAAATAATACAGTTAGTGAGTAAGGTTATGGAAAGGCATTTATAGCCAGTATGATATGAAGCACTCAGGTCAATTTAATAATAAGTATATGTTTGGTTATTCTATACATCAAAATCAACTGGGCATGACTGAACTATTTGGGCAAGTTTGATATCTGTGCATTTGCCCTCCCCTTTAATACCTCAGCTAATTCCTGGGGCACCTGGGTGGCTCTGTAGGTTAAGCGTCCAACTTCGGCTCAGGTCATGATCTCACAGTTTGTGGGTTTGAGCCCCGTGTCGGACTCTGCTGACAGTGTGGAGCCTGCTTCTAGTTCTGTGTCTCCCTCTCTGTCTGCCCCTTACCCACTCATTCTCTGTTTCTCTCTCTCAAAACTGACTAAACATTAAAAAATAAAAAAATAAAAAAAACCTCAGCTAATTCCTAAAGCCCCTGGGGAATCTGTTTACCAGGTATTCTCCTTTGATATTCAAAATTACTTTAATTTTGAGTTAGGATCCATAACCTTTATGGAGGTTGATAGTTTTTGCCTTTGTAATGGTAGAAAGTTTTTTTTTTTTCACTTAAAATTTTCAGTATGTTTGGTTTGGGGTTTCTTAAGCTTCATAGAATGGTTACGTGTATAACTAATTCTCATTTTGAATATTCCACTGAGAATTCTGTTAGTATCTAAAGCAGGCAATATTACGGTTATTACATCTTCAAAAAATTACTGCCTATGAATGGAGTATTTTATAAGAACAAGAGAGAAAGGACGAGAGGGCACATGGGAATACATAGTTAGAAGAACTCAAATTTACTTCGAATTTGATCTCTTTTAGAGCAATTATTCTCACCTAGTTACTCCCAAACTATAGATTAGATCCCATTATCACTTGGTTGTTCTTGCACTGTATTCTTTCAAGAGAACATAATACATTGTGAAGATTTTTCTCTGCTTTCAGGTGACACTTTTCATACATGTTTTAGGGAAGGAAAATGAGAAGAACACTAATGTGGTAGACCATATGATTGTCTCAAATGTCCACTGCCTGCCCCTTGGGATGATTATATATTCTATACCCTATTGATATACTGTCTGGCCAAATTGATTTCTTTGGCCAAGGAAATGTTAGTGGAAGTGAACTGTGATTCCAGCTGAAGGTGTAAGAGCTGTCCTGCATCTTATCATAAATTTTTCTGTCTCCAAATAAGGCCAGTTTCCAAAAGTATGGCTGTTTTGTCACTTGGGTCTCAGAATGAGAAGGCCATAGAGCAGGGATGCTTCCAGTCATTGAAAGACATGTTACATGAGTAGGGAAATTTTGTTGTTGGTGCAAGCCACTGAAATTTTTTTCCCATTCATATAACAATTATTTTTTGAGTGCCCAGTATGTGCCAAGCACTGTAATAGACATTGGGGAAGTATGACTGAACAAGCAGAGAAAAACCTTGCCCTTATGGAATTTATATTCAACTGGACATAATTTTTTAAAAAGTAAATAATATAGTATGCTAGTAAGAAATAATATCATGGATAAAAATTAATCAGAAAAGAACATGAGTAAAGGGGTAATAATGATTTCTTTTAAAAATATGGTGGCCGGGGCACCACTGACTCTTGATTTTTGGCTCAGGTCATGATCTCATGGTTCATGAGTTCAAGCCCTGTGTCAGGCTCCAAACTCATAGTGTGGAGCCTGCATGGGATTCTCTCTTTCCCTCTCTCTCTGCCCCTCTCCTGCTTGTGTTCTCTCTTTCAAAATATATAAATAAACTTAAATAAATCAATAAGGTGGTCAGAGTAGGTTTTATTGAAAGGTGACTTGTTTTTATTCTTAAATTTATTTCACTTTCTTTCTAATTTTTAATTCAGAGAATTTGAAAAAAACACTCTGATTTAGGGTTGTTTTCACAATATAACTTAGCAAAAGCTGACTGATCTATTTAGAATCAAAATGTCCTTTAAAAAATGCAATTATATAGTTTTGAGAAATAGAATTCTCATGTGTTTTCATGTTTAAATAATGACTATGAACTTAAAATATATTAAATTTATACATTGTATATAATATGTGTATTAATATATACTAAGAATTCATTAATAAGCTTAAAATATATTAAGAAAATACATATTATATACACTATGTACTAATTAAGACACATCATTAAGAATACATCATTAAGTGATAGAATGGGTTGAAAGAAAGTTGTTTGAGAATGTACCATGTGCAATATTGTGAGAATGAATGGGACAACTAAACATACGGAGGAAGCAAAACAATGAGATCTCACGCTACCCTAAACCTTCCTCTTTCAAATTTTTCTCAAAGGTGAAATGATAAAGGATGGACAACATTACCTAAGATTACATCCTTGAGGTTATGCTCTGAAGAAAAAGAGAAAAGCAGGAGGCATCTTTTCCCAGCACTCCATACAACTTCCCCAGACCATGACTTAGTCACACTAGAGACTGGGGATGGAGAGTATGCAGTTGCTCAGGCTTGTGTAGAGTTGGATGCGTGAAAGCTCGAGGGACAAGCAATAGAAGGGATGACTGCTGAATACCATTGACCGGAGAAGCAAAAAGTTTCAATGAGGGTTATTATTGGAACATAATTGTACACCATCAACATATCAATTGCTAGTATTTTCTGATAACAGTATTTAGAAATACTTAGTTTTTTTTTAAGTTTATTTATTTATTTTGAGAGAGAAAGAGCAGGGGAGGAGCAGAGAGAGAGGAGAGAGAGAATCCCAAGCAGGCTCTGCACTTTGGTTGCAGAGCCTCATATGGGGCTCAAACTCGCAGACCGTGCAATCATGACCTGAGCTGAAATCAAGAGTCAGTTGTTTAACCAACTGAGCCACCCAGGTGCCTCCAGAAGTACTTAGGAAAAACACATACTGGTAACAAATATGACAAAAAATTTATCCTTAATGTATAAAAATGTATTCAATTCAATGCAAATACTCCACAAAGTAAATGGAAAAAATGCAGTTAACTAAACAATTATGGGGGGGGGGCATACTTTAATTAACAATAAAAGAAATATACATTTAAATAGTAAGATAGTGTTTTTCTCCCTCATATTAACATGGAATAACCAGTTTCATATTCATGTTCAGCAAGAGTATGAAAGAAACTCAGTGGGTAAATGAAACATATCTATAATGCTTTTGGAAAATGATTTATAGCAAATAAAATTTTCCAAGTATTGTAATTATATTTCTTAGAGTATATCTTAAGGAATAATCTAAAAAAATAACCACAAACTATTAATGGCTCTTTTGTCTATAATAATAAAAAGTTAGATGCGAACTATATGCCCCAGGAGAATGGTTAATCAAGGCTTGTGAAGAAACTTTTATGTCAATTTACCATAAATATTTCCTATATTGAATTAAACTAACATATAGTATTATGCAGAGATCAGTAGAAGTCCATCAAATTTTTTTTTCCCTCTCTTTCCAAAGTAATGGAATTAAAGCTGACCATGTGCTTGTGTAGCCACACACTTCTCTGCCTCCCTTAGTGTCTGAAGTCTCTCCAGTAGAATGAACAGGGAAGTGCCTGGTGCCTCACCTTCTTGCCCCTGGATGTAATCATGACCCAACTTGACCAGACCACAACAACGGTACTATAGGAGATGGTGGAGCAGATACTTGGAAGGGACATCCCTTAACGCACCAAGGGATTAAGGTGCTCACCAATCAGGCATGTTGGTCTATTGTAAGAGAAAAACATGATTTAAGCTACTTACTACAGAGGGAGGGGAGTTGTTGCTCTGGGTCTTATTCTATACATGTAGAAATATGGTATCATTATATTACGCATTTATTCAGTTATTTGTTGTTTGTGCCCTCACTGGAAGCAAAGGTGAATGAGAACAAGGACTTGATTTTGTTCACTGTTGTATCCCGGTGTCCAGATTACTGCCTAGAACACAGCGGGTATTCTATGAATAAATAAAGGAATGACATCATCTGTGTTTATAATATGGCAGATAGATGTTTCAAGGTAGGACATCTTTAAAGGGGTATAAATAATGATTATCTAGAGGATTATGGTTAATTAATTAAACAGTTTTTAAAACTTAAAAGGGAATCGTGGTTGCTCTCTAGTATGAACTCAGAGTTTTCCTTATGTTTACGATGTTTTGTATCTTGTAGATCTCAGTTTCATTGATTTTTAAAACAAATAGTTTAATTTCCCTGAAAATGGTCAACTATTTTCTAACTCTCCATTACATACTTGCAGAGAAGCGATCTACTTGCTTTTTAAATTTTAAATACCATCTGGTTAAAAAACAACAAAAACTCCCAAAAAGCAGATGATACAAACCATTCTGAAGATAGAATAGTTATAATAAGCCTTATCTCATAAAGTTAATTATATTGCATAAAAGTAAGAACAAAATAAATAATCAAATACCTCAAGTGTCATGGTACCAGATGAGGGTTTTATCCATTACCCCATTAAAATGCACCCTCTGAACTACATTCATCATCATTCATCAGCTTGCTGCCCTAACCTGATTCTTCCCCTTCACTTGCTAGTCTGAACCTGTGTGTCACTCTGTGGCTTGTGGGGCAGCGGGCCACAGTGAAACAACACAGGCCCTAGAATCAGGGGAAGATTTGTGCCATCTCTTTCTGGCCCTTTAATTCACTGGGTAATTATCAGGCATAATTATCAATCCCAGGTCTCCTCCCATTCCGATTTTCCCTCCTTACAAAATTACACTTTTTAAGACTGAAACTTTAGAAAGCAGTGCTTCGAGATAGAAACCTAGGAATCATTCATTTCTTACACCAAATCGACTAAATGACATGTATTTTACCTCTTTACATCATTTCTCTTCACTCACTTTTAACTGCCCTCACTAATAGCACTTACTATGTGCTAGCCACTTCTGTTTATGTTAATTCATTTAATATTCATAACCTTGGGAGGCAGATACTATTATTGTTATTATTAACCTCATTTTTCAAGTGAGAGAACTGAGTCACAAAGAAGTTAGATAACTTGCCCAAGGCCACATAGAGAATGGCAAAGCTGGGAATCAGACCTGAGCAGTCTGACTCCAGAGTCAGTGTTCTTAATCATTACTCTTTACTGGACCTATCCTTGTGCAAGCGAAGACCATTTCTTCATCTGCATTGCTGCAGTAGCCATTTAATTGGTCTCTCTGTGTCCACTTTTGCCTCCCTGCAATTCATTCTCCGTGCTGCAACCAATATTCTTTTTAAAATTCATCTTCAATCTCATCACGAATTTGTTAACATCTTTGCATGGCATCTCAGTTTTTCTCCCTTTTCAAGACGTGTTCGTGAAGGTATAAACACCCCAGCTCTGTTGACTTGAGTCTCATAAAGATAGTCTTGCAGAGAGTAGATGATAATATCAGAGAGGGTGTAGAAAACAGACATAAGTGGGGCATATACAGGGGAAATCTATGTGGTCTCCAAATTGAAGGACCAAGAGCAGGTGTCCAAAGCCATAAATCAGGGAACAGTGGGGATGAGCTTCAAATGGCAGCTACAAGGACATGGGGAGCATCTCTAGCTAATATCCTGGGACAAAATCTGTTATCCCTTGCTACTTTTTCATATACTTAAGAGGGTCGAAAATACGAGAAGACCAAGAAGGGGTTAGGTTTGAATTCTGGCTCCAAACCATAGAGCAATATAACCTAGAGCAATGTTTCTAAGCTTCAACTTTCCCTTTAACTCATTGGGTAATTATCAGGCATAAATTAGAAAATGTATATTGCCTAGCATGAGATAGATTCTTATTGTAGCTATTAGTGACTAGTTGGGAGAGTATGAGAGGGACAGCTATGGATAAAGGGCCATGAATGATGTGGACAAAGACATCCATATATTTCAAAGTAAAGTCCCAACTTTCAACACAGAGTCTTTATAGTCAGATTTATAACAGTTGGCAGATTTATAAATGATCTCTAGATTCCACAATCAAGCAGTGAGTATATTGGTGTCTTTTGTTTCATTAGCCTTTCAAGAGTTATGGATTTGCCGTTGCCTGAAAGCTAGGTCTAAGCTTTTATGTGGGGATATACTGCTGGCTATTTAGATTTGGTTGTTTTGACTCTTAATTTGATATCTATAAATTTGGTCTATTTCTCAGGCTGCCTTGAGCAGAAATTTCAAGTTCTGATCTTCTCTAGTGCTCAGACGATACCAGTTGAGGACTAACTCTCTATGACTTACATAACTGAAATGTAGAGGGTGGTGGCTAACCTGTGTCCTGAGAATCCTAGGTAGGTGGCCCACACGTTACAACATACGTTATGAGTCCCTGAAAATTTTGGTGCTGTAGAAAGCATAGGTGGGCTTTGATTTTGACTTTTGTCCTAATTTTTTACCCATTCCTTACTAACTATATTACTTTGGGCAAGTAAATTACCTCCTCTGGCTTTCAATTTTATTCATCTACTAAATGGGGACAATAGCAATGACCTTGACATATTACTGGGAAGGTTAAGTATATTTCATGTAGGGCTGTGTTTAAGTCAAATTACTGGAGCCTGCATTCAGCGGACCCCAGAACACTAACATTTGAGGCATAAGCAGCAAGAACAGACTCTGTAGTTATTTGAATTCTGGCTTTTCTCCCTCAGAGCCTCTGTTGGTCCATAGCACAGTCTCTGGGTGCCTTTCTGCCTTACCTAGACCATATCAACTATATGGCTTTGGAGTAACACCTTGTCTCATTTCTCTTTGCTATCTCCACTGCTTTGCATATCTTTCTACAGGAGCCATAGAAAGAATGTTAAATATTGGTATAGTTAATGAATGAACTGTGCCAAATATTATAGATTCCCCACTTTAACTATCCTTCATACCCATATATTTCTCCTGGCTTCATTCCTTCAATGTCCCATCATTGCTTTCTGAATTAAGTCAAACCTCTGAAAATGACTTACAGAAAATCTTCTTTTTAAAAAAAAATTTAAGTGTTTATTTATTTTTGAGAGAGAGACAGAGCAGGAGCAGGGGAGGGGAAGAGAGAGAGGGAGACACAGAATCCAAAGCAGGCTCCAGGCTCTGAGCTGTCAGCACAGACCTGACACGGGGCTCAAACTCATGAGCCGTGAGATCATGACCTGTGCTGAAGTTGGATGCTTAACTGACTGAGCCACCCAGACACCCCCAGAAAGCTTCTATATTAAGACTGTGAGCACAGTGAGGACAGCACTGTGTCTTTTTTTCCCCATTTATTGAGGTATAATTGTCGAATAAAATTACAAGATATTGAAAGTATATACATGAGGATTTGATATACATATACATTGTGAAAGGATTCCAGTGTCCATGTCTTGTACCCTCTGTACCCTCACTATCAGGGGACTAGCCACCAGGTAAAAGTTTGTGGAAGTGTTTTGCATAAATCATCGTCATACCAGGGGAATCATTATACGAGGTAATCAGCCTATGAGAATACTTGGTCAGAAAGCCAAGTTCATGACACACTAAGCTTCCACTTGACTCCCATGAAACATTTATAACCAGAGATGACACTCCATCCTCTCAGCAACTGTCTTAAAAGTAGGGAAACTAGGGAAAAGCTACATGAGGACTAGGGCAAGAATCATCTCTGTGGAGGAATATGATTGAAATACTTCAACATCCACTAGAACTTAACAACAAAAAATATCTAAAAACCTGTCAGAGAATGCAATTCTAAGTCCAGGAGGAGAAAAAAAAAAAAAAGAAAGAAAAACTTGACATGACCAAATGTATTTTTGTCTCTAAGCATCTGTGTACCAAGCAGCAAACAAATGTCTGGGACAGGGATGGACTGAAACACAGAGGAGCTTAAAACAGAATCTTCATGAAGGACCCATTTCTACCCGCTTTTCATGTTGGCGTCCAAATGTTTCCCATGATCATATAATGCTGATTTACTTGAAGTTGTCCTTTGACTGGCTGAAAGCATGTCAGGCCTTTTTAGGATTGCTGGCTCAGATCAGAGCTTCCCTGAAGCAGAGGTCCCATCTGGATAAACTTTTTCACCCAGCACTCAGTGCCACTCACATTTAAATGCAATTAGCACCTTTTGTTAACAATGGGGAAGTCCTCAGGGAAAAGCCCATTGATTTGTCTATAGATGGATCAGATTTTCATGTTGTTCTATATTTAAGAGCTTCTACGGCCCCTCTGCAGAAAATCCATATAGCAGGAGAAAACATTAAGGCCAGAAATAATTATCAGAATGGTTAGTAAGGAATAGATATTAGAAACATATATTTAAGATTCTTCCCAAGGCTAAGCTTGTAAATTAATTATAGTTCTAAACAGAGCTCTTCTTGTACAAAAGTATAAAATAAATGGTTAGGGTTGTTTTTTTTTTAATGTGTTTTGCCTTCCTTTTAAGGTCTATCTCTCCGCTTCTTTTAGCGAATCTTAAACCCAAGAATCTGCACCAAGTCCCCGTTTATCTGGCTCTTGTTCTCAGCCCACTGCCGGTTAATTAAAACTAAACATGTTAGTATATGCTTTACATTTTCCTGACAGGATTCTATAGCAGAGATAGATAGATGCATATCTACATGCATGTGTTTACATATGCACAGGCTGGCCAAGAAAGAAAGATTGTCATGTAATCTATTTGTTCACCCCCGCAAACAAACCTAGATGAATTTCCAAGAATATGAAGCTTAATATAGCTGTTCAGAAAGGAATCAACGGCCTGTTTACTGCACTTATCGACAATTTGTGAAAGAAGAGACCAGAAATCAGTCTAATTACCAGAGTGCCAGTTGTGCTTGTTAACACCAGCTTTGTGACCAAATGTTATTCCACAGTTGTCACATCACACGAGGGTTTCATTACTAACATAATAGTGAACAAGATCACATGAAAAGCTATTGATTGATCTGCCACACAAAGGAAAGACACACTTGTCTCTATTATAACATGTTACATCTTCAACTCTAAGCAGCAGATGTTGCCCCACCATTCCTCTTGCTGGAGAAGTGTAATTTCTCTACTGTCCTGCTTCTTGAAGCATTTGCCAATTAGGGTCCCCTTTCTATTTGCATATGTTGTCAATGGGCTGAAGGGACAAGAAATTATCCTGCTCTAGCCCTTCCTAATCTTTAAGCCAGACTCAATCGATTCTCTTGAATTGAATCCAGGAGATGCTTGGGGTGTGCACAGTGTTTACTTTATCAATTGTCATTTCTGGCAATAAAAACAAATGGCTGCTTTGTGTTAGGTTGGTTTCATGCGTTTTGCAGGAGACTTGACTATAATTACGCAATCCAGAGAGGATAAAAGAGGAAGCCTACCTCTCTTGTCTCTCTGCCCTGTATTGTCAGAATTAGATGGCAGACAGGGGCCCATGATCCCAAGTGAACTGGAACAGTTACCACCATAGTTCTTCACGTCCTGCATTTTGGTTGTCTGTCTCCTAAAAGCTCCATAAACTCTTGTTTTTAAAAGTTCAAGTCGCCATTATTTTTTATTTATTTTTTTTGAGTTTATTTATTTTTGACAGAGCCAAAGTGCGAGCATGAGCTGGGGAGGTGCAGAGAGAGAGAGGGAGACACAGAATCCGAAGTAGGCTCCAGGCTCCAATCTGTCAGCACAAAGCCCGACGTGGGGCTTGAACTCACGAACTGTGAGATCGTGACCTGGGCCAAAGTCAGACGCTTAACCGAGTGAGCCACCCAGGCGCCCCAGTCACCATTCTTTTTAAACAAAATAGTGAATATTACAACCTGGAAGTGGATTTGTTTACCGTGGGAGTAAGCACCTAAATAAGCACACAGCATCATCTTATCTGCTGATTTGTGATTTAACTGGGCAGAATGTGAGCCTGCTCCTCACTGACTCCATTTTCCTGCTTATGCTTGTTGAACAGATACATTTAATGGAGAATATAAAGTACTTAGAATCCGTACCATTAATAGTTTAATTAAACTGGCACATACTTCAAAAACAGAGTGACAGAAAACATTAATTTTGGTTATAAAGGGCATGGCATTATTAAAGTGCAATTAAAAACAACATTCACTTACAGTTAACAACTAAAACAATTTAATTATTTAACACTGGATTGTCACTTGTGACTAACTTCACCTCTTTGATGTGGGGATGTTCTGTGTCCCTGTTGATTGTTATGATTCATTCCCTCAAATTCCAAATGGGGTGGCATTCTCAGAGCATCAGCATTTTTATTTGGTCCCTGCTGGCTAGGATGCATTTTAAAGTATGAAAATTTAACCAACTGTTTTGTAGTGCTAACAGCTACCCTGCAAGTAACTTGTGATCATAGAGCATATGTGGAAAGTTTCACCTACTCTGAAAACATTAGCTAAGGTTGTGCTTTCTCTTCAAGTGCTTTGAGGAGAAGAGGCAAAATAAAATAGTATAACCATCAAAGAACATAGATTCTGGACCTGTGCTACCTGTTTCCAATTGAAGATCTCTAACTTCTCTCTAGGTGATCTTAAGCAACAGTTTTAGCTGTATGTGCCTGTGTTTCCTGGTCTGTTGATAAGAGATAATAGCACTCATGTTTTCAGGATTAAATGAATAAGTAGATACAAAGGACTTAGAATGCTGCATGACACATAATAAGTGGCCCATTAAGTTATGAGAATAAAAATTAAGACATATTAAGCATAACCTCAAAGAGTCAGGGATTAAATAAGCAATAATGAATGCTCTATGACAAGGACTAATCCAGCCATCAGGAGACCACTAAACGCATGAGAAAAATTCCCTGCTCAGTATCAAAACTGCCAGAAAGTTACAAAGACATATCAAGTACCTTTGTATACATCCCATCTGCACTTTAATTTGTCATGAATCCATGTATTTATATAAACTTTACGACACCTAAAATCTTATATTCTGTCCAGGGAAGGAAACATCAAATCGAATACAAGGAGCCTTAGTCAATACAGATTGACTCCCTTCTGTTACAGATGAGAGAACTGAGTTCAGAGGCTACAGAGGAAGGAGTGTGTTCAAGACCAAAGAGAGGGTTGGCAATGGAAGCAGAATTAGAACCAAGGTCTCTTGGCAACCAAGCTAATATTCTTTCCACTAATTATGTCTACCGTTATTCTTGTGGGTGAGAAATGGACATAAAAATGAGTGCCAGAACTTGTCTTTATGTCAGAAACAGAGGTTTTAGAATCTACAACTGACTGAAAGTTCTCCATTGTAGGCAACATGTATGAGATGTTTGAAATACTGCCCTACAGATATCAGGAAGACCACTCAATAATACTTGAAAGGGAGACATTTAGGGGCCAGTAAACATTTATAGGACCATAGCTCATAGAAATAATTAAAAGACACTTCTTTCTCATGACTGTAAACTGGCTGTGGCTACCAGGATATATTTAACAAAAGATAGTGAGAACTGTTTGTTGAGAAGAGAAATTTGGCAATTAAAATCTGGGGTAAGCTATTGAAACAAGCTGCATATAAAATTTTTATTCCTGTCCCTGCAGTGGTCCTTAGTATACAATGTGTGAAAACTTGGTAAATAGGAAAAAGCTTTAGATTGATAGGCTTCAGAAAAATATATGTTAGTAGATTTTGATTTGAATATTATCTACTTACCATATCTTGAGCTAGCATCCAGGGGAAGAGGAGCTACATTAGTGCTTTTGAGTGAACTTTAATTAATGAACCAGCATTTATTAAGCACTATTTGTATGCCTGTTAGAAACTGCTAGGCTCTTGCTCCCTCACTCCTCTCTGTGCTACAGATGTTTCCACCCAATTCCACGTAGCTATGTATAGGGTCTGTCCCTACCCTGAGATCAGTCAGGAAGCTGATCCCTACATACGTGTAATCATAGAGGGTGCAGACACTTCTTAGTCCTTACCCATTTTTGATGCTGAAATGTCACCCATGTAACCCTGTTCAGATCCTTACTTTCTTTGTGCTGTACTTTTAGGCTGAGTCCTTGACCCCATACCTGTCCTGGAACTCCTCCTTCCTTGTTAGGATCTGGTCCTCTCCAATCTACTTGCTGCCTTCTCCCTGAGATCTCAGGGCACACCTCACTTCCCCACACACCTGTTTGATAAGATCTATTTCTATGCAAAGTGGGGGGAAAGGGACCCCAAGAAGGATACAAAAAAGGAAGACCTACTGGCACAGAGCTGTTTACCCATCTAATGTATACAAGACAGACATATATGAAACAATTAGATAATCACTCAGGCTTTGTAAGATGTTCAGTTGCACAAGATAACATATAAGCACCAAAAGAGTTATAAAAGGGAGTGCCACATGCCCAGTAGCCACATCAGGATCAGCTTTCCAGAGGCCACAGGACTTGTGCTGATATTCAGAAGTGCTCAGTGTCTTTAGACAGAAAAAAAAGACAGATGGTTCTGCATTAGTTGGATGAAATGCAAGTGAGAAAAACGATAGGAATTAAGACAGACAACAGTAAGTGAAGGGATAGGGTAAAGTAGAAAGACATAGAGGAGCAGAAAGGAGAGAGCTGAGAATAAACTAAACATTGATATGAAAAGTATGGGTTAAAGTTGGACAAGGAATATGGGACAGTTTAATGACTGACCTTTCTCTTTTGGTATTTTCATACCATAATGTAAGAATAAATAAAAGAAATAAAAGTTCATGACAGTTGAGCCGCACTTTGGCTCTGGGTAATAGAGCCAAAGCTGTTTGGGGGGGGGGGGGGGCGGGGGTGGTTTCTCTTGTGAGATCCTTGCCTAACTGGTACAGCAAAGGCAAGGTAATGAGTTAAAATAGGAAGCATGTTTTGGAGCTACCTGGCTGGGCTGTTCTTTCTCTCTTCGCCTTATTGAGTGCATAAAGCTATTACAATTGCACAACCCAATTTCCAGCAAAAGAGGCTGGGTCAACTGATTTAATTTCACCCAGACAATCTTGCCAGCTCACTCAGTGAATCAAACAATAATCCTTTAGTTAGTGGATCAATAAGAAATTAAGAAGCAATTAAAGAGAAATGAAAAAAACTTAAAAATTTACATTGATCTAGCAGTCGGTTTTTTTCCTGTTAGAAAATCAAAAATTTAAAAACAATCGAATTCATTTACTGCTCTTGCATTCTTTCTCATTAATTTGAAAATTTTTTAAATAAAAAATTAGTGCAAAAAAACAGTAAAAATAGAAAAAATATAAAGAACTTTAAGGTTTTAAAACTAACAACAAATAACATAATTACATTTGTATGGTAATATAAAATGTCTTCTCTTCCCACCGATTCAGGAAAAGAGCTAAGTGGACACCAACATAGTTTGTGACTATGTAAAAAGAGCTGTGACTGTGTAGAGCTGCTATAGAATAAGAATCCATTTCCAAAATCGTTTCATTTGTGGCACAGAGGCAACATTTCAAAATTAAAACTGTCACTTTCAATTAAGATCATTTCCGTTCTAACCCCTGGCCAAATAACCAAAACTTAGAAGCAGTATTCATCCACAAAAGTAAAACAAAATCGAACAAAAGTTATTATGATTTTTTAAAACAAGATCCCTTCATATAGTGTCCAGTTATTACCTTTGTCAGGTCTAGTGATTATAGCTGCAAGCTAGGGAATAGAAACACACACTTTGGTATATTTCTCCAACTGAAATGTTGGCTAACCTTTGATAAATAGTTTAACCCCACTGTGTCTTTGGACCCGCCTCTGACTAAAGGTGAGGAAAAGTTGTTGCCTACCTGTGGAAAGCGTATGGTGTGGGTGAGTGGGCACAAGTCTATTAAGCACTCAGAATAGAGACCTGATGGGATGATGAAAGAGTGTGATTTTTAAAGCAAATCTTTAATTCAAGGGTCAAACGTACTTACCATGATCTTCGAGAAAATTCTCTCAGCAAAAGAAGATGGCCCTTTTCTTAAATGGGTCATGTATAGAAATAAACACAAAAGTAAAATAAATATGGCATTGGGGCGCCTGGGTGGCTCAGTCAGGTAAGCATCCAACTCTTGATCTCAGTTCAGATCTTGATCTCAGGGTTGTGAGTTCAAGCCCCACGGTGGACTCTACCCTGGGCATAAAGCCTACTTTAAAAAAAAAAAAAAAAGATGGCAAGGAAATTAAATAAAAAAAGAAATAACAAAACAATGCAGATTTCTTGTAAAGGAAGGACTAGAAAGAATTTAGTGGGTCTTGAGTTTTGTTCTCAAGTAGGCACACCCATTGAGCACTGCTGCTCTAATTTCCCTGCTATGGAATAAAACAGCAGACAATTACTAAGCATTACCTATTTTATGGGTACTGATTGCTGTGAGGGTATAGACTTACTAGGAAGGTGCTGGTGTTAGATGAAATATTGTATACTATAAATGACTGTATTTCCTCTTCTGATTTAGAAGTATTTTATAGGACAATATATGCCATCTTTTCTTTATGTTTTACACTTAATCCTTCAAATGGAGAGGTATTATGTGAGAAGCTGCGTGGGGTGCTTAAAGACCTGCAAACCATCAGTAATGCAATTAAAATTGGCATTTATAAAAGTATATTTTGATTCCTAATCCTGTTTTTACAAGTGCAAAATCACATTAGAAAACAATGTGATGCTAATTAAAGCTTTGTCACCCATAAGACCTTAGTGAATTGCATCTGTAATAGGCTCTGATGCAGAAGCAATTTCTGCTGGGGAAACTTCAGCAGAATATGTGACTACATTTCTTGTTACTCTATTAAAATCAGTGCTGCAGTTGTGTATGTTACTGTCGTGTTTTTATCTCTAAACTGAGCTTGAAATGTCATGTCATCTAAAGTTAAATTCAAAAGCTGAAAAAACAGTATTGTGTTACATTTGCATATTTAAAAAGCAGTCAGAAGGCCAGGGACACTATTGATTTTCCTAATAAAGATTAAGAGGCTGAATGAAACATCAACATACACTTCAAGTCATGTATGAATCTGACTATTGGAGGAAAAACCCAAGAAACTAACTGGTTCTTGATCTTTTGTATGTAACAGTTACTGGGGCGCCCGGGTGGCTCAGTCAGTTAAGCGTCTGACTTTGGCTCAGGTCATGATCTCATGGTTCATAAGTTTGAGCCCTGCATCTGGCTCTGCACTGCCATAGCCAGAGCCTGCTTGGGATTCTGTCTCTCTCCCTCCCCCTCTTCTTTCTCCCTCTCCCTCTCCCGCACTCTCTCTCTCTCTCAAAATGAATAACCTTTAAAACAAAACAAAAAACCAGTTACTTATAAGATTATAAAGTCTGAGTGAAATAACTTCTTTAGTCATACATGGATTATGAATATGAGTTTTTATAGATCTTCAGGTCAGCCCTGACACACTCATACCATGGTGATTAGTAAAATCTGGATATAATAGCCACTCAAACATAAATGCAGGCTCAGTTCCTCTTGATTCCAGGAGCTATCACTAGGGCTCTGATTATGGACAGAGAAGGAAATCACATAGATTGGAATATGAAAACAGTCCAGAGCTTGCCTTGACCTTTACAAATGGCTACTACATTAATGTAGGGGTGTGTGTGTGTGTGTGTGTGTGTGTGTGTGTGTGTGTGTTTGCAATTTAAATAGTCCTTGGACCACAACATTTTTGTATTGTAAGTCCCACTGCAGTAACAAGTAACAAAACCCATAGAATTGTTAATGATTTAACCCAAACAGCACAGTTTCAGCCATCAAGAGTAGACCTGGAGGCCTGCAAGGAGCAAAATGGACATGGATAATTGATATCTCTGAGAGTAATTAAATCATAGGAAGTCTTAAGCCTAAGGATTTTTAGAAAACGATAGTGCACTGAAGTTACTTCTGAATATTCACATAGGAATCCTCAATGCTTTACTTCAACATGTGGTTATAGATAGACATCTAAGCAATAAAAGTCTCCACTCCAGCGTGCCTTCCATCCCTGCTCCCCAAATTTATTTATCTATGTTTCTATGCATCTTGATCTTGGTGAGTCAGAGAAATGGGTACATGGAGACCCAAGAATTTGAAAGAGATGAAATGATGTAAGTTTGACAAAGAAATGCATACAGCAGATAGCATGGCAAACAACCCCCAAAGGGACCAAAATAAGGAGGACACAGTGAATATAGACCATGGTGCATTAGGGACTATGAATCAGAAAGTTGTACAAAAGGCAAATAAAAATAGCCAGAGATTTAATGGCAGTTTATGAAAAAGAAAGAAAACATCAAATGAATCCACATATTTGGAAGAAAGGTGCGGTCTATGTTAAGATGAAGGATAGCACAGGGGAACGAGGCATGAGACCAAAGGGGAAAAGTGAATATTTCATTTTGCCAGGGAGTGGCAGCCATTGGAAACATAACCCATAATTATAGAAAACCCAATAAACAAAGCAAATATAAAGAGAAGGATAACTGGAAATAGAAAAGGGAAATTACATGGTTATTTTCTTCCCTTTAAAAGCTACATTCCTTTTAAAGCGCTTCCTTTTGTATTCTGCTTTTCTCATCCTTTTATTTCTCTTCAAGAGGAAGAAACAAGCAAAAATAATTTACAATCATAGATTATCAGTACCCACAGTCCATCTGGTTAGTTTAACCACAACAGAATGTACGAGAGTGTTTGTATTTGGGGAGAGATGAGCGGGCACTATTATGTACCAATGAAACAATCTAATGTATAAAACCCAGATTCTGTTCAGTAATAAATTCCACTGTCTATGTTATAATCCTGCTTGAAAATGCTCATAGGAATTCAACTTAAAGAATTCCCCTTCTTTTTTTAAGAAGTCAATTGTTTCTGCAATGAATATTCACAATACATGTCCCCACAAAAGACAGCTAATGCATCCAAAAGTGAAACCAGTAAACAGCCAGTGGCAATAGAAATTTATGGAATTAGAAAAACCGGACTGGTTAAAATACATGACTGCATTCATTGTTGCAAAATGATTGGATTCATGTCTCATCAAATTTACATTGTGAAGACTGAATATAGTATGATTAGGCATTATTTTAACAACTACATTAAAATACAATTTAAAATAAAATGGCCCTTCATATCATACTAATATCAGTGTTTTAAATAACAAAGGGGGTTTTTTTAAAGGAAAGGATTAGCATTTTGTTTCAATCAGTACAAGCAATGAGATTCCAGTTGGGGTCTCAAAGATTCAGGATTTTATTAATATTCCAGAGATGCATTTGTGTTGCCTCTGGGTACACTGAAAAGCCACTTAAACCGCACTTAAAACAGCACTACAGGATCAAATTGATGTGCATCAACCATTTACAATAAAACTTGATTATTATAAAGGCATACATATTTGCATAATTACATGTTTGATTTTTTGATAATGCAGCATACAGGACAAAATGTTGCTTCATGTAGAAACACATCATCAAAAAGCACCATCTGCTGTAGTATTTAATGCACTGCACACTGATCAAAAATGTTGAAGATGGATTTCTGAGCATCAAAAAGAAAGAAGCCTGAGTTGTATTTACACAGGCAGTATGGCTGGCTGGATCATGTAGAAGGGAGAAATAAAATTCAGGCAAAACATGGTATAAAAAGATAAGAGCCATACATCTTCAAACACAGAAATGAGCACTTTCACAAATATGGCATAAGAGGTTTGGATATCTGTTTATATGATGTCATCCTTGCATTTAGTAAATTCTCAGAATCTAGATTCTATATTTAGAAATGAAACACTTTAGAATAATTGCTCATGAATAGGGTTATCCTTGGAGAGGCTTCCATTATGTATAGCAGTGGATTTGGAAAGGAGAAAAAAACCCTCCATTTTTCATTGTGCACTAAAATGAGGATAGTAACAACAATTATCTTGGATAGTAGAATTACAGATGATTTTTCCTTTTCTTCTTTCTTTTTTTTTTTGCATAAATAGTCATCCTAATTTTTATGTAAGGTACATTTAAAAACTACATAAAAGAAAAAAATAACAAAAAAACACATGAAAACATAAAAGCTGGAGATCCATTTTCTAAAGGAACTGTTCTTAGGAAAAGAAAACAAAGCCAAGAGAATACACATAAAAAATACCAACATGCCAAACAAACTTTGGGATGCTTTGCAGCACACTTAGCAGAGCAGAAGACACACCTGGGGGATGAATAGAAGCTATCTGGCCATGAGGGTGATGATGTTGTCTTATTATTATAGGGAAGTGAAGCTACAGATGATAAGGACATAGTGTCAGATGTGGAGGTGCACTTCTCAGAAGGGAGGAATGACCTCTTCATCAGAGCCCCATTAACTCAAGACCTACAAGAATTATTTAAAGCCACAAATATTCTTGTCTAAGTTTTTTGCTATGTGAGTCCCCAAAGAGGTTTGACTTCACAAAAGGAATCCTATACGTGAAGAACAAGTGGTAATCAATTAGGAAAATTGAAAAATGGTGAACTTGAGATGAATTAAATTGGTATCCTACCTGTAGTTCCAAGCCAAAAAAAAATGAAATATTACTCTAAAGACAGATTTGTTATGATAGAAGAAATCAAGTCTTATTTGTATTCCACACAAATATTGGTAATTAATAAAACAAAAGTTTAATAATATAATCAGTTCTATCCAATTAGGGGTCCTAAAGGTGGAGAGGGGAAATGTTCTGAGGAAAAATTCTGAAAGCTTTCCAAAATGAGAAGCCTGGGACCCAAAGGGAACAAGGGCCATAAATCAAATACTGGAAAACCCCCACTTTGGAACTGATTCTGGGGAATTCTGGACCTAGTGTTTCTTTGACATTGACAGTTTCATACTCATTGTTTCTGTTTGGAGCCCACCGTAGGCAGTTACTGTATGCACACAAATAGAAATAGTCATGTAGGCACTCTGACAGGTGAAAAGAAAGCCTGTGGAGAGGAGCTGGCTGCTCTCTGTAGATATTCTGTTTGCTGACCATGCACCTGAACATCAGAGAGGACAGTGCACAAGGGCCATAGCTACAGACACCACCCAGGTACATCTTATATCCTAAACCCAAAGGCAAATCGGCTGTCTTGGTAAGGGACATTTTAGAATAATACACTTAAGATCTGGGAGTGTGTGTTTGCATGTGTGTGTGTTGGGAGAAAAGCATTTGGAAAATATGCCCTCAGTCAGACTTTTTTTTTTTTGCCTGTAAATATTAGTATTAGACTCCATTTTAGGGGGTCTTACTATTTATTTTCAAAGGCTTCTTTTCATTTTTAATAACAATTTATTTTCTAATTATGAAAATAATACATCTTGAGAGTAGAAAATCCATGGCTATATGAAAGGACAAAGAAGAAAATTATCAGTAATCTGACTTCCTCTTGCTTAGCTTTTAAATTTCCCATAGTAAAATTATAAAATATTTTTAAATGAAAAAAATTGATTCATTTAGAATTCCTTTTTATTAAAAAATCATTTTATGACAAATAAATATTATAAATTTTTTTAATGTTTATTTATTTTTGAGAGAGAGAGAGAGACAGAGCGTGAACAGGGTGAGGAGCCCAGAGAGAGGGAGACACAGAATCCAAAGCAGGCTCCAGGCTCTGAGCTGTCAGCACAGAACCCAACGCGGGACTCAACCTCACAAACCACGAGATCATGACCTGAGCCGAAGTCAGATGCTTAACCGACTGAGCCACCCAGGTGCGCCATTATTAATGGTAGAAATTAAAATAGCACTGGAAAAATATATGGTCCTCTTCTGGCCTTTTTGGCCAAAGCTCTTCTTCCCTGGGTAAGGAAACAATAGGGCCAGAGGAAAGTGCCCCAGCCCACTCTTAGAACATGCTTCAGGGATCCGGGGCCAGACTCTTTGTCCAGAGTCCACCTTCAAAGCCTTCACACCTTCCCTGGGCATTGCATTGCAGTTGGGTACGCCTTCAGGTCTGTGTGGTAGCCAAGGGACAGCTGATGATGTGGAGGGAAGTTGGAAAGTCAGGCTGGGATGTCCACTCAGGTGCTCATGAGGCCTTTATGATGTGAGACACAGCTTAAGGTGGTAAGAGAAGTGCAGTGGGCAGGTGAGGACTGGAGCGGAACTCAGCAGAGTCTGAAAATAATGTGTTTGAATCTGCCCGTTGGGATCATTATGAAGATGTACTTACAAAGGAGGGAGAGTAGAACATGTCTCACTTAATAGTTTGTTAGCTTGATTTATAACCCTTAAAGATTTTGACATACGGTATGTTGGCCTTCATATGTGCTTTCGCTCCTGAAACCGAAGATGTTAGGGGCAGGCCTGATGGCAACAGAACGTTTTCATAGAGATTTTTGCAGGAAAGCGGTAGTAGTTTAGTTTCGAATATTTCCATGTTTCCTCCTAGAAAACAAACGAGCAATGGGAGAATTTTTCAAAACTGGCCACAAATTCTATTTCATTGAAACTAGGAAACAGAAAAAAAAATTAAACTCTTTCAAAGTAATTAAGACCAAGGGAACTCTCAGCTGTCCTGTAGAACACCGAGACAGACTACTGAGGAGGTGTGGGGAGGCTGAGAGGCTGAGTGGATGCAGATCTCAGAAATTTCCAGAAAACATACATTGCTAAAAGGAGAGAACTCTGCCCAGAACAGGAACTGCTGGGAGGTAGGCTGAGATTTAACAGGAACCAAATGGTGGAAGAGGCATATTGAGAGGTGAGGAAGGCGCCCAGTGGGCCCAAAGATAGATCTTGGAATGCTACAGCGAAAACAAACAAACATATAATGAGTAAATAAATAAAAGTACCTTCAAAAGAGAGTGGATCATTTTGGAAAGCAAGGCTTGTACCCATGTGGGTAAGGGAAGACCGGCAGCTGGTGAAGGAACCAGGCAAATGCAGGACTGGCTGAATACATCCTCTTGAATTAAATTTGGTTCTAGAAGAATTGTGCTGTATTTTAAAGAAAACGTCTATCTCTGTAGCAACCAAAGGTGTCTTTGACCTAGAAAGCCTTGAGGGATACCCTATCCTTTGTCCTTTCTCTATGAAACTGACTATTAACCAAATCCAAAGGAACCCACCTCATTCAATATAAGTATCAAATAAAGAACAAGCACAGTGCATATACAAAGACACACAAAAAAAATGTTTTTAAAAATGAGCAAAATTTTTCTGCAAAGCCACCTTCAATAGGAAGAAAATTATCCACAAAATAGATGAAAATTATAACTCAGTATTAAAAGTATACTGAATCAATTGCTATTATAAAAGAAAACCACAAAACAGAAATATAGGATATCAAGGAAGTGTTGCCTAGACTAAAGATATCAAGATAGGAGAAGTTAAAGCAGGTACTGAAAGAAATGGATAAAATAAAATTATTTCAGAAATGAAGAGTAGTTATTAGCATGAGTGAAGAGACATTGCAGAGAGTAAGACGCAGAGGATAAAAAATAGAAAAGCAAAGTGAACAGAAATGAGAGAAAAAATTATGTTAAAAAAATAATCATAAAGAAAAAAGGGGGATTATAGAAGAGAAAGGAAATTCAGTTTGTGCATTAATAAATTTCCCCCAAAGAAGACCAAAACAATAAAGTAGGAAAATATATATATAATTTAAGAAAGCTCTTGAATTGGAAGACAAAAATGTACACAAAATGAAGATATATAAGAAATATATGTAATATAGCGTGTATATATATAACATATTTATATATATTTATGTTTATATTTTTATATGTATAAGATATATATGTTTATATTTATACCTGTATTTATGTGTATTATGTAACATGTGTGTAAAATGCTCTGTTTCTTTGGAGAACCCTAGTAGAGTATTCAAAATGAAATCCAATGTTAGAATCTTTTAGCACAATCAACGATAATCAGGATATTATTTCTTCTGAGGATGAATTTTTAAATGTCAACCTTCAGGTATTCATGGTTTCAAGCCACTTTCTATTCTATTCTTATGCAAAAGGTCAGTAAGTAGAGATGCTAATGTGCCAAAGTAGGCTGGAGTAGATAATGGCATAATAGTTCCAGGAATGCTGGTAACTGTTTCTTGAAGCGTTGCTGACTTTGAAGTGAAATTTTATCCCAAAGTGGTGCTATCTTCTATGCCTCCCTCTTTGATCCTACCTGTCACCTCAGGCAATCTATTTTCAGTCAATCAAAAAAACACTTACATGACTGCAAAAATCATTAACTTATTCAACAAATAATTATTTAGTACTACTAGGTGACAAGCTCTCTGACAGCACTGGATTTATTTTGGTCAGTTATGCAGAGCCTTCTACAGAGTCAAGTAGTAGAAAAAGCAAGAAACAAATAGCCACAAAATGAGTAAACAAATATATAATTACAAATTATGGCAACAAACAGGACATGGAGATAAAAGAATGAATGGGACATTGACAAAGATAAGGTCACCAGACAAGGTTTCTCTGAAAACATGACCTTAAGTAAAATGGCATTAAGCCGGGACCTAAGAGAAATCTAAGTCATTGTGAGAACACAGGGAGAGTGGGGTTCTAAGCAAAGGGATCGCTGTGCGAAGGATTGAGAGGAGAAAGAAAGCAACTTGCCTGAGAAAATATCAGGAGTCTGAGTCGAGAGTGTGGAGGGTGAGGGAGTGCTGGTGTAGGCTGAGCTTGGGGATCTGGGTAGGAGGTTGACCAGCGGGGCTTATAGCCATATCAGTACGCCTGGACTTAAGAGAAAGTGCAAAGTGAGATTTTATGTCAGGAGTGTCATGCTGAGATTTGTGTTTCAGGAAAGACTATTTCTGTGTTATGTAGAGAATCAATTAGAGCTGGGCATAGCTGTGTTCTGTGTGCACAGCAATCAGTTTGAGTGGTATTGCTGCAGCTGACTTTAAGATCATGATAACTTGGACTAGAGTGTGACAGTGAAGTTCACCTTGAAATACATTTATAAGACACACATGATTGGACTCCGTGATCAGTTAGATGTAGAAGAGAGACAGGGAGGACATGCCTAGGTTTCATGTCTGAGCAACTAGATAGATGATGGTGCGGGAAATAAAAACTGGCTCTTGGATATGTTTATGTGAGTTGACCATGAGGCATCCATGAGAGTGTGTTACATGAATAGGTATATAAGTCAGGAGGTCAGGGGAAAGGTTAAGACTAGAGATACAAATGTAAGCACTGTTGGCCTGAACATAGCATTTCAAGTCATGAAGATGGATAAAATCACTTATGGAAACATTATGCTTGTGATTTAGATCAGAATACTAAAAATATTCGATATTTAGAGATATGATAGAGGAGACACAAAGGAGACTTAGAAGGAATGGGTACAGAAGCAGGGAAAAAATAGGGAAATATGGAATCATGTAAGCTGAGAACAGACAGAATTTTAAGAGAAGAGTAAGTCAATTATTGGATGTTGTTGAAAGTTCTAATGAGGTGAAAATGTGGATTTCATAATATGGAGGCCATTAATGACCAGTTGTGTTGTGAGGATGAATACTAGTTTCAAGTGAATTACAAAGTAAGCATGAAGTGAAAAAAAATAAAGGCACTGTGTATATACAACTATTTTGTGGAGTTTTATTGTGAAGTAGAAGAATGAGATGATAACTGGAAGGAGATATGGATCGATATAGAACTTTTAATATTAGTTTTTTAGGATTTTTAGGATGGTCATACTAGATTATGTTATATGCTGGTGGGAATAATTCAGTAGAGGAGGTGTGATAGAAGCCCTGAAGTTCCTGAGAAGGTAAAAGGAGTGGGATCCCAAGCACAATGAGGGACAGGCCTTTGATGAAAAGCAGACAAATTCACTTGTAAAGAGGGAAGGAGACGGTAGATAGAATCTTTCAGATAGAAGATTTCAGATTTCAGCTTTTCAGATTTCAGAAAAGGTAGAAAACTCCTTTCTCAATGAAGTATGATGTGAGCAGGAAGAGAGTAGGGCACGGTACCTTCAAGGAAAGGTGATGGTTGAGCAGAGTCTTTAAAGAGAAAAAGGTGTTCACCAGGTAGGTGGTGGCACACGGGAAGAGAAATGGGGCAGAGGGGAGAACATTTGAGGAAGAACCATCTGTTGACAAAGTCACCAAAGATGAAACAATCCTAGTGCATTAGGCAATGTTAAATAGATTCGATATGTTAATATAGCCAGAGCACAGGATGCAAGACCTAGGAGTTTGGACTATGTTCTGTAGGCAGTATGGCGCCCCTGAAAGCTGTGGCAGTCATAAGAAAAATGGCACTCAGACTACATTGCAGATCATGTTTTTGAGAAAGGTAAAACTAGTGACAAATCAATAAAGAGATTACTGCATGGTCCAGGTGAGAGATGATCATATCCTGAATTAAGGCAGTAGCAGCAGGAATAGAGGGGAGGGCACAGATCAGAAAGGTAATTAAGAAGGTTTATTTGACAGGCCCTAGTTATCAAATAATGATAAGGAAACTAAACAGAGGAGGTGAACATTTGGGGCGTAATCTTGGTGAGTAGCTACAGTTAACGTGCCGCAGAGAAGGAACAGCTAAAGAAGTGGGAGAAGAATCAGGAAGAAATGGAGTCAAGGTAAGAGAGACCACAAGAATGACCATATCAAAAGCACAAAAAAGTAAAGACCACAGTACCTGAAACAGAAAACTATCCATTGTAACCACTATTTGCAAAGAGGAGAACAAATGACAAGTTTTTAAATACTGTGCAGAGGGAGTACGAGTGTCTTCAGAGTTGGTAATAAGGAATTCTGAAAAGTAAATAAAAATCATTTTCCAGGGACTCATCCTTACAAATTTGTTTAGCGTAAAATAAAGTGAATATTAATGGCATCTGTATTATTTCATGTTAGTAAATGTAAAACAATTATATAACTTTCTCAGACTCTTTCACTATTTTACTTCCCAAACTGTTTTCCTCTAAAGGTCATAAGTTCCTCAAACATAATTTCTCATTTCCGTGGGGATTTTCAGGAACATAACCTTCAAGGTTGGAAAGGAAATAAATACTCTATCCGAGAATAGGTTCTGCAGTCAGCCACTGAACCTCCCTTTTGTTTCCTCATCTGTAAAATGAAGTATTTGAATTAGGTGACCTCTAGGGTCTCTTCCATGGTGAGACATCTATGAGTCTGTGAATTTAACCATTATCTCCAAAATGATCCTGTGACTCTCGTAGTGCTCTTGGCAATGAGACTGTAAGTGATGGGTCTGCAGACCACAGCCTGCCTGTTGTTTCCTTAAATAAGTTTCTTCTCCCTTGTGTCCTGATTTCCATTTTTGTGAAAACAGAGACACATTTGCAAAGACATAGCCTAGAACTATATATACACTGAACAAGCAAGGTGCTTTGCACAAAGTAAATACAAACACCAAAGATTTTCTTGATTGGGTGAATATAGATGTAAATACACAGAGGTTGTCACTCCACCATACCAGGCTCTACTAGAATCCCTTCTCTAGTTCGCCAACCATCTGCCTCTTTTTGAACACCTCCAGACAGGGGACTCCTGATCTCACAGGGGTACCAGTGAGTCTTAACGGCTGACATAGTGGGTGACAGTAACGCAGCTGGGAAGGGAATCTAGACGTGGGTGGTATTTCCATTCAGCATGGGCAGTGTCAGATGGTAATGTCAAAGGTAGAAGTAGCAGGAAATTCTGTCTGATAAGCTGAAATTAAGTAGGGTTGGGCGCTTCCAGGGATACCCATTGAAAGAAGAATAATGAGAGCGATGTCGTCATAATGTAAAGCTCTAGCAGGATACATCCTAGAAATTTTGCAGGAAAAAGACATTTTTATTCTTAAAACAAAGACAGATAAACTCTTTTTCCACTGTGATATGCTACTCCTGAAGGCCTTGGCTCCATTTTACTCCTTGGCCATAGAAGAGAAGCTGTTCACTTTTTATGCAATCCCCTTAGGTTTTCCCAAAGAATAACCTAAAAATTGTCTTTATAATAGCTTTGCTCACAGGCCATGAGACACTTTCCATCATTAGCATGCTGGGTCTTCATGTATGGGAACTATATCATCTGTTTTTCTTACATTATGTAATATTTCAGACACCACAAATGGTTTTGGGTATACTGACTCAGCTGAAGGAATAAGGCATTACAGATTTAACTCAGATCTTCTTGTACCCCTTATGATCTATCATTTCCTTTTCTCCCTAAGGTAATGAATCTCCTGAAATTTGTCTGTATCATTCTCATTCATACTTTTAATTTTTACAAATGAATGTCCCCATAAAAGCATATTTCACATTTTTGTTTTTAAACTTTATATACGTGGTATTATACTGCACCTCTAATTCTGCAACTTACCTTTTCTCTTAAAATTCTGCATTTGGGATTTTATCCATGTTGTTACATGGAACTCAAGCATGTTTTTTAACTGGTATCCCACCGTATGAATGTACCACAGTGTATTCATTATTTCCCTTGATACTTGGATGAACTGCTGTCCTTGAATGTGGAAATCTTCAACTGCCTGAATATTCCTGACCCCTGGTGGTGTTTTCTCACTCCGAGATTGGGAGACTTATGCTAAAGAGGTCTTAGCTACAGCCTGCAGGAGAGCCTAAAGACCATTTAGGGAACAGTCTATTAAGAAAAGGAGGCATTTTGATTTTTCTTTACTTTTCCCATAGTTACTACTTCTAATCTTATTTATACATGATGAGATATTTCTCTCTAATTTATCCACAGGAATAAAAGCAAGAGAGCAGGATGCTTCAAAAAAGGAGGGGAGATTTAAATAAGTGTTTTGCAGAAATCATTTATTCTGTCTCAGGGCTGCTGTGGAAAGGTCAAATATTGGGACTCCGAAGAGCAATGGTCCCAAAGTTTTGACTCATCCTTGTAACGGTATTTTCGACAGGTGCCCTATAACAGCCATCTGACTGTTTTGTAAAACTATGTGAACACACATTTTACACCCATATGCATACACTTATTTGTGTGTACTTACAAACATGTGACTGGGAACATAGATATCAAAAAGTAAGGATAATTACTAGTATTGAAATCACAGGTGGTTTCATATCCTCTGTGCTGGCACTGGTGCCTCCGTGGGGAACTACACAAACATGGAGTTGCCCTGCACTAGAATTTTCTAAAATCCATACTATAAACATGAATTAATTTTGAAATAAGACAAGACTGACATAAGTTAACATTTCAAAAGTATCTATCAGATAGGCTATCTGAATTAAGCTGTGAATGGAAAAAGATAATTTGTTTTAATTGCAGCTATTTCACTGACAAGATAAAATTGCATCATTTAAGATGTTACTAATATGGTTAAGTAAATTCTTTTGCTGAGATCATTGTAGCCATTTAAAAAGAGAGGATTGAGGATATGGAGGGTGAAACAGACCTTTGTATACATCTTCTCCTTGTCTTGGGATGGGGGCAGGTTGGGGATGGAGATAACTGAGCAGAGCTGTGTGAAATCAGCCACCTGGATTTTGATCTCCATAGCCCTCTCCAGTTTGTCCTCTCCATCAGGGTCACCCTGCCCAAGTTCACATCTTCAAGGTCTTTTTGCTGTTGCAGTTTTTCTCCTTGCCCTGACTGCCCTTGGGTCCCTGTCATAACCACTCTGCACATTGAAACAAAAATATTCTAATATTATCTGTTGTTTTTGCTAAAACTCATTTACATGGAAGTTTCAGACCCTCTCCTGTGGATGTTGATTTTTAAGTTTTGTTTTTTTTTTAATCTCTGTGATTGGGACTTCTTGAATCCTAAAACCATCCATGGCAGCTTGATAGGCACCCAGCCAGGTGATCACCATCCAGGCAGGCCCCATCACAGGAGTAACATGTAGGATGCTTTTATTTTGTCTCCAACTACTTGTTAGGTTATGTTGTGTATCCCTTTGCCATGTTGTTAAAATCTTGGGTGGATCCCATAGTTTTCTAGTCACTCTCTGTTACTTAAAAAAAAAAAAAATGGGCGCCTGGGTGGCTCAGTCGGTTGAGCATCCGACTTCGGCTCAGGTCATGATGTTGCAGTCTGTGAGTTCAAGCCCCGCGTTGGGCTCTGAGCTGACAGCTCAGAGCCTGGAGCCTGCTTCATATTCTGGGTCTCCCTCTCTCTCTCTCTGCCCTCTCCCGCTCATGCTCTCTCTCTCTCTCTCTGTCTCTCAAAAATAAATAAACACTAAAAAAAATTTTAAAAAAACCAACAAAAAGCCCAGTCAAGTTCAATTCATTACAATGTATTCCAATTTAAAATTTGGATCTCACATTTATTTTAATGTGGTTGGAAATGACAGAAAGTGTCATTTGGTTCAGGTAGAAACTCAGATAAGTTTCAGCAGATGTGTATATCCCCATTTGTTTGTTTGTTTGTTTGTTTGTTTAGCAATCTACTGAAAAAGAGGCATGTTTGAGACAGAGCATTGCTAGATTCACTGTGGGACACTATTCCAGGAACAGAAGGGTCCTCTGTTGCTCTCCCTTTTAATAGGACACTTGTATAAGTGGCTTTACAGGGGTGAATAAACATTTGGGGCCCAGGCACCAAGCGTTCTTAGCTTTGGTGGCATGTGTTTAGGGGAATGCTGGAAAATGCCAGCTCCCTGCATCTAGAGACCTTGGGAACCCTGGTCCCATGAGGAGCTGGGTTGGAAGGCAGCTTGCCCTTGGGGGTTGGGGAAGGGAAACCCAGTATCTGTTAGCTCATTATCAGTCAACCTTGAGACAGCCTGTAGGATAATTTATATTACTGAACATTCCTGCTTATCTTCACAAAAGCTCTTCCTCTCATGAGAGTTCAGGCCTGACTCCTGGCTCAAGGGTTTCTAATTGGGGAATAAAGCACAGGCTATTCTCATACTCCCTTTGCTTGTCTATCTTAAGGCCTTCAATCCTCAGGTAGTTGAAGCAGAGGTTGAGGATGAAGAAAGGGGTTAAAAAGTCTTTTTTTCTTAACTGATGCTGCTCTTAGATTTTAATTGTCTGATGATGCTTGGTACACGACAGGCGTTTAATGCTGGCTCTTTGTAGGGGCATAAGATGTGCTCCCACGTGATCTCTTCTTGGCATCCTCCTTAGTCCTTACCATTTGATGTACCCATGTTAGCTTCTTACCTGTCAGTAGCCTTAATGGGCATGGGTATCAGCAAAATAGCTCAAGGCTGACTATTGATCCTCAGGAAATTTATTCACCCAACTCATCTATGTGTTCATGCCAAACATAGAGAGTACAGCCTTCCCACATTGCCCCCTCATGTTGCTGATCTTTTCTCTCCCAACTTATCCCTTGCTCAAATAGACACAGAAGTGTGACTAGAAAAGCCATTACACAAGCAGACATTCAGGTGAGAGATGAGGTATCACTTCTCCCTTAAGATGGCCTGCTATAGTGCAGTCCCTGGGATTGTGTCTCTTGGAATCCAAGCCCTCTTGAAGAGAGAACACAGTCCATCCCTGCCTGTACAGAGAAGGGGAGAGAAAAGCCACAGACCTGTACCTCTACCTGCTAACTTTGTCTTGCCTGGCGTGGCTAGGAGCTCAAATTTCAGCTGAGGTCATTTTAAGTTTTTCCCTTAACTAGGCTGTCTGCAGTCCACTCTGTGCATGCAGAGTCCAGGGTTCAGCCAGGGACTGTGGCAGGTTTTATACACAGAATCAGGGTCTCCTCTGCCCCAGCTCTCTCCTTCTAAGGATATACCTTCAAGTGCTAGCAGCTGGAGTTGCCCTGGGCTCTGTGCTCTTTAGATCAGAAAGATGGCCAGATTCTAGTGGAACTTCAGCACGTGCACCCATCCTACATGAGAACTATAGACCACACTTGGGTGAAAACTGCAGAAATGGAAAAAGCACCCTATGTAGTACCATTTTTAGTTTTGACTCCCTCCCCCAAATCTGTTGCTTTTGTTCAGTCTTCTGTGCATTCACATAGTTGTTTTGTGCACTTTTTGTTCAGAGTTTATAGTTGTTATCTATGAGGAGCGTCATCCTCTGGGAGCTTACTTTATGTTACCAAAACGGAATTGCACTTATCCCTCTTTTTTTTTTAAGTTTATTTATTTATTTTGAGAGAGAGAGAGAGAGAGAGAGAGAGAGAGAGCTAGCGAGCAGGGGTGGTGCAGAGAGAGAGGGAGGGGTGGGAGGGTTGGTCAGAAACAGGATCCCAAGCAGGCTCTGCACTGCCAGTGCAGTGCCTGATATGGGGCTTGAACTCATGAACCTTGAGATTACAACCTGAGCTGAAACCAAGAGTTGGATGCTTAACTGACTGAGCCACCCAGGTACCCCACCGTTATCCTTATATTCCCTATGTCACCTAGTGCAGTGCTTTGTACCTGGTGGGGACTCAACTAATCAGATTAATGAAGGATTAATGAAAGGGCATTGCTTTTCTTCCCTCTCATTCACATTGTTCTTATTACTCCTTTGCTTCCAGAACTACAGCCCACCAGTTGTAGCTCAGAATTTCTATTAACTGAAACTCTCCAACGGTACTCAGGATACCTGGCAGAACCCAGAAGGGAGTGAGAAAGATAAAGATTTTTCTGCGCTCTAAGAGCTAATGATCTAGAGTGGCCCACTGTACATCCAAAAGAAGGGTAGGGTAGGCCTAGCAAAGTGGAACCCAGAGCCAGGGCCCAGTCCTAGAGGTTAAAGGCAAAGAGAAGCAGGTCGTATAGCCTGGACAGTGAAGAATCTTGTTTTGTAAAGCATGTTATTATTACTCATGATTAGAGAATGTATGAAGAGGCAAAGATAGGACATTGAGGTAGGCCAGGTCTGTGGTTGGTTATTTTTACACCCTTGTAACTTTTCTTTCTTCCCCGGGTCTCCATCACTTCTTTTAAATGTTTTCCTCCTCCCTATTCAGGGAATACCCAAAAGCTCGTCCAAATCCCCAAAGGGTACTTTCCCCAGGAACATTCCTTTGAAAATCCTGACCTATTCAGAACCCTTTTTTTCACCTGCGGAGTTTTCATTTTTTTTCCTTTATTTTTCTGAGCTAAACTGGAAAAATATTTTATTACTGTTGTCATATGCGTGTTTTCTGTTCCAGATAATAGTAATTCATATCTTTAAAGGAAAATTTTGAAATTGTTGTCATGTGTAAGGAAAAGAATAAAAATGGTTCAGGCTTTAGAACTCTGTTGATCACCACTATCATTTTAATGTCTATTGTAAGTACTTTTTCTATTAAAATGATTTTTATAACGTTATAATATTATTTTGCTTGATTTTTTTCCATTTAATGCCACATCATGAATGTGTCTTAGAGCCTTATACAGTTTTGAAAAATAAGATTTTTCTTTTTCTTTCTTTCTTTTTTTTTTTTTTTTTTTTTTAGAGAGAGAGAAAGCGCTAGCAGGGGAGGGACAGAGAAAGAGGAGAGAGAATCTTAAGCAGGCTCCATGTCCAGCATGGAGCCCAACAAGGGGCTCAGTCTTGACTGTGAGATCATGACCTGAGTTAAAATCAGGAGTTGGACTGAGCCACCCAGGCACCCCTTGAAAAAGAAGAGGTTAAAAAGAGTTTAGTTTCTGGGGCACCTGGGTGGCTCAGTCAGTTAAGCATCCAGCTTTGGCTTAGGTCATGATCTCACTGTGGGTTCAAGCCCCGCATCGGACTCTGCTGATCGCTCAGAGCCTGGAGCCTGCTCCCAATTCTGTGTCTTCCTCTCTCTCTGCCCTTCCCCCACTTGCACCCAGTCTGTCTTTCTCTCTCTCAAAAGGTCTGTCTTTCTCTCTCTCAAAATAAACACTGAAAAAATTTTTAAATAAGTTTAGTTTTTATTTCATATTGTACCAGGAGGAGTACAAACATATGTCAGATAGCTTCCCCAAAGTATGTCTTGATTTGAAGAAAATCAAGAAATTAAGAAAAGATGATCATGATTTTGGTCAACTTAAGTTCAGTTTAGGCGAGAAGTTCAGTTTAAGGAGAAGTACTAACTAATTTCCAAATTGGGTAATTACAGCTGTTGAAAGAAACCAGATAGTAATTGTTCAGTAATAATACTTACTGAACATTATCAAGGCTATAATGCCAAAATGAGCTACATTGTTTTAACCATAGATTTCATGGTCAGAGGTGGAGATGCCATATACCTAAATTCTTTATAGATTAGTCCTGATGAACTACAAAATTTAACTAGGGAACACAAGGTCACAGAAGCTCATATTTAAGCTAGTTACTTTTGAAAAGAAAGAGATTTACATTATTAGAAGAAAGGTATTCTGGAATTCTGTTACAATTAATATTCTTGTCTAAGCCTCAAGTGTCTCATGTGGGGATAATAATAGTTAATAAACGTAGTAGTAATGTACAAATACATGGGGCTATTCTGTTCCAGAAAGCATAGAGGAATAAACCCCAAGGTGAATTGATGCTCTCCCACCTATAACTTTACCATTCTTATTCATACTTCAGATATCACCTCAGGTGATGACAATGAGGTTAATAGCTAATTTTTAATGAGCACTTATTATATGTCAGAAAATATTCTAAGCACTTCAGATATATATCAACTATTAAGTCCTCTAAATTTTCCTTTAAGACAAGCACTTGAATTAGCATCACCTTACAGCTGAGAAGACTGACACACAGAGATGTTAAGGAAATTGTCCATTGTCACCTATTTGAACCAAAGGAGCCAAGATTTGAACTCAGGGAGACAGACCCCAAGGGCATTACTCCTAACTTGAGCTCATCATGATGCTATTCTTAGCATATTAATCAGTACTGTGGTTCGCGTAATTTTAAGGAATGCATTAGTTAATTTTTCTCAAATAAATATCTTAAAGCCTGTCATTTATAAGGCATTGTGTAGCATTTGAAATACTTTTGCACACACTGCTTCATTCAATCTACCCAAACACTTCCTATGTTTAACAGAAGAGGAATATAGACCTCAGATGAGTCAAGTAACTTGTCATTTATTATACTACTGAAAGGGACCGACTCAAGAAAAAAAGCAAGTGACTATTAACAGAGCTTCTAACTTCTTCACTACCCTCGCCCACCATGGAGGCATCAAATGGGCATGCTAATGATTCAAGTAGGGGCCCAAGACAGAGATTTTCTCAGCATTGAAATCTCATTACAAACCTAGGAAACATCATTGCAACCAACATTAATAAAAATGATGACATCTCTGGAGACCTGTGCTACAGGCAAAACTCGGTCCTTCCTGCTTTTACTGCCTTAGAACAAATGCTACCTATGGCAATGTCTTCTTTTAAAAATTTTTTTGAATGTTTATTTATTTTTGAGAGAGAGACAGAGACAGAGACAGAGCATGAGCAAGGGAGGAGCAGAGAGAGAGGGAGACACAAAATCTGAAGCAGGTTCCAGACTCCGAGCTATTAGCACAGAGCCTGACGCGGGGCTCGAACTCACAAGCCGTGAGATCATGACCTGAGCCGAAGTCGGATGCTCAACTGACTGAGCCACCCAGGCGACCCAGCGACGTCTTTTTGATGTGAGGAATAGCATCAGTAAGACTGAATAGGGTCAATTGTGTTGATGGACTATCGGAGAGGTCAGATAAGTCAGAGTGGGTTGTTTCTCTCTGATTTCACTTTCTGGATCATTTTCATGACAAACTTTAGAAATTGCCAGAGATGAGCACAGGCTATGAACCCTCACTATGAAGCCATGGACTATATAGATAGCAGCCATTTCTCTGAAGAAGGAATACCTTTCTTAAAAGGGAACATGTTTCCCCTTTACATACTACCTTAGGTAAGCTAAAAGCCTCTGGCTAACTTCCTTCTGGGAAGACCTCAGAAATTGCAGGTGATAAAAGAAAGAAAGTTGTTTGTAGCCTGGCAGTCCACTTTTTAAAATAACATTTCATGATATCCAGCTATGACAAGAAAAAAGACCAAATTCCATGATAAGTAAAAAAATCTCCACATACATATCATTAAGATTGTATTACTATAAATGTCGCTGTAAATATTGTAAATGATATCCAGGGGGTTATAGGATGCTGTACATATCTAAATGAAAATCCCAACAAAATCATCTTATTTTATTTTATTTTATTTTATTTTATTTTATTTTATTTTATTTTATTTTTTTAGAGACAGAGCATGCACAAACAGGGGAGAGGGACGGAGGGACGGAGGGAGGGAGGGAGAGAGAGAGAGAGAGAGAGAGAGAGAGAGAGAGAGAGAGAGAGAATCTTAAGCAGCACAGCACAGAGCCCGACCCAGGGCTTGATTCCACAACGCTGAGATCATGACCTGAGCCGAAATCAGGAGTTGGGCGCTCAACTGACTGAGCCACCCAGGCACCCCAAAAGCATCTATTTTTGTCTAAGTATTATGTTGGCTTTTGAGGTTTTTTTGTTTTTTGTTTTTGTTTTCGCTTTTCTCAATCCAAAAGGAGACTAGCAGGTGTGCTGATGAGTCATTATATGTAAATATGTTGCAAGTTTATGGGAAGAGGATGAAACTTGACCTAGATTGTTTGTTATCTTAGGGGCAATTTTCTTATTTTTTCCTATTGCTATTATTAGTAAATTGTACCTCATTAGCTGCCTCTAGAGGTGACTTGTACTCAAGGGAAATGAGCCAAATTCAAAGAACTGAAAAACAGAGAGAACTCCTTTCCTTGAATCTTCATGAGGTGCATCTCTGCCAGTTGAGTCCGCTGAAGCTAACCTACACAGTATTACTGCTTCCTCCACACACTGCTTTTCCCTCTCTCTTTGTGCATGAGGTGGGCAGGATTCTTTATTTCATATATCATGTTCGGCCGCCTCAGAGGTTCTGCAAAGACAGATGTCTTTAGAAAGTTAATGAATGAGGAACGTGCTGGTTGGCTCTTTCCTGTAGCGGAGAGGCTGGACTTAGGGAAAGTTTGAGTCTGGTGTCTAAGGCTGGCAATGCTAGGCAGCTTTGCACTGGTTACCACCACTGATTTCCTTTTCATTGCATGACACTGACAGGTTATGATAGCGAAGGCATTTATCTTAAGTGAATAAATCAGGAGGTTAAAAAAAAATGGCTGTCTGTGATGCTTCATGCAGCAGCTTTGGAAAGTCAGCGGACACAGCAGTTTTTGCTTGATCCTGATTTGAGCTTAAGAGGAAAATTATTTATCTTCGAGTTGTTAATTAAGAAAGAAAAGAAATACCCTTTGTTTGACTGTTTTATCGCATCCAGGGACATTTCATAATAGCAAGCTGCCTGTGCTGCTCTCTCTGCAGCAGTTCACCCTTCTAGCCCAACACTGTCTAACACTTTTCACGTTTCCTCGTGTTTTTCCACCACAGTGATATCTCATCCGAATAGAAAGTGCTTTGTGCTAATTGTCTGCCACTGAGGCTAGTCAGAAAACTGACAAACGTAGCCGAAGAGAGAGATTGAACCAAGCTTTTTCGTTTTTAAAAAATATATCATTGTCGTTCTCATTATTATTTTTGAAAGCATGATTACTGCATTTTCTAGTTTATGGAACTGGTAGGAAGAGAAATACTTGATAGAAGGAATGCAGTCTTCCTCCACAAGTTTTGATGCTTCTAACAAGAATTCTGCACATGCAAATCACACCTTCTACTTTCTTTGCTTTGAGCTCATTCCACAATTATTTTTAACTAAGCACAACACTGAGAATGTGCATGCACTTCTAGGAAAAGAAGAGGGGCTGTAAAATCATGGCCGTGATAAAAATGAAGGTATTGTAGCAAGTTCCTGCAGCTGAGCCTGCTATCTTGTGATACAAATGTCTCTTGGCATAGCTTGGGAGAAAGATTGTCTATGGGCTGGGGAGGAGGGGAGAAATGAAATATAATGCTGAAGCCATTGAGAGATATTCCTGAAACTGGTTTCCCTTCACAAGATAACAGATTACAGCTGGGCTGTCTACCACTTCTATTTCAGCAATTAAATTCATTGTAATGGGAGTAATTCTATATTTGAAGGGACAGAGAGGATTATGCCTTGTTTCAGTGTCCCAGAGAAATCTGGAAGGGCCTAGTACACACTGTGTAGCAGGGTGCCAGAAAAATAGGGCAGGGCCGCTAGACTAAACGTAATGTGTTTTGCAGCTTCTCCCAGTTTATGTTGTCTTTTCCTTGTGATGGAAATGTGTATTTATTTGTCCAAGAGCTCTGGGCTTGCTTCTGGCAAATGCTTGGCTTTAGAGGTTTCTGAAAATAGGGAGGAGGTGATCAAAATGGAAAAGGATCTATTTTGACTGGGGGTTAATGTAGATTTGGAAAAGACTCAAAAACTGAAAACTATTTATGATATTATCACTACAATGTGATGAAATGTCAGGACAAGTTATTACCTAAGCAAAAGTTGATCAAGGCATGTTGATTTAGAATATTTCTGACTCCTCTTCTCCCTCCCCCTCTTCCTCCTCCTTCTTTATGTTCTTTACTGTTAAATTCTAACCTCTGTGATTAAAATACTACAAAAAGGTCTCTGGGAACCGTATTTGCAAGTAGTTATTACCAAGATGAGATAAATTATTTAATTGCTAAACCATCTTTGTAACTCTTTTGCATTTCAAATAATCTCGCTTTTGAAAGCTTTCAGTAGAAAGGAATAAATGCAGTGATTAAAGGAGCTGCCACCATGCGCCATACACCTCCTTAGGGGTGATCCTCCTTCACTCATGAGGTAGGTGTGATTATGTCTAATTTTATCAAAGGAGAAAGGCTCTGGGAGGTTAGAGAACTAGCTCAAATTCATTGACATGGAGCCGTAATTTGAATCTAGATCTAATTCCTAAATTCCTATCTGTTCTAAAAGATACACTGCTTTATTATTTTTAAATATTTTTCTCGCTAAAATAGAAGAAATCCCAATGATGTTAGTAAAGGATTATGAAGTCCTTTGTACAGGTTGGGGTGACAGCATAGAGATTCATACTGAAACTACTTTAGGGCACTTCCCCTGAAGGCAGAGGGACCTGCAAAACCTCTGGGCCTTCTTTATTGTAGTCAGTTTCTGTCGGTAATTACCTTCCTTCCCTCATGCGGGCATTACAGCAGTGTGTCCTGCGAGAGCTAAGTACCTGCTCCTCTTAGAAAAAATTGTTGATCTTCATAAGGTAAAATCTGGTACCCTTGGGCTGTGTTGAGACCCTGTGTGTAGCACTGTTACCCTTAGTGTAATGGTTAGTTTTCTTATTTCATTTCTCTGCCATGAATGTGTGAGCTTACACTTTGGGGACAGGCACTATGCTGTGTGTGATTTCTCTCCTGATGTAAGCTATAGGACACATACTTTGGGAGTTTCTCCCACATATGTAATTATAGCTGACACTTACTCATCTCTTTGTGTGTTCCAGGCATGACTTTATGTACTTCTGATGAGCCAACTTTTTAATCCTCATGTCAACCATGGGGGCTTTTGTTAAGCCCAGTTTACA
This sequence comes from Prionailurus viverrinus, assembly GCF_022837055.1. NCBI lineage: Eukaryota > Metazoa > Chordata > Mammalia > Carnivora > Felidae > Prionailurus > Prionailurus viverrinus. The sequence goes on from NC_062568.1 coordinate 132,607,866, forward strand.
GGCCTGAAGTATATGAAATAAATTGCTCAACTGACATAATTAATAAAGGCAGAGTCAAGATTTGAATCCATGCAATCCAATAGCAGAGCACATATTCTTAACTACTGAACTAGACTATGATGTCTTTCATAGAGGTTCAAAATAGTTTATGAAATGAATAAAAGAAAGTAAATTCAGAGTAAACCCTTCAGAAAAAGTTGGCCCTAAGAAAGTCAAATGAAAACACTGGGAATATGATATTTAAGGATCTTCAATTCATGAGTCTAAATCATATTGACTAAAATCTCACAGCTAATGAGTATCAGAGAACAGACTAGAAGCCTTGCCTCCTCATGCTCTCCAAGCAGAACATACCAAGGAGGCCTCCAGATTGCACACCACTCTTCACTGTCTTTTCCTGATGGTTAGTGTGCTTTTAGATTTACACATCTAGCCGGCTATGGATGTTTTTGAAAGACAAGGATGGCAGCTTCAATCACACGTTTCCCTGATCTCAAAAGAGGCTCACTTAGTTTACTGACATGGACTTCATTGATCCCTTCTATGACTAGGGATTCTGAAGTCTCCTCATTGGCCATGTGTCTCGCAAGGGTCAGAATACCAGTTCCTCACAGGCCCAGATACCTTTGCTGTATGATTGACTCTGCTCACCCTAGCCAACAACAGTGAGGTTAAAGGCAAAGGAGAAAGGAAAGCTTGGCATGAGTTCTTGAAGCTACTAACTTTAATTCTTTCTTTCTGTGTATATAGCATGACAATATATGAGATATCAGAGGATGCAAAGATACATAAAATAGCACTTCTTTTGCCCATAGGGAGCTTACAATATAAGAGGGAGAGAAATGATTCATCAACTATATTATATGCTTGCTCAGAAGGGATATAAACAAAGACTTTTTTGAGGGTAAGGGGTATGTATCACTTCAAGATAATGAAAGAGATGACAGAATAAAAATTACAAATATATATATATATTTAAGTATAATTAGCATACAGTGTTAAATTAGTTTCAGGTGTACAATATGCAGCACTTCTATACATCTTTCAGTGCTCATAAGTGTACTCTTTTTCCACTCTATGTCACCCATTCCCTACCTGCCTCCCTTCTAGCAACCACCAGTATGTTCTCTGTATTTAAGAGTCTGTTTTTTTTAGTTTGTTTCTTTTGTTCTTTGTTTGCTTATTTTGCTTTTTAAATTCCACAAATGAATGAAATCATATGGCCTTTGTCTTTCTCTGACTTATTTCACTTAGCATTATATCGTTTAGATACATCCATGTTGTTGCAAATGGCAAAATTTCATTCTTTTTCATGGCTAATATTACATTGTGTGTGTGTGTGTGTGTGTGTGTGTGTGTGTGTGTGTGTGTGTGTGTGTATCACTCTTCTTTATCCATTCATCTATTGATAAACACTTGGGTTGCTTCCATATCTTGGCTGTTGTAAATAATGCTACAATAAACATAGGGGTGCATATATCTTTTTGAATTAGTGCTTGTGTAATCTTTGGGTAAATATCCAGTAGTGGAATTATGGGATCATATGGTAATTCTATTTTTAAGTTTTTGATGAACCTCCATTGCTGTTTTCCAGTAACTACACCAGTTAGCATTCGCACCAACAGTGCACAAGGGTTCCTTTTTCTCCACATCCTCAATAATGCCTGTTTTTTTCTTGTGTTGTTGATTTTACCCATTCTGACAGTTTAAAATGATATGTCATTGTGTTTTTAATTTGCATTTCCTTGATAATGAGTGATGTTGAGGATCTTTTTATTTGGGTGTTGGCTATCTGTGTCTTCTTTGGAAAAATGTCTGTTCAGATCTTTTGCCAATTTTTAATTGGATTATTTGTCTTTTTGTGTTGAGTTGTATATGCTCTTTAACTATTTTGGATATTAACCCCTTATTGGATATTTTTTTGGAGATAGCATCTCCCATTTAGTAGGTTACCTTTCTGTTTTGTTGATGCTTTTCTCCACTATGCAAAGCTTTTTATTTTGATATAATCCCAATAGTTTAATTTTGCTTTTATTTCCTTTTTCAGAGGAGACAGATCTAGAAATATGTTTCTACAGCCAGTGTCCAAGAAATTACTATGTTTTATTCTAGAGATTTTGTGGTTTCAGGTGTCACATTTAGGTCTTTAATCCATTCTGAGCTTATTTTTGTGTATGGTGTAAGAAAGTTGCCCAGTTTCATTTTTTGCATGTAACTGTCCAAGTTTCTCAACACCATTCTCCTTTGTTAAGGAGAACTTTTTTCCTTGCATACTCTTTCCTGTTTTGTCATAGATTAATTGACCATAAAAGCATGGGTTTATTTCTGGATTTATTTTTTTCTATTCTATTCTATTGACCTATGTGTCTGTGGTGGGCTGGTACCATACTGTTTTGATTACTTCAGCTTTGTAGCATATCTTGAAATCTGACAATGTAATACCTCCAGCTTTGTTCTTTCTCGAGATTACTTTTGCTTTTCAGAGTCTTTTGTGGTTTTATATACATTTTAGGATTATTCTAGTTTTGTGAAAAATGCTGTTGGTATTTTGATAGGGATTGCATTAAAATCTGTAGATTGCTGTGGATACTACGGACATTTTAACAGTATTAGTTCTTCTAATCCATGAGCATGGAATAGATTTCCATTTGTTTGTATCATCTTTACTCATAATAATATATTAAATGCATGCCTGGATAACTAACTACATGTGAGACTCTTTCAATCTATAAATTTTAGAACTAGTTTAATCTCTTATTTTCATTTTGAGGAACTAGAAATTAAGTGTAACTAAGGAGCATTTCTTGGGCATTTACCTTGAATTTTGACATTTGGCTCATATATCTAGGATTCAGTACGTTCTTTTTTTTAATACTATTTTTTTTTAAGTTTATTTATTTACCTTGAGAGAGAGAGAGTGCACATGAGCAAGGGAGGGTCAGAGAAGGGAATTCCAAACAGGCTCTGTCTGCACTGTCAGCCACTGGGGGGCTCAGACAAACAAACTGAGATCGTGACCTGAGCCAAAATCAAGAGCTGGATGCTTAATCGACTGAGCCAACCCGGCGCCCCACCAACATTTGGTACATTCTAATTGAATATGCTAATGCATTAATTTATGAATTCAGTTATTCAACCAATATTGAATGCTGACTTGGAACAAGGTACTGTTATAAACATTAGGGATAAAACATCAAACATGTTCTCTGCCTTATGCAGTTGACAGTCAAGTAGGAGAGAGAAACAATCCTAAGTAAATGAATATATGAAACAATTTTATATTGCAAATGAGGAAACAAATGAGGAGGCAAGATAGAGAAACGGAGGGGTCTACATAAATGAATGAAAAAAGCAAAAGGATATCTTCCTGATTTGAGTTCTAAGGGAACTATAACTTCATACTACAAGTAAACCAAAAATTCACCTTTTGGTCTAATGGAGAATGGTCAGTTGTTAATACCAATAGTCAGCTGAAGACAAATGTCACCATCGCAACTCATGGAAGAAAGATAAAATTGTATCAAAATTTTTATTATGAGTGCAATTGTATTATTAAAACTGATAGTCAAATTTTTAAAGTTTGAAATACCATGCAAGAACAATAATTTTAAGAACTTTCAGCTGTTAGATAATATTCACCATTACTATCTTATGGTGGTGCTAAAATATGCTTGCTTTGAATGAACACATTTAGTAATACCTTTTTGCTTTCAGCAGAAAGAAACTCAGAAACATGTTTTTCAGAAATTTATTTTCTAGGAATGCCTGGGTGGCTCAGTCGGTTAACTGTCTGACTTAGGCTCAGGTTATGATCTCATGGTTCATGAGTTTGAGCCCCGTGTTGATCTCTGTGCTGACAGCTCAGAGCCTGAAGCCTGCTTCAGATTCTGTGTCTTCCTCTCTCTGTGTCTCTATGCCCTTCCCCCACTGGCGCTCTGTCCCTCAAAAATAAATAAACATTAAAAAAATTTTTTTGAAATAAAAAAAACAAGAAATGTCTTTTCTAGAAGAAACTGTGTGCTTCAGATGTGTAACTGGGCAACTTTCAAAATTTTTTCCTTTTCAACTACAGAAAATGGTTAACAGTCGAGAGCAGTGATTCTCATACTTTGTTGCAACCCTGGATCATTAGAAGATTCCTAATAAAACTCACTGGCCCTGTACTCACAGATGATGCTGACCTACTGAGTCAGGGACAACACTTTGAGAAATACTGGAAAGGAATAGTCAATTTGACAAAATTCAAACACCATAGTCAACCTCCAGAGACTCAAAATCACTAGTAACTGTCTCTAAGTCATCTTGCAGTGTCTGTTACCTTGAAGTTTGATTAGTGAGAACAAAATGTGTGGAGTATTATTAACTTCATGTCATTTTCTTTATTTTGTTTGGATCAAATATTTATTCTGATTATCATTGAAATTATTTGGGGAATTTTCCTTCTAATCAAAATTTTGAGGTGGCAAAGTTGACATCCACTTTCATTTCATCCTCAGAAATCATGAAAAATTCCAAATGGGAGTTTTTCTTGAAGGACATCTTGGCATAAATAGAATTAGTTAGCTAAATGCTAAATACAATTCCTAAGTACAGTTTTGCTTAATGTTATAAATACTATTATATCAAACAATTTTACAAAGATTAAAATTATGTTTTATTCTAATCACAATTATTCTTCCTTTTATTTAAATTTTATAAAGATGTGTTAGCTCAAAAAAAAGGATATTTCTCTTAAAGTTATCTAGCACTTATAATAGTATTCATAAGAACCATAAATCTATTTCTCTATTTGATTCTTTGGAAATGTCAGATAATTGTTTGTAATAAAATCAGTTACTTTCACAATAATCATTAATTATGGCCGCACATTACTTTGGCAATTATAAATGTACATTTCTACTTCATTCTTAAAAATGGCGTCAATGTTATATCAGAAAACTTTGCATTTATTTTTATCACATAAATTACACTGGTGTATGACATGGATATATATTATATCAATATTAAGATTTGAGTGAACATTTATTCCGTGGTTAGAAATTTAACGAGGTCAGGGCTTTGGCTATGCTTAATTACATAGTTATTTAAGACAATTAAGTTCTGTGGAAGGAACAATAGACATTAATGAATCTCGGAAAAGACAATTATACCAAGGAATCAAAATATAAAATCATAAAGGAGAAGATACAGATAGAAATACAAATCCAGAAGAGGCAAGCGTATATATTCCTCATATGTCTTTTCAAAAGAAGTGGAAAGAGCCAAACACACTAGTAAAATTATGTTTGCTTCTGAGGAAGGAGGCTTTTACACACTCACGATTCACTTCTTGTGCCTTCCTGAAGATCTGTGGGTTCCTAGCAATCATATATTCTGAGTACCAGACACTAAAGACAATTTGCAGAAAACCTCAGTTACCAACAAATTCCATCTGATAATTATCAGTGAGTGATAATTCTTTCCCTTCAGTGAAGATTTCCTGGCTCTTCAAGCATAGAAGTAGTTTTTAGTTAACAGGCAGGAGAGGGTTAACCAATAATTATACCAACCCATACCGACCAGCAATTTGGCCATCTTCTCTGCACTGATTTCCTGCCTCCTCCAATTATCCAGCCTCCCGCACTACACCTGGTAGTCAAGGTCCTGTCTTCGCAGTGCAGGACGCTGGTATGAATGCCCTAAAATACACCTGTTGCGGGCAGATTCCTGCAGGTTAATTTCCACTGCCAGAGAAATTGCTCTAAATTGCATTGACTTTCAATGGGTTCCCACTGGCAAACACCTGGAGGCAATCACCTGCAGATGACTGCCCAGAGACCCAGGTGTGTTTCTGGAGGCTGCCTTGCCCCAGTTCATCCTGATGAGATGTCTTGGTGCTCAGAGTGCAAAACAACTACCCCAGGTTAATGAGTCGAAAAGACATTAACATTCAGAAAGGCTCACAAAGAAAATGAAGCCTTAAAGGCAGCAGCCTTTGTCAGCCAGGGGGAAAAAACTTGCTCAGGAGAGATGCAATAAGCGTGAGGTTTCATTCTAACAACTATCCCTGAGCCTCTTGATGGAAGCAAGAAGTTTTTCAGTAACGGCAGTCCATATGGTAACTGTCTTTTCTGGATATTACTTGCTAATGAGTTGAATGTCTACTTGTACACACTTCTAGTTATTTTTCTTTCTTCCTTTTTTTTCCCACATACTTTCTGAATCATCTGGTTTTATGAAGACAGATTCTAAGAAAATGTAGATGAAAGATAAAATCTCCAAATGTATCTGAATACCAAACTTTTTGAGAAGATGCACTTTTTTATTATTAAGTAGAAGCATGCAATTCTTGTATTTTCAACTATAATTTTCTCCCAAGTTGGCCACAGAGAAATTAGACTGCTGTAGATAAGACAACAGACATGAAAGAAAGGCTCAACTCCTTTTAAAGGGTGTTTTATAGAGGTGCCTGGGTGGTTCAGTTTGTTGAGGGTCCGGCTCTTCATTTCTGCTCAGGTCATGGTCTCATGGTTTGGTTTGTGGGATGGAGCCCTGGGTTGGGCTCTGTGCTGACAGCAGGGAGCCTGCTTGGGATTCTCTTTCTCCTTTTTCTCTCTCTGCTCCTTCCCCCACCCAAAATAAATAAACATTAAACATTTTTTAAAAGGGTGCCTCATACACAGGCTATCATAATATTTTGTGTTTGATAATGGTGTTTGATAATCCAAATATATTTGGATCTCAGCCCAAAACTGATTCCTCTCAGTACACGTTGGTGAATACCTGGCTAAAATTAGTAACAATAATGATGATAATACCTAACATTTACTGATGATTTGCCATGTGACCTACACTATTTTACAGCCTTTGTGGATAACCCCATCTAAGTAGGAAGTGATATCCCCAGTGTTAGGGCAAACTGCTGGCAGTATAAATTTGGAAATGAGAAGGTTAAAGAGCTTTTGAACTACAAGGCTCCTGAGCCACTCTGATATTTGCTGTCTAGGAATGAGCCAAGGGAGACCCCCATACTTGTTTCCTCTTGATAAAGATGTTTCGGCACAAATTTTAGGATCTTTAAATTTTGATTTCCAACTAGTCCCATTTGCTTCTCCATTAATTTTCTCTCTTAATTGGGTGTAATATGATGGAGTTTTCTTAATTCACAGTCCTTTTATTTGGACATGGTGTTGTGGCAGAGAGATCCGAGATGGTGAATGAAGATGAATCACACGCTGCAAATACACTTTTGTGTCTGCTTGATGGCAAGCACCAGTGGAGCTGCAGGGAGAGTGGAGACCTCATCCACGCCCACTAGCCCAAACCAGGAACTGGCCATTGTCAGTGCCATCTTGTAGTCCCTGGCAATGCCCTAGCCCGATTCCTGCTTTATGGAGGAGGCTTTTATCACAACTCTTTTTTATTTTTATTTCATTTTATGGACCTCACTCTCTGAGAGCCAAAGGAAAGGTAGAGAGAAAAAAGCAAAATGCAAACTACAGATCACAATAGTCAGAAACAATTAGAGACAGAATCTTTTATTTTTTAAGGAGCTCAATTCATTGGAGCCACTGTTATTCTGATGCTAGTTAAAATAGAATTCACTACCAGTTTCATCACTAATCGATTTCCCTGTGGAACACAATGTTCATGTCAATCACGGGGCCAGATTTTGGCAGTGTTTGGAGAGAGGGAAAAATCAGCAACTTTGAAGAGACGTTGATCTTATCTGTGAACTTTCTTTGGATGTGCTAAGCCTGGAGAGTGAGTTGACTGCAGTTGGCCAGGTAACAGACTCTGAGGAAATATGAGTACCATAACTAGTACCTAAAAAAGTCAGGAAGTGTTGGTTGGATTCTCACCTGTGGTTCTCCCTGTGTCTCAGGTAGCAATCTTTGAAGTAGTAATCAATCATGAGAATTCATGTATAAACAGTCCAAAGCACAATCTACATTCATGCCACATCCATTGTCACATGCCTGCTATCTGTTGCCAGGACAAATAAATATGTACTGAACAACTTCTCAAGGACTAAACATTAATAAAAAGGGCTACTGAGTCTTGCTGTTGAGAAAAAAAAATCAGCATTTATTCCTTCAATAAACATTTAGTGAATATCTATAATGGCCAGTATCTATGCTAGGTACTTAGGAATAAATGATGACCAAGACAGCCCCAGTCCTTGACTTCAGGTAGTTTATCATGGAAGACAAACAAGGGGAATGGTTTTCTGTGGTTATTTAGTATACTGATGCTGCTGATAAAGGTTGTGATGTTTGTTATTTCTGTAATCCACCCTAACTATGAAGATGAAACACTTTGGCAAAATTGTTTTTTTGTTTTTTTAGAACTTTACAAAAGAGCAATCTGTTTCTACCGTTTTTTAAGAATTTAATAGTAAAAGGAAGAGAGGAAGTTCTCTTTGACAAGATGAATAATGGTTGGAGATTTCAAGGGACAGCGACTTGGGACTTCTGAGGACTGGTATATGGGGCAGGTAGGGACTGCAGCCATCGGAAGCTATGGTTATTCATATGGGCCCTTACACAGGAGGCCTAAGGAGGGAGAGGTCATAAAAGTTTTGAGTTTATGTTAAGCTTAGAGAAAATTTGAAAATGATACATGAAAATAATTACTAAAAACTAAATGTAGGATTTAGGCTTTGGAAAGGCTGAGAAAGAAACTAAGTTTCAGTTAAGTTTTATTGTTCTGAAAGTATTTGTTTCACTCAATAAAAGTTGATAGCAGTTTTTTAGTTAAGAGAAAAATGTATTTTTTTAACTATTTATTTTTGGGAGACCACCACAAGAGAGGGGTAGAGAGAGGGAGACAGAGGATCCAAAGTGGGCTCTGCACTGACAGGCTCTCAGCAGTTAGCCCAATGTGGGGCTCAAACTCATGAACTATGAGATCATGACCTGAGCTGAAGTCAGATGTTTAACCAACTGTGCCACCCAGATGCCCTGAAAAAATATATTTTCAAATATATTTTAATATGTATTTGCATACAGTTACATATGTCATATATATGTTAATATGTATTATGAAGAAGAGTTTTAATTTTTCTTCATTAAGTATGAATGGATATAACATAAGTTTGGGTAAAGGGTAAGTTGCTGCCACAAGACCTGGACAAAGGTGGCATAAGAACAAAGTTGCTTATTCTCTCTCCCCTAACAGGCTGAGGTTAATGTTCCATGTTGGAAGGAGGCTAGGCAGTAATTCATGAACTCAGGCTGATAGCATCTTTGCCAACTTCCATGCATGGGGGCCATGTTTCTCTAGTCATCACTGTTGTAGATAGCTGGAAAGGCAAAGAGTTGAAGCCTAGGACCAGAGAGAGAAGTGAGAGGAAAAACATATCAATTGTGTTCACATGCCATTGGCAGAAGCTTCATGGGGCTAAGAAATGCAGTTCCACCCTGGGCAGCCAGGTGCCCAGCTACAAGTCTACTGCCGAAGAAGACAGAAGGTATAAAATTTGGTAGACGACTAAGTCTCCACAAGTACACAAAATCAAATTATAGGGAAGCATTTCCTGTAAGCATAATTTTATCAAAGTTTTCAGCACAACATAGCAGTTATAAATGGAAATACCAATTAGGGCTCCCACATTTGGAGATGATCAAGGCTTCTGCTTTCTCTCTTTTTCCCAGATCTTTCAGAATTAGTTCAGAAAGTGGTAGAGAAAAAGGAGGTGGGACAAACGGACAAGTGAAGGAAACTAAGCTATTTCACTATACACTGCTTTTTCTGAGGTTACGGTGGGAGTCAGAGGAGAAAGCCTTGGTCCTTCATGTCGAGGTCTACAATTGCTTCTTATAGTCTCAGCCCCACTTAGCAGGCATGTGGTCCATTCTCTTACTCTTGTTTGCTTTAAACTCTTACAGCTAAAATAAAAATAATCTTTCATTGATTTGAATATAATTAATGGCTAAGGATTAAAATTAGGCCTATAGCAAGAATTAACAAATAATAAATGAGAATTACAATTATATTTACATTTCCATACTGACAATCAGTTACTTAGGTTACTTGATATATGGAATGAATATATATGTCAAGAAAATGTGCTAATTCCCCAAATCTCTTGTGTATGGCAGAAATCCAAGTTTATACCACACTCTTCTATGCTTTATCCCTAATTGAAACTGCCTTCGTGCCAACCCTACATTTGTTTCCAGAGAAGTAGGATTTGATTGGACTTAGAGCCAATGTTCCCCTCCTGCTGACAATTCAGCCTTCTCCTTCACCTTCTAGTTCCTGGTAATTCTCATTCCTTCTCAACAAAATATTTCACTTTCAGTTTCACATAGCTCTGGTTTAAAGTGCAGGCAATAACTCCTTTTAGGAAATCATGGCTATGTTGCATATTCAGTAACCTCTGATGAACTAGAAATACACAGGTAGTAAAACAAATAGAGGAGGTCAAGGGTGCATAATTAAGTATTCCCTCTGAGTAAGTAAGCACTCCCAATAAGATCTTCTGGGGAACAGAGATCCATCCCTTTTCCAGTCTCCGTGGTTTCCCACTTTATTGCTTTCTTGTTCAAACATCTGACTCTCTTAGGCTTTCATATTACTAAGTAGGAGTAACTCTGGTAATGACTTCTCTTGAGTGTGCCCTCTGACCATTTTATCTTGCATTGTGTGTTCATAAATGTTTGGAAATTTTCCAAAGAGATATGTTCCTTAAAGAACAATCTGAGTTTTAAAAAAAGACAGAAAAAGAAACAATCTGAGTTTAAAAAGCACTTTCCAGTTAACCAAAAGCAATTGGATTGTCACTAATTCTCATGAGAATAGGGAAGATCATTTTGAGACTCAGCCACCAGCAGTGTACCAATCTGCAGCACAGTCAGAAACAGAAGATGTGCATGTCCCAGAAGTGTAATTAGTGATGCAGAATTGGACAAAAACATAACCTTGGTAAGAGCGGGGTTGTTTCATGTTCATGTTGTTGGTATTGGGATCTTCAGTAGATGGAGAAGAGCCCTATTTGCCTGCCCATCTCTGGAACACTTTGGTGAGGACAATGAGACATTATATTGGTAGAATTTCTTGGTCTTGGAAAGAGAGAGTTGGAAATACTTTGGGACTGTTGGTCTGGGAAGGTTGGTAGGGAGGAAATGAAAATAGAACTGCCTTAATCTTCTTAAGATAGGGGAGGAGATTCACAGTATCTGATCTTCACTGTGCAGTGCACTGGTTTAGAGGTCTACTCACTTTTCAGTGATCAGGATGTAATATTATCTTCATAAAAATTTCCTATTCCTTGTATTTTCAAACTGCAATTAACGCACTTGCTTGGTGCAGTCCAACTACACTTTTTTGTTTTTGTTTAAATAATGCTTAACATATACTGCCTTCATTATCATTAGTTTTGTAGATATCTGTGCCAGAAGTCAGCCAACTTTTCTGTAAAGGGCCAGATAGTAAATTATTACAGGTCTTTCAGGTGTACAGTCTTTGTCATAACTACCCATCTCCGCTTTGTAGCACAAAAGCAACCAGAGCCTACGTGAACAAGTGGCTGTATTCAAATAAAACCTTATTTATGAAACTAGGTAGCAGGTCAGATTTGGACCATGAGTTACAGATTGTTGATCCCTGATCTATGCCAATAGTCTAAATTCATTGAGAGCAGAGCTATGTTTTACAGTTCTTTGTAAAGCATATCAGGTACATGATAATTAAAAACACAGCCTCTGTCTTTGACTCTGAATTAAAATACCAGCTATTACTCATTAGCTTTGGGACTGTGAGCAAGTCATTTAACTGCTGTGTACTTTTTCATGAGAAAAAACTGTGATAATAACGAAACCTGCTTCAGAGAGTATTGTTAGGGTCGAGTGAAATAGTTCCTTTAATTCACTAACACGTGTTAAACACCCAGTAATTGTCAGCTAATAATATCTTTAATAGCATGGATGCTCAATAGATAGTTGTTGAATAAATACATAATGAGATACTAAATTCATGTTTCAAGTTTATCTGCAATGGATAAACATTATTTGAAGATAATGAATATGAAAAAATATTTAATAAAATATATAATAAAAGATACACTTACAAATCTAGATATCTATAAAAATTTAGTTGACTAAAATCATCTTGAGCAACAAAAACTGTTTTTGAAGATGTAGAATACAGCTGTGAAAGAGGAGATAGAAAACAGAAAAAGCCAGTGCTTAACTTCATAGGAGTAAACAAAATCAGTTCTTGAATTTATTATTTTTTTTAAAAAGTGAAATATCAATAAGTTAATTCAATCTGAAGTAATAAATACAATTTTTAAACAACAAATCAATGCCAGATTTTTCAAATATTTAATAAAGTTAAAAGATTAGTAGATGAGTAGCTCTACCAAATCAATTTCTGTGTGTATTTTAATAAAAATTTTGGTATTTTGTCATAATTATTATTTATATTATGTCTCACCAAATTAATAAAAATTGATATACACAAAAGCTTGCTGCATAAAAGGGAAATAGGATGAGGAGAATGTTCAAATTACATTCAGTGAAGGAGGGATTTCTAAATGAGAATTTTTCCCATTTCCCATCATACTTATCGATAAAAAAAAGAAAAAGTAAGTTAGTAAAATACATGAGGCATACAACCTTAAGAAGTACTATGATGGTTAAGGTCCCTTTGTCTGCCTCCCTAAACATTCTCCACTCTTCTCTGCCCTCTCTGTGACTTGGAGGTCAGGGTCTTATGGATCGCTTCCCCTGGGCTCCATTGCCTATTGGTTTCTGGTGTTTGGGACCAGTGGAAGGCACCAGCAGGAAGTCAAAAAGCATGAGGTGAGAGAGGCCAGATTGTCTCCTTATTCCTGCCTCCACATGTTTAGGGGCTGTATCTCTGGTAGATCCTGTTCCTCTCACAGCTTTTGGATCTTATGCTCCAGTCTCACAGCCCCTCCTCTATGTCTTCCTCTCACTGGGTGTTTGGTGAGCTCTCCCCAACCCTGATCCCCTCATACTTAGGGATATTAAGAGCTCCCTGCTGCTGCTGGTTTCTTGGCACCTGACATTCCTTGTGTGTACCCTTACCTTGTCCATACTTCTATAGGTGGTCTTTCACCAATATCTCCTGACTCTGACTAATATAAGAAAGACCTCCTAAGGATACCAGTACATTAACAAAAGTAAAATTTGGAGAGGGAACAAGGTAATCGACATTAACTAAATGCATTTCAAGCTAATATGCTGCAAAATATTCATTTGGGGACATTATTTAATTGGGAAGCAAACCTGAAACAAAAACCCTAGAAAGTAGTAGTGACAACCTTTTAAAATTTACACCTGGTAAAATGAAGCTGCAGAGCTTAGAGAAGCCTGAAGAGTCATTGTTATGAATGAGCTGATATGTAAAATCAGTTTCTAAACAGTTTACTGGAACCTCTCTGGTCTCAGGCATATCCTATCAGTTCAAATCTTTCTCTGTCCTTGGGCAAGACCCTTGGACAAGACTCCCACCAAAAAGTGGCTGCTCCCTGCTGACCAAACCCTTTCTCCTGGCTCTGTCAATATCTCTGTTTTACATCTCCGTCATGAGATTGCACATTCTGTTTTCTTTAAGTTGCCCTCAGGCTTCCCAGACCACGTTAGTGCAGGGCTGTTTTGAGTTCTACTTTCCTCTGTGCTCTGAAGCTATAGGACTGTCCTGCCCACAGCCCAACCCTCGCTCCCAGAACCCCAGCTGCCAGCTTGCACGAATCCCCTCACCCCCATTACACTACCCAGAAGGGAAATTCGAATAACCTTTTTTTAAAGCTTCTATTCAAAAGGTGTGAATACAAATGTTCTTTTCATTTCTGAGAGGGAGAAGTAATAAATCAGTGGGTTTCAGGAAGCAAACCTGAAATATAACCGTATCTTCTCAATGATTTTCTTGTCTAGATTCCATTTGTTAGCGCAGAAGTCCTCAAATACTTTCACTTATGTAACTCCTACAATAATTTTTGAGGTACTATGTACCCTCTTGCACATTTTAAGCTGACATGAAAATTTTTCATTTTAAGTTTTAAATAAGTTCATTTCTTGGTAGTGAGAATTCACTGCAACTGAAATAAATATTTTTAATATAATTTGATACAATATATGTTAAGTATATAATTAAATAAAGCTTGCCAAGTCTGACAGAAATCTTATAAATTTTTATCTGTTTTATTCAGTGTATTATCAAATATAGACAATCTGGATTTATGGAAGACGAGACTATTTGAAAAGACTATTGCAATACCGAGAATGTTCAGACCACAAGATCCGGCAAGTGCTTCTAGGATGAGGCAGAAAAAGGCTTTTATTTCACAGGGAGGAGTCAACAAGTCTGGAAAGAACCTGAATTGGGCAGTTGATCAGGGAATATTGCTCTTCGTAGACAGTTTGGGGAGGAGTCATTAAAAGGAGCTGTTGTGTTCTGATGCTGGCTCAGGCTGAAGGTGGGTCAAAGTTTGAGGTCCAATGTGGAGAAGAGAAGTTTAACTGTAGAAGTTTGGTCAGGTCAGGTTAATAATCACCTTGTTCTGATTGTTTAGTGGGGACCAAAAGTTCATTCATTTACAAGGCAAAGAATGGAAATTTGGAGGGTCTGTGTCTGACTTGTGCTAGGAAAACAAGGGGATTATCCATATCAATTATCTAAGTCAGGTGGGAAAGAGACATTTGTTTACTAGAACACAAAGGGAAAGGGAGGGGAGATTTCATTCACCATAGCTGTTTTCCAGAATTACAAGGCTCAGATACATTTCAACATTTTCTGTAAAATATTCCCTGTTATGTTAATAAGCCTAAATATCACTAATCTATACTGTTATGAATTTAGAGCACCCCAATATGGGCCAACATATCCCAAGGAAAATATAGGAAGTACTATTAATTTAAGGTTTCTTGAGTTGTATTGAGGGAGCATCCCCTAACCAGTGTTTCCATATATCTTATTTTGGGGGACTCTGGGAGATTTCATGTCCCATGGCAGTGTACCACACTACCATCCTAGAATGGATGTGGGCTCTGCCTTCCTTTTGTAAAGTGGGAGAATTACTTAAAGCTATTCATGCCTGGATAAGCTCAGGAAAGTCTTTGCAAACTGTCTCTTAGTGTAATAAATACTATTTTAGACTCACAGTGATTTTACCAAGGAAAATTTAGCTGATATTTTTGTTATTATTCTTTAAATTCTAAAAGCATCAGATAATGGAATAGACAATAATAAATACGTTCTCTATAGTGATGTCTCCTTTTAAGGAACATCTAGTAATAGCTCATGGGACACAGGAAATATATATTGTATTGCAAAAACTTCTGTGTTAGAAAAGTTGTTAGTTATCAAGACCTTAGAAGACAGCCATGACTGAGTGTTAGAAAATCGAAATTTATGTATTCATTGCAGTGGGCAATCAAAATAGGAGAGACAGGGTCAGTGATGTTTGCTTCTACCTAGTTAGTTAAATTTTTCATCTTATCTAACATATTCTGTCTTGGATGACTAGAATATCCAATCCATTTTCAAGTGAGAAAATTCAGGTTTATAAAGGATATTCCATTTTCTGATGGTAGTCAGAGTCAATGGAAGAACCAAGACTGTGCACAGTTCTTTGTTACCCCAGGTTCTGTTTCCCACCAGGATTTCTATTCTAAAAATTGCTAAATTTGGAAGCAACAGCCCTTGGTAAGATCTGATTCTGCCATCGCTCCCTGTATCATCCAGAGCAAGCCCATGAAAGTCTCGGAAATTTGGTTTTCTTATTCATAAAAAAGAAATAGTATTACATACCTCTTGTAGGGTTGAGAAAGGAAAATGAGATAAACTATGTAAAAATACTTTGCAAACTTTACAAATATTATATATTGTGATAAATCATGGATGTTTTCTAATGATGTTGACCACATGTAGTTTTCAGAATACTTAAATAAATAGTATTTTCAATCCTCTCCCCTCCATACACAGAAAAAGCAAATTTTGTTTGGCTTTACGAAACAACAACAACAACAACAAAATTTCTTTATAGAATAGCTGAATTTAAAATACCATTTAATGTACAACTATTGGGTTTGTACACAATTTACCAGGAACTCATCTATTTTACATAAAGTGAAAGTATATCACTTAAGACCAAAATTAAATGATTCTCTCTGTGTCCAGCCTAAGATGCAGGGAAATAGTGTTTCATTCTGGGTGCCCTATTATCAGAATGACATAGACATTTTGGACAGTGCTAACAAATGCACAAGAAAGTGATGGAGATCTGAGGTGATTCACAAAGAGGGATTAATAGAATTAAATATGCATGGATTGGTGAGACACCAACTGCTTGCTAATATCTGATGTTGTAAACACCAAAGCAGCAAAGAAATTATTTAGCAAGCTACAAGATGATATAAGTAGTAGGGTGAAAAAGAAAGAGAGAGAGAGAGAGAGAGACAGAGGGAGGAAGGGAGGAAGGAAAGAAGGGAGGAAAGAAAGGAAAGGAAGAAGGAAGGAAGGAAAGGAAGACAGAAAGGAGGAAAGGAAGAAGAAAGAAAATTCAGACTAAATTTCATGAAAGAAAAACTCGAGAGTGAAATCTAATAGTCTGGGGAAGTGTCTCTTATGACAAAACTTGAGGAAGTGCTGTCTCTTGAAATATTTAAAACAGGGGAGAAAATAAACTTAGCAGTTTATTAGGCAAAATTAGGAAGGCAGACCTGATGACTTAAGATAAATCCTTGTTTCCTTGATAATCATATTTGGTGCTTTTAATAATCAAATCCTGATTTTTTTTAAGTTTTTATGGAACAGCCTGTCCATATATCAGGTTGTCTTCAACTGTCATTCTTATTTACAACACTCGGTTCCAGTGGTTTCATTAATGTTGAATGTAACATTAATGCTAACATAATTTCAAAGTGCAGGCATTACAATGTCAAAGTTAATTACTTTAAACAGTATATTGTAAAGGAAAATATAAAAGAGTAGTATATAAATCTTATTATATTTAAAACTATTTTTAGGAATTTAGCCTCTATTTCACAACAGGGAGAACAAAATAATTTCAAGAACATGTTCTTCATAGAATGTTATAGTGCCAAGAATTTTTATATTTATTTGCTGTGTTTAAACATCTGCAGTTAAAAAAAAGAAAACAACTTTTGCAGTTTGGCATAGTGAAAAAGGAGCTGAATTTGCTGTAAACACACCTAATTCAAATCTGATTATATCACATCTTTCTGATTTTCAATTTTTCTTCTTTATAAATTATGGGCTACATTAAGGTTGCCCTGAAGCAATTGCAAATTAGAAAAATAATGTTGCTTCTGAGAAGGAGACTTTAACACCAACACACTATAGGTAAGACCAAAGACCCATGTGGCAACTAGAGACGTAGAATGATTTCCATTGTAAATTCCAAAACTGGTTCTTGGGATTATACTTCAGTGTTCTTATGAATTGATTATTCTATCCTGAGTAGTTTTAGCCCTAGACCTATAAAATTGATTATCATATTCTTATGAATCATTACAAATTCAGCAAAATGACAGTGTGAAGGTCCCTTTGGGTGATCACCCAGTGGCATCTCTTTTTGCATCGCAACACCTAATTTGATCTTTACAACTGAGGGAGAACATCTTTCGCTAATCAGTGGAGAAATACGGAGGACCAGTCCCACCAACAGTGTACTTTATTCCTAAACCTTAAATGCAGCATATAAAGGGCCTCTTGACATTCTCCATGCCCACAACACAGAGACATACTCACTTCAAACCGTCATCACCCCCCCCCCCCCCAGCCATTCTTCTGTCATTCCTTGGAGCTGTCAGTGTCTCTTCATCATGAGCATAAAGATTTGGTTCCTTCTCAAGTGTTTCAAGTCTATACAGTATTGAGGTATTTTACTGATGCATCAAATAGGTAGGAACCTTAAAAATAATTGAGTATCAGATTCTTATATTACATATGAAAGGAAAAGAGTGGAAGAGCATTTAAAATTAAGTCATTGTAGAAATAAATAAATATGTCTCTTCCTTACCACTTGAGGCAGAAGAAATCATGAGACCTGGAACATGTGGACCCTTGCTAGGAAGGAAATACTATAAAGTTTTGGGATATCCTGCAGGACTCTGAGCTTAGGTATGTATAGGCCTGTACCTAAAAAAAAAAAAAAAAAAATCCTCATGAGCAGGCAGGGGCAAGGTGGATTGAAGAAAGAGAGAGCAACATTGCCAAGGTCTAGAGCTCAGATTGGCATAAATGGCCGCTGTGGGATTTCTTTAGAATGGGAAGACCCAATAATCAATCTTAAGCAGTGTGTTGCTAAAACCTAAGTCCTTTTTATCTCTCAATATATTCACTAACTTCTGCTCTACCTAACAAAGTCTTTTTTTTTTTGCATTTATTTGTTGGTTTTGGGTTTTTTGGGGGGGGGTTATTGTTTAATTTTGTTTGTTTTTGAACTGTAATTACGGTTATTTTGTTGATAAATGCCAAAGGGGCTGGATTCCATGTCTGGTTCAATATAGAACAGTGACAGCTCAGATGAGTGGTAGATACTTATAGACAAGCAGGTAAACAGGATTTGAAGGACAATGTAAGCTACTCTATCCTCCCCAAAATATCAAGAAAGAATGATAGCCATAGCTTCGTACAGCCCTGTCATAGTCCGTTTGGCTCTATAACAAAATACCATAACCTGGGTACCTTATAAGCAGCAGAAATTTATCTCTCACTGTTCTGGAGGCCGGGAAGTCCAAGGTCAGGATGGCAGTGTGGTCTCATGAGGGCCCTCTTCTGGGTCGGGGACTTCTTGTCTCACCTTCACATGGTGGGAGGGAAGAACTGGATCTCTGGGACCTCTTTGTAATGGCACTAACTCCATTCATGAGGACTCCATCTTCATTCCCTAACACTTCCAAAAGGTGGCCTTTCTCAATACCTTCACCTCTGGCATTAGGATTTCACCATATGAATTTGGGGGTGCACACACATTCAGATGATAGCAGTTTCAATTTGACCATATTTCATTTGAACCTTAAAGGTCAGGGTATTTCTGTTTGCACCTAGTTGTGTAAAATGAAGAAATTGAGACCCAAATTGTTCCAGTGTGTTTGTTACCTAGGATTGCCTGGCACAATTCAAGTTTGCTGATTTTTATGGCTTTCCCTCATTGTCAGAAGCTGATTTTAAACCTCACATTGGTCACTTGCAGTCTCTGGAGTACAGCCACCTGCATATGGCTCCTGGGTACTTGAAATGCTAGCTTGAAATGCTATTGGGGCCCCAGAACTGAGGCAAAGCCAGAGGGCATTGGAATGCCTTTTCCTTCAGCCCATGAGTCATAACAGCCACAGATCCACAAGCTTATTGACATTTTAAATAACATGGCCTGAGGTGCCTGGCATGCTGGCCTTGATGCTCAACTCTGCAGTTTCCTTTGATGACAAAACTCTAGTAGGGAGCTCCTGAGATTGAAATGCACACCAGGAGAAGCGCGACTCTCCCCTGTTCCCTTGCTGCTCTGCTGCCAGTAGTTGTTCTCCTTCTGACCCCTTGGATAATATGACCAGTCCCACCAAAAATGTGGCACTCTGGCCTTGGACTAGGCTCGGGTCTAGGTTTAGATTTACTTGATGGGCACTGCATTATTGCTAGAAGTAGGGGGATTTTTGTTTGGAACCTACTTCTCATTTAATGCATAGAGCTGCTCAGAGAAAATATTCATTGTGTCCAACTCACTTGAGTTCTTGCGGTGTGATATTGTTGGCCTCTCCTGGGGCTAGGGAGGCAAGGGCTGAACTGCTGAAGCTCCATGGTAAGAGACAGTTTTGTTTCTTGGATTCAAGGAGTTCCAGAGCTAAGAATACATTTGTTTCCCAGATCAAGGGCAAGCACTGCGGGTGCTCAGGAGTAAAATCCTACAAAGGCTGTGACTCTGAGCACCCCTGCTGCCTGCTCCTGTATATTGAGCCTTAAAGGAATACCGAAACAAACTAAACACATTTTATTGGGTAGAATTTACACCAAGCTCCTGAGAATTGAGAAAGGGAGTAAATAACATTTTCCTTCTTTATTATGTTGGCTGCCTCTTATGAACTACCTTGTAGAATGTGAGACAAGTACACAATCAAGTTCCAAGTAAATAACATCATTAATTCAAATGGAATAAAGTGTGAAACATGACCCAATCCAAACTATTATATATATATTTTTTTAAAATTAGAATGATCTCATGTGAAAGTGACAGGAATGTGCTGTAATTTAGAAATAGATGAATCATCCAGTGTTCCCAGGATAACATTTTTATGTGCTGATGAAATCTATGTAATATATCTTCTTTAAAAAAATAAACCTTCTGCCCATAAAATACCTTTATTAGAGTTTACCAAGTTTAGCAGAAATGGCAGCTAATGTCTGGAGTGCCTATTAAAGTGCAGGTCATTTGTTTGATAGTGATTATAGAGCATATTATTAAAAATGTGCGTTCACAAAACAATTCTAGCTTTATACAGATCCACATAGAAAATAAAACTTTTAAATTGTGGGGATTTTATACCCAGTAAAATATTTATTGTTGCACAATGTATTGTTAACTGTGTTGACTAGTCTTCAGTAAGGTGCTACATAAATGAAAAATTAACCACTATAGAATAGAAAATAGTTTAAAGTCCTGAAGTGAGTTCCTATGCATACAAAGCAGCTTTGTCCTGGGCAATGTAATGTGGAAATACTTCAGTGAAGAAGACACCATAGTAGAATACTTGACAGCAAAACAAAACCAAGGCCAGTGCTAGAATTGCTAAATTAAGGAGCTACATGCAAATGTGGGCTGGCCTGAATTAATGATGTCGAACAGCACATGCGGGGTTTGGGGAGATGATGAAATCTCACGGACACTGTAACTGCATCTCGGCAATCCGAGGCACAAGTGTGCTGCTATTGTGCTTTAAAATTCGAGAGAGATAATAAACTTCCAGATTAAAATTTCTTTTCATATTGAGAGAATTAAAAAAAATTGATTGCCTTACTCACTCTGTGCTTTAGAATCCTCTCTGGTGAAATCACCCTTCAATCTGAAATGCTACTGTATTGTGGATTACATTTTTAGTGTTAATCAGAACACTTCACTCAAACAGTAATCTCGGAATTTTTCTCCTCATTGATTTTGTTTCTTTCTCTCTCAAAAACTCAGTGTTAGCAGACTTCCTTTTAGACTTTTGAGAAATGACAATTTCTCTCTAGTGTATTCTGGGAATGATTTTTAAAAAATTGCTACCTCACTTTGCTGTCTGCCTAAAACACTTAAATGGGAGCCCAAAGCACCAAATTTTCATCTTCCTGCTACTGAAGTAGCCTAAGACATTGAGGTGAGTTAGAACTCAACAGGGAAGGAAATCTCACCGTCCAGAAATTGCCTGGTTTGGACGTGATCTCCTGTGAGGGCTTAATTAAGTTGCTGAATCGGTTTTCTGAGTTTCTGCCAGAGCACAGTACCTGACAGCACTGACCGAGGTAACTTTTTTTCTTGACTTTTAAGACAAGCTTCGAATTGAGGGTTTGCATAGGATCTCTTGCTGTGAACCTCATTCTCATAGACACCTCTCTCTATGTAAGCTTCATTCACATATGAGCCAGTTAGACAGTACTAGAAGCTGAATTAACTTCTGTACATCCTCATTCTTCATTCAGAACATATCAAAACTGTAAACTGCCCATTATCTTAGAGGACTTGCAACTACTCATATGTTCTTCTTAGTTCAAAAGTTGTCACCATATATAAAAGAGTCTTTATACTATAAAGATCACACAGAGTCAAGATAGAGTAAGTACCTTTATTTTTTATTTTTTTAGATATTTTTTCATGTTTTATTTATTTATTTTGAGAGAGAGACACACACAGAGCACAGCAGGGAAGGGGCAGAAAAAGAGAGAGAGAGAGAGAGAGAGAGAGAGAGAGAGAGAGAGAGAGAGAATTCCAAGCAGGCCCCTCACTGTCAGCACAGAGCCTGATACCATGGCTTGAACCCAAAAACCGTGAGATCGTGACTTGAGCTGAAATCAAGAGTCGGATGCTTAACTGACTGAGCCACCCAGGAGCCTCCAAATAAAGAGTACTTTTTTTTTTTAAATTTTTTTTTTAACGTTTATTTATTTTTGGGACAGAGAGAGACAGAGCATGAACGGGGGAGGGTCAGAGAGAGGGAGACACAGAATCCGAAACAGGCTCCAGGCTCTGAGCTGTCAGCCCAGAGCCCGACGCGGGGCTTGAACTCATGGACCGCAAAATCGTGACCTGAGCCGAAGTCGGTCGCCCAACCGACTGAGCCACCCAGGCGCCCCTAAAGAGTACTTTTAAAAGTATTTTCTTGATGCCCAATTCGTGGAGTTAAATACATGTATCTTGTTGAGGCTGAACTATGAACTACGTGAGTGCAAGGAACATATTTTAATGCATTTATATTGAGCGTACCTGGTCAGTTTAGGCATTCAATAAATATTTGTTGAAAGAACAAAGAACGAATGGATGAATGTACATTGCTACCTCCTCCTATATTCTCCAAGTTAATATTGTAGTTGAGAATATTGTCTTGGGAGTGCAAACTTGAAAGGCAGGGGGAAGGGGATTAAAATAAACGGCTTATATCTTCTTTGAAGAAAAATTTAGAAGAATTTGCACTGTCCTACAAAGCCGGGTCAAGACACTACAGACAATGATGCATCTGAACAAAACGATTTCTTTATCTTCAAAACATGTGAAAGAGATTGTGGAAAACATGGTTCTAAGATCTTGTCAAATGTGGTGCTTTGCAAAATGCTTATCACCTACAGCTATAAGTTCATTGTCTTGCAAAGTAGGGGTTCTCTTCCCAGTCCTTACAAAGCTTGCAGTTTGCAGTTCAAATGAAACTGATCTACTTATGCTTACCTGGCAACAGGACAACTTCATGTAGAAACTATATATATACATTTCCCAAAGGCAGAGCCAGGACTCTTCCACTCAAACAACAATGAACAGAATTGGGCCCTGGAGGAAGCTATCACATTTTAGTCCTTTCAGAATCCTAGAAAGTATACTCTTTCTCTTCTAAATGAAAACAAACATAAAATAACAGAGCAGTGGGAAATCATTTCCTTGACTTGGAGTAGACATATCTAAAAACAAAAATCTAATAAATGAAGAAACTAAGCTCAAATTTGGCCTCTTAATGAACCTATAAGAGTTGATGACAAGCTTTCTGATTATAATACATTACATAGAGTCAGTGGTTGCTATTATCAGCCTGTCCTACAGGGAACAACATGGGGATTACTTCCTAAAACATCAGTTGCATGAAGCCATTAGAAGCTACAGGTGTAGAAACTTAAGTGCAAAGTAAGGTGAAATTGGGATAAGGAGGAAGGTTACTATACTGTTGCAAGCCCAATTAATCTTTGGTTTCTGTTTA
Organism: Prionailurus viverrinus; assembly: GCF_022837055.1. NCBI lineage: Eukaryota > Metazoa > Chordata > Mammalia > Carnivora > Felidae > Prionailurus > Prionailurus viverrinus. Next base: position 132,631,271 of record NC_062568.1, read on the forward strand.
TTGAAGAAAGGACTCAGTGAGTCATTGCTTTTGCCTTATATGTTAAAAACTTGGATTAGGCTTTCCATAGTATGGAGAAGTACATTTCCATTCTGTAAAATAAGGGGCTTCTACTAGATTCACCTTTCATGTCCAAATATTTTCTGTAATTTTAGGATTCATGTACAAATCCACTACATTCCTGGGGCGCCTGGGTGGCTCAGTCAGTTAAATGTCCGACTTCGGCTCAAGTCATGATCTCACGGTTCATGTGTTGGAGCCCTGCACTGGGCTCTGTGCTGACAGCTCAGAGCCTGGAACCTGCTTCAGATTCTGTGTTTCCCTCTTGCTCTGCCCCTCCCCTGCTCTCACTCTGTCTCTCTCTCTCTCTCTCTTGAAAATAAACATTATTTTTTTTTAATTTCACTACATTCTTCTTCCATACAAATGAGTTCCAGGGTGACAGAGTTATCTGTGATACCAGTGTGCAGTCTAGTTTCTAGAACAGAGTGTGTAATATATTTTTGTTTTTGCACTGAATCTGCAACAAATCTTTCAAAAAGAAAAAGGTAAACAATGTTCTTAGCGTCTTAGAATGCAATATTGCTTCTAAAAAGGGAACTTAGTGACCAGTACACATCTTACACCTTCAGAGGGCCTTTTTTCAAATATCATAACAATGAGGATGCAAAATAGCTTGTGGAACCGAGGTTTAAGCTTCTGCTTCTACAATAGTCTTTAATCATGTAGAAAAATTATGTTAAAAATGTCCTTCTAATATTGAGTAACAGCTGTGCTACACATTCTGCTAGTACTAGCAATTCATAAATTAAAATAACTGGCAATTTTGCACTAAATTTATGTCAGCAAATGCCTGGTCAATGTAGGATAGGATGTTAAATCATAACCATTAAAGAAGTTTTCTTAAACAAAAGACCAGCCCCATTAATTTCAATGGTTTAAATAAATGGTTAAATAAACCATTCGGTACATTGTGAGAGACTTGTATTTTTTCTCCTTAAGAAATCTGAACAGATTAGCCTTAATTCACTATTGAAATTTCCCTGACTGCTAGATGATAGTCAGAGGGCAACAGTATATCTCAAAATTAGACAAGTCCCCGAGTCTCTGGGATACAATGCCTCACAGGTTGTGCTTTTAAGAGGCTGCTCTAGATGAAAACAGTCACTGATTTATGTGTTTATTTCTAAATGTGTGGTGTTTACTAAAAGTAATGTACTATTGTGCTCTCTTTGCACAATGCTTTGCTAACATTTATTTCTACAGGAAGGATCAGTACACCTCTGCCCCAGCCTTTTTTTTTTTTTTTTTGTGATTAGTACTATAAAGGACAGTATTCCAAAAAGTTTGTACATCCGAACTGTCTAATTCTGATGAAAGAGAAAAAAGTAAATGGGTGCGTAGAGGGTAGAAAGAAAAACTCTGATAGAAATACAGCAGAAATGACCTGCTTTGCAAAGACAAATCTTAGACAAAGAACCATCCGTGAGACCAATTCTGATTGTCATTGAAATCCAAAAAGGAAACAGTCTTTGGTAATTCTGATTTAAAATGGCACATTAAATTAAAGCAGAAAAGAGTTTAGGCTAACTCCAGACGTCTTCAAAGCCATATTCAATGTCAGAACTAAAGGGAGCAATTTCTGCGAGGTTCTAAGAGAATGTGTGGCCCAAGATATTAGACCCAGATAAGATGTGAGCTATGTGAAGGGACAACCAAAAATATTCTCAAACATGCTTCTGTATTTCTTCTATAATGAAAAACAAAATCAGAGCTCCCATATTCTCCATAGGGATCTGATGAATACTTCTTATGAAAACTACTCATAATTCAAGAATTAAAATAAGCACCTCAGAATGGAGAACTCGCTGTAAAAGAATTGGAACAAGAACCATTTGAACGTAATCAATATTATTTTCCATAATAATTATGGTTCTAACATAAAGGTAAACACAAACTTTGTAATAAAAATATAATATACAGTTTGAATAGATATTAAATATTATAATATATGGGTAATAAAAAAATTGAGATGTGGAGATAGAAGCTGGGAGCAAGTATAATGTGATAATATCTTCATCTCTCATAGCAGAGATGAATTGATAGTAAGCCTGAAACATATAGTTAGAAATAGCAACTTAAATGCAATGTTTTTCTCAGTTTCTTAGCATTAGGGAACTCTATTATGACATAGTATCTTTTGAAGCAAATGATTTTTTTTTAAGTTCAGCAATCCTTTCTTCTATTTCTTATGAAATTTTTCTTTGTTAAACTCAAGTAAATAAAATGTAATTATTTTGTTTAAAACAGTAGTAATGTTTGGGGGCACCTGGGTGGCTCAGTCGGTTGAGCATCCGACTTCAGCTCAGGTCATGATCTCACGGTTTGTGAGTTCGAGCCCCACGTGGGGCTCTGTGCTGACAGCTCAGAGCCTGGAGCCTGCTTCGGATTGTGTATCTTGCTCTCTCTTTGCCCCTCCCCCACTCACATTTTCTCTCTCTCTCTCTCTCTCTCTCTCTCTCAAAAATAAACATTAAAAAAATTTTTTAATTAAATAGTAGTAATGTTTGATGCTGTTTTGAAATACATTCTCTTTATTTATCTGTCTACCACTCAACCATCCAGCCTCATAGCTTTGGCTCATAGAGCCCTTGGCTAGGATAGTGCCTGTAAATAGAGAAAGACAGAATTAGAAGAAAATTTTTACTTTTTTTCTGTAATTTTCTACTGGGCTTTTTATAGTAAATATGTATCATTTTTGTTAAACAATATAGTCATTGTCTTTAAAAAAAAGGAAGAATCAGATAAAAAATATACAAAGAGCCATCCACTAGCATCTTGATATGAAAGTCTCTTTCTCACTACACCCCAAGATGACTTAACTTTGCCTTCTTCCGCTTCATGATAGAGCTCAACTTAATGCACATTCTGCACCTGGATATCATGTTCTGAATTTAAGTAATTTGCTTCTAATTTATCAATTAACATTTTAAAGAAGTTTTATCATAGTAGATATACAGAGGATTTAAATATAATAAAAAGCAGCAATCTCCCATTTGCCTCTCCTCACTTTTAGTCCTGGTGCCCAGAGCAATTCCTCTTAACCTTTATTATTTGGGATTGTGTTTCTTATTCTCCTCCCTCTCCCTTGTTTTCTGGTTTCAGAGAGGTCTGTTGATTTATTTTCATAACAGATGAGAAATCAGTTCATGTATACTACGTCCTCTTTCCCTAATTTACAACCAACCTACATAATTTTTATCATTTATAATTTTATCATTTTTATCATTATTATTAGCATCTCCACAGATCACCCTCAAACAACAGAATTCAATGTTTATTTGTTCTTTAGTCTTGGTCGGTGTTCATACAGCATTTGGTCGGATTCCAAAAGTAGCATTTTCTTCTTCTCCTCTTATACCCCTTCCATTTTTATTATGTCCATCAAAAGTACTTTTACCTTTATATTGCCAAAATTTGTAATAGTAACATTCTGAGTTTTGTTTGCTTGTTTTTTTTTCTCTAGTTCTTAACATGTAAGTTTCAGAAGTAGCTTTTCAATTTCCACACGTAAAGCACACTGCCTTGCTTTGATTCTATAAATTAATTCTCTCAACAATGTTTTGTAGGACTTAGGATAAAGATATATACTTTTTGATACATTTATTCTTAGGAATTGAATAATATTTATGCTATTGTAGAATTTATTTTATTTTCTAATTGCTACTAGCATAAAGACAGACAAATGATTTTTGTAAAGTGATCTCATGCTTGTAAACTTGATAAATTCTCATTGTTTGGAGATTTCCTTGGATTTTCTATGTATATATCATATCACCTACAAATAAAAATACACCTACTTCTTCCTTTCTGATGTTTGTATCTTTTACTTCTTTTTCTTGCCTTAACACGCTGGCTAGGACCTTTAGTATAATGGTGACTGTCAGTGGTGATAGGAGCAATACCTGTCATGTTTATGACCTTAAGCAGAGTACTTTCAATATTTTATCATTAAATATACTGTGGGCTGCAGGATATTTGGTTAAGTTTTTAAAGCTCAAAGTGAAAAAACAACCTGCTTTATTTAAAGTGGGTTTGAGAGGTGCCTGGGTGGCTCAGTGGATTAAATGTCGGACTCTTGATTTTGGCCCAGGTCACGATCCCAGGGTCGTGGGATCAAGCCCCATGTTGGGGTGTGCTGACAGCACAGAGCCTGTTTGGGATTCTCTCTCCCTCTCTCTCTCTCTCTCCCTTTCTCTCTGCCCCTCCCCCACTCATGCACGTGTGTGCTCTTGCTTTCTCTCTCTTAAAATAAAAAAAAAAAGCATAAAAAAATAAAGTGGGTTTGAATGTTATACTTGCCTGCATCAATTGAGACATATTTATGTTTGGTGAATTATACTTATTTATTTTTTAAATGTAACTTCTGTTATTCATTAAAAAAATCTCACTTGGTCATATTGATTTACCTATTTTTTGCAGAACAGAAATTGACTGGCTAATATATTTGGGATTTTGTGACTATATTCATAAAGGATTTGTCCTGTAATTTTCTTTTCCTGCAATTTCTCTTTTGGGGTTTGGTATTAGTTTTATGTTGGCCTCCATTGCAAAGAATTTTGCAAGGGTGGGAATATTTCTTCTTTAAATGTTTGGTAAAATTCCCCAGTGAAGACATATTAGTCTGTAGTTTCCTGCCTTTCTATGGGTCACTTGTATATTTTTCAGAATTCTGTTTTACCAATCGTGTTTTTGAGTGTACCTCTTTTTTTTTAACTTTCTTAGTGATTGCTCTACATTATATTACATAACATATCACAGTCTGTAGAAAACTTACCTCCCTTTACATTTCTTTATCCTTCTCTGTTCATAGTATAATTGTCTGAAATATTTCCTCTAAACACATTTAGAGTCACATCAGACAGTGTTATGATTTTTGCTTTAACCAACAAGTATAATTTAGAAAATTCAAGAAGAGAAGGAAAGGCTAAAGTATCTACTCATATTTTTGCTTACAGCGCTCTTTCTTCCTCCCTGATATTTGCAAGGTTCCTCTTTCACTGCTTCCCTTCTCTTTTGAGAACTTCTTATAACCATGCTTTTAGGGCAGATCTACTAGTGACAGATTCTCTTAGTTTTCCTTCATCTCATGAGAATTGCTGATTTTCCCTTCATTCCTAAAGAATACATTTGATGGGTATAAGATTTGGGGGTGACAGGCTTTTCTTTCAGCAGCTGAAAAATTGTGTGTCACTTCCTTCCAGCTTCTGTGATTTGTGGGAGGAATCCTCTGTTATTCAAGTAGCTTTTACTCTGTAGGTAAAGTGTCATTTTTCTCTGGCTGCTTTCAAGATATTTTCTTTGTCTTTAGTCTCCAGAATTTGATGATGTGTCTTATCATGGTTATTTCTGAATTCATCCTGTTGGGGGTTCTCTCAGCTTCTTGAGTCTTTCTGTGTCTCTTGCCAGATGTGCAAAGTGTTCAGCCATTATTTCCTCACATTCTTTTTTAGCTCCATCCTTTTCACTTTTCCTCCCAGGACACCAATGACACAAAATTTAGATCTTTTGTTATAGTCCCACAGATCCTTGAAGATGTATTAACTGTTTTCCCAGTTTATTTTCTTTCTCTTGTTTAGTTGGGTATTTTCTATTATTCTCCTTTTCTTCCCTCTGTCCCTTTCAAGCTACTGTTGATCCCATCCACTGAGCTTTTTATTTCAATTATTATATTTGTCAGTTTGAAGTTTCCCATTTGGTTCTTCTTTATATCTTCTGTTTCCTTGCTGGACTCTCTTTGTTGAGGCTTCTCATTTTTTGTTTTGTTTTTTGTTTGTTTGTTTTGGTTTTTTGTTTGTTTCAAATGTATTTATAAAAACGCACTGAAGTGCTTTTTTTTTTTTTTTGAAATCATGGCTGCCTTAAAGTCTTTGTCAGATAATTCTAACATCCTGTTATTTCATTGCTGGCATCTATTGCTTGTCTTTCTCATTTAGTTTGAGATCTGTTTGGTATTTGGTCTGAGGAGTGATTTTTTGATTGGCATCTGTACAACTTCACACTATGTTACATATTTCTAGATCTTATTAAAACCTTCTGTTTTAGCTGGCTTCCTCTAACACCACTATAGTGGGGCTAGAAGTGGGGGGAGGGGGAGGTGGCACTGCCTCATTTTTGTCCAGTGGACCTAGAGGTCCATGTTCTGTACTGAACCTTGGTTGACACTCTTAGGGGGTGGGAGGTTCCTTGTTAGTGCCGGGCAGGAGTGGAAAGTCAAGCTCCCACTGTTGTCTCATTACTACTGGGCATGGTGAACAAGAACTCCTTTGACACCACACAATTTGTGGGGGGAACGTCATTCCTGCCAGGTCGGGGTAAAAATCCAGGCTTTGTAATGCCCGAAGTTCCGAAACCTCCCACAAAAGTCCACCAGAGTCGTAAGTCAAAGCCAAGCGGCAAGGGTCGTTTATTGCAGGTTCGAACCTGGTCCCCCGCGCACTCGTCGCCGGTGACGCAAGAGGCCACGATCAGGGTTGGTACAGCGCTTTTATAGACAGAGACAAGTAGCACAGGGGAGGTTTTAAATTATGAGGTGCCTGATTGGTTGATTTTAAAGTAAGGACATTTGTTGTTCTCTGATTGGGTGTCCTTTGTCTGTCCTTTGGCGGGAAGGCTTTGTCCATTACTTGTGGCTTGTGGCGGGAGAAAAAGGGGGAAGGGGGAAGGGGGAAGGGGAGGAATGTGTTAAGCAAGCAGGTTTACAGAAGCGAGAAATGCCGGTTAGTTCATGTACAATCACTTATTCTATTACATACCAGACTACATTTAAGAAGTTTTACAACTTACTCTATTATATAGCGGGTTACATTCAGGAAAGGTTTCACAACGCTCGTAGCAAACAGCAAGCAAAACAGACTTCTCAGCAATTGTATTTCTTATCAAAGATCCATAATAAGCAGAAAAGAGAACTTTAGCTTTAAACTAAGGCAGGGCTGTCATTTGGATTTAAAGCTGTTCTTTTCAGCTTTCTATTTTGCCTTCTCTGATACCACCTCAGAAGAGGTGTTTGAATGCCTCCTTGCAGCCTCACTTCCCATTCAGCTTTGTTTGCATGGATGGGGTTGGGCCCCTGTGCTTTCTGTGCTCTTTGACTGGAGCTGGGTGCCTACTGTCTTGGTAGGCTGCCACTTTCCTGGGTCTTTGGCTGGAGAAAACATACTTTGTTATGGCTTTTTTGTCTATACCTATTGGTTTCTAGGCTGTTGGATTCTTCAGCCCCAAGTCTCGGATAGAGGAGACAAAAAGAAAACCCAAGAAACTCATTAGTATGTTATTCTTTGAGTCCTGAGTTCTTAGCTAGTCTTCCCTCTTTCCTCCACCTTTCTTAGTCCTCTTCTACATAATTTCCAGGATTTTAAATTGTACTTCGTAAGAAGAATATGTAAAGTATACCTACTCTATTTTCCCAGAAGTCTAACTGTCCAATTAATTTTAATTACAAGTTTTATATCTTCTAGTTCTAAAATGTCCATTCTGTTCCCTTTTGTAGGTTCAGTTTCTGTGTTCAAATTCTATGTCTCTTTGTCCACTATTATGTATTCTGCCAACATATTTGTGGTACCTACTTTAGCGTTTCTGTCTACTAATTCCAACATCTAAGTCTATTTCTATGACTGTTTTTTTTTGTTGTTGTTGTTGACTAACATTTACTTTATCTTGCTTCTTTGCATAGCTCTTATTTGTTTATTGTATATCAGACAGGATATTTTTTAAAACCTTATAAACTGAAGAAAATGTTGTTCCCCAGATAGGAACTTAGCAATTAGGCAAATGGTATAAGAAAATGCCCACTTCAATCCAAACAGTAGTTGAAGTAGTTTGGGGCTAGGTTACGGCTTTACTTAGTTTCAGCTTACCCTTTATTTCAAATATTTTCAGGGTGAGATCTTTTTGTATATATTGCCATCTCTCCCCTCTTGCAAGATCTAAGAACTGTGAGAGTTCTTTTTGCTTTCCAGCCAAAACTGTTGTCTTCCATGAGGCCACAGCCAAACGCTCAACTAAAGTCCCGTGGGGAAAGAAATCCACCAGCAGAGAGAATTAGCTACATGTTGGGGGTTCCTATAGATCTAATATGTCAACCAGCACATGATGTTATTAAATCTCCTGTTTCTCTTTACCTCATGAAGTTGCCTCTGCCTTTCGCAGGCCTGATTTTTAGTTTGCTTATACCCAAACTTGGCAGACGATCCAGAGAGGAGAGTGGCAGATGATTTCTGTTTACTTAAAAATATCTTTTCCTTAGAATGTTGTTCCTTTAGGCTTCTTTATGGCCACAGTTCTCCAACAGTGTTAAAAAAAAAAAAAAAGATAATTTTTGGTTTTTCTATTTTCTCAATTTATTATAGTAGGAATAACATGGCAGATATGTTGCACATTTCTATATCAAAGTTGGCTGCCCTAACATGTTTTGAGAACTTAGTGAAGTCTTACACAATTTGTTTATAAATGGCTTCTAAAAGTTAAAAACCAACAAACTGCACTTGTGTTATTATGGCTATGTAACAGTTATTACTGAAGAGCCAAGTAATGTGCTCGGATTTTCTTCTCCCATAATTTAATACCCCATCCACTTTTCTACTCATGGAGAATATTTCTGGAGTTAAGTTCCATGGGCTTTTATGCTCCACAAAATTCTATCCTATTTTTAATTTCTCTCTTATTAGATATGATGCATCCAATTAATTTTCTCTAATCCTTCCACTCCTGCCAGCTTTCTAGTTTATCAGTTAAGCTGTAATTCTGGAATTTTTAGTGCTTTCCTGGAATACTTAATAGTCTGAGATTGAACACACTAGGTTTTTTGGAATATGTATTCAAATTCCACTATGCTTTTCCTGTTTGGTATTTCTTCCTTTTCAAGTAACGCTGCTCTCATTTTATTAAGGCAGCATCTTCCAAATACCACTAGGAATACTAATTAGAATATTTTCTAAGTATTCTATGCTTCAAAATATCTCTTTTTCCTATGGGAAGGTGGGGAAGATTCCCCCCCCCCTCCTCTTTGTCTCTCTTTCTCTAAATATGTATTTGAGTCTTTATTCTTTGCATAGGATTTTTTCTAATATCTGGAGATGCTTATTCTTCATTTAAGTAAGAGACTACAACAAATATGGCTGTGAACACTGTGGGGTTTGGCAGACTTCACTTAATGTGAGTGGGCAAAGAGCTGGCAGTTAAGTTTTCAGATCCCTAATGGCAGAATATTTATCACTTAATCCTTGGGTACTGTCTCTCACACTAGTTACCTTAGTTCTCCTTGCAAAAGATACTTTAGTTTATTTGAAGAGCATTACTTGAAGTTTTTACCATTTTGCTTTTCTCCATATGGGCTAACTCCTTTATGCCAGCTGTGTGCAGACATAGGAGAGAGATAGGAAAATCAACTGTTTCTTCTGCAGACTTTTAATTATATCCTGTCCGTAGTCTTTTTAGATATAGTATTTCCAACTTCCAAGCCCTACTGAATTTCTGTAGAGGAAATCTGTTTCATCCTTCACTGAAAATTTTGTAAAGTATCCTTGACTTTATCCTTCTCATTTTTGCCTTATTGGTCACCAGTCTTCAATATGTTTTTCTGTTGTATGTTTTTCCAGAAGAAATCCAGAGCAATTGGATTGATAAATACTTTCTGCACTCCCACTGTTTTTTGGTTTATGTCTTTATATATCCCCTTTTTAAAATTTTTTGAATTCATGTTGGTAGAGAGAAGGAAGAGAAACATCTATTCACTCCGCCATATTGAAAAAGATTTCTTGTTTTTAAAATTCATTTTTTTAAACAATAAAATTGGATTATAATGATAGTTTAACTTTGCTGTAGTCATATACTACTCTTTATGGAAGAGTGAGAAGAAAAAGTCCTTTAGAGACCCTTCTAACTAAAAAACTTATGATATATAAAAACAGTTTCGTCCATTTGTTATAGCTATCAGAAACAAAATGAAGTTTTCTTGAATGGTGTCTTCTCTTTCCATTAAAAACATATTTGAATGTATTAGACATGAAATTTATCAGGTCCCAGTGAGAGATAGTACATAGTAAATAAAAATAATGTGTGAATATTAGAGCAAGTAGTGAAGAATCTTTTTTTAAAATGTTTTATTTATTTTTGAGTGAGAGGGAGCATGGGAGGGTTAGAGAGAAAGGGGGATGGAAGACCCAAAGTGGGCTCCACGTTGACAGCAGAAAGCCCAATGTGGGGCTTGAATCCATGAGCCCTGAGATCATGACCTGAGCCAAAGCCAGACGCTTAACCAACTGAGCCACCCAGGCACCCCAAGAAGTGAAGAATCTTAATGCCATCACTATATCAGAAGTATTGGCAATAGACAACACTAGAGCTATTCCAGTAGACGAAGGGAAGAAAATGCCAGATGTCACCAAAAAAAGTTGATGGCTCACTTTTGAGTAAATGTGAAGAAGTATCATCTCAAGATTTCTTCTTGTAGAAACTGAGGTCTGGATTATAAATAAAATAGAGGCCACTACCCATCACAGAGATGAGGAAATCTCCATTATTTTATATCCTCTGGGTGAAGATTTTTCTCTCTCCCTTTTGTGAATTTTTTCTCAATAAACTTTTACATTGATCATGTAGCAGAATGAATATCTAACCAGTTTTTACTTCATTTTGTGTATTATTTCATAGTTTGTGATTTCAGTTTTAAATAGGGAATTTTAAGTAATGAGGGACCAGGTAGCTGACAGTGAGGACGTGAACACCCTCAACTTAAGATAAAATATACAATAGGATAGACCAAAAAAAGGAGGAGGGGAATGAATTTCCAGTTTACAGTCATCTGTTTTCTATGGAAATGGTCTCTGTTGAAAAGGGTGGGTCCTTGGTAGCCATGCCAATGCGACTTGTTCCTGTACTCTTAGATATGCAAAGATAGATAATTGACCTGAGATGGGCTATTTGGATCCTTTCTATGGCATATTTGAAATACGAAGGCAGAGAAATAGAATCTAAAAGTCACTGGAATGGAGTCATATTAGTGGCAGTGCCAAGTGACAGACTAAGCATCTGCTTAGAGTACCAGCAAAGCATAGGTAGTGAAAAATGGAAAAATGTGTGATATTGCACATCAAAGTCAATCAAAATATTAAGTATTTGAAATTTTTATATTTCTAAAAATTAAGGTAGTAGCAAGAAAAAGGAGAACTTTACTGAGCTTCTTTAAATTCTGGTATTAATAAGGATCTATTGTCAATCAATTTAGAGATCCCTATCAATAAAAGAGTTTACTGTTTATAACTACATATATATATCTATATATCTATATATCATATCTATATCTCTATATATGTAATTTAAATATGTAGTAAAGCTATATAAGTTTTACATATAGGGAAGACAGTGCCCTATATTTTTTAGAGCTTAAGTCCCCACAGCCACAGCTTGATCCCTCCACTTCCTGATGTGTGGTTATTCTTTTTCCTTTGATTCTCTGAGTTCAACTAGTATCCTTTGAAAACCCACTTTCTTTTTTTGGAGATTCTAGAGTACAGTTATTTAGACTATAAAACTGAAAGTAAGGAAACATAGATATCTTATACTTGTTCAGTGTCCTACAGCCTACAAAGTGCTTTCATACCCTACTGTTTTATTCTATCAGGAATCCCAGGAGAAACAGATATTATTAATTTTTGCTATACAGATGAACAAATGAGAACTTTAAATACCAGTAATCACATGACTAATAAAATATAGAGCCTATGGTACAAAACTTGTCCCTTGTTCTCTCTGTCACATCAAACCAGCTGACTTGGAAAATGGATTGAAAGTAAAGAATACAGATATATAAGAGGAAGAAAGGTATACATACTGGAGTCCAATTCAGGTGAAGCTAAAAATCCAATATTGTAACTAAATTAATCTAAGTCCATTGCTATTGTTTGCAACCAAAAGAAGTTCTGATAGTAAAATCAAGTGAAATAAAATCAAGTGAACAGTTTTTTGGTAAACTTTCACCTAATATTTATTAACGTGTTTCTCAACTACAGATTTTATCTAGCATGATGCCCATATAATACTATAGTAATGCTAAACATCACATAAATTGTGGTGTTGGAACTAGCAAGCCCAGTTGGTATTTGCTTCCGTCTCAGGAGAAGATTTTGATAGAGGAATGAGAAATACTCTGGAGAGATACATATATGATTGGTGATGAGAATGGGCCTCCGTACCCTCCAATTAATATAACACAACCTGTTGGTTGTTTTGTGATTTTAAACAACAGACATCATCTAATGTATAGATTATTTTCCAATTTTTAGACATTTTATTTTCACAATGTACTACTGTTTTATTTTTTCCATGTTTAAATCACAATTATCCAATGTTCCTCCATTTTCTCCCAGCACTCCACTACAACCACAAACTCATGAGCAAGTTGACTATTTGGACTGGAGGATTAAGAGTGAGGTAGGCAACTGTGAGTGAGAATAGGAGGTATAGAAAATCAGTAGCCCCATTTGGTCCCATCTGTTCCATCTAAGCGACCGCAACCAGCCCTTCCAAAAGGTAAAACCTAACCTGTGGAGGGCTGCTTGCCTTCCTCTGAATCTGGGATGCCTCCTTTAATTTTCATTAACCCCATTTGTAAGAATTGAATATTACAGATTTTCTTCTACTATCCGTGATCCAGTGGAAACACATCACAAATAACCCTAAATAATTGTTGTCTTCCTCTCTCTTCCTAGGAAACATCTTCCTGCTGCTAATAATGCAAACTGCTCCTGATTTATAGCTTCAAATACTTTAGGTAATTCCAATAACTCCAGGGTCAGTAGTGCCTGCAGAGCATAGCCTTGTTAATCAGTCAAAATGATTTCATGTGTTTTCTTAGGAGCATCAGAAAGGGCAAAGGATTTATGGGTGATATCATTTTATGTGCCACCGTGGTGTACAATATTGTCATCATGTGTTAAAACCAGCAATGGTCTTCATTGATTTTAATCATAGTCATAACCACCTCACTCTCCCTGCCCCCTCCATAAAAAGATAAAAGAAATCTGTAGACATTTTATATGGCGACTTTAAAATACTTTAAGTCATTATAACTTTTTAAATGCTTTCATAGCCAGCCAAGATAAAGTGCCACTTCTCACAGATCATATGTCTCTCTCACTAAAATTCCAACTAGAGACACTTAAGGCTATTGAAATGAGAGCATTTTAAATGTGGAGGGGGTTCTTAATAAATAACCACCTCTAAAGAGTCTTATTTGCCTCATTTTTCCAGGAGTATTTTGTTTGTGTAATTTTATTCAAGAAGGAGCTTACATTTTACATGGTGATTCATTCACACATCAAAAATTCAATAAAAATCTCATAGCCAAAAAGATAGACTTACAGCAAAGGAGCAAAAGAAGAATAAGCTTAAATTGAAACATGTCAGAGTAGATCAGATGCCCTTCCATCACCCGTCCAGTGAGTCAGATTCGCCTCTCCAGTAGGGTTGCTTTAGGAAAGGAGAAAGGCCCTCATCTACAGTTGTCTCCGTATGAAGGGAAGGCATTTATTTATTCATTTAACCAATCAGCCATTTGTTCTTTTCACTCTTTCAACATTAGCCAGCAAACATTCATGGAATCACATCTGCATGCCAAGCACAGTGTTAAGGTAAGATGCCAGAGGGTTCCATTCCAAGGTTTTCATGGCCTACTGAGGATGATAGATAGAAATAATAGCAACTTAATAATATCTGCAAATGAATAGTAGCCCAGAAGAAGTAGTGGTTAGCTCTGTTGGTGATGAGCAGGTGGTAACAGGATCAGGTTTCACAAAAAAAGTCTTTCCGGGGAAAGTTGTCTTATTTACAGCAATATTCTCAGGCACCTAGTCTAGTACCTAGTACCTGGTACATAGCAGGCAGTTGTAATTGACACAAGTAAGGCAGCTTTCTCCCTCACAGAGATTCCTCTGATAGTCAGGTCATGCAATTCTCCTACCTTAACTTCCACCATCTACTTCTTGCTTAGCTGAATGATCCAAATGTATAAACATTTTACTCCTATTGGGCCAATCGTAATACCCTATCCACTGGTTGGTTCAAGAAGAAGCATATGACCCAAGCTGGAAAACCTAGGATTCTTCTCTGTTACTCAGAGGATACTTCTCTGTTACTCGTTTTTTAACTTTGGTTGGGAGAAGAAAGCCCTTTCCTTTCAAATTCTCACAGCTCATACCCAACACCTAACAGAGATAAATATTTAGTGGGTTCTCAATGTATGTTTGTTGAAAAAATGATTGTATGGTGAGGAAGCTGTTGGGGTGCGAATGTGGAACCTCCAGTAAATAGGTTCACCACCTCATGGAGAAACCATTCTAGGAAAAGGATGTTGAGAGGTGGAGAAGGAAAAAGAGAGAGAGAGAGAGTCTCAAAGGCATGTGTAAGCCCAGGTCTGTCATTCTCAATACCCTCTCAACTTCTTGTGTTCCCCAGTAAAATGTTTCCATAAACTAATTCAAGTTATTAGCACCTGGGAGAGTCCTAACACATTATTCAATAGAACTGGTTGAGAAATTGGCTGATGATTGAATGCATGAATGAATGAATGAATGAATGAACGAACAGATGAAGCATGTCTCTTCAGAGGGCATAGAGACCCCAAACAAGCAGGTGTGCCACACTACGGTGTGCTAGATATGATATTTTAACCACAGCAGATTTTCACCTTCTCCATGTATTGCAGGAGCCAGCGAGGGATAAATAAAACTTCCCAAACTTCCTTGAAGCTAGAAGTCTGTTTATGAATTAGGTTCAGTTCAATGAATAATATACAGGTATGTGAGGTTTAAAAGGATAAAGTGTGATTGGGCATATTTTTGCTTCTGCTTGTCCTGGTAATTAGGTGGGAAGAAATACGCGCTCTGATTTCCTGAGTCTGGTCAGAAGCTACCTGGGTGTGAGAGACAGCTGTGGTGATGCAGGGGTAGAAGTTGCTTCCTTAATCTGACTCACAATTGTTAAGTGGCACACTCTTAAAATTCTGCAGTCTGAAGGAGTTCTTCTGAATTTTTCTTCTCTAGTCTCTTCTAGTGTTGCAAACACTGAGTTCTTTTCTGTTAAAACACCTAAAAACTATACTAAATCCTTACTGATGGGCCTGGCACATACAGGGAATTATAAAAGGTTATGTGAGGTTCTCAAATAGGGGTGGGGAGGCAACATAACTCCCCAGGGAACATTTGGAATGTGTGGAGACTCTTTTTTTTTTTGCCATAAATCTGGCATCTAATGAGTAGAGGCCAAGGATGCTGCTGATTATCCCATAATGCACAAGACACAGGCCACACCGCAGAATTATCCAGCACTAAACATCAATATAGTAAGGTTGAGAAATCCTGGAACAAAGTAAGGTTTCAACAGGTTGTAGCTAGAGGATTAGGCTTTTTATTATTGAGCAGGACCAGATCCTAAAGTCACATATGGTATTCAAAAGTGTGAACAGATCTCTCTCTCTGACATCTTCTTATTGGCCTTTTACCAAATTTGGGAGGCTTAAGTTTCTAAATTCTGCATTTTAATGTGTAAAACTGAAAAGATTGTACTATCGTGAATTTTTGCTATAAATACTAGTTCTTTAGCATTTCCCTGCCTTGAGACCAGTAACAGCCATTGACCTTAGTAAAAATTGGTAATAGATATTACATACTACACTTTAATCATTGCATTGCCACAAATATCTCCAGAATGGGAGACCTACAGAGAAAGTTCATATATACTATCACTATGGGAGTTTCTTGGAATTGCCATAGATATTTCTTAATCTGTGAAAGGACATTAATTTTCACTGTTATCACATGGGTACAATGTTCTGAAAAAGTAAATGGCTTAAAGCATACAAACCCAGCAAAAACAAAAAGAAGATAACATAAAATAACTCCTGTGTATTCATATTTTTTAGTGAACACAAATGAGCAAACTCTTGATAGAACATGAGACTGTCCTGATTGTTTACCATGAAAATAATTCAAGGCTAAAAGATGGCTTCTATTTGATAATCTACAATCTCTGATCCTACTAAGTGGAATACAGAATGATGCTAGCACAAGGAGAGACAGGACAGCTGGGATGAAGAGATTTAAGAAGCACAGATTAAAAAAATTAAAAAAAAAGCATGTCAAAAGTGAACTTTTAAATATTCATTTTGAATGACTGAGTTCACAGTGCTTTTCTGTGTGGTGCAGATGGTTCAGGGATTCAGGGCAAACAAAGCAACAATTTCTGTATACTCGCAGCTACTCAGCCATAATAGCCAGAGGCCCAAAACTCCAGGGCTTTGAGATGATTCAACCAGATCCCTTTACCTGCCAAATTCCACTGGATCTATGCAGCCTCCATCATGGTAACAAGGGGTGAATGGATAGTAGGAAATGGGAGCCGTCTTGGCTTTCACATCCACATAGCACTCATCACTGGGGAATGACCTTTCAATTCCAATTACAGATTCGTTTATGATGGAAAAATGTTTTTGAAGGGGAGAAGGGACATACAAAACTTCCTAGTTTGATCCAAAATGGAAATTTAAAAAATTAAGCAAATGGAAAGTCATACACATTTAAATCAAGAAGAAATTGTTAGCTGGTTACAGGGAATGGTCTGAGATATTTAACTCTAAGAAGCAACCTGTTTCTTTGTTAGACGCAGGGGTATGACCTCATCATACAGAGATTATTCTCTGTATAATGGCTTAGAGAAAGGCAAGAGCCAAACTGCATCATCTTTCTGCCTGTCTTAGTGTCAGGGGAGAGCTAATACTCAGATGGTGCACTAAAAAACAGTATTAAACTGCATCTTTGAACAATCAAAAACAACACACAAAATGGAATTCAAATAAAAGGCTAACAGCATTTTCTGTAACAAGAGATAATTTTACCGTTTACAGTATATCAGAATGGTAGACCAGACTTTTTATTCCACAGGGGTTTTATTGAGTGCCTATCATGTGCCATGCACTATTAGGTGCTACAGAAACATGCAGAAGGCAGTGAGAGAAGGCTTTTTCTCCAAGTCTAGTAGATAAGACAAAATAAGAAGCAATACAATAGTCCCTCCCAATCTTATCTGTGGGAGTAGGTTCCAGGACCCCCAGTGAATGCCTTGGACTCCCAGTTCCAAGACCTTAACTGCAGATAGTACTGGACCCTATATATTTGATGTTTTTTTCATATCTATATCTATGTCTACATCTATATCCATCTATCTATGTCTATGATAAGATTTAATTTATGATTTAGGCTTAGTAAGAGATTAACAACAACAACAATAATAATATAGAGCAATTATAACAATTTCTAATAAAAGCTGTGTGAATGTGGTCTCTCAAAATATACTGTACTTCCCTTTGTTCTTGTAATGATGTGAGATGATAAAATGCCTAAGTGATGAGGTGAAATGAGGGGAATGATGTAGGCATTGTGACCTGGGGTTAGGATGCTTTTGACCTTCTGACAACATGTCAGAAGGAAGACCATTTGCTTCCAGACCACAGTTGACTGTGGATAACTGAAACCACAGAAAGTGAAACCATGAGAAAGGGGAGACTACAGTATAATAAAAGTCTGTATATGGTGTATATTGAAGAGTTTTGAGCAAAATTTCAGAGACCATAACATCATGGGTTGGAAGATGTCAGGAAGGGTTTGATAGAGAGGGTAATATGAAAGGAATCTTGAAGAACTGGAAGAATTTGAACTGACAGAAATGAAGATAACTTTTTGTTGAAAGCAGTCAGTAACACCAAGAGAAAAGAAGCCAAAACAACAGACAGGTATGTGCATAAATCAATATGTGGTACGGTTTAGGTGGAACTAATGAAACATGTAGGAACCTCATAAAAAATATATCTGGAAGGATTAAATCAGAAACACATCGTCTTCTAGACCTACAGTGGACCTTAGGAAACCATGATTTAACTCTTTCATCCTACAATTTGGAAGGCTCAGAAAAGGTGAAATTATTTATGCAAGGTGATATGTCAAGGTAATGATCCTAGTGGCCAAAGATGAATGGATTTGTGTCTGTTAAATGTCAATTCCCATTTTTTTTTCTATGGCATCTTCAAGGGTAATCTGGGTATCTGGATATTCTTAAACACCAAGATAAGAAGGTTGTACTAATTAGTTTCATTTGTTAAGTCTTAAACAAACACTAAAGATCTTTGAGAATTAGAAATGGCATCATTGAGAACGAATTTTGGGAAATAGAGAAAGGAGAACAGAAGCATTTTGAAGAGATGTAAAGAGCAGATTAAAAAAAAAACAACAACCAAGATTAACCTTCCACAGGACTAGTTAGCCTACACATAGACATGAAAATCACCTTTCACATAGTTCTTTAATATAGCTTTGACCATCCTTTAGCACAGCTTTGAGAACATGCATCAGCATACCTGTTGCAGAAATCAGACATTTAGATAGAAGACGCATAGCCTAGTTGGTTGTGAAAGTTTTGCTTAAATATATCCTGGTTTTAGTAATTCCTAATTTAGTCATAAGCTTTTGAAAACCTTGGGTAAATAAATTACCCAAGAGAATTATGGGAGAACTCCAGCATTTATTAAAACAGTCATAGTTTATAAACTGTAAAATACAGTTTTGGAAATAGAAAATAGTATTTTTATTGTAATTTAAAAATAATCTTCATTGTGAATTCATAATATTCTCCAAAGCTTAATAGCACACATGGTATATATATACAAATACATAAAATACATGTAATTTGTCTCTAATTTAAATAGCAATGAGAGAAATGTATCACCTAATTTGAATTAAACCTTAAATTAAGACTGGAACAGTTAAGCAAAATAATTTCAGTCCAGTCAAAATCATACTCAAATATAATTTAATATCTATTTTATTTTAATTTCAAAAATTAACTGTCATATTTCTCTGGTCTTACACAAAAGGAAATAAATCAATGTTTCTTGTGAAACCTTTTCCCCTAGAAACTGTGAAAAAGTTTCCTTCATTCATATACTAAGCTCAATTACTGATACTCCTGTCTTGCTTCTGTTTTGAAGATGCAATATATAAGGAACTACATTAATAGGCATTGATTTTAGCTGTAACTGAAATGAACATTAAAAGGTCGGAAAAACTTTTAGACCATGAATTTGGTAAGGAATCTTACAACTAGAATAAAAGTATTCAACATCTTAATAATAGATGCCATTTATTAAGTGCTTACTATAGCAAGTGATTTGAATGCGTTTTCTCCCTCAGTCCTTAAAGCAGTCGTGTGAAGTACATATGGTTAGTGCCTCATTCAAAAGACTAAGTTTCCCAGAGTCATACATATTGTAATCAGGTTTCATCTGGCCTCAAGCTCATGCTCCATTGAAACCAGTGCAACACTTCCTCCCATTAAAATGTTAAAATCAAGGATAATTTAGTGGTTAGGGGAAGAAACACACTCAAGACTGCTCGAGTAGAGGGGACGTGATGGGAGGAGATGAGGAAGCTTTGTGGAAAGGCCTTATGGTGAGAAAGATCATGGAATGTTTAAAGAAGGAAAATATGGCTGGAAAAGAGAGCAGGGAGGAGCATGTGAAAAGCCTGAAGAGGTGGGCAGCAGCCTCATCAAGGGAGGCTTTGTCAGTCAGGTATTTACAACACATATTTGGTGGAGAGTCAGGCACATAGCATGGTGGTTAAGTACATAGACTCTATAAGCAGCTCTAGATTCAAAAGCCAGCTTCCCTCTCAGCTAGTGTATAATGTTGGATAGTTACCTAATTGTGTAAGCAATTATTACTTCTGTAAAATGAACACAGGGAAATTTTCTTAAAGGTTGTGTGATGATTAAGGTAATGCATATAAAGCACTTATCACAAGGTACACATAATAAATTCTTATAAAATATTACTGATTATTATTTGTAATCTTCTCATTATGCTTGATCTGGTGTCAGACCTTCCATGATACACTCAAAAACATCTTTCAAAAACCAATCCCTCAAGAGACCCTCCAGAAAAAACTTCCACTAGGAAACTGGTGTCACCGCCATCAAACATTTCTTTTATAGGAATTCCCCTGCGTCATTACTCACATTGTTTCCATTTTTATTCAACCAGTACGAATTTATTGAACATGCACTATGTTTCAGACAGTGGGCATTGTGGATGTACAGATAATTAAAATATGTTTCTCAACCTGGAGGAGCTTGCACGGCAAAGGGCAGAAGAAAATGATGGCTGCTATGTGGTACCATTTTATATTAAGGGAAGGGAAAAGCAAAACTTTTATTGGGCACTTACCACATTGCAAGCAAGGTACTGTATGCTTATGTGTATTGTTATCAGATCTTAGTCCTTGGCAGAACTTGGTAAGGTTTTTTTTTTGTGTTTTTTTTTTCTTCCTAATAATAGAGAAGGAAAACAGGCTCAGAATAGTCAAGTAGCTTGCTCAAGTTGACACATTTACTAAAATGGCAATTTGCCGTTCAAGCTGTCACTCTCAACCCAAGCAAACTCTTTGCACCCACAAGTCTTCCTTTCCAAGTCTCTAAACCGTACTGGTTTTACCATGATAAAACAAGGACCAAAGTGATTTTTGGGATTAGCAACAGGAATTCACTGGTAATCTTGATGAAAATGCTAGCAAAGGAGAGGATGGAGACAGTGGTTGGAAAAACAAAGGGGAAGGGATTGTGTTAGGCCTTGTTGTATTAGATCTTTCTATAGCAATGAACACTAATCTCTTCTTTTTAAAAACGTTTTCTTAACTTTGGTCACTATGTCCCAGACTCTGGGGGCTCCTCCTTTGCTGATTATCATTTAAATGTTAAGGTTCTGGGGTACTATGAGTCCATGTTCCAGTAAGATGATTTAACCTGAGCCCTATATGAGATTTTATTTAATCTTCCTGGCAATATTTTGAGACAGCTGTCATTGTTCCTATTTTACTAATGGGGGGGGCCCAAACTGAAGCTCAGGGGAGGTACTTTACCTACCCAAAGTCATAGAGGTAATAAGTTGGGATGAGTGTGGGATAAGAGAGGGGTCATTCTGACAGCAAAGCTCGTACATGCTATCACACCACATTTTCAGGAGCTCATGAGGCATGAAATTAGACATGGGCCTTCTGCTTGAGTTTTTCAGGACTCAGGCTCACTACCACCCTCTACATTTTACCTAAGTTACATAAGGTTAATCCTCAGTTGGCACAGTCTAAATATTAGGGGAGGCCAGAATTTTGTATTTCGGCTTAAGCTAAGCCTGGAAACAGCCCTAATTTATAGATATTAAATTAAGAGGTAAAAGAGCCAAATTTACATAGTCAGCAGTTTGTCCCCACATAAAAGATTAGTCCTAGCTTCCAGGATACTGCAAATCTGTAACTCTTGAAAGGTGAAAAGACACCAATATGCAAACTGCTTGACTGCTTGAATCTAGAGATGGTTGATAAATCCGCCACATACTGTAAATCTGACTGTGAGCTGTTTGAAGTTACTCTTGATGAAAAAATTACCAATTTGCCAAAATGTTTGTCCATCACCTCAGTGATGATAAATGAACTAAAATCCAAACTATTACCTCACCAGGATCATGTGCTGACAACGCTACCTCCCTCCATCTCCTGAATTCTCCCCACACATATTATTTTAGATCTGCAAAGGTGTGATGTGGTAAGTGAAATAGTACATGGAGTGTAAGTGGGTCTCTACAATCGGCTGTTTTAGAAGCTTTAATTTTTGTGGCCTTTCTTGGTTTCTGTAGTGATGATTAGAATAGAATGGGGACACTTTTCAGTAGTAGAATGAAGACTTCTCTTCAGAGTAAATCCTTCTTTACTTTGCCTCCTTTCAAGTGCATGAGAAGAGTTGCTAGACAAGTTTATTTAATCACTTCGAATACGTCATGTTAACTCAAGGAAGAAACAAAGTGCCTGAAAAGCCAGGATAAACTGTGCGTAACTTTCTTTTTCCCCTCACAAAATCTAGTTCCAATAAAAACCATCTTTACTGCCTCAGGCTAATGTGTAAGTTAGTGAGAGATTATGGTCTGGTTTTTATAGCATTTTATGTAGTATTTGACAATCTATAGGGACCTTGCCTGTTAGTCCTTTACAAATATAAAATGTAATTTTAAATTTCACTTTATCATGGTAATAGGCTATATAAGCTTTCTTTCTAAAGCCTGCAGTCCATCCTGTCACCTTAGGGAGTTTCAAACAACCTGACTTAATCACCTCTTGGTGACTCATTTCGCCCTGCCCACTCTTTTGAAAATATATAAATCCCAATTATTTTTAAAGCCTTTTTCTAGAAAATGAGGTTGATTTCTTGTATACACTCAGGCTCAGCATATACACAGAAAAAGTAGTTAGAAGAGACTCTTTGTCTCCAAAGGATTGGATTATTTTCATATGTTTTCTTCAGTGTCCCTCCTTCCCCTTTGCAGTAAAGCCTCTTAGAGAAACTTGCTTGAGAAGGCAGGCAGCCAATTAGCCAAATCCTTAATGGGGGAAAATAAATAGTGACAGTTACTTACAGTGTGATGCTAAGGTGTATACAGTGTAGCTGCAGGGGCACACAGCCATCCTAAGCAGTAGGTAATTTGGACAGTTCATTGCTAGGTAGATGAAACTGGTTTTTGTTAACATTTTATATATGAGGGAAGAGAAACTCAGAGAAACTGACTTGGTCAAGATCTCAAGGTTAATTCTTCGCGAGAGTTGAAATTGGGTCTTCCAATATTTAGTTCATTTATCTCTGCAGTATACCTCACTGCCATTTAAATTGTTAAATAATGTCTATGCTTCCTAAACAGGTCCTATCTTGCTCTTATTGTAGTTATTTGTCATGTAATGAGATAGTTCACCTAACCATCAAATGGTCACTGCTATTTAACAGTGAATATTAAAGTATCTGTTATTTCTCCCTGCATGATACCGTGTGCTGAGTCCTACCATCACACTTCCCTTATAGGAGCTTAAAACTAAGAAGAGATAGGGGCACCTGGGTGGATCAGTCGGTTAAGCGTCCAACTTCAGCTCAGGTCATGATCTCACAGTCTGTGAGTTCGAGCCCCATGTCAGGCTCTGTGCTGACAGCTCAGAGCCTGGAACCTGCTTCAGATTCTGTGTCTCCCTCTTTCTCTGCCCCTCCCCTGCTCGCTCTCTCTCTGTCTCAAAAATAAATACAAACATTTTTAAAAATTAAAAAAAAAACTAAGAAGAGATATGTATGCCCTTTGCAACTTTCCTTGTTCCCAGCTAATGGTCCAGGATTGTGGTGGTCTTAGGCTAGGTTCCTCCTAGGGAACTGTGGACTCCACAGCCCAAACCTGGAGCTCAGATAAACCATTTTAAAGATGGGCCACATTATGCAGTCTTGAAACCTGGAGTTACTTGTCTAACATTTGCTTCATCATAATATCACAATTTCCTGGATATCTACTCTGAATATCATTTTACCAGTTTACAGATTGCACAATTAGAATCCCATCCTATCTAGCTTTCCTAAGTTTGAGTGTCAGTACCTTGAAACCCATCGAGCTATTCCGGAGTTTCAATAACAGAATTCTAATATACACCTAGTAGGCTGATGGAAAGAACTCTGTCTATTTTTTCTAATTTGCTTCTTTAAATGTGAATGCGTTATAACTTGCAGTTGAATACTTCCGTAAAGATAATTACATATGGCAAGACAGGAAAACTTTTTGAAAAAAAAAAAAAACACATTCCCTTGAATATGTGCCTGAATTCATTTACAACTGTTGCTGCTTTAAACACTTCAGGCAGAATAAGTGGATGGCACTAAACAGCTTAGCTGCAATTATTATGGAATGTCTGAGGTATAATTTCCCCTGCGGTTTTGTTAGGCGTACAAAATTCATAATTCTGATTTGTGGCAGGTACTTATTACCCATCACAGGTGGGGATATGCAAATATTATTCTAGTAAGGGTGAACAGCCTTTATTTCAGTATTCAGCTATTAACGAGATTTGTGAGTCTGGTACTCTGGGGCCATTTAATTAATTAGATGGTACAGATAAAATATAAATTGTTTTGTAGGCTACACAATTCCTGTCCTAGGAGATGTAAAACTGAGGCTAAATGAACTTAGTGTAGATTGATTTGTTGTTTTTTATATAGCTCCCAGTAAATGTAAATCCTGCTCATTATTTTACTGTATTAATTCTACTCGTAATCCTCATATTCTCTGAGTTTCATTAAAATAGATGTTATGTATTTGACTATTTTGTTAAGTGACTTTATCACTTAATCTCCATGCCTGTGGCAGTAAGCACGTCCTGTATGTGGAAAGAATGTATCTATAACAGATCTTTTGAAATGTCTTCATATTCCTGAGTAAGAGTTTTTGGTTAATTTATAATATTATGTGTGCAGAAATAAGATCTACTAGAGTAAATCCTGGGAAAGTGCATGACATTTAATATGATTTATTGGTGTCAGTCAAGAACTAATGCAACCTCCACAACTACCTGTACACACGGAAAATCCTTTGTCATGCATTTGATACCTCAGGGAGGTGGGAAGGTTATAGTTATTTGGTCAATGGCAAATAAGTTTAACTTTTCCTTTGCCCTTATATACTTGGCAGTAGATGCTTAACAGTGCTATGAGGAGAAGGGTTCAAGATATTTCCTTGATTTGAGTGGTGAAATCACTATGATTGATTATTGATGTCTGCCTTGGGTATGTTTAGAGTGGTGCTGCTTGTGCTAGATATTTGCCATCTTTGGTTTATGTCTTTGGTGACAACTCAGTTAAAAGCCTTTAATCATATTGTTGGTTACCCTAAATTTGACAAGAATAAAAGTGCACATCTTTTGTTTCATTCAGGAGATGTTCAGTTGAAGGTGTTCAGTTGCATAGTAGTACCATCTTCTAATAAAACAACTTGGAAATGGTTACTTCAATTTTATTTTGAAACTAGGAACTAGAAAATAATTATGTAAATAAACGACTGAATTTTTTTTTTTTTGAGTTAAAGTTGGTGTTATCTTAAATTTTACTTTGGGATAAAATACTAGTTTCTTCTGACCTTTAAGTTTTCATTAAAAAATCGAAATTTGGGCTAACAATAATAGTTTCTCTTTTCTCTGAGCCCTATTTTCTGTCTTCTGCCAACCTCCCTAGGCTCCCCATCTCTTTTCATTTCTTAATGAAAAGCAAGTATATTTCTCAACAGGAACATACTTTTAATACCTTGACTAAATAAAAGGAGGGTACATAAGAAAATTCAAGAACTAGAGAATAATTTCCCAAAGGGATTTAATAACCACATTTAAAATAATTGCAAAACCAGAAGCCCACACATCATGTTGACAACCTTGAATGCAAAGCAAAATACTTATATGTGCAGATCTGAGAGTTCTGTGTTCCAGGTTGGCTTGCAGCAAATACGTTTGCAAGCATCTCCTATTAATCTCCATAGAAATCCAGGGAAAGATAATTGTTATCAATTTAAAAAGAGATTTATAAGGTGTTACAATTATGTATTCTACATCTCCAAGAGAAAAAAAATTAAATGAAAGGTGATAATTATTCAGATTCAAAACCTGTTAAAGAAGCCAAGACAAAATTAAACAATTAGAAAAATACTTTAGCAAAAAAAAAAAAAATGCTGAATTAACAACAAAGGAATTACATACTAAAAGATTGGTCAAGACATTACTACTGAAATATTTATGTGGTTTATACAGATGATAAACAGATGTGCTATTTTTGGTATATTTTCTGTGAATGAATTTCTTTTGAATTTGCAAACTTTAAGAGTTAAATTGCCTATAAATGATAGAACCTAGAATATAATTGTGGGAACAGATTGGGATCTATTATTGATCCTAATCTGATAAATATATTGATAAGTAGGAAAATAGAAAAAATAGAGATAGAACAAATGCACACAATGTTAGATGTTAAGATTAGCCCTTTTTGGGGGGCACCTGGGTGGCTCAGTCAGTTGAGTGTCCAAACTTGATTTTGGTTCAGGTCACGATCCCAGAGTTGTGGGATCAAGCCCTGAACCAGGCTCTGCACTGGGCACGGAGCCTGCTTGAGATTCTCCCTTTCCCCCAGCTTACAGAATCTCTCTCTCTTAAAAAAAAAAAAAAAAAAAAAAAAAAAAAGGGGGGGCGCCTGGGTGGCGCAGTCGGTTAAGCGTCCGACTTCAGCCAGGTCACGATCTTGCGGTCCCAGAGTTCGAGCCCCGCGTCAGGCTCTGGGCTGATGGCTCAGAGCCTGGAGCCAGTTTCCGATTCTGTGTCTCCCTCTCTCTCTGCCCCTCCCCCGTTCATGCTCTGTCTCTCTCTGTCCCAAAAATAAATAAACGTTGAAAAAAAAAATTAAAAAAAAAAAAGGAAAAAAAAATATATATACCCAGGGAAATATTTTAGAAAAGGAATAACATTCTTTATTGTGCAGGTTTCTCCAAAGTTTCAGGTGTTTGGTAGCACAACCGCTCAAAAGCTGCGCAGTTGGAGTATTTGAAGAAAAAGGAAGAATCCAGTGTTCTTTGGAGAACACTGAGGGGTCACATGAAAGTCATTTGATGTGTGGATAGGAAATGATGAGATGTTCTCTGATGGCAGAACTTTTGGATGCAGGTCTGGACCTGAAATTAACCTCATTGAGTTCAAAAAGGAGTTGAACTGGTTGGTGAATACATGGCTTCATGTATTTGTCAAAAACCATAGGATTGTGTATCCAAAAGGGTGAACTTTTAATGTATGCAAACTAAGAGAAAGAAAACATCAACCAGGATGTTGAAGGGCAAGTGGATTTTTAAAAAAATGTATGACATACCAGCACTGAAGAAGATAAGGGGAAGAAGAGCTGACCTATATGTAACTTTGAAAAACAATGTTTGGACTATAAAGCTAAACTTTAAAGTCGAAGACAAAAGTAAAGAAACTGTAAAGCTCAAGACACAAAGGAATTGTTTATAAACATTGTACTCCAGTTGGCATCTTTTTTTAATAGAAGTACAAGTTTGCAATTCTGAAAGCCTTTACATGTGTATTGAGGTTGGATAAATAAATAAAAGGAAGGTGGATAGTGGGTGCTAGGTTTCTCATTGTTGGAGAAAGAAGTTACAGATAAACGAGAGGATAACTGAAATAAATACCACGGTAGTGGATCAGAGTTGGAGACATCAGTGTGATCTCACGTTTAGCTTAATATTGATACAGATAGTAGATATAGAAATAATCATAGACATATATATATATATACTTACGTTAGTATATATACAGATATTACTTAGCTCTGTTTGTTGAGAGGTCCTAGAAGCAATGATACCCTACTATTGATGAACACACACACATCCAGATCTTGGTTTCTAAATACCATTTTAATCAAAGTACCCAGGAGTCCTTGGAGAAATAATTGATTCTGGTGCTGAGGTAGGGAAAATACAAGATGAGCCTGGAATATGTTACATTGGTAGAAAGTAAGGAATTGACAAAAAAATAAAACATGTCAAAGGAACAGAGAAGGCAACTGAAAGAGCTCCTAATAGCAAAAACTAGAACAATTTGAGTAACAAAATAAATAATAAAATATAGCATAAGTATTCAGGAGTCCATACTGATGTAAAAAACAAAGGCTAATCTTCCTTACATGACAATTACAACATTTAAGCTCTATCAAGAGGTGGAACTTAATTTCCCAACACTCTTCTTCCTTTAGAGTGGACTAGACACAGTGATTCACTTCTAAAAGATTAGTGCTTTGATAAGGAAAAACTTAGTAATAAAAAAATACCCTGGGAAACACTACCTCAACCAAGTAATGATCAAAGGTAGCCAGTGGTGTTGTGGGAACATCCATTACTTATGAATATATATGATGAGAAGGATATTTCACCTCTTCAGTATTCTCCCCCAAACCTATAACCCTAATCTAATCATTAAAAAAAAAAAACGGAGAAAAAAAACTGAGGTATAGTAAGAAATATATATGGTCTTTGTCCTTCATTTCTGGCACAGAGTTCCCAAACCCCTTGGAATTTTCTCAGTGATAAGAATGCCTTTTGGTCATTCATTAGTTGTCCCTGTCAAGCACACTTGAGTTTATACTAAGAAGATAATTAGGGTGGGTCCCTAGATAAACTTGGGATGGGTCTGGTCACCAGAAAGATTAGGTGATTACAGGGTTGGAACTTTCAGTTCCACCTCCTTAGTCCATGGAGAGGGGAACAGGTCTGGAAGTTGAATCAGTTGCCAATACCAATGAGTTAATGACTCATTCCTATGTAATGAAGCCTCCACAAAAGCCCAAAAGGATGAGGTCAGGAGTTACCAGGTTGGTGAACATAAGAGGATGCAGAGAAGATGGCTTGAGAGCATGGAAACTCTGAGCCCTTTCCCCATACCTAGCCATACACATCTCTTCCATCTGGTGGTTCCTGAATCATGTACTTTTATAATAAACCGGTAATCTAGTAAGTAAAATTTTTCTCTGAGATCTCTGAGCTGCCCTAGGAAATTAATCAAACTGAAGGAGGGGGGTTGTGGGAACGTCTGCTTTATAGTTCATGGGTCAGAAGCACATGTGACAACTTGGACTTCAGGTGGCATCCAAAGTGGGATGGGGGGTGGGCAAAGTCTTGTCAGACTGAGCTCTTAACCTGTGGGATTTGATGCTATCTTCAGGTAGATAATGTCAGAATTAAGTTAATTGCTTGGTGTAGCATTTGAAAAAATCACACATTGGAATACCTAAATAGTATCTCTCAAAATTGTCATGGTCATGAAAAACGAGGAAAGGCAAATTATCACAGACCAGAGGACAATAGGGAGACACAACAACTAAATACAATGTGGTACAATTTGAACAACAAAATTAATGACAGTATTATTCGGTAATTAGTTTGGGTCCTAAAAGAGAAAAAGAGGATTCAAACACTTTTTATGAAAAAGTTTTTATATATTTATATAATATATTAAATTTACAATGAATTGTTTATAATGACATATATGTTCTTAGGATTGTTGCCAATTAAAAAAATCTTTTTCAAGTTCTTCCAAATATGACTGTAAGACTTCAGGACATTTTAAGTGTTCTTGTGCAGTGACGAGTCTTAAATATTCTTGCAAACATTTAAAAATTGAATTGAAGGGCACATGGGTGGCTCAGTCAGTTAAGGATTCAACTTCAGTTCAGGTCATGATCTCCTGGTTCAAGAGTTTTGAGCCCCGCATTGAGCTCTGTGCTGACAGCTTGGAGCCTGGAGCCTGCTTCCGATTCTGTGTCTCCCTCTCTCTCTGCTCCTCCCCCGCTCTCTCTCTCTCTCTCTCTCTCTCTCTCTCTCTCTCTGTGTCTCTCTCTGTCTCTCTCTGTCTCTCTCTGTCTCTCTCTCTCAGAAATAAATAAAACATTAAAAAAATTTTTAAGTTGAATTGAAAAGCACTAGAAGCATTCTTAGAAGCCCCTTTATCGTGGAACAGTTAGCTATAATTGAACTATACAAAGAGGTGACTACAAACCTCATAAATACATTCCCAGAAATTCAAACTAAATGTTCCTTCAATTTTCCTGTAGTCACATCACCCCAAAATGCCCACAAGGATATGAATGCTTCTCTATGCCTGGGGAAATGTGTTGAGGGGAGGGGGTGAGGAGTGGGGAGTCAGTAAGGAAAAGGACTGATTATAAAGTTTCATACTTTTGTAGATTATGTGAAAATATATTACAATACAAAGATCATGCTGACTTCTTTGAAGCTCTAACATCTGATTCCGCTAATAAGCTACGAAGATTTAAGCTCATTCTTAAGGAAGAGTAGGAGGAAATTGTGTAGGTCTCAAGCCTAGGCAGCATGTTTCAACCAGATAACCAATCATTGGTCAATCAATCAAATCATAATGTGTCTTCTTGTTGATTCCTTATAAGCATTTTCCTCAGGAACACAGAAGTGAAGGAGGAATGGAGGCAGGCAAGAAAGTGAAATTCAGGAAAAGGTTTGGTCAGATTTCATGGCCGTAATAAAATCTAGTATTTATTTTTAAAACATTTATATAGTACATCTGTGCCCCAGGTACTATTCTTAGTGCTTTATAAGTACTCACTCATGGGGTGCCTGGGTGGCTCAGTCGGTTAAGTGGCCAACTTCGGCTCAGGTCATGATCTCACGGTTCATGAGTTCTAGCCCCGCATCAGGCTTTATGTTGACAGCTCAGAGCCAGGAGTATGCTTCCGATTCTGTGTGTGTGTGTGTGTGTGTGTGTGTGTGTGTGTGTGTGTATGTTTCTCTGCCCCTCCCCACTCGCTCTCTCTTTTTCTCAAAAAATGAATAAATGTTAAACAGTTTTTTTAAAAAATAAGTAATCATGTAATTTTCATGACATCTCAATGGGTAAGTACCCTGATTAGTACCTTGATTATCCCATTTTTCAGATGAGGAAACTAAGGTACAGAGAGATTAATTTGAATTAATACATTTGATTAATTAACTAATTATAAGTAATTATACATAATTTATAAATAAATTTTTGAATTGGCGAAGTAAGGTAGAACCAGAATTTGAAGATTATAAACACCCTCACGTCACCCTGAAATTTTTTAGAAAGATGAAAGAAAAGAAGGGAGATATGAATGAAATAGAGCAGAGCTGCAAAGTGATGACCAGTGGGGGGACCTGACACTCAGATTTCGTTTATTAGTCAATAAATTCACATTAGAATTTGACCACCTTTAGATGGGTCATGCATTCAGTTTGTTGAGTCTTCACAAGTCTTTGATGCACTACCCCGTCACTTAACATATTTAGATGGCTTTTCTGGCCTCTGAAAGTGTTTGGGTTTTATACAAAGGAAATGACATTAAAGGTTGGAAAGAGAGACGGAAATAGAAAGAGAAATTACAGAGTCCAAAAACTGGGGAGAGGAGGAGGAAACAGTGAAATGCACATAGATAAGGGGATGTTAGGGAAGGCAGGCATGAATTTGATGGTCAACCATGTATCTCTATTAATAAAATGTTACAGTGAAAACAATTGAGTTCAAATCCTTATATTGCTTTTTCTTAAAAGAAAAAAAAAACGTGGAAAGAGTGTGGAGAAGAAACCAAAGATGGACTCTGTCCTTCCTTCTTGCTCAGTTTAGCCTAGTTCAGCAGTTACTATAGATGTGTTTCCAGCAACAGAAATAATCCCCTCCAACCTTTCTCTAATTCTCTCTGAGACTGTCATTCAGACTTTAGACCAGTTGGGTCCTTTTGTGTTTTGGACCAACCTACAGTCATCTGGATAGCACTCTCTGAGCCACAGTTAGTAATTCATTGGCCTGGAATCAAGTTCTCTTCCAAATAAAATAGAAGGTAGCCCAGCCTTCCGTCTGCTAGAGCACATCTTTTTGTAAGTGGCAAGCAGCCCTACCTTTAAGGTCCATCAAAACTGGAGCAAGTGAAGGAGGAGAAACAAAAATAGGTTAGAAAGAAAATTAAAAATACCTAGCGCTTGAGGCTCCAAATCCACATTTAAACATGAAGAAATCCTGGTCTTGGGCATACACATATTTGGCATGAGAATTTGGATTGCTTCTTTTACTGATGTTTGTTCAGTCTTTCAAAAATGACAAATATGAGAAAGCCTTGGTAAATGAGTTTATTTTGGAGATTTGTTAAGAGTCTGTTCACTGCTTGAACAGTACAGAGAAAAGATCTAAAATCATAAACACTCATCCCCCAAATAAGCAGCTCTCCATGCTGCCACCCTTAGCAAAATTACTAAAGAAAAGGCAAGTTGCTTTCACATACTCTGAGGATAGGCAAAGTAGGCAAAGCAGGAATCAACTAAAGGAATAAGAGACTGTTGACCATGCACACAAGTAACCCTTCCTCAGGCTCACTAGGAGGGCGAGTCAGAGGCTGTGTGGAGGAACCACGTGTGAAAGTTTAAATCCTAGCTAAGTCAAGGCTCTTCTGCCTTCTATAAAGTTTAACACAATTTCTCCGTTTCTTAAATACCTTCTAAAAAATTTGAATAACAGGATATTATAAGGCATTGTGCTGGGTCACTGTGAAAGTAACTAGTTGTTAATAGAGAAAATAGTTGTTACCTCAAAAGGCTAGCTTGAAAATAAACACCTCCCATGTTGGCTGCAACAAAATATTTTGATTCATTGGGTTCCTCTTTAATGAGGGTTGTTTTCTACCTCCTGGATTCCTGCATTACAAACCAAGGAAGCTAGATTTTGAATGAATAGAGCATTTATGATAGATCTTATGCCTTTCATAAGTACCTTGAAATTTCACTCTGTTAACATGATGATGATCTTCCCAGACGACCCAAAAAATTTTTTTTAATTTTTACAGCAATTTTGGGTTTATAACAAAATTGACTAGAAAGTACAGAGGTTCCTATATATTGCTTACCCCCATCCAGGCACAGCCTCCTTCACTGTCAATCTCTGGAACCAGAGAAGTGTATTTGTTATAATCAGTGAACCTACATTAACACTTCTTCGTTATCACTCAGAGTAAATAGTCTGCATTAGGGTTCACTCTCAATGATGTAACTTCTATGGGTTTTGACAAATGTATAATGATATGTGTCTACCATTATATTATCATACAGAATATTTCCACTGCCCTAAAAATTCCCTGTACTTTGCCTCTCTACAATGTCATATAGTTGAAATCATATAGTATATAGCCTTCCCAGATTGGTTTCTTTCACTCTCTGATAGGCATTTAAGATTCTTCTTTGTCTTTTCATGGTTTGATAGCTCATTTCTTTTTATTGTTGAATAATATTCCATTGTCTGAATGTACCACAGTCTATTTATCCATCCATTCACCTCCTGAAAGATGTCTTGATTGCTTCCAGGTTTTGATTATTATTAATAAAACTTCTCAAGACATCTGTGTATAGGTTTTGTGTGGACCTAAGTTTTAAACTACTATAGGTAAATACCAAAGAGCACAATTGTTGGATTGTATGGAAAGAGTATGTTTGTTTGGCCAGAAACCACCAAACTATCTCCCAAAAATTGTTGTACCATTTTGCATTCCCACCAGCAATGAAAGAGAATTTCTGTTGTTTCACATCTTTGCCAGTATTTGTAGTCATTAGTGTTCTGGATTTTGGCCATTCTAATAGGGGTGTAGTAATATCTCATTGTTGTAATTTGCATTTCCCTGATGATATATGATGTGAAGCATCTTTTCATATGCTTATTTATCATCAGTTTATCTGTTTGGTGAGGTAGCTGCCTTTTTTTTTTTTTAAGTCTGCTTATTTGTTTTCTTACTATTGATTTTTAGGAGTTCTTTGCATATTTTGGGTAACAGCTTTTTTTTAACGTTTTTTATTTATTGTTGAGAGCATGAGCATGGGAGGGGCAGAGAGAGGTGGAGACACAGAATCCGAAGCAGACTCTGGGCTCTGAGCTGTCAGCACAGAGTTGGGTAACAGTCTTTATCGGATATGTCTTTTGCAAATATTTTCTCCCAGTCTATGGACTGTCCTCTCATTTTCCTAACAGTGTCTTTCACAGAGAAGATGCCTTTAATTTTAATGAAATCGAGATTATCAATTCTTTCTTTCATGCATCATGCCTCTACTGTTGTATCTAAAAAGTCATCACCAAGGGGCACTAGGCTGGCTCAGTCAGTAGAGCATGAGACTCTTGATCTTGGGGTTGTGAGTTCAAGCCTCACGTTGGGTGTAGAGTTTATGTACAAAAAATAATAATAAGGGGCACCTGGGTAGCATCTGACTCTAGGTTTCAGCTCAGGTCATGATCTCGCAGTTAGTGGGATCAAGCCCCATGACAGGCTCTGGAACTGACAGTGCAGAGCCTACTTAAGATTCTCTCTTCCTCTCTTTGCCCCTCTACTGCTCATGCCCTCTCTCTCTCTCTCAAAATAAATAAATCAACTTAAAAAATAATAAAAATAAATAAATAAAATCTTAAAAGAAAAAAGTCATTGCCAAACCCAAGTCATCTGGATTTTCTCCTGTGTTAAATTCTAGTTTTATAGTTTTGCCTACATGATTCTGAAAATGTCTTAATGCTTTTATTTGGGGGGATGGGGCTAAAAAAACAACAGGCTAAGTATGTTTTTAAAAGTACCCAATCCTCATGAATGTAGTAATGTTTCTACATTCTGGTAGATTTTTGCCTAAGCCAAATTTAGTCAACCAGTTGGTCATATTACTCTGAACAGAACTAACTGCAAGGATACCCAACTCTTGTTCTAATTAGACCCAGTTTGATGAGTTCGCTCCCTACAGAGTAGTTATATCTAAGGAAAGAAAGTGTCACTTTGTTAGACCTAGTAGATTCGTGTGAAAAACAGTATATGTTACACAAATAGTTCTCTCACCACTAAATGGCTTATCACTACATGGATTTCAACAAACTGTACAAACCATGTGTCCTAAAATATAATACAGGAAAAAAAATCTGCTCTAAGATAATTAGCATTTCAAATAAAGCCAGCCTATGCAGACTACCTACTGCAGAGAACTCTGACCTAGCCACTTAACAATTAGTACATCTCTGTACGTGTCACCATATTTAGTTAAATAAATTGGGACTCCATTTCATAGAGTAGAAGGACATAGATGCTCA
The DNA here is from genome assembly GCF_022837055.1 of Prionailurus viverrinus. Taxonomy (NCBI): domain Eukaryota; kingdom Metazoa; phylum Chordata; class Mammalia; order Carnivora; family Felidae; genus Prionailurus; species Prionailurus viverrinus. The sequence continues at coordinate 132,665,893 of NC_062568.1, forward strand.
ATTGCATGATGTATTTTTGGGCAACAGGACTCTAATATTACAACACTTCCTATATAGGAGATAGTTAGATCAGATGTAAGAAGATTATTTTGTCTTGTCAAAGGCTTGCACGTGGAGAACAGAAAAGAGATAAAAAGCTTAAAAACTGTTTTTCCCTTTAAGAAGGTATAGTAGAACTGATTGTTGAAAGTCAATCCCTGTACCATATTTATTATGGTGTATTTATTGTTAGTGGTTAAGGTAGAGGATTTGTTAAGGAGTATGTAAATTCTTTAAGAGAAAAACAGTATTTTATCATCTCCATATCCCTAGTGCTTATCACAGTGTCTCATATATAGATGTTAAAAAAAATTAATTTTATTGGATGTGCTATATAATAAATACAGGGTATTGCATGGGAAAATATGCAAACACTCACACTGATATCTGCTCATTGTGACAATATTAAGTACTTACAGATTTCGAATGCATACCTATTCTGATATCATTCTCAGAGCTCCAGAATACTACTTATTTCCACTTGAATAAAACTAAGGTAAAGCAATGCTTATGATATATATAATATATATAATATGTGTATGTAACCTATGTATGTTAACTATTAGAAAGTCACCATGTACCTCTCCTCCTCATCTTCCAAACTCTTATTTTTTATAGATTTTCTCACCCCTTCATGCACTGAAGTGACTACTTTCTCAGTATCTTCCTTTTTCTGGTATTTCCTGGAAATTTTGCAGTTTCCTTAATATTTTAGAAATGGATCAATAAACAATCCTCTTTTCTTTTTTACTAGTAGGACATACAAATGTGTACCCTTTGTTTAATATTAAATATATAATAAATCCCATCCTTCACTTATTTCTCAGGGTGCTGGTCTCCTGGAAGGAGCATCCCTGCAGTCTGGACTGAAGATGAATTACATTATATGTAAATAATTTACACAAAACCACAGGAAAATTATTATAGTCTAATAAAGCCTCCCTTTTCAATTTCTATTAAAACCTACCAACCTCCTTCAGGACATTTATTCGGCATACTCTTATTGTAAAGGCACATCCTCAGTGTTTTAAGCTAAAGTTATTATCAGGATTTTCACTAAAAACCCATCGTCCTCTCTTTTTCTTATGGGCTGTTGCATGCCTCATCTCTGTGGTGATCCCCACATGTCAGGCTGCAGTGGACTGATCTCTTTGTGTGATATCCCAAGATGATATCACCCACACTCATGGTTCTAACTACCATATGATGTGTCATATGATGACATTCCACATGTTCTGGTTTAATCTTTCTATATACTTCAATCTCATATTCAGTTGTCTGTGGAACAGATAAACTACTTCAAAGTCTCAGAGAAACTTAAGAATGATCTCTCCTCTGGAGGATGCATACCAGGCTGTACATGGCCATCTCAGGGGCATGGGGGTGAAGGGAGACAGAGAGATTAGCTTTGTTTTTCAATATTGTTTTCTATTTTATTTCACTTTTTATAATAAGCGTATGTTTGTGTTTTGGAAATTACCACATAGAAATGAAGAACAAGAAGGAAAAGGAGAGGAAGGGGAGGAGGGGAAGGGGGAGCAGGGACAAGAGAGGGAGAGGAAGAGGAAGAAGGAGAAGGAAAGGAAAAGGAGGAGGAAGAGGAGGAGGAGGAAGAGGAGGATTTAGTCTGTTCAGCTTGGCTCAAACAACAGAAACACAGCTGGCGGATGCAGCATCTTGTGAGGACCCTCTTCTTGGTTCATAGTTGGCTTTTTTCTTGCCGTGTCCTCTCATGATGGAAAGGGAAAGGAGCGCTCTCTGGTCTCTTTTGTATGGGGACTAACCATATCTGTGAGGGCCTACCTCATGACCTAATCATCTCCCAGAGTCTCCATATACCATCACGTTGGGGGTTAGGTTTTCAACATGTGAAATTGGGGAGGAGATGAACATTAGACCATTACAAGAAGAAATATCCTCTAAACCTCCTGTCCCTGCTTCCAATTTTGTTCTCAAATCTATGCTTTATATAAGTGATCTTTCTACAATGCAAATGTGACAATTCCACTCTTCTTAAAACTTGCATACTTTTGACTAAAGGATAAACACTTAGGATCTTTAATGTGGCATGTTTCTCCTTTGACCCAGCACTTTCCTACCCGTCTAGTTGTATCTGACACTTTCTACTTTGCCGTGGTTTTGCTACTGCAGCATCATTAATTTACTGAAGTTTCTGCCCATATCATGCTGTGTGTTGGCTTCGTGTCTTGACTTGTTTACTTGTTTTCTTTCTTTCAGCTAATTAAATCTCCCTTAGGCCTAGCTCAGGTGTCTTCTCTCTAAAAAGTCTTCCCTGTCTCTAATCCCTACTACCCTGCTTGGGGTGGGTGCTTGGGGTGGGTGCTATTTCACTGTGCTCCCATTATAGCCTAATGCAGTGGTTGTCCAAGTGTGCTTTGTAGTTTATGTGTATAAACTACATGATTTGTAGTTATGATAAAATTTGGGTTTTTAAGTGAAAATTATTTTGTGAAAAGCTCTTATCAGCCATTGTAAGTTTGATATCTCTCACAGTACATGAAATATTTTCTTGAGATCAGTGATGATGTTAACAAATGTTATTTTTTGATATTATATAATGAAATGTGTCAATTTTTGTAAGATTTGTGTAATTTATGAATCAGTATTTTCCAAATGATCAATGATGATGTTATAAAACGATTCATGACTAAGAGACCTGTTAATATGATAGATAAATGAATGAATATTTGTATAGGACATGAAAAGTTTATATTATTTCAGATTACACTTTAATGCTAACCTTTAAGAAACTGCTTGTTGAGTTTTAGTGTAATATAAAAGAATTATCTTAAGAGACTTAAAATTCTCTTTCCTTTTCCAACTACATACCAGTGAGAGGCCATATATTCTTCATAGGCAACAATCAAAACAACATATTGCAAAAGATTAAGTTTAGAAGCTTGTGGAGAGGGACGCCTGGGTGGCTCAGTTGGTTGTGTCAGACTTCGGCTCAGGTCATGGCTCATGGTTTGTGGCTTCAAGCCCTGCATCGGGCTCTGTGCTGACAGGTCAGAGCCTGGAGCCTGCTTCAGATTCTGTGTCTCCCTCTCTCTCCCCCATTCGTGCTCTCTCTCTCTCTCTCTCTCTCTCTCTCAAAAATAAATATAAAAAAAAGAAGCTTACAGAGAACCATATACCTCCTCCTAAGCTAGACATTAAATAGATTTGCAAAAGTGTAATACGATACCATTATTATCACTAAAATTTGTATTTTAGAGCATATAGTTGTATTTCATAAAAATGTGTTATGTTAACATGTATAAGGTTTATTATTTTTATATGTATTAATATGTATTTTTTAAATATCTCATTTAAAATTTTTAGTACAGTAAATATTGATAGATTGAACACACATAAATGAAGTCTGTCCAGGTCCTCAGTAATTTTAAGAATTATAAAAGGGTTCAAGGGTGCCTGGGTGGCCCAGTTGGTTAAGCATATGACTTCAGCTCAGGTCATGATCTCACTGCTTGTGAGTTTGAGCCCTGCATTGGGCTCTCTGCTGAAAGCTCAAAGCCTGGAACCTGCTTCAGATTCTGTCTCCGTTTCTCTCTGCTCCTCCCCTGCTTGTGCTCTGTCCCTGTCTCTCTCTCTCTGTCTATGTCAAAAATAAACATTAAAACTTTTTTTTAAATAAATAAAAAGTTATTAAAGGGTCTGAGATTAAAACATTCTAGAACCATTTCCTTAATGCATGCCTCGGTTTTATGTACCACACAGCCTTATAAATACATGTTGATGTGTCTCCACTATCCTTAAAGACTGGGCTGTTTTTCATTCAGCTTTGGTTTGATTCTTCAGTATCCAAGGGACTCTTATGGGGAAGAGGAATATTCACCTCCCTTTCTAAAATAATGGTTAATGTATTGAACTCATATCTAAACGATAAAAGTATGAGCTAATTTTCCTTAAACATGTAAACAGCAATTACAATTTTGACTAATTTCTCTCAAATAACTTATATAGCAATAAGACATTTATAAATACCTTAAACAACAGGTACAATATAAACAAATGTAATAATTACAAAATTTATTATGACATTCACATTAAACTTCTAGTCTAAAAGAATCAACACCATATTTTTCTTTAGTTATTTTTTTGTTTCTGTACCAGATTTTATACCTAACTAGGTTATTTTAGTAGTTATTTCGGTATTTTCCTGTGGTTTTAAAAAGTATTCCATTGATTCCTTTCTGGAATTGTATTGAACATTACAGATTCTCCTTCTCCTTAGAACAGTAGATATCGCAGATCTAGGTTATCAATAGTTACTGAGGATATTCTCCGACCATGCAATTCAAGGGAATTAAACCCCAATGACATGTTACTTGGCTGAGTCCCTTTTAATAGTAATGTTCACTTATTATATATTTGGTCTCTCTCTTTCTCCCTCCCTCTCTTCCTCCCTCCCTCCCTCCCTCCCTCCCTCCCTCTCTCTCTCTCCCTCTTTCCCTCTCTCCCGATCTATTCCCCCCAATACAGTGTCGTATATTTTTATTTCTATAAGTTGTTGTCTTTTCAATAAATTAAAATTCAAATAGCCTGCAATACTTAACTCATTGAAATGTCTTTACAGCAAAGTACCTGTTCTGATATAATGAATTTCTCATTAGTATTTTATTTTTATTCAAAAGCCATCCACAGGAGATGAAGGACTGAGGCTGCATCATTAGCTCTCCTCTTTATTTTTTTATTTTTTATTTTTGGCTAATTTATCATTTTTAAACCCTTGGAACCTTCTTTCCATTTGGATTTTGTTTTTAGACACATTACAAACGTGGGAGCCGCTTTTTATCTGGTTGTTATGAATGACCATTAGCATTTATCACTCCTTTCTATTCTTGGAATACTGCTACATTTTCTCGGATGACTTAAATTACACTCAGAGAAACTTTATGAAAAATGAAATAATAAAAAAAAACTCAAAATAATACATCAAGAACTTGTATACTGGGGTACCTGGGTGGCTCAGTCCGTTAAACATTCAACTTCGACTCAGGTCATGATCTGAAGGTTTTGAATTTGAGCTCTGTGTCGGGCTCTGCACTGACAGTGCAGAGCCTGCCTAGGATTCTCTCTCCCTCTCTCTCTGTGACTTGCCCCCCCCCCCCCACTCACTCACACACACTCTCTCTCAAAATTAATAAACTTAAAAAATATTTTAAAAAAAGAATTTGTTTATTAACATTTTTGAAAAGTATATACCTCGTTGTTTTTCACTCTTCTTTATTGTTACAAATACCTTTGAAACACTGTCTTCACTTGAATCCAGGATAACCCTTTTATGGTTCTCCCTTTCTTTTTTTTTTTTTTTTTTTTTTTTTTTTTTTTTTTATTTTTTATTTTTTTTTTTTATTTTTTTTTTCTGAAATTTATTGACAAATTGGTTTCCATACAACACCCAGTGCTCATCCCAAAAGGTGCCCTCCTCAATACCCATCACCCACCCTCTCCTCCCTCCCACCCCCCATCAACCCTCAGTTTGTTCTCAGTTTTTAACAGTCTCTTATGCTTTGGCTCTCTCCCTTTCTAACCTCTTTTTTTTTTTTTTTCCTTCCCCTCCCCCATGGGTTCCTGTTAAGTTTCTCAGGATCCACATAAGAGTGAGACCATATGGTATCTGTCTTTCTCTGTATGGCTTATTTCACTTAGCATCACACTCTCCAGTTCCATCCACGTTGCTACAAAAGGCCATATTTCATTTTTTCTCATTGCCATGTAATATTCCATTGTGTATATAAACCACAATTTCTTTATCCATTCATCAGTTGATGGACATTTAGGCTCTTTCCATAATTTGGCTATTGTTGAGAGTGCTGCTATGAACATTGGGGTACAAGTGGCCCTATGCATCAGTGCTCCTGTATCCCTTGGATAAATTCCTAGCAGTGCTATTGCTGGGTCATAGGGTAGGTCTATTTTTAATTTTCTGAGGAACCTCCACACTGCTTTCCAGAGCGGCTGCACCAATTTGCATTCCCACCAACAGTGCAAGAGGGTTCCCGTTTCTCCACATCCTCTCCAGCATCTATAGTCTCCTGATTTGTTCATTTTGGCCACTCTGACTGGCGTGAGGTGATACCTGAGTGTGGTTTTGATTTGTATTTCCCTGATAAGGAGCGACGCTGAACATCTTTTCATGTGTCTGTTGGCCATCCGGATGTCTTCTTTAGAGAAGTGTCTATTCATGTTTTCTGCCCATTTCTTCACTGGGTTATTTGTTTTTCGGGTGTGGAGTTTGGTGAGCTCTTTATAGATTTTGGATACTAGCCCTTTGTCCGATATGTCATTTGCAAATATCTTTTCCCATTCCGTTGGTTGCCTTTTAGTTTTGTTGGTTGTTTCCTTTGCTGTGCAGAAGCTTTTTATCTTCATAAGGTCCCAGTAATTCACTTTTGCTTTTAATTCCCTTGCCTTTGGGGATGTGTCGAGTAAGAGATTGCTACGGCTGAGGTCAGAGAGGTCTTTTCCTGCTTTCTCCTCTAAGGTTTTGATGGTTTCCTGTCTCACATTTAGGTCCTTTATCCATTTTGAGTTTATTTTTGTGAATGGTGTGAGAAAGTGGTCTAGTTTCAACCTTCTGCATGTTGCTGTCCAGTTCTCCCAGCACCATTTGTTAAAGAGGCTGTCTTTTTTCCATTGGATGTTCTTTCCTGCTTTGTCAAAGATGAGTTGGCCATACGTTTGTGGGTCTAGTTCTGGGGTTTCTATTCTATTCCATTGGTCTATGTGTCTGTTTTGGTGCCAATACCATGCTGTCTTGATGATGACAGCTTTGTAGTAGAGGCTAAAGTCTGGGATTGTGATGCCTCCTGCTTTGGTCTTCTTCTTCAAAATTCCTTTGGCTATTCGGGGCCTTTTGTGGTTCCATATGAATTTTAGGATTGCTTGTTCTAGTTTCGAGAAGAATGCTGGTGCAATTTTGATTGGGATTGCATTGAATGTGTAGATAGCTTTGGGTAGTATTGACATTTTGACAATATTTATTTTTCCAATCCATGAGCAGGGAATGTCTTTCCATTTCTTTAAATCTTCTTCAATTTCCTTCAGAAGCTTTCTATAGTTTTCAGCATACAGATCCTTTACATCTTTGGTTAGATTTATTCCTAGGTATTTTATGCTTCTTGGTGCAATTGTGAATGGGATCAGTTTCTTTATTTGTCTTTCTGTTGCTTCATTGTTAGTGTATAAGAATGCAACTGATTTCTGTACATTGATTTTGTAGCCTGCAACTTTGCTGAATTCCTGTATCAGTTCTAGCAGACTTTTGGTGGAGTCTATCGGATTTTCCATGTATAATATCATGTCATCTGCAAAAAGCGAAAGCTTGACTTCATCTTTGCCAATTTTGATGCCTTTGATTTCCTTTTGTTGTCTGATTGCTGATGCTAGAACTTCCAGCACTATGTTAAACAGCAGCGGTGAGAGTGGGCATCCTTGTCGTGTTCCTGATCTCAGGGAAAAAGCTTTCAGTTTTTCCCCGTTGAGGATGATGTTAGCTGTGGGCTTTTCATAAATGGCTTTTATGATCTTTAAGTATGTTCCTTCTATCCCGACTTTCTCAAGGGTTTTTATTAAGAAAGGGTGCTGGATTTTGTCGAAGGCCTTTTCTGCATCGATTGACAGGATCATATGGTTCTTCTCTCTTTTTTTGTTAATGTGATGTATCACGTTGATTGATTTGCGAATGTTGAACCAGCCCTGCATCCCAGGAATGAATCCCACTTGATCATGGTGAATAATTCTTTTTATATGCCGTTGAATTCGATTTGCTAGTATCTTATTGAGAATTTTTGCATCCATATTCATCAGGGATATTGGCCTGTAGTTCTCTTTTTTTACTGGGTCTCTGTCTGGTTTAGGAATCAAAGTAATACTGGCTTCATAGAATGAGTCTGGAAGTTTTCCTTCCCTTTCTATTTCTTGGAATAGCTTGAGAAGGATAGGTATTATCTCTGCTTTAAACGTCTGGTAGAACTCCCCTGGGAAGCCATCTGGTCCTGGACTCTTATTTGTTGGGAGATTTTTGATAACCGATTCAATTTCTTCGCTGGTTATGGGTCTGTTCAAGCTTTCTATTTCCTCCTGATTGAGTTTTGGAAGCGTGTGGGTGTTCAGGAATTCGTCCATTTCTTCCAGGTTGTCCAATTTGTTGGCATATAAGTTTTCATAGTATTCCCTGATAATTGTTTGTATCTCTGAGGGATTGGTTGTAATAGTTCCATTTTCATTCATGATTTTATCTATTTGGGTCATCTCCCTTTTCTTTTTGAGAAGCCTCGCTAGAGGTTTGTCAATTTTGTTTATTTTTTCAAAAAACCAACTCTTGGTTTCGTTGATCTGCTCTACAGTTTTTTTAGATTCTATATTGTTTATTTCTGCTCTGATCTTTATTATTTCTCTTCTTCTGCTGGGTTTAGGCTGCCTTTGCTGTTCTGCTTCTAGTTCCTTTAGGTGTGCTGTTAGATTTTGTATTTGGGATTTTTCTTGTTTCTTGAGATAGGCCTGGATTGCAATGTATTTTCCTCTCAGGACTGCCTTTGCTGCGTCCCAAAGCGTTTGGATTGTTGTATTTTCATTTTCGTTTGTTTCCATATATTTTTTAATTTCTTCTCTAATTGCCTGGTTGACCCACTCATTCGTTAGTAGGGTGTTCTTTAACCTCCATGCTTTTGGAGGTTTTCCAGACTTTTTCCTGTGGTTGATTTCAAGCTTCATGGCATTGTGGTCTGAAAGTAAGCATGGTATAATTTCAATTCTTGTAAACTTATGAAGGGCTGTTTTGTGACCCAGTATATGATCTATCTTGGAGAATGTTCCATGTGCACTCGAGAAGAAAGTATATTCTGTTGCTTTGGGATGCAGAGTTCTAAATATATCTGTCAAGTCCATCTCATCCAATGTCTCATTCAGGGCCCTTGTTTCTTTATTGACCGTGTGTCTAGTTGATCTATCCATTTCTGTAAGTGGTGTATTAAAGTCCCCTGCAATTACCACATTCTTATCAATAAGGTTGCTTATGTTTATGAGTAATTGTTTTATATATTTGGGGGCTCCGGTATTCGGTGCATAGACATTGATAATTGTTAGCTCTTCCTGATGGATAGACCCTGTAACTATTATATAATGTCCTTCTTCATCTCTTGTTACAGCCTTTAATTTAAAGTCTAGTTTGTCTGATATAAGTATGGCTACTCCAGCTTTCTTTTGGCTTCCAGTCGCATGATAAATAGTTCTCCATCCCCTCACTCTCAATCTAAAGGTGTCCTCAGGTCTAAAATGAGTCTCTTGTAGACAGCAAATAGATGGGTCTTGTTTTTTTATCCATTCTGATACCCTATGTCTTTTGGTTGGCGCATTTAATCCATTTACATTCAGTGTGATTATAGAAAGATACGGGTTTAGAGTCATTGTGATGTCTGTATGTTTTATGCTTATAGTGATGTCTCTGGGACTTTGTCTCACAGGGTCCCCCTTAGGATCTCTTGTAGGGCTGGTTTAGTGGTGACAAATTCCTTCAGTTTTTGTTTGTTTGGGAAGACCTTTATCTCTCCTTCTATTCTAAATGACAGACTTGCTGGATAAAGGATTCTTGGCTGCATATTTTTTCTGTCTAGCACCCTGAAAATCTCGTGCCAATTCTTTCTGGCCTGCCAAGTTTCAAAAGAGAGATCAGTCACGAGTCTTATAGGTCTCCCTTTATATGTGAGGGCACGTTTACCCCTTGCTGCTTTCAGAATTTTCTCTTTATCCTTGTATTTTGCCAGTTTCACTATGATATGTCGTGCAGAAGATCGATTCAAGTTACGTCTGAAGGGAGTTCTCTGTGCCTCTTGGATTTCAATGCCTTTTTCCTTCCCCAGTTCAGGGAAGTTCTCAGCTATGATTTCTTCAAGTACCCCTTCAGCACCTTTCCCTCTCTCTTCCTCCTCTGGGATACCAATTATGCGTATATTATTTCTTTTTAGTGTATCACTTAATTCTCTAATTTTCCCCTCATACTCCTGGATTTTTTTATCTCTCTTTTTCTCAGCTTCCTCTTTTTCCATAACTTTATCTTCTAGTTCACCTATTCTCTCCTCTGCCTCTTCAAGCCGAGCTGTGGTGGTTTCCATTTTGTTATGCATTTCGTTTAAAGCATTTTTCAGCTCCTCGTGACTGTTCCTTAGTCCCTTGATCTCTGTAGCAAGAGATTCTCTGCTGTCCTGTATACTGTTTTCAAGCCCAGCGATTAATTTTATGACTATTATTCTAAATTCACTTTCTGTTATATTATTTAAATCCTTTTTGATCAGCTCATTAGCTGTTGTTATTTCCTGGAGATTCTTCTGAGGGGAGTTCTTCCGCTTGGTCATTTTGGATAGTCCCTGGCGTGGTGAGGACCTGCAGGGCACTTCCCCTGTGCTGTGGTGTATACCTGGAATTGGTGGGCGGGGCCGCAGTCAGACCTGATGTCTGCCCCCAGCCCACCGCTGGGGCCACAGTCAGACTGGTGTGTGCCTTCTCTTCCCCTCTCCTAGGGGCGGGATTCACTGTGGGGTGGTGTGGCTCGTCTGGGCTACTTGCACCCTGCCAGGCTTGTGATGCTGGGGATCTGGCGTATTAGCTGGGGTGGGTAGGCAAGGTGCTCGGGGGCAGGAGGGGCAGGCTTAGATCGCTTCTCCTTAGGTGATCCACTTCAGGAGGGGCCCTGTGGCAGCGGGAGGGAGTCAGATCCGCTGCCGGAGGTTTGGCTCCGCAGAAGCGCAGAGTTGGGTGTTTGCGCGGAGCGAGCAAGTTCCCTGGCAGGAACCAGTTCCCTTTGGGATTTCGGCTGGGGGATGGGCGGGGGAAATGGCGCTGGCGAGCGCCTTTGTTCCCCACCAAACTGAGCTCTGTTGTCAGGGGGCTCAGCAGCTCTCCCTCCCTTTGTCCTCCAGCCTTCCCGCTTTCCGAGCAGAGCTGTTAATTTCTGACCTCCCAGACGCTAAGTCGCGCTTGCTGTCGGATCACAGTCCGCCCGGCCCCTCCGCTTTTGCAAGCCCGACTCGGGGGCTCTGCTTGGCCGGCGAGCCGCCCCTCCGCCCCGGCTCCCTCCCGCCAGTCCGTGGAGCGCGCACCGCCTCGCCGCCCTTCCTACCCTCTTCCGTGGGCCTCTCGTCTGCGTTTGGCTCCGGCGACTCTGTTCTGCTAATCCTCTGGCGGTTTTCTGGGTTATTTAGGCAGGTGTAGATGGAATCTAAGTGATCAGCAGGACGTGCGGTGAGCCCAGCGTCCTCCTAAGCCGCCATCTTGCCGCAACTCTCGTCGGTTCTCCCTTTCTTAATCTTTCTTAATCTGTTCTGCCAGTTTCTTCTTCTTTTCCTCCTTATCTCCTCAGTCTGTACACATGCCCCAGTGTTCTCATGCATACACACATGCACACAGACACACACACACACACTCACACACACATACACACACGACTAACAAACTTATCAGCTCTGTCCTCCCAGACTGCCAGCCTCACATATTCACACCTATTCTACATCTCTTGTATGCCTAGTAGGCATCTCAAATGGAATATACTTAGAAACGTGCTTCTGATCTTTTTCCCTAAACCTGTTTCTCTCACATTTTCCCCCAACTTTGTAAATACCAACTCAATTTTTGCAGTTCTTTAAGCCACAGTTATGGCACTACCCGTGACACCTTTCTGTCTCTCATATCCCACATCAAATCCTTTAAAAAAATCCTATTAGTGTTGACTTGGGAATATACAATCTGATCACTTTTCAAGCCAACATGATGACTGATGATTGCATAACCTCCCACGTGGTGTTTCATTCCTGTTGTTGCCCCACCTGCAGTCCATTGACCACTTAGCTGCAAATTGCTGCCCATTTCACTCAGGAAAGAGCCAAACTCTTTCCAGGGGCCTATAAGGCTTTATCTGAGTCATCTCTGGATATTTTCTAGTCATCTCTGACCTCATGTCCAACATTCTTTCCTTTGCCTAGACCACTCTTTCGATGGATAACCAACCTCCTGGTTCTCTGCCTTTTCTCTCTCTTTTTTTTTTTTAATTTAATTTTTTTATTTTTTTTAATTTACTTCCAAATTAGTTAGCATATAGTGCAAAAATGATTTCGGGAGTAGATTCCTTAGTGCCCCGTACCCATTTAGCCAATCTCCCCCCCCCCAACCCTTCCAGTAACCCTCAGTTTGTTCTCCATATTTATGAGTCTCTTCTGTTTTGTCCCCCTCCCTGTTTTTTATATGATTTTTGTTTCCCTTCCCTTATGTTCATCTGTTTCATCTCTTAAAGTTCTCATATGAGTGAAATCATATGATTTTTGTCTTTCTCTGACTGACTAATTTCACTTAGCATAATACCCTCCAGTTCCATCCGCGTAGTTGCAAATGGCAAGATTTCATTCATTCTGATTGCCGAGTAATACTCCAGTGTGTGTGTGTGTGTGTGTGTGTGTGTGTGTGTGTGTGTGTGTTGCTGGGTTGTAGGGTAGTTGTATTTTTAGTTTTTTGAGGAATCTCCATACTGGTTTCCAGAGTGGCTGCACCAGCTTGCATTCCCACCAACAATGCAAAAGAGATCCTCTTTCTCCCCATCCTCGCCAACACCTGTTGTTGCCTGAGTTGTTAATGTTAGCCATTCTGACAGGTGTAATGTGGTATCTCATGGTGGTTTTGATTTGTATTTCCCTGAAGATGAGTGATATTGAGCATTTTTTCATGTGTTGGTTGGCCATCTGGATGTCTTCTTTGGAGAAGTGTCTATTCATGTCTTTTGCCCATTTCTTCACTGGATTATTTGTTTTTTAGGGGTTGAGTTTCATAAGTTCTTTATAGATTTTGGATACTAACCCATTATCTGATATGTCATTTGCAAATATCTTCTCCCATTCTGTTGGTTGCCTTTTAATTTTGCTGATTGTTTCCTTCACTGTGCAGAAGCTTTTTATTTTGATGAGGTCCCAGTAGTTCATTTTTGCTTTTGTTTCTCTTGCCTCCACAGAAACATTGAGTAAGAAGTTGCTGCGGCCAAGAGCGAAGAGGTTTTTGCCTGTTTTCTCCTCAAGGATTTTGATGGCTTCCTGTCTTACATTTAGGCCTTTCATCCATTTTGAGTTTATTTTTGTGTATGGTGTAAGAAAGTGGTCCAGGCTCATTCTTCTGCATGTCGCTGTCCAGTTTTCCCAGCACCACTTGCTGAAGAGACTGTCTTTATTCCATTGGATATTCTTTCTTGCTTTGTCAAAGATTAGTTGGCCATACATTTGTGGGTCCATTTCCGGCTTCTCTATTCTGTTCCATTGATCTGAGTGTCTGTTCTTGTGCCAGTACCATACTGTCTTGAAGATTACAGCTTTGTAGTATAGCTTGAAGTCTGGGATTGTGATGCCTCCTGCTTTGGTTTTCTTTTTCAAGATCGCTTTGGCTATTCAGGGTCTTTTCTGGTTCCATACAAATTTTAGGATTATTTGTTCTATCTCTGTGAAGAATGCTGGTGTTATTTTGATGGGGATTGCATTGAATATGTAGATTGCTTTGGGTACTATCAACATTTTAACAATATTTGTTCTTCCTATCCAGGAGCATGGAATCTTTTTCCATTTTTTGGTGTCTTCTTCAATTTCTTTCATAAGCTTTCTATAGTTTTCAGGTTCTCTGCCTTTTCTTTACAGCTTCACCTCTCCGTCATTTTTAGCCTCTTTTTCTGATTTCTCTCTATAGTACTCATCCCCGTTGGCATACAATATTTTGCTTATTTATTTGTTTATCTTATTTGCTTGTCTTTCTTCTCTCTCCACTAGAATTCAGGCTCTAGTGACTGCCTCATACTAGGCACTAAATACATACAGGTTGAACGAAGGACTGGATTTAAATACAGTGCATTTAAATTTGAATATCAGTAAGAATTCCTGTCTTTTCACGAGTTCAATTTGTTCCAATTAACTATAGTATTACTATAACTTTTCTTATATAATCCAACTATTTCAACATGGCCATCTGGAGCTCCTTTCAGTTTTGTTCTTTTGTCCTTTGTCTCACTGTTTCCATTACCCATGTAAACATCCTTGATTAATGGGCGAAAACAAAATGTCCAGGTCCATTATAATTTTCTCCTGATCTGAGGCATGGAAGTGGCTCCCCTCCAAGCAGTCCTGGTGTTTAATAGTGGAGTGTAATCTCAGATACCAAAATCTTGATATTGGGGGTACCCTAAACAATTGACAATGGGTAAATTCTAGAACTACTGCTACTTCTACTGTTGGGAAGCTTTAGTGTTAACTTTTTTAAAAAGGTCATTTTAAGGTCAGTGTGTCACACTGGTGTTTCTAATTTAACTGATTAGATTGCTTGTCTCACTTTTCTTTGTGTATGATTTATTTCATTGTCCACTGGGCTTTTTCTTACTTTGACCATTTTTTTTTAAATCTGTAGAATCTAGTCCAGTGGCAAACAGCAAATTCTCAGTTAATATTTGATATGTCAATTAATTTTTTGAATGGACTACTAAACTAAGATGGGGAGTTTTAAGGACCAGTGTGACATTGACCAAGTATACACTTACATGCTCTGTCTCTAATATAAGTAAGTTTCTTAGGCTAGTTTGGGAAGCCTGATTAGAAAGAAAGTTTAAAAGATTAAGTATGCCCTGACATTTCTTCTTATCTACCATGCTACAGCATGCATTATTTCCCCCCACAAATAGTAATGGGGCCTCTAACAGAATAGATTCTATGCATTGCATATTATCCACTTGTATTAAAATTTCACTCAATATCAAGTATTTCTCTGAGGAATTCACAGTGCTTTACACAGATTAGGAATGGTGACAAGTCACTTGTGAAGTAAATAATAATGCTTTGAAATATAGCACTCATCATCAGTGGAGCCCAAAGCACTTCAAATGATTTATCTCATTTATCCTCACAATGTTTCTGGGAGAAAACCAGATATTATTTCCACTTCACAGATAAAACCTGTCACAAATTGGTCATGAAGTATGTCAGAGGCATTGCTGGACAAAGGGTGAGAGAATGGGGCATTTGGAGAAGATTCCCTGCTCTTTGACCAGCATACTGTCAGTAACATTGTTGTTTTCTGAATAAATAGTTTACTGGAATTATCCTTCCAAAGAACTGCAAAATTAGTCTTACCAATGGCTTAGTTATCCATTTATCATGTATCTCATGTGGTGAAAAGAGTTCCCTTTGAGTGAGGTTCCTGCACTGGAGATTGGATAGATCTCACAGATTCTTAGTACACATCCTCAAGGAAAGTGTTAAGCTAACTTGCAGTTGATAGTGCCTAGAAATTTCATCTATAGCTAATTCCCAACTTTTCTACTCTTTTTGTCCTTTGTTGTTGAAGCTTTTAGGAGTTTGCTTGCATCATTGCTTCTAAGTATTTGCAAACATTTCACCCTGATTTGTATAAAATGTCGCATAGCCCTTTGGAAAAATGAAAAATTCAAACAGATAGCCCTTAAAATATGCATGCATGATGAAAAAATGATATTTCTTCGCTTAGACTTCTTCCAGGACTCTAATAAGATCTTCTCATCTGCACACTTGAGATGGTTAAAGTCAGTACAGTAGTCCTCCAGACAGTGGTGGGCCTTACACAGTAGCACCAAGAGAGTCTTGTCCCAACCAGCAGTTGAAAGGATTTTGATCGTGTCATTAGGTTCTTCCAAAAACATCACTGACTTTTCTAATCACTTCTGGAATTGAAAGAGTAAAGTGGGAAGCATTTATTCAATACTTACCTGAAGTGTTTACTTTGTACTTTAATACTGAATAGTGCCCTTTCTATCTCCTGAGTAACTACCACCAGAAGAGTGATAGAACCATTCTGTGAGAAATGCAGGGTTTCATGATGAAGCAATTAGATCAAGTTGTTTTCAGAATGTCTTCTCCAGAGGATTCCAAGTGGTGTGTGTGTGTGTGTGTGTGTGTGTGTGTGTGTGTGTGTCCATGAACTCCCTAGTGAGTCCTTAGGTATATTAGCCAGGGTTCTCCAGAGAAACAGAACAAATAGGATGTAGAGAGATAGATAAATAGATCAGGGTCTCTCTCTCTCTCTCTCTCCCTCCCTCCCTCCCTCTATCTGTCAAGAGAAGGAGAGAGAGAGAAAGAGAGGGATTTTTAAAGAATTGGTTCATAGGATTGTGGGACCTGACTGGTCCAAAATCCAGAGAGCAGTCTGTCAGGCTGGAAATTCCTGAAGGAGTCAGTGTTGCAGTCTTGAGTCTAAAGGTAGTCTGGCGGCAGAATTATTTCCTCTTCAGAAGACCTCAGTCTTTTCTCTGAAGGCTTTCAGCTGATTGGATGAAGCTCACACACACTATGGAGATTATTCTGCTTTACTTATAGTCTCCTGATTTAATCACATCTAAAAAACACCTTAACAGCAAACAGTGTTTGACCAAACAGCTGAGTACCATAGACTAGCCAAGTTAACATATATAATAAACATCACATTTGGTATATTTAGGAAAGTTCATGAAGCCACCAAATATATCAAATTTAGAATACACAGTCATTTTTGAGAGGTAAGAGTCCATTGTTTTCATTAGAATGTCAAAGGGGTTCTTTTCCAAAACATGTTAAGAAATGTTAAATTGAAAGCAATTTACAAAATATGAAAGAACATTGCAATAGAGAACCATTTATTGAATGCCTTCTATGTGCCAGGTATTCTAATGCCTGAAGTGTGTTACCTAATTTAATCCACATAGAATCACTGCTCACTAAATATCAACAGCTAAAAAGTGGGAATAAGAACTAAAACCCCTAATACCGAGGTCCCTGTTCATAACCCTCATCTTACCTCACTTTTACTGCTAGCCAAGACACCACTGCCTGGCATAAAGAGCCAGTTCCATTCCCTTCCTATTTTACTGTTCTTTGCTCACTTATAAAATAAGTGTGCTACACATTCTAACTAAGCCTGATGCCAGTGTTTCAATTTTAAAAGCTGAAATCCCCCCAAGTATTCCCATAGATGTCAACAAATAATTGTATCCAGTAATCCTTGAATTGAAGCAGCGGTGACAGGCCCAAATGCACTGAGCTGCTATCCTGTGTCATCACCAGCAGCCACTCTGCCACTAGCATCCCTGCTGATGTAACTGCGCCCTCAGGAACTGCTCCCACCAACAGGTCTTTGCCTTCAGAGGATGGAAACCTAGTTAACTGGTGCAGTTTGGGGGCTGGAGCTTCTCTCAATAGCAGAGAAAGCTGCTATTGATGGAAGCCTCAAGGAAATAAGGTATAGGATGGATGGTGCCTTTTTGATGGGAAATCCAGAATTTTCTTAGTAGATGAGGTTGAAGAAAAACTTCTTGATTAATATTTTATCTGTGCTCACCCATCTTCCTCAAAATTATTGCTGCACACTAGAACAATTGGCCTCATCCATCAAATGGGCAAGGCACTGCCTATGGGGATGGTCTGAAAGCATAGGGAAGACTACCTATGAAGACTCCTTACCATCATTAATGGCTGAAGTTTCAAAACAGATCGATATATATCTCTGTATTCATATAGTTATTATTATACATGAAAATGCAAACATTCCTAGGAAGAGTATTCAGACACATTCAGTGAACATTTTCACCTAATTTCTTCTGTGAGTGAAGACCTAGGAAAATGAGTTTGAATGTTGAAGGAGGGGAGGGAAGACAGAGGAACAGAAAGAGATTTGTAAGAGGAGAAAAGTCACAGAAATGGGAGAGAAAATTAAAATCACATTTCCTAACATCAGCTAGAGTCACATGGACAAATAAACCTGTCAACTGTGGCAACTAAACTTGGGACATTTGTTGATAACCAAAAACAGTGAAGTGAACCTTAGTGCTAGTTACTCCCCTGCATTATATTAATATTACACAAACATCTTTCTTTGAGACTCTTCCATAAGATTTGGCTAGTGGTGGGGCGCCTGGGTGGCTCAGTTAGTTAAGCGTTCGACTTCGGCTCAGGTCATGATCTCACAGTCTGTGAGTTAGAGTCCCGTGTCGGGCTGTGTGCTGACAGCTCAGAGCCTGGAACCTGCTTCTGTGTCTGTCTTCCTCTCTGCCCCTCCCCCACTCACACTCCGTCTCTCTCAAAATAATAAATAAACATTTTTTTTAAATTAAAAAAGATTTGGCTAGTGGCGTGTTTAATTCTGTTTCTCCATTTTAGGCAGTCAGATTTCCCTTCGGCTTCAAAACGTATTTTAATTGGATACCATCTATTCATTGTTCATTACTAACTGGACTTTCAGGAGTTTTATTAATGGCCATTTTTGCCTTTCTGCTGGGAATATACATGATCATAGCTTCAATTTATTTATTTTAAAGTATTGCACAATTTGCATTTGCTGCTGTTGGTGGTGGTGGTTCTTTTTAATACAAAATGTTATTGTCAAAGAAAGCCTTTCCTGTGAAATTCATAGGTAATAAAATCCTTAGTAATTCTGTACCGAGTTATCTCTGGTTTGGCCAGCTGACCCAAGAGCTAGTTGATGAGATGCAAGCCATTGTTACCCTAATTTCCTAAGAGCCATGAAAGGAAGAATGTGCTTTTAAAGAAAAAATCGAATATTAGAATCAGTCTGAGTTCTCACTTTTCCTAGCAAAACTTGTTCTTGGTTCAAATGGAGGGGGGAAAAAGACTCTGAAACTTGAAAGCTTCAGTAGAGTTTGGAGTATCAAGCTGAATAGACAAATAGAAATCCTGTATAGAAAGGATCACCTAAGATAAAATATAAATCACACATCAGTACACAGTGTCAGGACTAGAACAGAACTAAATTTGCATTTAAAATGTATGTGTTTTTCTAGATATCACAAAAGAAAAGGCATTGTTTGTGCTATCACACCTTTTTTTCTGTATTCTTTAGGTGCTGGTCCATTTCCCCTCATTCGTGGTAACTCTACTTCCCCTACTTTATACAGCCAGCGTCTTTGCAAAGCCAAAACTCCGCAAGAAAGGATCTAATTACACTCATTAATGTCTTAATGGAAAATTAATTTAGCATATGACCACCATCTTAAGTGTTACCTCTAAATTGCATAATAGAAAGAATTTGCCCAACAGCTGAAGAAACTCATCCATGAAGACCAAGTATACATAAAATCTGTCCTACCTTCTACCCTAACAATTAACACAACCTGTAACTTCCCACCTCTGTGCCTTTGCTCGTGTTTATCCCTTTACCTGGAATGACTTTGTCCTTATCCATCCTTCAAAGTCCAATTCAAAATTACATCTCCTATGAAGCTTTCTCTGGCTGCAAATATTCTCTCTCCGGATTCCCATTGTCGTTTACGTATACTTGGTTGTCACATATCACTTTCTACTTTGTCTCAAAATTAATTATACTCATGTCTTATAACCCTCTAATAAACTAAAAGTTTCTTGATGGGATTATTGTGTATAATTTTTACAATATTTCAGTGCCAGCAGAGTAACAAGCACACAATAGGGGTTTAATAAGTGCTTGTTGAATAAGTGAATTAAAATGAATGCAAATTTAATTATAATGTTAAGTTATAGAGTATAATTTCAAAGAGGATTAACTGACTCCTTGCACCAGTATTTCTTGATCAAATGAGAAAATATTTCTTTTAACCTTTAACAAATTATTGCCAGAACCCAGAGACAAGACCATGCTGATTTTAGTTTAACATAAAACTAAATCTTGATATGCTGTCAATATATACAGCAGTAAAACTAGATTCAGATTATACAATTTTTGTAATTTCTGGATTTCCATTCCTCGAGAATTGTAATGTTATGTTAAATGCAGTGTAAGAAAGGGCTGTGAATAACTTGATGAAAATTATAACAGCATATAACTAATAAAAGCAAAAAAGGAAAAAAGTTCAAACAGAAACTATTAAATTTGTCTGTGAACCAGGAGGATAATCCTCACCTATTACCAAAAGTAAATCATGCATTTACTGAGCCATCTGGGTTTTTGTATCGAGAGCCCAGCATTAGGGAACTGCTGAGATATAGAAAAAGTGATAGGACATAAACCTCTCTCATGATTTAAGATATGTCAAAAGATATAGTTACCTTCAAAAGAAATAAAGCCTACCATCACCACTATTTGCTGAAACCACCTTATAATTGCTTGTGGGGTCTGGGGGGCTGCTAAAGACCGCAGCTGCCTCCCCAACTACCGCTTTCCACTTTTCATTATAAAGAGAAAGAGGCTAGTCCCTATCATGCCTCTGGATCTCCAGAGCAGTTCCTGTTTTACTTCCCGGCTGACAGAAACCTTGACTCTGATTCTCAGTTGGTTTTCTGCCTGTCGGAAGGAAACTTCCACCAGTTTGCTGTGGAGTTTCCTTCGTTCCCTTCGTCCCCTTCGTCTCCAGGCTTTTTCTTCACTGAATATATTGTAAGCTTGTCCTAAACAAAGTTGGGGGGAGGCTCAGTCTTGGTTCAGCCCAAGTCTAATCTCTCCCCCACAGATAGTTTCAAGCTAATGCTACCTGGCCGGGAGGGCTATGTTCTGGCAACGTCACTGGTATCATCTGGTTAATGGCAGAACCTGGTCTACTCAACTCAGATTCCATCACTTATGCTAATCCATTACAGCTCTGCAGCCCCCTTCTGGATGAGCCCCCTGCCTTACTCAAGGGGGATGTGCTGTTTGGTCAGAGAGATGATGCAATCGCATCTCTTCTTCTTCTGATGAAGTATTTAAGATGACCTTGCTATAATCTGCAAATAAATTATTTACTCTTCTAACGGCCAAAACTTGTCCAGGCGAGCTTAAGTAGCAATAAATTTCATAAATTATTACAGGTCAGAAAGCACTCCTGAGTGACTCCAGTTGGTTGCAGCCCATGGAGAATCCTATGAAACTCTGCTTCCCTCTGTCTAAGGCAAGGCAGATTGGTTCACATAAAGTTGAGTTATCAAATCTTACTTTCCCTCGTCTGCTCTCAGAAGCATACAAGTAATAAAGTATTTCATATATTCTGCAGACAAATTGACGGTGGGGCAGTCTCCATTAAAAGGATACAAAAAAATGGTGCTTTGTTTTCTTCTTACACGAGCAGCCAGCTGAGATTCATTCAGTTTTCATTTTCAGAATAAAACAGTAATTTCTGGTGTGACCTAAATGCACCACAAAATACAGTATTGGTGCCACACAAACGTTCTTAGAGAAAATATTTTATTTTTTCAATAAAGAGGACTGCATTAAAAGACCTATGGCTACACAAGATATTATTCAGCTGTTGTGCCTTTGCATGTAAGACAGTTTCATATTCAATTTCCTTTTCAGTTTAAAGTGTTCACTTTTTGTCAACAACCTTTGCTAATATACCTGGGAGAGGGAAAACAGAGAATCAAAACCAGTTTGGCCTCTATGCATGACCCTTTTGAATTTCATTTTATGAATCACTTTGGTTTCTTTTAGCAAAAGCAAATTTGCTAACTATCAAGTATTCTCGAAGCCAGAGCCTCATGCAAAACAGAGCTCCTGACGGTTCAATTACCTGGTCATTGATTCTAGTGAGCCTTCCTGCGTTCCACTCTCATGAGATGGAAAGTTGTTATTAAAGAATAATATATGAAGTTCAGGGGAGCTTAGGGCCTACCAGAGAGTGTAATAAACACTTTCCAAGGCCTCACAAGTGGTTTCTTTACCCTGACTAAAACAAACGCATATACAGAAAATGACTCTTATAAAACTGGTGAGCTTTCAAAGACTCTCTCTTTAAAGAAACTGAAATCTCCAGTTTTGGGAAACAGTGACAGAAAAATATGCAGAGAAGTGCCTGGCTGTCACAGTCAGCCCTTGCCTCCACCGTTTCTTGATTGTTCATAGCTACCTTCTGCTACATCAGCTTGAAAGTGACTCTTTCCCATCATGCCCAACAAATGTTGACCAGACAATGTGGGCCGCTGCAGTGGTCAGCATTCTACCAAATACCAGGCACAGAGAAAGACCTAGTCTCTTTCTCGATTAACAGTCTGAGCGAAGACATTGTCCACATTTTAGTTTTCAACAAAATTTCCATCTTAAATGAAGGGGATGGGAAAATTCAGAGGAAAAGAGAGTTGTGGGGAGGCAAGGACCTATTTCTATTCATTTTCCTTATTTCCTCCACACTGGACACGCACTTAAAAATCATGATCTCTGCCTGCCTTATAAAATCCATCCTGGAGTCCCACACACCCATCACAATCTGATCTGGCCCTTCTGCGCCTTTTAAACCTCTTCTCCTGGCCCATTTCTCTTCTCAGTTGTATTCACTCCCTCACCATCTAGTAACCTTCCATCTCTCTCCTCCATCACACCAGACTTTTTAATGTTCCTGCGCCTTTGAACACACTGCTGTTGCTCTCTTTGGGAATGCTTGTCCATCGTGTTCTATGCCTGAAAAACTGCTGTAACTACCACTTTAAGATATAATTAATATGCCCTTTTCCCTAGGGGTATCTTCCCGACCTCTGGGAAATCTCAGGCATACCATCTTTGGGATCACTAGAGCACAGAATTACTGTATGTAATTCTATCACAGCAGCCATTTTATTAAATTGGAATTTTCAGTTAAAGGATTTGTTACTTCTGTTGGCCCAGAATTCTCAAGGGCAAGATCTTTATGTGCATAAGGTATAATAAAATTCATGGCACATAGTAGGTGCTCAATTCATGTACCAAAAAAATGAATGAAGGAATTATTATTCAGTCATAAAAAGGATGAAATCTTGCCATTTGCAACAATATGGATGGACCTTGATGGTATGTGCTAAGTGAAATAAGTCAGTCAAAGAAAGGCAAATACCATGTGATTTCATTCATATGTGGAATCTAAGAAACAAACAAAAAAATGAACAAAAGAAAAAAGGGGGGGGCAAACCAAGAAATAGACTCTTAACTATAGAGAGTAAACTGATGATTACCAGAGGGGAGGTGAGTGGGGCATGGGTGAAATAGGTGATGAGGATTTGAAAAAAAGAAAAAGAAAAGAATACCTCATAACAAAATTTGAGAACAATGAAATAATTTTCCAAATCAAGTAAAGCCCCTAATAACCTTTTTGTCTCTTTTTCTTTATAGACTATTTTTAATATATTTATATTTTGCAGTAGTGCTACATATCATGTTAATAGTTATTAATTAATAGCCTATGACAATGCCTCATTAAAATTCCATGGGATAATTTGGACAAAAAAAAATGCATGGCAACTGGACCCAGGTCATCTCCCTGTCCTTAAAATATTCTTGTTAAATCCTCCAAGTCTTTCCTTTCTCCAAAAATGTGTTCAAATTATTAATACAATTGTAAGTTATTTTCCTTTTTTGTTATTTTCCACAAATAATCAGACAAGGTAACTACTATAGTTCTTCCTCTTCAATGCAGAAGCAAAACAGAAAATGTGTGTGATTATTGCCAGATACTTGGTTAGTGCTGTCTTTACAGACATATCCTACACCTAGGAAGGATCTGTACTCAGATGGCTGAAATTGTGCTTTTAAGGGTAGCCTGGCCTGGCCATTCATTTCCTTGACATCTTCTCTAATAAGTACTCCAATTCTCCACCCTAACTGTACCACCATTCCAAACATAGTGTAGGTGCATGTTTTAGTTATGTCAAAGCTAGAGTTTGACCATAAGCCTTGCATCACCAATAAATGCACCTCTCCATGATTTAAATTCTAAAAATTATAACCACTCCCCAGCTACCACCTCCTATGTTTCCAGCTTTACCTCTCATATACATGTACTCCAGCATTTATTGTTTTCACTGGAACTGCCAATCCAGTCCATGCACCTTACCACCTTTTCATTGTCTCCTCACCTGCCCCTCGCCCCAGTATTTGCTGCCCTCCTTTACAAGCTTATATCCCATGGATTGTCATTATAGCAATTCCTTTGTATAAACCCTCAACCCCTTTGCTCCTCTGCCCTTTATAATCATCTAGAAACATCCCAAACCTGGTTAAATTAAGTTCTTTGCCAATTGTGAGCATATACTAAGGGAAGCTGAATATTAGGTGTGGGGGGGGGGGGAGGGAGACCACACACATAATCATATTATATATTCTTACTTAGACTACACAACCATTAGCCTTAAATGAGCTTTTAGTGCTACTTGGCAGGCCTACTACCTTATAGTTTTTTACTCTACTGCTAAGTAAACCGCACCTCCATTTTCTAGTCACTTGGTTCCAAACTGTGCTGTCATCCTTGACTGCTTTTGTCTCCCAAAGCCTATATTCAGTACATCAGCAAATTCTATCAACTCTACTTTTCACGTATATCCAAGTATCCAACAATTTTTTTTTTACCACATCTACTGCTACCCCCCTTATTTGGCTTGAGCCACTATCATCTCTTGCCTATGTTGCAACAGTCCAACTGGATTTCATGCCTCCATCCTTGGCTTCCCTATAAATTAATTTTAAAGCAGCCAAAGAGGGAGTTTGTTAAAATGAGGGAGATCCAGAGGCAGATTGATAGTGGAACTAATGAGGTTTAAGTGACCAGTCCCTTTCCTGAAACAGGTAAGGCCATGAGAGGGTCTTAGTCTATGCAGTCTGGTCACATGGTCTTAAGTTTTTGTGATATTTTCAGATCATCTCTCTCTTCTGCCCAAAAATCTCTAATGGCTTTCCATCTCACTCAGAGTTAAAAAAAAAAGTCATAATAAAGGATAAAAATGCTCTTATATTCCTCTCCTATTCATTTTCTTTCACTGGACCCAGCCACACAGGCCCCCTTGCCATTTCTGGAATCTACCAAATGCACCTCTATAATAGGGCCTTTCCACGTGTTGTGCCCTCTGCCTGGAGGGCTCCTTTCTGAGCAAAATAATGAAGATCTCCCTTTTCTCCAAGTTTCTCTGTTCATATGTTGCATTTTTTTTTAAAAGAGAGACCTTCACTGATGAAACTGTATTTTAATCTTCTTGCCTATTGATCTTTGATATTGTCTCCCTCTTATTTTTTTAAAGCACTTACCACCTTCTGCTTGGTTAGTTGTTCCCCTACTAGAATATTTGTTATGTGTTTCCATTATTAGAATATAAGCTTCATGAGGGCAGAGAATATATCTATCATTGTTTCCTCAGTGCTTAGAACAACATTTGGCACATCACTGGAGATAAAATGTTCATTAAAAGATTGTTAAACAAATGTTCGATGACTCATCTTTGGATACATTCATTTACAAAAGAGGTATCAAGTGCTCAGACACTAAGGAGAAAACAGTGAACACGACAATGTACCTTCCTGTGAAAAATGCATTTTTAGAGATAGAATGCTCCTGC
This sequence comes from Prionailurus viverrinus, assembly GCF_022837055.1. Classification (NCBI taxonomy): domain Eukaryota; kingdom Metazoa; phylum Chordata; class Mammalia; order Carnivora; family Felidae; genus Prionailurus; species Prionailurus viverrinus. Next base: position 132,691,230 of record NC_062568.1, read on the forward strand.
CACCTTTTTTTTTTTAATTTTTTTTTTAATGTTTTTATTTATTTTTGAGACAGAGAGAGACAGAGCATGAGCGGGGAAGGGGCAGAGAGAGAGGGAGACACAGAATCTGAAGCAGGCTCCAGGCTCTGAGCTGTCAGCCCAGAGCCCGACGCGGGGCTCGAACTCACGGACTGTGAGATCGTGACCTGAGCTGAAGTCGGACGCTTAACCAACTGAGCCACCCAGGCGCCCCCCCCCTTTTTTTTTTAATGGTGAACTGTAAATGACCCAGTTATACCTAAGGTCTGACATGCTTGTGGATAATTTTGATAATGAAATAGTGAATTTCCCTATTGGATACTTCTCATTTTCCACAAAACCTCAGCTAGAATTCAAAAATTTTAAAGGAAAGAATTTTACTCATTTATTTAAACAATAAGCATTACGGCAGCATGTGGTAAGGAATGTAAAAATGGGTCACATTGTTCTTACCCTGAAAGATTTGTCAATTTTGGAAGGGAGATGAGATACCCAAACAAAGACAATGCAAAGTAGAAAGTGCTACATGGTACGAGAGGAGTTCTTTCCTTCTTTCCTTCCTTCCTTCCTTCCTTCCTTCCTTCCTTCCTTCCTTCCTAACTTTCCTCCTTCCTTCCTTCCCTCTTTCTTTCTTTCTTTCTTTCTTTCTTTCTTTCTTTTTTCTTTCTTTCTTTCTTTTCTTTCTTTCTTTCTTTCTTTCTTTCTTTCTTTCTTTCTTTCTTTCTTAGTTCATTTAATGAAAATTTGCTTCCTGTCCCACATTCTACCCAAAGGGAATAAAACAAGAATTATATAGGGATGTTGCCCTTGAGGTGATCACAAGCTAATATGGGAGTAGAATTCTTGTACTATCTTTTTGTTGTACAAGGAGGAAGATTTTTTATACTTATATTAGTCAAGCTTTAAGAGTCTAAGCATATTAAAAATAGTTACCTACTGTTTGTAAAATACTAAGATGAGAAGAATCTGTGTACTGTCTATAAAGCATATCTTAAGAAGCATTTAATTTATTGATTACTTAATGGGAAACGTTTTGTTTTGTTTTGTTTTTCCAAAACATACTTGTAGAAAGAGTATATGTACTATGTACTATCTTGGTTTTTGTGGCAAATATAAATAGTAATGTCATTATGAACTTTTTAATAGAGTTTTCTTTGTTTGAATATTTTCTAGTTCAAACACCCAAATTTGCTAGTTGGGCTTCTGTCTATGGTCTTCACCATTACACTATATTGCAGTCATTTGCAAATACAAATAAGTTAAATTATAAATAGAAGTGAGACATAATTAGAGTCTTCAGCACTACTATCTTGGTAACTGAAAGAACTTTCACATATTGCTTGTGGGTATATAATGGTACTACTTTTTTTGGAAAACAGTTTGGCATTTTCTTATAAAGTTAAAAGTGTACTGACATATGATTTAGTAATTCTACCCTTAGTTATTTACCCAAGAGAAATGAAAACATATTCACACAAAGACTTGTGCATGAATGTTTATAGGAGCTTTATTCACAATAGTATAAACATTGAAAGCAACTCCTGTGCCCATCACTTGGTGAATAGATAAACAAGTTGTGGTACATCTATACAATGGAATGCTAGTCAGCATTTAAAGGAAGGAACTGCAATAAACATAGCAACATGTATGAATCTCAAAGTATTATGGGGAGCAGAAGAATCTGGGCATACAAAAAAGAACATACCGTAGGATTCTTTTTATAAGAAACCCAAAAAAAGGCAAATTTCAGTTGTTATGTGGAAGGCAGATTGCCTGGGTCAGGAGGTGCAAAAAAGGGGTCAACTGGACAGAGGCATAAATGAATTTTGGGGAGTGATGAAAATGATCTTTGTCTTGACGGTAGTGGTAGGTACATGGGAGCATGTATTTGTTGAACTCATCAAACTCTATAATTAAAATGGGTGCATTTTATTGTTTTTAAATTATACCTCAACACAATGGAAATGGAAAAAAGGAAATGGAATGTGAGCAGACTAAATGGGCCTCTTCCTTAGGTACCGGAAGCAATTTCTCAGTCTGCAGAATGGATAAGAATGCTCATGTGGTTTATGCGTTTTCTGCTTAATACTGACATGTTTTTCTTGATTGCTTGGAAAATAGCCAACTTCCTAGTACTCTCTTTTTCATCCTAGAACTGCTGGAAAATGACAGTACTCTACAGTTCAGACCGTTCTGCATTTGAAGAATATAGGCCTCCCTCTCCAAGTCCAAGCCCTCTCTGGATTTGTGAAGTTTCATCATGGAAAAAAAGTAAAGGTAGATATTTGAATACAACAAAATGCATGTGATGGTGCTTTAAAATAAGGAGTCATTAAATATAAAGAGCAGTGTCAGATTCATGGAAAGGGCTAATGCAATTCTCACTTAATTGAATTGAATGTTTATCATAAGATGCATGTTTGGCTTAATCACAAAATTGAAATTAATCATATTCCCTGGAAAGCAGTTAGTATTTGGTCCAAAGTCCAACCCTCTGTCTGCCTCTTTGAAGAGAGATTTGGCAGCAGGAGAAAAATCTGGCAAAATAAATTTGGGGGTTGTCAGCGTTTGATATATAACACTTAGGAAAATATTATAGGATCTGGAGGTTAAGTAGTTATGAGTGGTGACAAATTAAATGATAGAAAAGCTGGTTGAGATGATTTAGCTATATTTTTAGATATAGTGAAATGGGAAATACTCTTAGAGCCATGATTTTCAAAATTTAAAACAATTTTTGGGAGTGTCTGACTCAGTGCCCTTAGATGACAAAATAAAGGAAGAAACATGTTAAGTAACTTGCTTTTGGTTTCTTTAATGAGTAGAAAAATATAGAATATAAACCAGGTTTTCTGACATGTAGTTCAATGATGTTTCTATATTGTTGTGTTGCCTCTTAAACAGAAAAGTGCCTTAAAAGAAAGTGATAAGGGTCACTATCTAACACAGAAGAAGTGCATAAATTGGTATTTTGAAAGTCAAGTGTTTGGTGATGATAACATAAATTTCAGGGGAAAGTGTTTCATTGCTTATAAAGAAATTCTATTTTATTGTTACAAAGTGAAAAATCACTAAAGAAATCTCTCCATTCAAGCCAATATTTAAAGACAGTATGAATCCACCTCAGATGGTAGAATATATTTTGTCACAATATGATATATAGAACTACAACTTGAAGCATCAAAAATTAATACTTTATACCTGAGCTGCAATCCCCTAAAAGCAGGTAATGTGAATTATTTAAGGGTAATTTCGATCTGAAAAAAATTCCCCAGCATCATTTGCCTTTGGGAATGCAGGAAGCTTATCTTGTAATTCACTTTATAGATCTATTGGTTTGTTTTTTGTCTTACAATATAATAATCTTTTTATCAGTTTGTTTTTATAATTGCACAGTCTTAGAGATGTAAGATCCAACCTAATTGCTTGAAGAATGTGCTTTTTTGGGTTCAAAATTATGTTTTTAATCAATACATGCTAAAAATTAATAAATAAAAAGGAAGTGCTCCACTAGTACTCACAGAGAATGAATTTGAAATCCATAAGGTGGAATAGACCATATATGAATTGAAGTGATTTCATGGTATTTTAAACCAATGTATCAGATAAATTTTGTGTCATTTTCTTTTCCTTTTAAAAATAGCAACACTGTAACCACTGTCTAGAGGAGTCTGTGATGAGTACTTCTCTGCTGTTCTGGAAAGAAAAAGAGAAACTTGTGGTAGACTGGAAAAGATTTTGGGGAAATGCAGTGGGAAAGGATTAATATTTGCATCCTCCTCAATGCTAGTACTTCTCTGAGGGAGGAAAAAATTCCTTTTTAGATAAGACATTATGGAGGAAACAGGAGAGAAGTTTGTGTAATAAGAGAACAGTAACAAGGTTTGAAGGGTTTGAGGGTGAAACTCGTGAGTGTGTGTTTACAAGAGGATCTAAGGCCTCAAGCAGCAGGGCGCCAAATAAGGACATGAGAATTTGGGTTTTTAAGAGGAGTTTAGCTTTTTGGAAAACAACCTCTCCACTTTTGCCTGCTTGAAATTTCTTAGAACCCCAGTTTCCTTTCCAAATGTTAATGAAGCACTGAATTTTAGTGGCTGTTTCTAAATAGTAATATTTTAGCTCAGCTTTTATGATTTCCTCCTCAAAAATAAATGAAAATACTTAATTGAGACATAAATGTATGTAGGTAGGTATATGTACGCTTATTTTAGGATTTTTATGAATACCGTGGCTCCTTTTACATAAGATTTGTTAGGACCCAAGTTACTTGTCTTCACAAGACAAGTAAGTGTGGGATTCTGCCACTTCAACATGACTCACTGCATCTTTGCCAAAACAGATGGGATGTGTGTGGTCAGCCTTGAGAATCTATAGCAAGATTTTAGAAATTGACCTTAATTGCTGAAAGGCCTAGCCAGTCATATAAAGTTTATAGAGAGGTTTCAAACTGTATATTGAGATTCTTACATGAGGTCTGGGAACAGTTAATGTAGATGTTCAACATTTGGGGAGAAGAGAAACCACATACAGTGGCTTTTATGTATGTTCTGTAGTGGGACTGTCTTCTTTAGCGAAGTTAAGACTCTTGTACATTATTTTGATATTTGAACAACCTCTTTTCCTAGTTACTGTTGCAAGATATTGTCAGATCTTTTGGTGATGTTTGTAAAATAATTTTCTCCTTTGCACAAAGTTGTGTCAACAAATAAAAACAGTAGTTACAAAGCACTTTTTATTTATAAGTTACTTTTCTGGAGGTGATAGGAGAAGTAGAAAATGTCATAATTCAGGGCCTTCAGGGAACTCAGGCAAGACCTACACATAGAAATTGCTGACTTCAAATGCCATATCCTCCCAGAGGATAATTTCAGTACCACATATAGCCTTTGGCATGACTGGAATTTTTTTCTCTATATGAGGAAAACAAAATAGAGGCCAAAGAAAATAACAATCCCAATATCTCATTCAGTGACACTAACGTGATACCACAGTCAGACCCTGAGGTTTAAAGTTTACCTTAAATGAGTCTCATTCCCTCCTCTTTTGGTGTGGGCAAACCCTACCGGAGGGAACAACATCTAATTGAATTGGATAGGATTTTCAAGGGAGAATTGAAAGCATACTTAAGGAGAGAAACAAGTTTCAGAGAAAAAGTCAATGTCTTAAAAGGTAAATTTAATCACAGGGTTAGCAGCTAGAGAAACAGAGAAGTGTCATACAATATCTTTAGAAAAGGGGTTCAGAACCAAGGTCAAGACCAATGAATGGACCAGTATTGAGGGTCCACTTGATCTATATGGAACGACAGCAAGTGTAATGGCGTAAAGCAGTCATGAGATTAGACATCTACTGCTAATACTAGTTCTGTATCCTGATTTTCAAATAAGCCTCAAGGACATTAAAATTGTATGCATTCTTAGTATCTGAGAAAAAGTTGAAATAATTAAGTCAAATGGATATTACCCTATTAACTCATTCGTAAAGAAATATTTCTGGAGCCATTTAAATCAAGTTATGAGTCTAAAAGACATTACATGAAAAAATGCACATGGAAAACTCTTATGAACAATAAAATGGATATCACCAAATGTTTGGTAGATATGTTGATAGTTTAGATATTATACAATATCTTGGTATAGGACTGAACATGAAAGACTCTAGAAGGAGGATCTTTCATTGTAGTTTGACCAAGTAGAACAATAATAAATCCAAGTATATATGTATTATGCTTAACAAATCCCAATCTCTTATGATTTAAATTAAAATAAATTAATCAGAATGTTAACTTAGAACTCTGGTTAGAAAAGGAAAAAGAACATGTAGTAGAAAGCATTTGGTATTTAAAGGTGGTTGTTAAATTAAACCTATAATAATTCAAAGGACAGCATTTTACATGAAAATAATTTTAGAATTATACTCCCATATGAAATTTTAAAACCAAGCATCAGAAATCATAAGAATATTATCAGAGAAATATCTGATCACTCTGAAGTTGAATGTGCCCCATAGAAATGAAAGGACAAAATAATCAAAGCAGAACAAATTTCCTTAGAACACAGATAACTGGTATGAAAGATTATTTTTCCAAAAGTTGAGAGAAACAGGAACACAGAGATAAATTTGTAAGATGATAAATGAAAGCACTCTAAAGCAACAGAACTGCTTTCTCACTCATTTTTATATAAATTCAGGTGAAAAGCTACAAGTGCATTAAGGCATCAATTATGAACACAGCATATATGATAAATGCATTAGTTGTCAATACCTTGCATCATGCAGTTATCAACATTTGGAAAGCGTTCATGAGTAAAATACCATTTTGAATAAAATACCATTTCCAGTTTGAAGTATTCAGTACGAGTATTTAATTTCAACTTTTAGCTCCTTTATATTTCTATCTCCAGCTAATCCAAACCACACCTGTATTTCCTTTCTTTGCCTTTTAGAGATAAGCGCTGTACAGTGGGTCAAAAATTGATGTACTCTAGTTCCAAACTCACCCCCAATAAGTTGTGACGTGGGAAGGTCATATCAGCTCATGGAACTTTAGTTTCTTCTTTCACAATTCAAGGGGGAAGGGAATAGAAAATTGCTAAACTCTAGAAAATCCATGATTTTTGTGTCACTCACCAACTACTTGGTTATGTACCATTTTGAATTATTCAGTAGTCTTTTCAGCTAGATTTTAAGTGCTTTAGATATATTTCCTGTTACCTAGCACAGTGCTGGGTGATAGCTAGATATTTTAAAAAACACTTTTTGATGGACTAAATATTCACTGGAAAAATATTGGAGGCCAAGCGAAAGCTTATTCACATACTTGAATATTCTCTAGAATTGTCGTCCATCAGTGATGTGAAACTGGATGGTTGAAGAGTTTGTTTGAAAAGAAAGACTTTTCATTATCAGTTTAAAATACACTATCTCCCAGTTGTTATGTTACGTTATCTATAACCTAGAGGACTTGTTCATGCATAATTTTTTTTACACATCTGAAAGTAAAATGAGTTAATGTGTGACCTACCTACAGAAATAGCAGAAAGTCATTTAAAGACAGCCTGGAAAAGGTTCAGAACTTTCAAACCACATTCCTATGTAGCTGGCATATGTATAACTTTATGTCTTTTCTTGTCAGTTCTAATGATATATGTGTATATTAGGAGAGAAGATATATTACGATATTAGCTTGTTTCTTAGCCCTAATAATGTGATTATGTAATTGGATTTGTTTTTTCTAGGTTTCTTTATGGGGGATGAGCTTCGATACTGTGATTGTGATATAGATACTGGAAGCATCAGCTAAATAGCATACGAGTGTACTTCAAATGTAACAATAGTTACAAGGAAAACATGTTAAAAGTACTAAGAAATTTAGTAGGGTTATCAGAAGCATATGGTATCTTTTAAAAGTTTTCCTGATGCAGCAGGGGTTCTGTGGATTCATTAAGAAATGCAAAATGTTGAAAGCAGAATGTGAGTGAGAAGTAACCTTTTATCTCGTGAGCCTTTTCCCTCTCATCCCATATGCCTCAACCAAATCACACTTGGATGTGTTGAAACTATCTACAGAGGTCACATTTATTTTTGAAGTTTAGTAAACAAGGTTATGTCTCTTGAAAAAAAATTGCAATAGACTGTACTAACCACTGAAGAGTCAAATAGCAGATTCACCTATTAATACAGATTTTTGGGGTAAGATAATACATATGAGAAGTATGGGTTGTAAATAGACTTGTTTTGCTGTCAAGTTAGCAATTCCTTAAAGTCATAAGAGAATATACAAGATAAAGGAATGAGTACTTTTCACATAGTATGAAGGCACAGGTTCACGTTAAGGGAAGGGTCAGTTTTCATTTGGGAAAAGTCAGATGCATGTTTTTCTTTATAACCCATTTTCTCTTTTCAGAAGAAAATATGCCTCTCCTTTTCTACAAGGTGTCATGTAGATCTCAGTGCTTTCCAGTTTTGGAGTTCTATTGTTCCTGTATCCATATTCTTCTCCACCAACTCCCCATTGTTTTCCATCTGCTTCCAAGATGCACGTCTGCAGTCTTGAGAAAACCTACACATACCTTGTAACTCTGAAAGCTTTCTTGGCTATTTGTTTACTGTTCAAAGACCAACCCCTACACAACTCGTGCCCACACTGGCTTCTTTCTCCCCACTCTGCTTTCACATCCTTCACGTGCTCATACTTTGCATTCCTGTCTTGTATGTATACTCTGTGTAGGGAGAAACTAAATTTCTGTACTGTTTTGGTTTTCTTACCACTGTACAGTGAAAAATAAAAGAATAAATGAATGAATTCAATTTGCCAGCAGCCTCTAAATGCTTAGTTGAATCCACACGACTATTCAAATAAAGAAACCACCCTTTATTACCGTAAACTCCTCTCAGACCTGGGAGATTTCCCCCCTAGCTGACTTCCCATCTGCACTTTCTCAGATAGAAAAAGACTTGTTATTCTTTCTTCTTTACATATTGACTGTTGATTCCTAGGAGTCTCAGCCAGGAAATTACAGAGTAACAAGTGTGGGATAGTAAATTTCTAGTACCATGGGAAAACAGGGTGACACCAGGAGAGAAATTCAGACTTCTAGGCTTCTATCCAACAATATTTATTAAGTGCCTAGTGCATTCTTTCTACTTCTGAGAAGTCATGGAAAATATATTTGGATATGAACCTTGATCTGAAGGAGGTCATACTTTCATATGGCAAACAAGAAAATGGGAAGTAATTTAACAATTATTTTAAGATAAGAACATCCAAATCCTCTCCTAATACTCACAGAATACTGTGAGCTACCCTACCCAGCTTATGATATTGCTCTGAAGATGAGATCGACATGAAATTAATTGAAAACATAAAATTATAAACTACACATATGCAAATCATTTTCGCATCATATTGAATTTTTATAAAACTTACTGAATTACTGAATTCTTGTACCTGAAGATAGACTTTTATATATGCTATCCCATAAATAAAAGAATAAAGTATTGAAGGCATGAAGTTCAACAAAGACCAAATCAGAGTTTAAACAATCTGTCTGATGTTTTTTACTAAAAACTCTAGAAAATATTTTCAGTTAACTTAAAACATACTTTTTTTTTAGACATTTTATTTAATTTTGAGAGACACAGAGGGAAAGCACAAGCAGGGGAAGGTCAGAGAGAGAGAGAGGAGCAGAGGATCTGAAGCAGGCTCTGTGCTGACAGGAGACAGCTCGATGTGGGGCTCGAGCTCACAAACTGTGAGATTACGACCTGAGCCGAAGTTGGATGCTTAACGGACTGAGCCACTCAGGTGCCCCTAAAACATACTTTTATTTTTTTTTTTATTTATTTAAAAAAAAATTTTTTTTTTCAACGTTTATTTATTTTTGGGACAGAGAGAGACAGAGCATGAACGGGGGAGGGGCAGAGAGAGAGGGAGACACAGAATCGGAAACAGGCTCCAGGCTCTGAGCCATCAGCCCAGAGCCTGACACAGGGCTCGAACTCACGGACCGCGAGATCGTGCCCTGGCTGAAGTTGGACGCTTAACCGACTGCACCACCCAGGCGCCCCTAAAACATACTTTTAAACCGTACAGTCTCAAAAGCATTTAGCTTTTTGTTTGTTTGTTTGTTTGTTTGTTTATTCAGTAGAGGGTAGGGGCACAGCTTTAGTCATTGTGACTAAGGAGGTGGAGTTAAGTGGTTTCACAGACTTGGCCTCTTTTGAATTACATGGAAGTGACCAATCGTTTCCAGTCTGCTTTTAGTCCAGTTACAAACATTGGATTATAAGGTACAAAACTTATTTTTAAGAGTCTTCCTTTTGTTTAGTTGCCATTAAGTCTACCTTTATTTTTCTAACATCATTAGCTGTTTGGACATCACCTTTTAGCACTGGAAAGAATGTGAAATGTGGGATGAAGTACAAGATCACAAATCCTAAAGTCAGAAGAGACTTTAGAGGTGCTCTAGTGTAATTTGTAAGATAGAAAGCAGTGAATTTCCTTGATGACATCCCAAATAAGTAATGATCCAAGGCTGTCTTGCACCCCTGTAGTGACACAATGATGACCTAACTAATCTATTCCACAATTTCCTACACAGCAGGTAAAGTGATTCTTTTAAAAGTTTAGGTGAGGGGTGCCTGGGTGGCTCAGTCAGTTGAGCGTCTGACTTCAGCTCACGTCGTGATCTCGCAGTTTGTGGGTTCGGGCCCCACGTTGGGCTCTGTGCTGACAGCTCAGAGCCTGGAGCCTGCTTCAGATTCTGTGTCTCCCTCTCTCTCTGCCCCTCCCCCACTTGTGCTCTGCCTCTCTCTCTCCCAAGAATAAATAAAACACTAAAAAATAAAATAAAATAAAATAAAATAAAGTTTTAAAAGTTAAGGTGAATCAAGTCATTCCTCTGCCTCAACCCCTTCCCTTCTTACTCAAGTAATTCTAAAGCCTTACCTACTAGGTCCTACATAATCTACCATGCCTCTCCTCCACCTGCAACTGTCTAATTTTATCTTCTACTAGTTTCCTCTTGATCACTCCAACCTAAATACTGGCCACTTGTATTCTTTAAGTCTACCAAGTAAGTGCATGTAGTTCAAGGCCTTTGTACTTGCTGCTTCCTTTGCCTGTGATACTGTCCTCCTTAATAACACAAGATTTTGTTTCTCACTTTTACAAAAATTCTATTCAAACGTCACCTTTATAAGAAGTTTTTATTAAACTCTCCATAAATTAGCGTTCTCCCTACATCACTCTCTATCACCTTATGTTCCTTTGTTTTTCTTCATAGCCTTTAGCACAGTGTAGCAGTATTATTTATTGATTTATATTTCCTTTATATATATAATTTTACATATTTTATATATCTACTTATATTACATATTTATTACTATACAATGTATTGATCTATAATACATAAAATATGAATACATAATAAGTATTGAATATGTTATATGTATATAATGTTATATACTTATAAACATATATTTATATTTCATGTTTATTTATAATATTATATATAATTTATGTTATGCATTTATTTATATATTTTATACACACACATATACCCAGTTATATTTATTATCTGTCTTACTTCACTAGAATGGAAATGCATGAGAATATAAGATTTGCTGGCTCTGTTCACCCATGGCTGTATTCTAGAAAAGTGCCTTATATCTGGTTTATGTTCAATAATTACTGACTACATAAAAGGAGACTCATAACCTCATAAGTGACCCCACTGTCCTTTTAGACAGGTCTAATGATTAGAAAATTCTGTAATACTGAGTTAAAACTTGTTGCTTTCTGTGGACCTTTCCTGCCTACAGAATTGATCTTATTTTCTGAGTCATAAAGAACAATTCTAAACTTCTCTTCTTACCCCCAAACAAGCCTTCAAATATCTGAAAAAAGTTGCAAATTACTCATTCGTTTATACTTCTACTTCCTTTCATTATCCGAATAATGTGGATTCTAATCATCTCATTCATCAACTTCATCCTCCCCTGAGTATATTCTCATTTATTATTTTTCAAACTGTAGGTCACGACCCTAGAGTGGTTCATTAAATAAATATATGGTTCAGTTTGAGGAGGTAGCATAGTGTTGTGGCTCAGATTGCGGTCATTGGAGCAAGAGAGTTCTGGATCATGCAAGTATAGTCATTTTAGTGACTTTACCTCTTCTTACCTCAGGTTCCTCATCT